>NC_052308.1:36173245-36795388 GCF_016432855.1 Salvelinus namaycush
GGCGCTGCAGTCTAGGGCACTGCATCTCAGTGCAAGAGGCGTCACTGCAGTCCCTGGTTCGAACCCAGGCTTAATCACATCAGGCCATGATTGGGAGTACCATAGGGCGGCGCACAATTGGCCCAGCGTCGTTTGGGTTTGGCCGGGGTAGATCGTCATTGTAAATAAGAATTTGTTCTTAACCTACTTGCCTAGTTTTGTTGCGCTTACTCACATACCACTGCCAATAAACACACACCTCTAGCCAATACACTAAAGGAGGTCTAATGGGGTCCAGACTTGAACTTTTAATGTACTTATATAACCATTCTGACCCCCCCCCCCCGAGTGCCTCCTCTCATTGCCTTTCCATTTCCTCTCTTTTGTCTCCTGGTCCACCTTGTCTGTCTATGAATACTGAGACTTTTCCTAACTAGCTACTTCTCCTTATCCCTCTCTCTCCATCTCTCTCCAGTGCTTCCTCCTACTCTCTTGCTCTCCCTCTCGCATCTGAATGTATTTTTTCCCCTAACACTTAACGCCCACTGAATATCACCCTGTACAATCTTCTCCATCTGCTCATCTTGCAAATAGAAATGCTCGAGGCTCCGATAATGACTTTTATTAACCTTATGCACATGGTATGTATTTTCTGTAGGGTGAAAAAACAAATGCACGGCATTACAGTAGGTCTTACTGAGATACGTGTGGGTTTAGCTTCTGCCTGCCTCATGTTTAGGGATGTCAGTGCACTCTGGTATAGAGCGGAAAATTGGTGAATTCATTCACCTACTTTTCAATTGGTTTTGTGCATGTGTCCACAGGTGGTCTCTGTCTGGCTCTGAGCAGTTTGCCCTGCGTTACGCTGACGGTCCTCAGCTCTACATCACTGAACAGGTGAGCCTCAACACCTTGGCAGAATTCATTACTATAATACACTACGTGGTTCCTTAGTTAATATGTAACTGTTAGTACACCACATGACCAAAAGTATGTGGACACATGTTCGTCGAACGTCCCATTACAAAATCATGGGCATTAATATGGAGTTGGTCCCCTCCTTTGCTGCTATAGCAGCCTCCAATCTTCTGGAAAGGCTTTCCACCAGATATTGGAACATTGCTGCAGGGACTTTCTTCCATTCAGCCACGAACATTAGTGATTAGTGCTGGCTCGCAGTCGGCGTTCAAATTCATCCCAAAGGTGTTTGATGGGGTTGAGGTCAGGGCTCTGTTCAGGCCAGTCAAGTTCTTCCACACTGATCTCGACAAACCATTTCTGTATGGACCTCGCTTTGTGCACGGGGGCCACTGTCATGCGAAAACATGGCCTTCCCCAAACTGTTTGCACAGAATTGTCTAGAATGTCATTGTAACCTGTAGCGCTAAGATTTTCCTTTACTGGAACTAAGGTGGCTAGCCCAAAACATCATCCTCCACCAAACTATACAGTTGGCACTATGCATTGGGGCAGGTAGCATTCTGGCATCCGCCAAACCCAGATTCATCTGTCGGACTGCCAGCTGTACATCCGCCAAACCCAGATTCGTCTGTCGGACTGCCAGCTGCGTTTCCACTGCCCTAGAGTCCAATGGTGGCGAGCTTTACACCACTCCAGCTGACGCTTGGTGATCTTAGGCCTGTGTGCGGGTGCTCGGCCATGGAAACCCATTTCATGAAGCTCCCGACAAACAGTTATTGTCCTGACTTTGCTTCCAGAGGCATTTTGGAAATTGGTAATGTGTGTTGCAACCGAGGACAAAAGATTTTATGCGCTTCAGCACTCAGCGGTCCATTTCTGTAAGCTTGTGTGGCCTACCACTTCGTGATTGTGCTGTTGTTGCTCCTAGACGTTTCCACTTCACTATAACAGTTGACCAGGGCAGAAATTTTATGAACTGACTTGTTGGAAAGGTGGCATCCTATGACAGTGCCACGTTGAAAGTCACTGAGCTCTTCAGTAAGGCCATTCTACAGACAATGTTTGTCTATGGAGATTGCATGGCTGTGTGCTCGATTTTTATACACCTGTCAGCACGGGTGTGGCTGAAATAGCCCAATCCACTTATTTTAAGAGGTGCCCACATACTTTTGTGTATATATAGTGTATGTCATATCACCAATATGAAGTTTTTGTTGTTATGCTGTGGTAGTAGCAATGTTCACCATCTTTCTTTCCAGAGCCGTAGTGAAATGAAGAATGGGACCATCCTTCGATTAGCCATATCTCCCGTGAGACACTTTCTCTTCTTGTACATGCAGTTATTTTCATTTCTTTGAAGTAAATGAACAGTATTTCTTAGGTATATTTTATTAACTCTATATAGTGACTGCAATGCTCATAGTTTCACCAATGATAAACAGGGAGAGGCTATACAGACATGCCTGGTGCCCAAAATTGATAACCTATGTCGCGCAGTGAGAGTTGAGTGTGGACTAATTGATTCGGTTCAGTCAGTCGTCCTGATGAGCCCTCCTCAGCTAGCTAGTTTATGCTTGTGGCCAGAAACTTCAGTGAGAATGTGAAACTTGTTTGCCGAAGTTGGGACTTGGGAGTTTTCAAAATTATTCCATTTTTATCGGACTACAAAATCAACAAATGTGCTTTAGCTGCCTGTCACCCTTGCCTGATATTAGCTACACTATAGCTACTTCCCTAAAAATGAGTTACTGCAGAACAGCCAGAAGGTACCGACCCTACCTTTACGCTTGTTTCACTGAGCTGCACTGGGGTCGGAATGCAATCATGCTTACATTAAGTGGAGCCGGCGTGAGATATGGGTCGGAAAATGTACCTCAATTCAGGGATGGGATGTCAAATATAAAATGTATTTGCCACTGTACTCCACACTGCCGCATAGAGAAGATTGAAATACTGCTGCCTTTCCCGGAAAACTTCCCTTTTCGTCCTCATGCTAACTAGCAGTAGCCACCGCTGCCAATTTTGGAATGGCAGTGTCAGCCAAGCAGCTCCTTTGTTGTTTGTGACGTATCATTCCATAATGGCTGCTGTGGCTACTGGTAGCTAGCATGAGGATGCAAAGGGCAGTTTTCGGGAAAAACTTGCAGTATTTCAATCTTAGCAATGGAGCAGTGTAGATAATTGTAAAATTTTGGAGTACTGTGGTATATCCCATCCCAGCATTAAGGTACGTTTTTCAGACTCATATTGCGCGTTGGCTCCACGGTGTCTTCATGTAACCATGAATGCGTTCCGACCCCAGTGCAGCTCAGTTTAAACAAGCGTAAGGGTAGTGTCGGTATCTTCTGGTAGGCTTGGGTGGTATATTGTATACCGGGTTATTTGGGGAAAAAATTATTTAGACATTTTTGAATAAATTTAAATATTTGTAGCTACTTTTTAACTTAATATCTGCAGTCAACTTGTGCAATACTTTAGGAGATAAAGCAGGTTGTGTTCTTCATTTCACCTGTCACATTATTTTACATTATGAATCTTACCGTAGTTTCTCAGAACAGTTGAGCCAGTCTGTTTGTAAATAGCACAACGGGAGACGGCGGGAGCTGGTGTGTCCATAGTGTTCTATACCGGTGACGCAACTGTTGCCCAGTGGGAAGCATTGCATTGGTCATTCACACAGGCTTGCGTTAGCTAATTGGCATGTCACGGTGACATCCAGATTCCAGATGGTGACCAATACTAAGTTATTTCTCCCTCGCCCATCAAAAATAAACATAACTTTCTTTTACAAGTTTTAACTAGCGCAGTGCTGTTATTGTTGCCAGATAGCCAGCATAAACTAGCTAGCTGGAAAAAGGGCTTATCAGAACGACTGAACTGACTGAACTGAATCCATTAGTTTCCACTCTCCTCTCAGCTGAGTGACATGTCATCAAGTTGGACACCCGACGTATCCGTATAGCTTCTCCCTAATAAACAGATCAAAAACATGGCAGCTGCTTTCGACTAACCCTATTGCTGAGTTATACGTTTCGGTCGCTGCCTACATGTATCAAGCTAATGTAGTCGTTGAGGTAAACCAGGTTTAAAGAAAAGTCAATAATGGCCACCATTGCCTTGCCTGACCCCCCCACTCCCACCCACAATAGGCCCGTGCAGCACGGCAGCTCCTGGACAGGATCCAGTCTCATGGCATAGACGCCCGCCTGGAGGCCCTGAAGGAGCTGGCCAAGCTGTCAGCTGACCCCACCTTTGCCACCGAGTTCATCAACATGGAGGGCATCGGGACCCTGGCGCGCCTGGTAGAGAGCGGCACCCAGTGAGTCTCATACAGTGTATGGTGAACTGCCACAAGACACTGATCTTGGGTCAGTTTTGCATTTTCCCCACTAATGATTAAGGTAAGAATTGGGCAAGGGGAAGCTGATCCTAGATCTCTACCTACGGGGAAACTTCACTCCGGAGCAAGTCTCATTATAAAGTCATAGGTCTCATACAGACAGACAAACCATGGGTCTACTGTAGGGTACATACCACACCACAGCCATAGACATCAATGTGTACGTGTTTAAAGGTAGCTCAGCCCTTGGGCTACTTCTACTGGCTACTAGAAGCCTTTCTGGATATGGTTGCTGTAGGCTAACACTGATTGCCCTATACTGATACCTTGCTGTTTGTGGCTGCAGTTGTCTTGTTTCTTTTCCCCTTCAGTTGGTGAATGTTGTCCTCTAACTCTGTCTCCTCTCTCCTCATCAGCTTTGGGGAGATGCTGGCCTTCACTCTCACTGCCTTCCTGGAGCTGATGGACCATGGAATAGTGTCCTGGGACCTCATCTCTCTGTCTTTCATCAAACAGGTCAGATTCCATACCTGCCTCAACTAAACAGTTCAGGCTGCATCTATAGGAAATGCTATTCCCTATACAGTGCACAACTTTTGACCAGGGTGCATAGAGCTCTGGTTAAAAGTAGTGCACTTCATAGGGAATATGGTGCCAGTTCGTACGCAGACACACTCAACGTAACACTTGTCATATAAGGAAGCCACTGTCAGATTCCTACACCATCCACAATGGAAGTAAGACGCAATTTATTTCTGACTTATTTTGATGGAACTTGGCCCTATACAGTATGTGAACTATCTTTCTCAGTTTAAACACTGGTAAATGAGTTTGGGTGGGTTCAGTAGTTTGAGGCCTATCTCGAATCCTCCCCCATGTTTTTTAAATCTTTTCTTTTATTACTTGACCTACAACCCCTCACTGGTTGCCAAAACTGAGTGGGTTGCGGTTACCTAGCAACCCCCCATGTTATTTGGAGCTCTTTCAGCTGAATTGTCTGAAGTTTTCACCCTGATG
The DNA here is from genome assembly GCF_016432855.1 of Salvelinus namaycush. Taxonomy (NCBI): domain Eukaryota; kingdom Metazoa; phylum Chordata; class Actinopteri; order Salmoniformes; family Salmonidae; genus Salvelinus; species Salvelinus namaycush. The sequence goes on from NC_052308.1 coordinate 36,178,503, forward strand.
AAGTTCTCTGAAGTGCTGCACAGCAACAAGCACTGTAGAATTTAGATACCTAGTTTTCTATAGGCTGTACATTAATGCACAAGTATGGATATTTTTTTATATTTTTTGGCAATTATGTCATTTGATAGACCTACTTTTCAAGTCCTAGTCTTGAGTTTTCAAATCTACCTCCATAAACCAAGTTGTAATAGATTTATGTGTCCATTTTAATGGAGTATTTCCCCCCTCTCCTGTCTGGTCAGATTGCGGGCTATGTGAACCAGCCGATGGTGGACGTGTCAATCCTGCAGCGCTCTCTGGCCATCCTGGAGAGCATGGTCCTCAACAGCCACAGCCTCTACCACCGGGTGGCGCAGGATATCACTGTTGGACAGCTCATCGGACACCTGCAAGTGTGAGCACACACACACGCACTGGGGCCTCCCACATACAGCTATGTGGGGGATGTAGTCGAAGTTAGTGTGTAGAAATGTAGTGGCGTAACTTACTAATGTCGGTGGAATCAAACGTAGATGACGAGCCTTGCCTTGCTACGCAACCTTGTGATTATGACTAAGCTTAGAAGTGTAGAACCCCAGACTAATACTATCTGAGTACTGTATTAATACATTTAACCAGTTGCTACTTTAGTTTTTGTAACCATGTGAGAATTCCTAGAACCAGATGCTTCTAACTGGTGTTGCTGTGTCTGATGTGCCTTTTTAGATCCAATCAGGAGATCCAGACGTATGCCATCGCACTCATTAACGCCCTCTTCCTCAAGGCACCGGAGGATAGACGGCAGGTCAGTACAGTACCTGCTCACCAATACACCGAAAGGGTACCCTTGCAATATACACTACATGGCCAAAAGTATATGGACACCAGGGCTCTTACGGTAACCATATTACCGCCACTCCGGCCGTCAAGAGTCATGACTGCAGTCAAATTCCACTTGACCGTTTAGTCATGGTAATTAGGCTTCTCCAAGCTCTGATGCTGCTGATGGTTATTAGTAGCCTATCAAACATGCTAACTGCCTGGTACTCAGCTCTCTATAGTCCCTCTAATCACGCTGACATCGATGCAAATGTAATCGAAAATCTAATTTAACACTTCATGAGAGCCCATGAGCTCATGTTGTGCAACATTTCTGTAGGCTATGCAATTGCGTGAGAAAACAGAGTGATGGCCTCTACTAAAAAGAGGATCCCATCAGATTTCTATAGACTAGACCTACTATATTTATTTCTCAACTTTTCTAATATTAAGCACATTGCTTCTCTTTACAACAGGAGTATAGCCAACCTGCCTGGCATGAAAATTAACCACGGAAAAAGCGTCCTCCATTCGCTATTTAAGTGCACAGATGACGTATTTTTTTTCCACTGCCCCAGTTTCGAAACAGGTTCATGATAATGGTCCATTCTAAATTTAAAACAAATTTCACACACATATTATTTAGTATATGTAAAGACAATATTGAATCAAGAATATTGTGATGGGTGACAATATTAGCCTATCACTTTGTGAATGATATATTATCACTTGTGAATCATGCCCAGCTGTTGCGCATGCTTTTTTTGGGCGACTTTTTCCAAATCAAAGTCACACACCTCATATAGCCTAGCCCATAGGCCTACAGTGCCTTCGGGAAGTATTCAGACCCCTTGACTTTTTCAACATTTTGTTGAGTTACAGCATTATTCTAAACTGGATTTAAAAAAATCTTAAGCAATCTACACACAATACCCCATAATAACAGCGAAACAGGTTTTTAGAAATTTTTGCAAATTTATAAAAAATAAAAAGCAGAAACCTTATTTACATAAGTATTCAGACCCTTTGCTATGAGACTCGAAATTGAGCTCAGGTGCATCCTGTTTCCATTGATCATCCTTGAGCTGTTTCTACAACTTGATTGGAGTCCACCTGTGGTAAATTCAATTGATTGGACATGATTTGGAAAAGCACACACCTGTCTATATAAGGTCACACAGTTGACAGTGCATGTCAGAGCAAAAGGGAAGCCACGAGGTCGAAGGAATTGTCCGTATAGCTCTGAGACAGGATTGTGTCGAGGCACAGATCTGGGGAAGAGTACCAAAACATTTCTGCAGCATTGAAGGTCCCCAAGAACACAGTGGCCTTCATCATTCTTAAATGGAAGAAGTTTGGAACCACCAAGACTCTTCCTAGAGCTGGCCGCCCGGCCAAACTGAGCAATCGGGGGAGAACAGCTTTGGTCAGGGAGGTGACCAAGAACCTGATGGTCACTCTGACAGAGATCTAGAGTTCATCTGTGGAGATGGGAGAAACTTCCAGAAGACAACCATCTCTGCAGCACTCCACCAATCAGGTCTTTATGGTAGAGTGGCCTGACGGAGTTGGAGTTTGCCAAAAGGCACCTAAAGCCTCTCAGACCATGAGAAACAAGATTCTCTGGTCTGATGAAACCAAGATTGAACTCTTTGGCCAGAATGCCAAGCGTCACTTCTGGAGGAAACCTGGCACCATTCCTACGGTGAAGCATGGTGGTGGTGGCAGCATCATGCTGTTGGGATGTTTTTCAGAGGCTGGTACTTCCAATATCTGAATTGAAAGCATTAGTGAGTTCGGAACTGATGTTTTACGCGATTCAGCACTCGACGGTCCTGTTCTGTGAGCTAGTGTGGCCTACCACTTTGCGGCTGAGCCTTAGTTGCTCCTAGACGTATCCAGCACTTACAGTTGACCGGGGAAGCTCTAGAAGGGCAAAAATTTGACGAACTGACTTGTTCGAAAGGTGGCATCCTATGACGGTGCCATGTTGAAAGTCACAGAGCGCTTCAGTAATGCGTTTGTCTATGGAGATTGCATGGCGCTGTGCTCGATTTTATATACCTGTCAGTAACGGGTGTGGCTGAAGTAGCCAAATCCACTAATTTGAAGGGGTGTTCACATACGTTTGTGTATATATAGTGTATTTACACTGAACCATGGTCACACATACATGCATAACACCTACAGTGCCTTCAGAAAGTATTCACACCCCTTAACTTTTTCCACATTTTGTTAAATTGAGATTTTTGTCACTGGCCTACACACAATACCCCATAATGTCTAAATGTTTACAAATCAATTACTAATGAAAATCTTGAGTCAAGTATTTCATCCCTTTGTTTATGGCAAGCCTAGGTAAGTTCAGGAGTAAAAATGTGCATAATAAGTTGCATGGACTCACTCTGTGTGATATTAGTGTTCAACATTATTTTTGAAAGACTACCTCATCTATGTACCCCACACATAAAATTATATATAATGTCAAGCAGTGAATTTCAACCACAAAGACCAGGGAGGTTTTCCAATGCCTTGCTAAGAAGGGAATATATTGGTAGATGGGTAAAAAAACAAAAGCAGACAGTGAATATCCCTTTGAGAATGATGAAGTTATTACTTACACTTTGGATGGTGTACCAATACACCCAGTCACTACAAAGATACAGGAATCCTTCTTAACTCAGTTTGCCAGAGAGGAAGGAAACATCTCAGGGATTTCACCATTAGGCCAATGGTGACTTTAAAACAGAGTTTAATGGCTGTGATAGGAGAAAACTGAGGATGGTTCAACAAAATTGTAGTTACTCCACAATACTAACCTAATTGACAGAGTGAAAATAAGGAAGCCTGTACAGAATACAAATATTCCAAAACATGCATCCTGTTGGCAACAAGTCACTGAAGTAATACTGCAAAAATGTGGCAAAGCAATTACGTTTTTGTCCTGAATACAATGTGTTATGTTTGGGCCAAATCCAATACAACACATTACTGAGTACCACTCTCCATATTTTCAAGCGTAGGTGGCTGCATCATGTTATGGGTATGTTTGTAATTGTTAAGGACTGGTGAGTTTTTCAAGATAAAAAATAAACTATAGTGCTAAGCACAGGCAAAATCCTAGCGGAAAACCTGGTTCAGTCTGCTTTCCACCAGACATTGGGAGATAAATGTACTTTTCAGCAGGACAATAACCTAAAACAAGGTTTCCCAAAGTCGTTCCTGTGCAGTCCCTAAGACGACCAGCCCTGAGAGGGTGGAGAGGAGGATTTCATGCTTCATGGTGTCAGTCTGAGCTCTGTCATTTAACCTCTAGAGCAGGGTTCCAGCCCGCTGGCCCAATTTTATTTGGCCCCCAAATGTTTTGAGCAAAAACCAAGTATTATAAAAATATATAATATTTTTTATAATTCTAGTTTACGTTGTTGGACATAAACTCTAAAATCATCAAGAAATCAGCTCAAAGTGATTAGGAAATCTGTTCCCAAGTATTCCCATTAATAGAGGCAAAGGCCTATGTGATCGTATCCAAATGTTATCAAGGTTTGAAATTATTCTGTTTTTGTCATGCTATATCTGTTTGGGATTCTTGAGGTCAATTTGCAGTGTACGAATTATTTATGACTATGTTCCGGCTCCCCCGCAATCCGCTCAAGGACAACGCTGTGTCATGTCACATACTGTTGTGCTCTGCGTCGCCATATCGTGCTGTACCTTACTGTACCATGCTGTTACTGTGCATGCTGTATCTCGTGAACCATGTATAAGTGTGCACTATTTGTTTCCATTGCCATCACCGGGAACCCCTCCTCCCAATCCACCCCCCCTCAGGAAGAGCATAATAACCCCCTGGACCAGCGGCTCACTGTAAGTACACATCATCCCACAATCCTTTGCTCCACCCTCTCCGCCCCCTCTTCTCTCTGATCCATAGAGAACCATGGGCTGCCACCCTCATAGTTCAATCCACTCAGATGAAGTCAGTGGGGAAGAATACAGTATGCAATCTTGTCATAGTAACTCTGGGTCCCTCTAGTGGTAGCAGCTGCGTTCTGCACTATTAGACATGTCTCACTGGTGATGACGTCTGATGATGTGACCCCCCCACACACACATACACACACAAAATACATATGGAATTGTAACAGTTATCAACCCATTCAGGGCCAAGTGATATGACTGTGAGCCTTTCCTCAAATTAGCCTTTTGATATTGTTGTCTGGTAGTAAGCTTATTGCCTACCTGTTTCCATACTGGCCTTGCTTTTGAGGCTCACTGTATTTGTCTATATCTCCCTCTCAGGAGATGGCGAGCACCCTGGCCCAGAAACACCTGCGATCCATCATCCTCAATGTGAGTTTCGGGGAAAGCCTGAGTGTACTTGTCTTGGATAACCAGTCACAACCAATCAGCCCTTCATAATAACATGATGCTTTCTAAACAGTACAGATGGATAGCTTCTACTGCTCCTAATATGTGTGTCATCTCTCGCAGCACGTTATCCGAGGAAACAGACCAATCAAAGCCGAGATGGCGCACCAGCTCTACGTGCTGCAGGTTCTGACCTTTAACCTTCTGGAGGAACGCATGATGACCAAGATGGATCCCAGCGACCAGGTAAAACGACCAGAAGCAGTTTTTCTTTTTGTATTCCCTTTTACCTCAACCCTTCTGACCCTCATATCATTTGATGTTTTTAAGTTCTGCGCTCCTCCATTTTCAGGCCCAGAGGGACATCATTTTCGAGCTGCGCAGGATTGCGTTTGACGGGGAGAACGACCCCAGTGGCACGGAGAAGAGAAAGGCCATGTACACCAAGGACTACAAGATGCTGGGCTTCACTGTGAGTCCAGCTAGTGGGTTGCTTTCATCTGTATAACTGCTCTCTAGAGAGGTTGTTTGGGTCGGAGAGTGAGTGGATGTGTTAAAATGGTTGTTTGGGGTCATAAAGGGATTGTTATGGGTCTGTCTGTGTCATTGACTCTCCTGTCGGTTGTTTCTCCAGAACCATGTGAACCCTGCCATGGACTTCACGCAGACCCCTCCAGGGATGCTGGCCCTGGACAACATGCTCTACCTAGCCAAGCTGCACCAGGACACCTACATCAGGGTGAGTGTGTGTGTGTGTGTGTGTGTGTGTGTGCCATTTTTAAGACCGAGCCTGTACCACACTCTCCAGTTAAGGTTTTCTATGACAAAAATATTTTTCTGTACAAATAAAATGTTTTATTTCAAATGGTAGCACTTGAGTTTTCCCCGAGTGTGACCATATGTGTGTGTGTGTCACTCACATCAGATTGTTCTGGAGAACAGCAGCCGCGAGGACAAACACGAGTGTCCTTTCGGTCGCTGTGCCATTGAGCTCACCCGTATGCTGTGTGAGATACTACAAGTGGGAGAATTGCGTGAGTACACTTCTCGCAGATGGACACCACACATTACGACGGCTTTAAGGCTGACGTGGCATTCAAGGAAGCCTTAATCTTTTTAGGGCTTTTCCAAGCTAATCAGAATGCCCAACCTCATTTTTATTGTACATGTATACTCAGAGATATAACTGATGTATAATTTTTCAAGACAACCTCATGCGTTAAAGTAAGTTTTTGACGGTGTGTGTGTTCCTTCTCTCCAGCCAACGAGGGCTGCAACGACTACCACCCCATGTTCTTTACTCACGACCGGGCGTGGGAGGAGTTCTTCTGCGTCTGCATCCAACTGCTCAACAAGACCTGGAAGGAGATGAGGGCAACGGCTGAGGACTTCAACAAGGTCAGAGTTCATCCACCAGAGTCTGTTGACCACTTGGTTACTTAGGCCATTGATTACTTCTATCCATCCCACTTTGTTTATCTGGTTGACTCTGGTTGGTAAAGGAAAAGCTGATAACTCTCATGGCTTAGATATAATAAATGTAACAAGTACCTACGTTTCGACAGCTAAGCTGCCTTCATTTATCAGGGTTTTCACTAAATGTTTGACTCTGGTTGGCCAGGTGATGCAGGTGGTTCGGGAGCAGATCACCCGGGCTCTGGCCATGAAGCCCTCGTCCCTGGACCATCTTAAGGGTAAACTGCGAGGCCTCAGCTACTCTGAGATCCTGCGTCTGCGCCAGTCGGAGAGGATGAGCCAGGACGACTTCCAGTCACCACCCATTATGTCAGTCCCACATCCACGTTAACTGTTTGACTTTGTCCATCAGATTAGTCTGCCTCTGTTTTTGGGTTTAACCCCTCATGTCAGTATTTTAGCCTCTCTTTAGACTTCATTTCCAAAGTTTCATGGTACTGTATGACAGGATTGGGGTCATTTCCATTTAAATTTGGGAAGGAAACTACGGAGCCCCTTAGGGGTCAAGGTGGAGAAAAAAACTGCCAGGCTAATCCATTCCCTTGTTTTTTAAAAATCTATTCCTTCGGATTCTTTATTCGTTCCCTTTATAAGTTACTCCTATTCCTGATTTGTGTAGCTCTAGGCCTAAAAACATCATTCTCATAAGGCGATGCAAAAAATTATCTGTGAACGGATACAAAAACAGAGGGACAGGATTAGCCTGGATGTTTTTTTACTTTCTCCACCATGACCACTAACGGGGCTCTGTGGGACACTGAAATTCCAATTCCACTTTTTTTCTCATTGAAAAGCATTCAGGAAAATTGGAATTTCAGTTTACTTTCTGAATTGACTGAATTGAAATGGAGCTGACTCCCACCCTGCTCTATGAACAATATAGGTTAGTTAGAGTGTGTGTTTTGGTTGCTGTTCAATGCTAACAGACCTAATGTATGTGAGTTGTGTTGCAGTGAGCTACGTGAGAGGATTCAGCCAGAGATCCTGGAGCTGATCAAGCAGCAGAGGCTCAACCGCCTGTGTGAGGGAAGCTGCTTCCGCAAGCTGGGCAACCGCCGCAGACAAGGTGGGCACAAACACTTAAATAAACAAGGTGATAGGAGCAAGAGCAGTGTGCGGGTTTTCTTTTAAAATGTATTATTCCTACGCACCTGCAACAAGATACTTTTTTGAATATTTGCTGAGCACTACCTTTCTGCCGTCATCTTTTGTCCTCCTCAGAGAAGTTCTGGTTCTGCCGTCTGTCTCTGAACCACAAGGTGCTGCACTATGGAGATCTGGACGAGTCTCCCCAGGGGGAAGTGCCCCTTGAGCTGCTCACCGACAAGAGTGAGTCTCCTGGCTGCAACTCTGTGTCTCCCCCCACTCACTCAGCGTTGGGGTCACCGTGACCTGTGCACTCGTGACTATTTGAGATTCTAGTGAGGTTGCCTATCAAAAGGCAAAAGCTAATCAGGTGAAGTCTCATAGCTCATGGAGAGGCATCAGCTCTGAGCTGATGTTGCACAGATTCACTTGTCGTCTGGAGGGCAGACGATCCAGTCAAGTGTTACGACTGACACTGACTGATCCACATCACACCTAGGTCAGTGGAACTGTGCAGTGGTTGACTTAGATAAATGCCTGTTCATCTAGTCTTAATTTCCTGCTCTTTGTCATCTTCCCCTGCAGTCCCCGTGTCTGATATCAAGTCTGTGGTGACGGGGAAGGACTGCCCCCACATGAAGGAGAAGAGTGCACTGAAACAAAACAAGGTAGGCTACTGTGGCGTCCTATCAGCAGAGGGCATCCCAAATGGCAACCTATTCCCTATATACTGCACTACTTGGATATAGGGTGCAATTTGGGACATAGACCTGTTGGCGTGATGTCTGTTAGCATGACTGATATGTAGCTACGAGCCCTACCTCTTCTTCAGCTCAATGGTTATGGAGTATCTAGGGAGTTTCTCACTCCTCCGTCCTCTCCTCGACTCCTCCGTCCTCCTACGTGACCTGGAAACCAATAAGTGGTCGCCATATGTATGAGAGTGTCAGTTCGTTAATACGCCAACGGAGGACTTTGCTCCTCTTCTCGATTGCAATCTCCAGCAGAGGATACTCCGGTGTATCCTACTGCGGGAAGACTTTTGAAATCTGCCACCTCCCCTTTGAAACAGCTGTTTTCTCGGATGAGAAAAGCATGTACACATTTAAAAGCTATATGTAACAGTGTTGTTTCCGTCCCACTCCTTGCCCCGGCCTGTAACCAGGAACCCTCTGAACACATCAACAACTGCCTTCCATGAAGCATCGGTACTATTCACTCCACAAAAGCCGCGGCCCTTGCAGAGCAAGTGAAACAACTACTCCAAGGTCTCAGAGCAAGTGACGTCGCTGATTGAAACGCTACTAGCGCACTCTGCTAACTAGCGAGCCATTTCACACCGGTTACATATACGCCACTTATCCTTTTATCTATAAAATAGCACAACTAGCTACATTTAATTTTATATCTCTTTACACATGTTTTGGGATTCCACCTCCTGTAAACTTCATTTGTCTGATAATGTGCTAAGGGAGTCTCATTTCATACAAGGCCATTTGTTTTCACGTTTCTTCACCTCCTCTCCTCGATTACCTTTTTCCAAAAGGAGGAGAGGACAGAGGAGAGGAGGCGAGGAAATCCAATTGAGATTCTCCACATCATCCTAGTGCACTGTATGATGTTTATATTAGAGGTTTGGACATGAGGTGTGCTCTCTTGTTTGGGTAGGAGGTTTTAGAGCTGGCCTTCTCCGTCCTGTACGATCCTGATGAGAACCTCAACTTTGTGGCCCCCAACAAATATGAGGTGAACGGCATGTTTAACTCCTTAGAATGAATAACTCTGAAGACGTGATCTGCGTTGTATGTGAGGGCATACCGCAAATGTACTGTATGTTATCTGACCCGTGCTCTCTCTCTGCTTTGTGTGTTGTGTGCGTGCATGCGCCTGCCTGCACTGAGCAGTACTGTGTCTGGACTGATGGGCTGTGTGCGTTGCTGGGCCGAGAGATGGGCAGTGACCTCACCCGCAGCGACCTGGACACGCTCATCTCCATGGAGATGAAGCTCCGCCTCTTGGACCTGGAAAACATCGCCATACCTGAAGCCCCTCCCCCTGTGCCAAAAGAGCCCAGCACTTACAACTTCACCTACAACTACGGCTGAGGGGTGTGTTTAAGGCTGGTTTGTGAGAGAGAGCTGGGCCGTATTTGTGTCGGTGTGTGTGTGGGGCACGGTTGCGTGTGTGTATTTGTGTGTAATAAGACGAAGAAAACCACTCATCCCCTAGCCACTTAATCTTGAACACAACATCACTTGTCTGATGCTCTGAAATCCAAATGCCCACAAATAATCCAGGCAGGCTACGTAACACTAGACAACAAAATGTTCCATTGTATTTTGTTTTGTTTTAATCGCCGTTATGGTACAAGCTTGACACCAACCTGAAAGTTAATATTTTGTTTCGTAACTCATCACTTCATGGCCTTATCAACTTTTTTTGTTAAATAAGCTCTGTGTGTTTTGAACAGTTACAGCTGAGCCCCACTATTGCTTCATGCATCGTCATAACAACAGAACCAGATCTGTTTGAACTGACACATCACGGCCCAGGGTCTTTTCCAAGGTGTTGTATTCTAGTCACTGCCCGTGTCTGCTCATCCTCTAATTCAGTACTAATCAATATTATTGATGTTTGTTATGCAGAATCTGATTATATTTTTGTAAATGACTGTGAACTCCGTCTCAGCTTTGAAGAGAAGGAACATGAACTTTCTAGCAACCTACTAATTTGAATTAAAAAAATGGTGGTTTAGGGCACAAAAGATTGAGCTAGGTATTAAACTGACAGAGGTATCAGAGAAAGCAGTAAGCCATTTGTAGGCTTATCACATATTTGTCTTCTATAATTATTATACTTTGCACAGTCAAACTCAGTTGCCAAATGGTGATCTGTATGTGGAGACATTTAACACTAAACAAAATGGAGCTTTCACCACGCAAGCACTCTGAAGTCACATATTCTCTGGAATTATTAGGTTAGGAGATGGCCAAAATGCCTCGTAACATGAATCCTCAATGGTCAAGGTGTCATATTGGATAATGTGTTTTTGTTGTATCTTGCACTGCTAATGAAAGTAACAAGAAATGTGCTCAGTATATGCTATTGGAGTTTGGTTACACTGTACGTAAATTAATAGGATTCAGTGGTCTTGTATTGCAAGTTATTTGTAAAAAGGGTTCTACCTTTGTAAAGGGGTTCTGATATTTGATGTCCCATTGTTCATAGTACACAATCTGAAAGGGATGTTATGTCAAAGACATCACTGTCAAAAGCTTGTAGCTGCTTAGAGAATTCTACAAAATGCCACATTGAACAAAGTCGGGTTGCTAATGGATACCCCAACAGTAGGGAGACTTCTGAAGAGGCTTAAGCATTAGGTACTCTTTAACATGACTTGCTAAACCATGACCGTGTTCAGGCTAGTGTTGGTAGTGAATGACAGGTTAGTCATGAAATACATTTACAGTTGAAGTCGGAAGTTTACATACACTTAGGTTGGAGTCAACCACTCCACACATTTCTTGTTAACTAACTATAGTTTTGGCAAGTCGGTTAGGACATCTACTTTGTGCATTACACAAGTAATTTTCCCAACTATTGTTTACAGCCAGATTATTTCACTGTATCACAAATCCAGTGGGTCAGAAGTCTACATACACTAAGTTGACTGCCTTTAAACAGCTTGGGAAATTCCAGAAAATGTCATGGCTTTAGAAGCTTCTGATAGGCTAATTGACATCATTTGAATCAATTGGAGGTGTACCTGTGGATGTATTTCAAGGCCTACCTTAAAACTCAGTGCCTCTTTGTTTGACATCATGGGGAAATCAAAACAATTCAGCCAAGACCTCAGGAAAAAAAAATGGTAGACCTCCAAGTCTGGTTCATACTTGGGAGCAATTTCCAAACGCCTGAAGGTACCACGTTCATCTGCACAAACAATAGTACGCAAGTATAAACACCATGTGACCATGCAGCCATCATACCCCTCAGGAAGGAGACGTGTTCTATCTCTTAGAGATGAACGTACTTTGGTGCGAAAAGTGCAAATCAATCCCAGAACAACAGCAAAGGACCTTGTGAAGATGCTGGAGGAAACCAGTACAAAATTATCTATATCCATAGTAAAACGAGTCCTATATCGACATAACCTGAAAGGCCGCTCAGCAAGGAAGAAGCCACTGCTCCAAAACCGCCATAAAAAAGCCAGACTACGGTTTGCAACTGCACATGGGGACAAGACAAGATTGTACTTTTTGGAGAAATGTCCTCTGGTCTGATGAAACAAAAATGGAACTATTTGGCAATAATGACCATCGTTATGTTCGGAAGAAAAATGGGGATGCTTGCAAGCGGAAGAACACCATCCCAACCGTGAAGCACGGGGGTGGCAGCATCATGTTGTGGGGGTGCTTTGCTACAGGAGGGACTGGTGCACTTCACAAAATAGATGGCATCATGAGGAGGGAAGTTATGTGGATATATTGAAGCAACATCTCAAGACATTAGTCAGGAAGTTAAAGCTTGATCGTAAATGGGTCTTCCAAATGGACAATGACCCCAAGCATACTTCCAAAGTTGTGGCAAAATGGCTTAAGGACAACAAAGTCAAGGTATTGGAGTGGCCATCACAAAGCCATGACCTCAATCCTATAGAAAATGTTTGGGCAGAACTGAAAAAGCGTGTGTGAGCAAGGAGGCCTACAAACCTGACTCAATTACACCAGCTCTGTCAGGAGGAATGGGCCAAAATTCACCTAACTTATTGTGGGAAGCTTGTGGAAGGCTACCTGAAACATTTGACCCAAGTTAAACAATTTATAGGCAATGCTACCAAATATTAATTGAGTGTATGTAAACTTCTGACCCACTGGGAATGTGATGAAAGAAATAAAAGCTGAAATAAATCATTCTCTCTACTATTATGACATTTCACATTCTTAAAATAAAGTGGTGATCCTAACTGACCTAAAACAGACAATTTTTACTAGGATTAAACGTCAGGAATTGTGAAAAACTGAGTTTAAATGTATTTGGCTAAGGTGTATGTCAACTTCTGACTTCAACTGTACATATGGTATTCATATAAATCATTGTCTGTATATATTGTGTTGCCTTACTAAAAAAAATGTATTTTGTTTTGTGTGAATAAATATGTTAAACTGGTATGGTATGTTTGTTCTGGAAAAGAGGGTTTTGAAATGACTTTTCACACGTTTACATTATCTTCATGCAACCACGTTTATTGTAGTACACATTTGTGTTGTAGCCCTGGACAAACATACCTCATTCAGCTCATTGAGGGCTTGTTGACAAGTTTAATCAGGTGTGCTTGTCAAGGGTTATAATAAAAAGGTGTACTGTTGGGGGTAATCGATGAGCAGGGTTGGGAAACACTACTATAGGATCTATTGAACAAAGCTCTAGTCTGTTGTGTAAAGCCTCATTTTAACACGGTTGTCTTTGTGGTGGTGACTGTCCCGGTCAACTGTAAGTGCTGTTATTGCGAAATGTAAATGTATTGGAGCAACAACGGCTCAGCCGCAAAGTGGTAGGCCACACAAGCTCATAAGTTCTAAATCGTGTACCGTGTAAAAATTGTCTGTCCTCGGTTGCAACACTCACTACTGAGTTACAAACTGCCTTTGGAAGCAATGTCAGCACAATAACTGTTCGTTGGGAGCTTCATGAAATGGGTTTCTATGGCCGAGCACTCAAGCTTAAGTTGACCATGTGCAATGCCAGGGGTTGGCTAGAATGGTGTAAAGCTCGCCGCAAATGGACTCTGGAGCAGTGGAAACGCGCTCTATGGAGTAATGAATCACACTTCACCATCTGACAGTCCAACGGACGAATCTGAGTTTGGCGGATGCCAGGAGAACAGTACCTGCCCGAATGCATAGTGCCATCAGTAAAGTTTGGTGGAGGAGGATAATGGTCTGGGGCTTTTTTTCATCGTTAGTTCCAGTGATGGAAAATCTTAAAACTACAGTATACAATGACCTTTTAGATGATTCTGTTCTTCCGACTTTGTGGAACAAAACAAGGTCGATACCCTGTGCACAAAACAAGGTCGATACAAAAATGGTTTGTTGAGAGCAGTGTGGAAGAACTTGACTGGCCTGCACAGAGCCCTGACCTCAACCCGATCTAACACCTTTGGGATGAATTGGAACGCCATCTCTGAGCCAGGCTTAATCGCCCAACATCGGTGTCTGACCTCACTAATGCTCTTGTGGCTGAATGGAAGCAAGTCCCCACAGCAATGTTCCAACATATAGTGGAAAGCCAGAAGAGTGGAGGCTTTATAGCAGCAAAGTTGGTACCAACTCCATATTATTACCAATGACTTTGTAATGAGATGTTCAACGAGCAGTTGTCCACATACTTTTGGTAATGTAGTGTAGGGCCGATAGGCCAGGAAGATAGGTCCGGCCGGCTGGCCAGGTAGGTGACCTACCTGTCTTACCGGACCTACCTATCTGACCGACCGGACCCAACTATCTGTCTGGCCGGACCTAGTTATCTGGCCGGTTGGCCGGACCTAGTTATCTGGCCGGACCTACCTATCTGGCTGGACCTACCTATCTGACTGGCAGGCCGACCGGACCCAACTATCTGTCTGGCCGGACCTAGCTATCTGGCCGGACCTAGTTATCTGGCCGGACCTACCTATCTGGCTCGACCTACCTATCTGACTGGCAGGCCGACCGGACCCAACTATCTGTCTGGCCGGACCTAGCTATCTGCGTAGGTAGGTTCGGCCGGCTGGCAAGACAGCTATCTGGCCAGCCGGCAGGCCGGACCGTGTTCTCTGCCCAGCCGTTTGGAATTAGCCAGGTCCGGCAGGCAAAATAGCTATCTTACCGGCCGGCCTGCCGAACCTAGCTATGTGGCTTACATTTCTGACCGGCTGGCCGACCGGAACTAGCTATCTGGCCGGCCGTCTGGACCTATATATGTGGCCGGCAGACACAATGCCACAGATGTCTCAAGTTTTGAGGGAGTGTGTAATTGCTGCAGTCAGCATGCCAATGTCCACCAGAGCTGTTGCCAGAGAATGACGTTTTAGAGAAATTGGCAATATGTCCAACCGGCCTCACAACCGCGGACCACGTGTTTGGTGTTGTGAGAGGCTGTTTGGTGCAGCCTCTGGAACTGCCGATCTGCGGCCAACAAGGCAGAGTTCATCTCAGCCTATGCTTCCCTCCAGTCCCTCGACTTCTTGGCACTGACGGAAACATGGATTACCACAGATAACACTGCTACTCCTACTGCTCTCTCCTCGTCTGCCCACGTGTTCTCGCACACCCCGAGAGCTTCTGGTCAGCGGGGTGGTGGCACTGGGATCCTCATCTTTCCCAAGTGGACATTCTCTCTTTCTCCCCTGACCCATCTGTCTATCGCCTCCTTTGAATTCCATGCTGTCAGTTACCAGCCCTTTCAAGCGTAACATCCTTATCATTTATCGCCCTCCAGGTTCCCTTGGAGAGTTCATCAATGAGCTTGACGCCTTGATAAGTTCCTTTCCTGAGGATGGCTCACCTCTCACAGTTCTGGGTGACTTTAACCTCCCCACGTCTACCTTTGACTCATTCCTCTCTGCCTCCTTCTTTCCACTCCTCTCCTCTTTTGACCTCACCCTCTCACCTTCCCCCCCTACTCACAAGGCAGGCAATACGCTTGACCTCATCTTTACTAGATGCTGTTCTTCCACTAATCTCATTGCAACTCCCCTCCAAGTCTCCGACCACTACCTTGTATCCTTTTCCCTCTCGCTCTCATCCAACACTTCCCACTCTGCCCCTACTCGGATGGTATCGCGCCGTCCCAACCTTCGCTCTCTCTCTCCCGCTACTCTCTCCTCTTCCATCCTATCATCTCTTCCCTCTGCTCAAACCTTCTCCAACCTATCTCCTGATTCTGCCTCCTCAACCCTCCTCTCCTCCCTTTCTGCATCCTTTGACTCTCTATGTCCCCTATCCTCCAGGCCGGCTCGGTCCTCCCCTCCTGCTCCGTGGCTCGACGACTCATTGCGAGCTCACAGAACAGGGCTCCGGGCAGCCGAGCGGAAATGGAGGAAAACTCGCCTCCCTGCGGACCTGGCATCCTTTCACTCCCTCCTCTCTACATTTTCCTCTTCTGTCTCTGCTGCTAAAGCCACTTTCTACCACTCTAAATTCCAAGCATCTGCCTCTAACCCTAGGAAGCTCTTTGCCACCTTCTCCTCCCTCCTGAATCCTCCTCCCCCTCCCCCCCCTCCTCCCTCTCTGCGGATGACTTCGTCAACCATTTTGAAAAGAAGGTCGACGACATCCGATCCTCGTTTGCTAAGTCAAACGACACCGCTGGTTCTGCTCACACTGCCCTACCCTGTGCTTTGACCTCTTTCTCCCCTCTCTCTCCAGATGAAATCTCGCGTCTTGACGGCCGGCCGCCCAACAACCTGCCCGCTTGACCCTATCCCCTCCTCTCTTTTCCAGACCATTTCCGGAGACCTTCTCCCTTACCTCACCTCGCTCATCAACTCATCCTTGACCGCTGGCTACGTCCCTTTCGTCTTCAAGAGAGCGAGAGTTGCACCCCTTCTGAAAAAACCTACACTCGATCCCTCCGATGTCAACAACTACAGACCAGTATCCCTTCTTTCTTTTCTCTCCAAAACTCTTGAACGTGCCGTCCTTGGCCAGCTCTCCTGCTATCTCTCTCAGAATGACCTTCTTGATCCTAATCAGTCAGGTTTCAAGACTAGTCATTCAACTGAGACTGCTCTTCTCTGTCACGGAGGCGCTCCGCACTGCTAAAGCTAACTCTCTCTCCTCTGCTCTCATCCTTCTAGACCTATCGGCTGCCTTTGATACTGTGAACCATCAGATCCTCCTCTCCACCCTCTCCGAGTTGGGCATCTCCGGCGCGGCCCACGCTTGGATTGCGTCCTACCTGACAGGTCGCTCCTACCAGGTGGCGTGGCGAGAATCTGTCTCCGCACCACGTGCTCTCACCACTGGTGTCCCCCAGGGCTCTGTTCTAGGCCCTCTCCTATTCTCGCTATACACCAAGTCACTTGGCTCTGTCATATCCTCACATGGTCTCTCCTATCATTGCTATGCAGACGACACACAATTAATCTTCTCCTTTCCCCCTTCTGATAACCAGGTGGCGAATCGCATCTCTGCATGTCTGGCAGACATATCAGTGTGGATGACGGATCACCACCTCAAGCTGAACCTCGGCAAGACGGAGCTGCTCTTCCTCCCGGGGAAGGACTGCCCATTCCATGATCTCGCCATCACGGTTGACAACTCCATTGTGTCCTCCTCCCAGAGTGCTAAGAACCTTGGCGTGATCCTGGACAACACCCTGTCGTTCTCAACTAACATCAAGGCGGTGACCCGTTCCTGTAGGTTCATGCTCTACAACATTCACAGAGTACGACCCTGCCTCACACAGGAAGCGGCGCAGGTCCTAATCCAGGCACTTGTCATCTCCCGTCTGGATTACTGCAACTCGCTGTTGGCTGGGCTCCCTGCCTGTGCCATTAAACCCCTACAACTCATCCAGAACGCCGCAGCCCGTCTGGTGTTCAACCTTCCCAAGTTCTCTCACGTCACCCCGCTCCTCCGCTCTCTCCACTGGCTTCCAGTTGAAGCTCGCATCCGCTACAAGACCATGGTGCTTGCCTACGGAGCTGTGAGGGGAACGGCACCTCCGTACCTTCAGGCTCTGATCAGGCCCTACACCCAAACAAGGGCACTGCGTTCATCCACCTCTGGCCTGCTCGCCTCCCTACCTCTGAGGAAGTACAGTTCCCGCTCAGCCCAGTCAAAACTGTTCGCTGCTCTGGCACCCCAATGGTGGAACAAACTCCCTCACGACGCCAGGTCAGCGGAGTCAATCACCACCTTCCGGAGACACCTGAAACCCCACCTCTTTAAGGAATACCTAGGATAGGATAAAGTAATCCTTCTAACCCCCCCCCCCTCCCCCTCCTCCTCCCCCCCCCTCCCCCTCCTCCTCCCCCTCCTCCTCCCCCCCCTCCCCCTCCTCCCCCTCCCCCTCCTCCTCCCCCCCCCCTCCCCCTCCTCCTCCCCCCCCTCCCCCTCCTCCTCCCCCCCCCTCCCCCTCCTCCTCCTCCTTAAAAGATTTAGATGCACTATTGTAAAGTGGTTGTTCCACTGGATATCATAAGGTGAATGCACCAATTTGTAAGTCGCTCTGTAAGTCGCGACCAAAAACGGTCGTCTTGCTATGTTTGCTTCCGTTTGGTTCTTAAACGCTAAACCATAGACAGTACTCTGTAGGTAAACGGTTTCCGTAATGAATATGCCCCTGCTCGACAGCAATCAGCGCGGGCACCTTCACCAAATCATCGAATCACAGAGTTTCTAAACCCAGAGGCGCAACATTACAAGACTTCCGGGAATGCTGGCTAAACAGACGAGACGGGAACAATTATTATTTAGTTTTTAATTTTCTCTAAATCTAAAGGCACAACTTAGATTCGAGCCAATGTTTTAAGTAGTCGAACATGGTATTACCCCAACCTTGTGAAAGTAACAAACGGACACGTTTTCATTTTCGTCAAAAATTACTTGATATCGAAAGATTTCCGTTGATTTGACGGCCTGCACATGCGGAGTTCGGTGCTAGACGACCGTTAGTCCCGATTACATGTTGATACGCATGAGCCTTGCTATCCAACGTCGCCATGACATCGCCTACAAGTGTGATCGGGGAATTCTATTGGAGAAGCAGTTTTAGCCTATCTTCATACTGTACCGTCTTTGATCAAATTAATTGTCCGGCAAAAGCATAACGTAGCTAGCTAAAATGTATCTCTCTAAATTATTACGTTGTTAATTATGTGAGTAATCAAATGTTTGTAATTGGCTATACTTTGCGATAAAATAACCAATAGCTGAATGACGTCGATAACTGATCTATTTAGCTAGCTAGGCTAGCTTGGTATTGGTAACATTTGTCATGTACAGCTAATCAGTTTGTTGGAGAAAGAAAATGATATCTATCCAATAGTATAATCTACGATGACGAGAAGATTGTAGTGTGGAAACCATGAAAAGATCTAGAAGTGTTGGTGCGTCTTCACCTTTGAATGGGATTGGGAAACAAGGTAACGTTATTCTAACGTCATGGACATTCATTGTTTTTTCGTTTAGCTAGCTAGTTAACGTTAGCTAGCTGTTAGCTAGTTACCCAATTAGTTGAGAGGATGTGACGAATGTGTCTGGCTAGCTAACTAGTTGTCATGTCATGACGCATGTTTGCAAACTTGTTTTAACTAGATTAGCTAGCTAATGTTTACGTTAACAGCTGGAAAACGAAATGCATTAACGTTAGCTAACAACACACCATTGACTGGTAGTTACCCAGGCATTATTTGACATGGTCTCCTTAAATCTTTAACCAATCACCGGAACAGTACTAGGAACGTATAAGAGAACGGGGTTATACTACAGGCTTCCTTAAAATACATAGCTAAATTAACTGTAATAAATATTTAATACTCCTGAGAGCACACAAGTATTGCCAGTTTGTGTGGCACAGTGACATCAATATCCAGCAAAGGCACAGTGCAGGGGGACTGTCAAAAGGTCATGAATTGAGCTAGCCAGGTACTAACGTTACATTACATGATGGTTGTAACTCCCCAACCCAGTGGTTAATTTACTGAAGTACTCCCTCACACTTCAGTCAGCTGGGTGTTTGCAGTTCAGTTTTGTCAGGTATGTACTTGCTTGTCTGATGCAGTGTTTCCTAAACAAAATGTTTTATTTTATTTTAAGAACTCAGTACGGCTTTCAACTTATTCTTGAAAGTTTTAATAGTAGAATGCACAAGGTGCAATTTTGAAATTGGGTAGTGCATCATCAGTTTTCCTCTTGTCATGTTAGTCAATGCCAGTGGTGGAAAAAGTACCCAATTATCAAGTGAAAGTCACCCAGAAAAATAATACTTTAGTAAAAGTCAAAAAGTATTTGGTTTTAAAAATCTACTTGAGTATCAAAAGTAAAAGTATAAATAATTTCAAATTCCTGATATTAAGCAAACCACACCACCATTTTCTTGTTTTTATATATCTTTTTTTACAGATAGCCAGGGGCTATCTCCAACACTCAGACATAATTAAGCATTTGTGTTTAGTGAGTGTCTTATATATGTTATAATAAGCACATCAGACCGATTTTTTTTTTTACAGATAGCCAGGGGCACACTACAACACGCAGCCATGATTTACAAACAAAGCATTTGTGTTTAGTGGGTCCTACAGATCAGAGGCAGTAGACATGACCAGGGATGTTGTCTTGATAAGTGAGTGAATTGGACCTATTCCTGTCCTGCTAAGCATTGAAAATGTAACTAGTACTTTTGGGTGTCAGGGAAAATGTATGGAGTAAAAAGCACATACTTTTTCTCCACTACATTCCTAAAGAAAAAGAAAAAGCTGTCAAATGTACAGATAGCTAAAGAAACTACTTAAGTAGTACTTTATTTTTACTTAAGTACTTTACACCACTGGTCATTGCATACCTTAGAGAGCTATTTATAACTTGTCAGAAATGTCCAGATCAACTAGCCCATGTCAGCTAATGTTTTTTAGCCTATACATTTTGTTGTAATGTTTGAGTCACTCAAATATCACATAAATAAACAATAAATATGACTGTGTAGAATTGCACGAAAATTAGCTTTTAACCTACAAAATGTTCTCTACGTCAACAAGAGGGTTGTGAACAGTGCTTGTGCCTATAGAAATAGACGTGGCGTGGGGGGGGTTCGGGATGTTCCCCAATGCTGGAAGGGGGGCCTGAGTAAAAAAGTTTGGGAACCCCAGGTCTGATGGATACCTTGCCTGTCTGCTTCTGAGTTTAGCTATCTCAGGAGGATGTTCTGGCTAATGGCCACTGTGCTACTGTAACTGCTGTGAGTTGAGACCTCACCTGAACCGTTGTCATGTGGTAAGATGGGGACTCCCGGAGGAAGAGGAAGTTGGCGGAGATCTCTCAGGCCCTGAACGTGACGCCAGTTGACGTGGCAGTGCTGAGGAGGATGGCCATCAGCGAGGGGGGGCTGCTCACTGATGAGATCCGCTGTAAAGTGTGGCCACGGCTGCTCAACGTGCCCACCGACATCCTGCCTGAGAAACCAGGTGAGCTGCCTGGTCATTGACAGACCAGGGATGCCACTAAGGCTAAAAAGGGTAATAGTCCTGTATCAAGCGTAGGGGCATGTATTGGGGTCTGAGCTTAATTGACAGCAGATTTTGTCACTTGAGTTAGTCATTGCTGAACCTGATAGTTTCATAAATTACAGAAGAGTCCACATCCCCACTGCAATTGCCTATATATCTTCCATGCGCCCAACAACAGTTGGTGGTTAACAGTAGTAATGCACCGATATGACATTTTTGGCCAATACAGATATCCAATATTTTCCTTGCCAAAAAAAACAATACCGATATTTCGGATTTTTAGTGTTCTTTTAAGCATTCTTTCACAGTTAAATAGTTAACACACACACATGGATGCAGCGGTCTAAGGCACTGTATCTCTGTGCAAGAGGCTCCACTACAGTCCCTGGTTCGAATCCAGGCTGTATCACATCCGGCTGTGATTGGGAGTCCCATAGGGCGGTGCACAATTGGCCCAGCGTTATTCGGGTTTGGCCGGGGTAGACCGTCATTGTAAATAAGAATTTGTTCTTAACTGACTTGCCTAAATAGGGTACACACACACACCACACCGACCAAAAAGTTATTTTGTTGGCATTTACATATGTCCCCATTACCAGTAAAACGTAATCAAATCCTATTTCTTTCACTTGCTGTGCTGTTTCGTTGTTCAGTCGTTTCATTCTCAACCAGGATTTCTATGGAACGCCGTTTGGGTCTTTTCGTGTCTTAACATATACTATTTAACACGATTTGACGTGTCAAAACACTATTTGACGTGTCGATTAAGCTTGTTGACCAATCAGGACCTGAATATGACTGCACGTCATATAATAATTTAACGCGTTGGTACATTTTTTCCGTAGTTATTACACATTTACGTCATGTACCACTCGCTCTTATTTCATAACAATTCATTGTTGTATGCTATGATGCTGGTAAAGTCGTCTCGTGCACCTACAGTGCTGGTCATTAAAAAAAAATCTTGCTGAAATTGTCTTACTCTTTCAAATGACTGTTCGACTTTGTGGGCTAAGTTAGGAATGCTGTGTTGCACGTTTAGCTCCAAATTTTACGTGGCGTCATTACGTCATGTACCTACGTTTATATAGGTATGTACGTCAGCTTTGACATCGGTTTTGCACATCGGTGTTAAACTAAACATCGGCCGATACCGATGTTGGCATTTTTAGCTAATATCGGGCCGATTCTGATATGTTCACCCGATCTATCGTGCATCCCTAGTTAAGTGTGACCTGATCTCTCTCTCTCTTCTCCAGAGGAAGTAGAGCGGGAGAATAATAAGGACTATAACCAGGTGCTGTTGGATGTCCAGCGTTCCCTGCGAAGATTCCCTCCTGGTGAGTGACACAGGTCTTAGAATAGCACTAAATCATGTGAGGCAGTGGTGTGGTTTGTCATCATTGTCTGATCTGCCTGCTTCCCGCTTGAATTTGACTTGTGTGATGTAGGCCTACAGACTACGCAACCCTGTCAGTTTGTATTTGTTTCTTTTGGAGAGTGTCCTAGATGTCTGTATGTTACTGCTTTTATTTATTAAAGTAGCAGAAAGTCCCAAAATGGAGAAAGCATAATCTGATTACTGGGTGCTTTGGAATTCATTGGAATTCTGCCATGCTTGTGTTTCACTGGCCAAGAGTTCAGGACAACCTTTTTGCATGTGAAAGTTTGGTCATTGTGTCAGGAAGGGTGTGACCGTCTTCTTTTCCAGTTGTATACTACAGAAGCCTAATTTAGGAGCTGCCTGCATAACTCAAGTCTCCTGTTGACATCAGTGCATAAGATACACAAAGGCCAAGTTATACATGCTTTTCCCTAGTTAGGATTTGGCCCATAATGAGGAAATCAGCTGGGCCTTTTGACTTGTGACCTTTTGACTTTTGACTCATCTCCCTGTGTAGGCATGCCAGACGAGCAGCGTGAGGGCCTCCAGGAGGAGCTGATTGACATCATCCTGCGGGTGCTGGGAAGGAACACTCAGCTGCACTACTACCAGGGCTACCATGACATCGTGGTCACCTTCCTGCTGGTGCTGGGTGAGCGGCTTGCTACCGCTCTGGTGGAGAAACTCTCCACGCACCACCTCAGGTGGGTCTCTGTCTCTCTAGGTGCTCCCCTCCCATAGGAGCTTGGCTTTCAAAGGGGTTTTAAGTAGACAGGAAGCCATGTAGAAAAGAGAACGTAGCCAGTTACAATACAAGATCAGCACATCCTGTTACTTTCAGCATTTTATACTGTGTGCAGGTTTAAATAATTGTAAACTGCGCACAGTTGGCTAGATGAGTCATCCTATACAGTTGCTGGTGGAGACGAGGCAAGTCTCGAAGCATTTAATTTAACAATACGCAGTGCTACTTTCTATTTTTATGATTTGACAGACTGTCTTGTTGATTATCTGATTCTGGTTCAGTTTGTCAAGTGTCCAGTTTGTCTCTTCTGTTCCTTTACTGCAGGGACTTTATGGACCCCACCATGGACAACACTAAACACATCCTTAACTATCTGATGCCAATCATCGAGAGGGTCAATCCAGAGGTGCATGACTTCATGCAGCAGTAAGCATCTTTTCTCTTGTTCTGTTAGTACAATCAGTAATTTGTTCAATTAACTAATGAGCACAACTAATGTAGCTATAATACCAATAATTTGACGTATTGCTAAATGGGTGTCACTACGTTTTGTGTCCTCAGGGCGGAGGTGGGCACCATCTTTGCCCTTAGCTGGCTCATCACCTGGTTTGGCCATGTCCTGTCAGATTTCCGACACGTCGTGCGGTTGTATGACTTCTTCCTGGCCTGCCATCCCCTGATGCCAATCTACTTTGCTGCTGTGGTGAGTGTTCTTTTTGGGACTAAAGTAGAGCATTTTTCTAAGTGTCTCCAAACATAACCCTCTTTTTCCTTTTGTCAGTTGACATGGATCTGATATTTAGAAATGGCCTTTAGCCATCCTTAGAGTTCAAATGTGCCTCACAACTAGTGTTTTATAAAAATAAAAAAACATGTTTTTTTTCCAGCAGCAAAGAGCTTAGCTGACCACGTATGCTGTGTTCTTTTCTTCGGACAATGTCTTCTAAGTTGCCGTAGAAGTTTGATAACATTTTATTGAATTCAATAGATGTTGTTAACTGCTTGTTGTACTGTGGGTGTGTGCACGCCGTTTGGTCGGTGTCTGTTCCAGATTGTGCAGTACCGGGAGGATGAGGTGTTGGACTGTGAGTGTGACATGGCATCGGTGCACCACCTCCTGTCCCAGATCCCCCAGGACCTGCCCTACGAGACGCTCATCAGCCGCGCAGGAGACCTCTTTGTCCAGTTCCCCCCCTCCGAGCTGGCCAGGGAGGCTGCCCAGCAGTACAGTCAACAGTAAGCCTGCCTCCTTTCTCGCTTGTCTCTGTCACGTAGTCTCTCCCATGGATTCTCTCTCGCCCGCCCCCACTAGATCCTCTACCTCCTCCTACATCTCCTTTCCACAAGCCTCTTTTCCTTTTTCTGTCTTTCCCCCTTTCTTTTTCTCTCTTTCTTTCCCTCCTCTTTTTACCTGCTGTTGCGAGTCGAATTCCCTCATTAACACTGAGATGAGAGAGTGTAATCTGACAGAATAACCTTCATCTCCCCTAACAGGTGAACTGTGCGCTAATAACCTGACACTGAGCTAATTCTGTCTACTCCTTCACACTAGCCTGTACGACTATTATCATGTACTTATTTCCAGCGTATTTAAACAATAACACAGGAATTTGAACATGTACATGTGTCTTTCTATAAATAATGGGGCCAATGTGTGACATTGGGATAAACATTTCTATATAGTTTGAAACTAAACTAAAATACATTTTATGCAGTTCCAAATGTGTACTTTGAGGAATAAATGTGAATATATGCAAATTGGCCCATAACTCCAGCTATACAACAACATAGGTCTAGGACTATACATCCTTTAAGCCGGGTTCATTTATATAATTGTACATATAGGGCCTAATATAGAACCCTCCCTCCCCCAAAAGCATGCAAAAAGTAGGCCATAACCACTTTAGAAATAATGAATTCTTTAGGCCTTGCTTAGGCATTGATATTCAATTATTCCGTTCTAAAATATGAGAATAATGTGGACATTGCATGACTACATAGATTGGAGTAAGACTGGCGACTTTTCTGTTTCCTGTGTGGCAGACGCAGGCACACATAAAGCCATGTGTAGCATTAATCTCACCATTTGAATCTCACCATCCCTCTTTTTATAAAGAGAAAGCCACCAAAAACCAGGTTGCTTTTTTTTAATGGAAGGATTTGTATGGAAAGCCAAGTTGAAGCCAACATTAGATGTTGTTGTCCTCATAATAACCGCACATGGTTTTACCTCAACAGAGTAGAGTAACACCCTTCAATTAAAGTAGCGGGAAACAAACAAAAGTGGCCACATCTCTCACAAAAACGGATAAAAATGAAATCACAGATAATTATAAGGGAGCATGAGAATTTATCAATTGACTACAATAATTACAAGGACTTTTCAACCACCACATGTTTAAGGTAGGCCTATACCAGTACTTGAATTTCTGAGCTCCAACTTCAAGTAGGCTCCTTGTATTGTTTAACATTGCAGGTGTAACATGGAAGCCAAAATGTATTTATCATGTTGTTTAATTGTAAACCAGAAAGGAAAACGCTGCACACTGCTGCTCATGCTCCCAGGTGATATTTATCTAGAACAACGTTTCAACCCTTA
The DNA here is from genome assembly GCF_016432855.1 of Salvelinus namaycush. Classification (NCBI taxonomy): domain Eukaryota; kingdom Metazoa; phylum Chordata; class Actinopteri; order Salmoniformes; family Salmonidae; genus Salvelinus; species Salvelinus namaycush. The sequence continues at coordinate 36,204,175 of NC_052308.1, forward strand.
GGTCTTCATCAGGCGTTGTTGTAGATAAATATCACTTGGGAGCATAAGCAGCAGTGTGCAGCGTTTTCCTTTCTGGTTTCCATGAGTTTGCCTACAACTCCAGCACCTGCGGAAACTACCTGGATGTGCTTATGTTCTTCAGCTTTTGTTCATGTTATTTCATTACCAGATCATATTGTCAAATAAGCCCACTAGGCTATGTCATTTGTTGCCATATATATCCAGAATAATTATTAGGAATAGCGTTGGGTGTTGCGCAATAGTCTATCCTACACAATTGCGCACACAGACTGTGTCCAATCATGAACTCGTTACCGTGACGCGTTCTCTGTTTAAATCTAACGAGATCCTGCTGTAAATCAAATCGACGACAACCGGTGATCAACAACAATTCACTCGGGATATTCGATCCAACGTGGATCCAGGCACAACTGTCTTCACCAGCGTAACGAATGAGAGACAAATATTCTTGACATTCCTTGCGAACACTTGGGCTGTTTTAATCGCATGCGCTATCACAACAGCTTTTTGTCACTTGACTATCATTCTGAAAATTCCTTCCTGGATCAGATGATGTGTGAAAATATCGCTGCGTAATTAAACAGCTCGACACCAAATACGCATCCAACAAGTATTATGCATAATTATTGAAGAACCACGGTGTTGATTTAGGTTTTAAGTATAAAGGTAAGGTGACTCGGTTAGAAGCATTAGTTTTTTGCAATCGTATACATTATTTTGGATTTGTGTGCCCATAAAAACTGTTTTCACGCCGTAACATAAGGAGACACAAAATGTTACACTGCGGCGTGGTAGGAAGGCCCGGAAAATCGTTAAGACTCCAACCACCCACCGCCATAGACTATTCTCTCTGCTTCCGTATGGCAAAAGGTACTGGTGAATCAAGTCTGGCAACAACAGGCTCTTGAACAGCTTATACAAGCATTAATATTGATAAATAGCTACATGGACTAATTCATTTAACTTTGTATTTTTATTTGTGCACTGTCTCTGTGCACACTCACGGGGCCCTACACACTTCCACACACACTTCATCTGTTCACTCACACTTAATATGCACAATTTAATTTCTACTGACCCTACACACATGCACACTCACTCGCATACAAACTGCTGCTACTCTGTTTATCATATATCCTGTTGTCTAGTCACCTTACCCCTATACATATCTGCCTCCATCACTCCAGTGTCCCTACACATTGTAAATATGATATTGAAACTGACCCTGTATATAGTATGCTTGCTTACTTATTGTGCTCTTCATATTTCTTGTTTTTCCCCCCTAGTATTACATTGTTATTGATTATTGCATTGTTGGGTTTTGAGTTTGAAAGAAAGGTATTTCACTGTACTTATGCATGTGACATTAACTTGAAATGGAAAATTCTGAGATCTCCATACAAAAAAATCAAGTTCAATGTCTAATTTAACTGTTTCATGCATAATATATTATATAACGACAACTTACATTGCCATAAATGCAAGGACCGACAAGTTATGTTTTATGTCATACAATTTTGGAGAAATCCGTCAACACAAACCATGAGAAAGGGTTAAAACAGGTTTTAAATCAACTCTTGAATTTAGTTGAATATAGCTATGTTCCCCCCTTATATCTTAATATAAAGACATGAAAAAAAATTGGCAGATTATTATCAATTACTTCTCAACAGCTGTAACAAGTTGTCCAGCTTAGGAAATCCTCACGGGTATCCTAGTTTATAGGAAATACACACATACCCCAAGCGAAGGTTCTGTATATTTAGGAAAATACATGTCCTTCCTTCTGATGTTTGTTCTCCTAAGCTATACCACTAGTATGGGAGACCAATAGAACTAGTTTGTACTCGAACTCGTTTGTACACGGTTAGCCCCAAACAGCCATGAAATCATGCAAATTCCTCTGCGCTGTCCCAGCAGTAGCTGCCTGGTGTTAATAACATTGTCCTCTGTCTCCTCCTTCATATTAGCCTGTAGGTCTGTTATCATGTACTTATCAGCATATTAAGCAATGACTCTTGAATTTGAACATGGCTGTAGCCGCCTGGTGTTAATAACATCGCCATCTGTCTCTCAGGATGGCGCCCTCCACCTTTAAAGACTTTGATCTAACCCCGGAGCAGCAGAGGCCGGACACGGTGCTGCGGAGGCGGCGGAGAGAGAAGCAAGCGCTGAAGGGAGCTGCTTCAGGTGCTATGGTGGCGACCGCCCAACCCACCGCGGCTCGGCGCTTCGTCCGACTGGCCGTCATGGGGCTCACTGTGGCCCTGGGGGCAGCCGCCCTAACCCTGGTCAACACGGCCCTAGAGTGGGTGCCCAAACTGGACCTACACCTCTTCCCCTGAGAGAGAGAGAGAAGGGGACTTGTAGGCGAGCGAAGGGGACTTGTAGGCGAGCGAAGGGGACTTGTAGGCGAGCGAAGGGGACTTGTAGGCGAGTGAAGGGGGCTGACGGCCATTATAGCAGAAGACATCCACGGGAAGGAGAGAGAATAGAGATCTTTGTAAAGAGAATATGGAGTTCTTTTCCACATTTTAATATGAAGGACGTGAATGGGACAGAGACTTGACTGTCGACGTTGTATTTAATTTATATTTGTTAATAAAATAACCGAATGGTGATAAATGTTGTGCTGAGAGAGATTAAACTATTAGCAGTGATGGCAAGCGACAACTTGTAGCAAAGACAGGTTTCCTAGGTTGAAGAGTTGTCACCGGGGTCGAAACTGCTGCCAATGAAGAGCGTGTGTAAGAGTGTGGATGTGTCTGAAATGGCTCCCTATGTAGTGCACTGTATAGGGAATAGGGTTTCATTTTAGACAGTCTGCGATCAGGTTCAGGGGTGAGTTAAATGTCCCTCTGAACCTCACATGGGCCATGTTGGCACAAGGACAGAGATCCCGCTAGCCCGCCACTGGCATGGTACCCCCCCCCCCCCCGGCAGATCATCAAGTTGAATCCTCTGCCTTCAACACATCATGTCCCGCTTCCTTTCATTCTGTACCGAGACCAAATACACATGTCTTAGTCCCGTCTTTGTATGTATAGCACTTAATTTTCTAAAGCATCATTATTATTGTTAAGTAAGTTATAGGAAATATACATTTTGTACAAACACACCCATGTTTAACATATCAAATTAAAGGAATCCATTTGGGTCTTCTGACCTTATGGATGACAATTTGCAATAGTTACTTTCCACAGCATGCCTAGGTTAGGTTTGGAATAGGTTAGCTTTGTGATCTGTGACAAAGCACCGATAGCACTCCCAGACATCCCATGAGCCTTGGCTTGATCCCATGCTTTTATTGCACAATAATGATGTCCTATTACATTGTTTGCACACCCTATCCTCACATTTCAACCAAACTCACCAAATGGCCTGGTCGTAGAAATGACAAGGTTTTTTTCACATTTAATTTTAAGAAATGTTGCTTGAGCTTATTGACTACAGTTGACATGATTTGAATGTGTCGCATTGGACCTACTAAAATTTGTTCAACAGAGATACATGAGTAGAATCATGTGTAGTCGACTCGATTGTGACACGCAGATACTCAGCGGTGCCTATTGACTCCCATCAGTGTTAGCCATGGATGGTTTTCATTGCACTGAAATAGCCTCATTCTGTATCATTGCAATGGTTTTTATCAGCCTTTTATGTTGAATTGTTATATTTGTCATGAGAATAAAAAATATATTAAAAAAAGATCAATGCAAACTGCATAGGTTGAGTGGACATATTTGTTTAGTTCCTATGTATTTATCGCTACATATAGAGTATTTCTTTAAGGTGAATGCAGTAGTGAAAAAATTAAGGAAACGTTGAAAATCACCAGAGTCTATTTAAGGTTTCTACCATCTTTGTTTATGCTAAGGGCTAAAAATTACTCAAAGCAGCAGACAGACAACACAATAAACCTTCAAGCAGTAAGAGTTAAACCCCTTTATTCTGGATCATTCATCAAGAAAAGTTGTGTTCTTTTCCCTAAAGTAAATAATGCTTTACATTCGCCAAACAAAATAGTAATTGTGCCCTGCAATGGTATCATCCTTCAAAAAAGTAGCTAATGAACATAGCTAAGACTTGCATTATACTGCACTGTATGCAGTGTTAAAACAAGAAATTGGCTACGCTGAACAGATCGGTTTAGTTGTAGTCAATGACGAAAAAGTATGGATGGCTTCTGCTGGGAGTGTTCAAAAAAACACTTCCAATAAGGCTGGAGGAGTGGTCAAACCAAACTACAGAAGAATTGTGATTGTCCATTACCGCCTTTGATAACTTACAAAATCTAACAGAACCAATGAATATGTTAAATATCCCTTCATTACAGTTGTACATGCTCAGTCCAAAGGAAAGTAAATAGTTATCCCCATTACAAGGTTACAATATGTATCTGTTTTACAGTATCTCTAGTGTTAATGCTTTTAAGGTCATGACTAGAACCTTACTGCTGATGAGAAGTTAAACAATTAGCCAACATTATATTTATTTTATACATGAAAGACAATATTCAATATTCTTCCAGTGTCTAAGACTCTTGCCATTTAACAAAACAGAAACGTGCATCTCAAAGAAAACAATAAGCGTCTTGAATTTATATCACAACCCTGTTTTGTTTAAATGGAGTGTCTCCTGTCAGATATAGGTGGTTATACGCCTCTAACATAATATTTAACAATTGTCCTACATGTAGAGAGCAAAACATTTATATAAATCTTCTAACTAGGTAATAAAATGTGTGTTACACCAATGTCAATTGAACCATCAATTAAACACCGCCCAGGGATAATTTGTGTTCAAAGTAATATAAAAGGCCTTTGGAAGTAAGACTAGCCAGTGTCTTCACAAAGGACTGAATAACTTGAGATCCATGTGCAGAACTAAAGTTTTTACCCAAATCACCCCTTAACATCAGTGCATGATTTTTTTCAGGGTGGTCCAGGTTAGGATTACTGAGAGAAAAATAGTCTCCTTGCCTCACAGGACACTGAGTGTGTCCCGATATGGACTACCCATCCAGCACCATGTTGAGATGGAGTGGGGCCCCTCAGTGGCAGTTCTGGCAGTTAGGGTGGCAACGCGCCCCATCGAATCGACATCCACAGCCTCCTGAGTTGTCCCCAGAACCCTGCAGAGAGGCATCAGATATGTAAGGAATAATCAACGAGTTCCAAGATGCACTAGCGGAGTGGAACTGACCAACACAAAGTTGCATTATTTTCCAGAGAACGCATTGAGCCCCGAGTTGATTATCCCTCATACCATGGCTATAATTTAACACATTAGTCACTAGAAATGAGTTTGTTTACAAGAGTGTGACAGTAGTTGCCTTGGTAACCAAACAACAGACTTGCTAGTTTAGCTAACTAAACCATCAATCAATTAAATGTATTTATAAAGCCATTTTTACATCAGCTGATGACAACGTGCTGTATAGAAACCCAGCCTAAAACCCCAAACGGCAAGCAATGCAGGTGTCCTAGCTTGCTATTATGAAAATTGAATTCAACAATGCCAATAATGTTTTCAATTATACTTTTGCTTTCAAAAGCAGCTCAAACATAGAACATGTAGGAATGAACTATAGCCATTGAATTCTACTGCGCAAATATACCGTGCATTATGGGGAAATAATGCACGCTCTAGAATGCCCTTCAAGCCAATCAGAAATGAGTATTCAACAATGCCATGGTACAAACTTTTTAATACACAGTTCTACAGGATATGCAAAGCCTTATAGTACTGTACCATGTATTTAACACCAAAGCAGTACTGGATTGAGGTAGGTCAGTTAATAATATATATTTTTTGTATTATCACTATATTAAAATCTGATGGATTCTATCTGACCTGAGATATCTGAATGACTTAATAAAGAGTATAGCATTCAAACTGGGCATGGTAACTTTCAAATCTTTTGGTGACCATAGTGATATACTGCAGTGCTTTCGGAAAGTGTTCAGACCCCTTGACTTTTTCAAAATGTTGTTACGTTACAGCCTTATTCTATAATAGATTAAAGAAAAAGAAATTCAGCAATCTACACAGAATATACAATAATGACAAAGCGAAAACTGTTTTTTAGACATTTTTGCAAATGTATACAAATTATTTTTTAAACCTTGAATGACTGGTACTGTAAGTATTCAGACCCTTTGCTATAAAAGTTGAAATTGAGCTCAGGTGCATCCTGTTTCCATTGATCATCCTTGATGTTTCTACAACTTGATTAGAGTCCACCTGTGGTAAATTCAATTGATTGGACATGATTTGGAAAGACACACACCTGTCTATATAAGGTCCAACAGTTGACAGTGCATGTCAGAGCAAAAACAAGCCATGAGGTCGAAGGAATTGTCCGTATAGCTCCGAGATAGGATTGAGTCGAGGCACAGATCTAGTGAAGGGTACCAAAACATTTCTGCAGCATTGAAGGTCCCCAAGAACACAGTGGCCTCCATCATTCTTAAATGGAAAAAGTTTGGAAACAACATGACTCTTCCTTGAGCTGGCCGCCCGGCCAAACTGAGCAATCGGGGGAGAAGGGCCTTGGTCAGCGAGGTGACCAAGAACCCAATGGTCACTCTGACAGAGCTCTAGAGTTCCTCTGTGGAGATGGGAGAACCTTCAGGCCTTTATGCAGTGGTGTAAAGTACTTAAGTAAAAATACTTTCAAGTACTACTTCAGTAGTTTTTTTGGGTATCTGTACTTTACTATTTATGTTTTTTACAACTTATACTTCACTACATTCCTAAAGAAAAGAATGTACTTTTTACTCCATACTCCATTTTCCCTGAAGAACTTCTTACGTTTTGAATGCTTAGCAGGACAGAAAAATGGTCCAATTCACACACTTATCAAGAGAACATCCCCGGTCATCCCTACTGCCTCTGATCTGGTGGACTCACTAAACACAAATGCTTAATTATGTCTGAGTGTTGGAGATAGCCCGTCTATCTGTAAAAAAAAATACATAAAAACAAGAAAATGGTGCTGTGTGGTTTGCTTAATATCAGAAATTAGAAATTATTTATACTTTTACTTTTGATACTTAAGTTAAGTAGATTTAAAACCAAATATTTTTAGACTTTTACTCAAGTAGTATTTTACTGGGTGACTTCCACTTTTACTTGAGTCATTTTCTATTAAGGTATTGTTACTTTTACTCAAGTATAACAATTGGGTACTTTTTCCACCACTGCATTTATGGTAGAGTGGTTAGACGGAAGCCACTCCTCAGTAAAAGGCACATGACAGCCCGCTTGGAGTTTGCCAAAAGGCACCTAAAGACTCTCGGACCATGAGAAACAAGATTCTCTGGTCTGATGAAACCATGATTGAACTCTTTGGTATGAATGCCAAGCACCATGTCTGGAGAAAACCTGGCACCATCCCTACGGTGAAGCATGGTGGTGGCAGCATCATGCTGTGGGGGTGTTTTTCAGCGGCAGGGACTGGGTGACTAGTCAGGATAGGGTAGTAATGGCGCTGGAGGAGATGGCTTCTGTTTTATGGGCTCTTAACCAACTGCGCTATTTTGTTTGTTTTTTCGCATTGTTTGTAACTTATTTTGTACATAATGTTGCTGCTACCATCTCTTATGACTGAAAAGAGCTTCTGGACCCTAGAACAGCGATTACTCACCTTGAACTGGACAAATAATTATTCTTTAATGAGTCGGACGAGAGGGATTTACTCCAGACACCCGACGAGGCCCTCATCCCCGTCATTCGCGGGAGAAAAAGATGGAGATATCACGGAAGGAGATCGGGGTGCCTTGTAAGGATCCGGCGACGAGTGGCTAATCTGCCTTTGCCATCGGTACTATTGGCCAACGTACAATCGCTGGATAATAAAGTGAACGAACTACAAGCACGTATATCCTACCAACGAGACATTAAAAACGGTAATATCTTATGTTTCACCGAGTCGCGGCTGAACGATGACATGAATAACATACAGCTGGCGGGTTATACACTGTATCGGCAGGATAGAACAGCAGCCTCTGGTAAGACAAGGGGTGACGGTCTATGTATATTTGTGAACAACAGCTGGAAAACGATATCTAAGGAAGTCTTGAGGTTTTGCTCACCTGAGGTAGAGTATCTCATGATAAGCTGTAGACCACGCCATCTACCAAGAGAGTTTTCATCTATATTCTTTGTAGCTGTCTATTTACCACCACAAACCAATGCTGGCACTAAGACCGCACTCAATGAGCTGTATTCCGCCATAAGCAAACAGGAAAACGCTCATCCAGGGAAACGTAAATCCATTTTCACCTCATTTCTACCAGCATGTTAAATGTGCATCCAGAGAGAAAAAACTCTAGACCACCTTTACTCCACAAACAGAGACGTGTACAAAGCTCTCCCTCGCCCTCCATTTGGCAAATCTGACCATAATTCTATCCCCCTTATTCCTGTTTACAAGCAAAAACTAAAGCAGGAAGCACCAGCGACTAGGTCAATAAATAAGTGGTCAGATGAAGCAGATGCTAAGCTACAGGACTGTTTTGCTAGCACAGACTGGAATATGTAATGGGATTCTTCCGATGGCATTGAGGAGTACACCACATCAGTCAATGGCTTCATCAATAAGTGCATCGATGACGTTGAACCCCCACAGTGACTGTACGTACATACCCCAACCAGAAGCCATGGATTACAGGCAACATCCGCACTGAGCTAAAGGGTAGAACTGACGCTTTCAAGGAGCGGGACTCTAATCCGGAAGCTTATAAGAAATCTTGCTATCCCCTCCGACGAACCATCAAACAGGCAAAGCTTCAATACAGGACTAAGATCGAATTGTCCTACACCGGCTCCGACGCTCGTCGGATGTGGCAGGGCTTGCAAACTATTACAGACTACAAAGGGAAGCACAGCCACGAGCTGCCCAGTGACACAAGCCCACCAGATGAGCTAAGTTATTTCTATGCTCGCTTCGAGGCAAGTAACACTGAAACCTGTATGAGAGCATCAGCTGTTCCGGATGACTGTGTGATCACGCTCTCCGTAGCCGATGTGAGTAAGACCTAAACAGGTCAACATTCACAAGGCCGCAGGGCCAGACGGATTACAGGACATGTACAATGAGCATGCGCTGACCAACTGGCAAGTGTCTTCACTGACATTTTCAACCTCTCCCTGTCTGAGTCTGTAATACCAACATGTTTCAAGCAGACCACCATAGTCCCTGTGCCCAAGAACACTAAGGTAACCTACCTAAATGACTACTGACCCGTAGCACTCACGTTTGTAGCCATGAAGTGCTTTGAAAGGCTGGTCATGGCTCACATCAACACCATTAACCCAGAAACCCAAGACCCACTCCAATTTCCATACGGCCCCAACAGATCCACAGATGATGCAATCTCTATTGCACTCCACACTGCCTTTCACACCTGGACAAAAGCAACATCTATGTGAGAATTCTATTAATTGACTACAGCTCAGCGTTCAACACCATAGTGCACCCTAAGCTCATCACTAAGCTAAAGACCCTGGGACTAAACACCTCCCTCTGCAACTGGATCCTGGACTTCCTGACGGGCTGCCCCCAGGTGGTAAGGGTAGGTAACAACACATCTGCCATGCTGAGTGTGTGCTCAGTCCCCTCCTGTACTCCCTGTTCACTCATGACTGCACGGCCAGGTACAACTCCAACACCATCATTAAGTTTGCCGATTACACAACAGTGGTAGTCCTGATCACCGACAACCACAATACATTGTATAGGGAGGAGATCAGAAACCTGGCCGTGTGGTGCCAGGACAACAACCTCTCCCTCAACGTAATCAAGACAAATGAGATGATTGTGGACTACAGGAAAAGGAGGACCGAGCACACCCCCATTCTCATCGACCGGGCTGTAGTTGAACAGGTTGAGAGTTTCAAGTTCCTTGGCGTCCACATCACCAACAAACTAACATGGTCCAAGCACACCAAGACAGTCGATGAAGAGGGCACGACAAAACCTATTCCCCTCAGTAGTCTGAAAAGATTTGGCATGGGTCCTCAGATCCTCAAAAGGTTATACAGCTGCACCATCGAGAGCATCCTGACTGGTTGCATCACTGCCTGATATGGCAACTGCTCGGCCTCCGACCGCAAGGCACTACAGAGGGTAGTGCGTACAGCCCAGTACATCACTGGGGTCAAGCTTCCTGCCATCCAGGACCTCTATACCAGGCTGTGTCAAAGGAAGGCCCTAAAAATTGTCAAAGACTCCAGCCACCCAAGTCATAGACTGTTCTCTCCGCTACCGCACGGCAAGCGGTACCAGAGCTTCAAGTCTAGGTCCAAGAGGCTTCTAAACAGCTTCCAAGCCATAAGACTCCTGAACATCTAATCAAATGGCTACCCAGACTATTTGCATTGCCCCCCCCCCCCCTATTTTACGCTGCTGTTACTCTCTGCTTATTATCTATGCATAGTCACTTTAATAACTCTACCTACATGTACATATTACCTCAATTACCTCGACTAACCGGTGCCCCAGCACATTGACTCTGTACTGGTAACCCCTGTATATAGCCTCGCTATTGTTATTTTACTGCTGCTCTTTAATTATTTGTTACTTTTATTTCTTATTTTTTTAGGTATTTTTCTTAACTGCATTGTTGGTTAAGGGCTTGTAAGTAAGCATTTCACTGTAAGGTCTACACCTGTTGTATTCGGCGCATGCGACAAATACAATCTGATTTGATTTGAATGAGGGAAAGATGAATGAAGCAAAGTACAGAGATTCTTGATGAAAACCGGCTCCAGAGCACTCAGGATCTCATACTGGGGCAAAGGTTCATCTTCCAACAGGACAACGACCCTAAGCACACAGCCAAGACAACTCAGGAGTGACTTAGGGACAAGTCTCTGAATGTCTTTGAGTGGCCCAGCCAGAGTGGCCCGAACTTGAACCTGATCGAACATCTCTGGAGAAACCTGAAAATAGCTGTGCAGCGACGCTCCCGATCCAACCTGACATAGCTTAAGAGGATCTGCAAAGAATGAGAGAAACTCCCCAAATACAGGTGTGCCAAACTTGTACGTCATACGCAAGAAGACTCAAGGCTGTAATCGCTGCCGAAGGTGCTTCAACAAAGTACTGAGTAAAGGGTCTGAATACTTATGTAAATGTGATATTTCCATTTTTTGTTTTTTATAAATTAGCAAAAATGTCTAACATCCTGTTTTTGCTTTGTCATTATTGGGTAATGTGTGTAGATTGATGAGGGGGAAAAAACTATTTAATCAATTTTAGAATAAGGCTGTAACCTAACAAAATCTGGAAAAAGTCAAGGGGTCTGAATACTTTCCGAAGGCACAGCCCTTCAAATGAGTGGTTTTGGCTATTTCAGCCACACCTGTTGCTGACAGGTGTATAAAATCAAGCAGACAGCCATGCAATACACAAACAATGGCAGTAGAATGGCCTTGCATGCTGACCATACCGGCCGCGTCGCGTGAGCGATGCAAAATAAATTTACACATCCATGTTATTCAATCATTGCACCCACACTGCTCGCGCGTGCCAACGCGTGTCTGCGTTGCCAGACGCTAAAATAAAAGTTGATTCTATTTGTGACGCAGAACGCGCTGCAAGTCCTGCCTCTCCCATCTCCTCGTTGGTTTTTAGAAGCATATACCCACGTGCCATCTTCTCATTGGTTTTTAGGAACATATACACACGGGGGTGATTGAAAGATGAACTGAGGTCGGTTGTGGTAATGCACCTTATTATGAAAGTTAGTTGCCAAAAGCCATATAGTCCAAAGAAGAAAAATAATCCTGGAAGTAGGAGAGATGACTAAAAACGATTCAGTTGACTGTTTTATGTGTAGATTAATTGTCTGAGTAGAGGACCTTGTGCATTTCAGTTAAAATAACAACTCAATGTTTATATCCCAGGACAAATTAGCTAGCAACAGCAAGCTAGCTAGCTAAATTGCCATAAATGTTTAATGCTTTTCGACCTGTCCCCAAATTAATATAATTGGTTCAGAGTTTGTTTTGATATTTCAACCTACATGTCGTGATCACGTTTGATGTGTGGGGACAAAATCAATTTGCGCACGTTGGCGCACGCACACATGCGTCCGGTTTGGGCATGGTGTAACTGAAGAGCTCAGTGACTTTCAACGTGGCAACGTCATTGGATGCCACATTTCCAACAAGTCAGTTCGTTAAATTTCTGCCCCGCTAGAGCACTATAAATGCTGTTATTGTGAAATAGAAACGTCTAGGAGCAATAAAGGCTTTGCCATGAAGTGGTAGGCCACACAAGCTTACAGAACGGGACCGGCGAGTGCTGAAGCGCGTAAAAATCGTCTGTCCTCGGTTGCAACACTCACTACCGAGTTCCAAACTGCCTCTGGAAGCAATGTTAGAACAAGAACTGTTCGTCGGAAGCTTCATGAAATGAGTTTCCATGGCTGAGCAGCTGCACACAAGCCTAAGATCACCATGCGCAATGCCAAGTATCGGCAGGAGTGGTGTCTAGCTCACCGCCATTGGACTCTGGAGCAGTGGAAACACGTTCTCTGGAGTGATGAAACACACTTCACCATCAGTCCGACAGACAAATCTGGGTTTGGCGGATGCCAGGAGAATTCTACCTGCCCCAATGCATAGTGCTAACTTTAAAGTTTGGTTGAGGAGGAACAATGGTCTGGGGCTGTTTTTCATGGTTCGGGCTAGGTCCATTAGTTCCAGTGAAGGGACATTTTAACACTATAGCATACAATGACAATCTAGACGATTCTGTGCTTCCAACATTGTGGAACAGTTTGGGGAAGGCCATTTTTTGTTTCAGCATGACAATGCCCACGTGCACAAAGCGAGGTCCATACAGAAATGGTTTGTTGAGATTGGTGTGGAAGAACTTGACTGGCCTGCACAGAGCCCTGACTTCAAGCCCATCAAACACCTTTGGGATGAATTAGAATGCAGACTGCGAGCCAGGCCTAATCGCCCAACATCAACGCCCGACCTCACTAATGCTCGTGGCTGAATGGAAGCAAGTCCCCGCAACAATGTTCCAACATCTAGTGGAAAGCCTTCCCAGAAGAGTGGAGGCTGTTATGGAAGCAAAGGGGGGACCAACTCCATATTAACACCCATGATTTTGGAATGAGATGTTCGACGAGCAGGTATCGACATACTTTTGGTCATGTAGTGTATGTTTGAAATGGAGCCATAGGGTAGGTCTAAGAAGAATGGTCTAGCACGGCGAGGTATTACAGTGGGGAGGAAGTAGCTGTAAGAGTACAGTTCGGTTTAACTGAAGGGCAAATCAAACGAAACGCCAACGAGTGTTTACACGCTGGAATTAGAATGCATGGTAGTGAATGACAGAAATCAGACGGGCCGCGAGCGTCGATGCCGTCAAAATCGTCATGCGCTTCAAATTAAAAAGCAAATATATTTTCCTCGCGTCGAACGAGCAACGCTCATTCGTGTTTCGTTTGATTTGGCCTTAACTGTCTTACGTTTGGTCCCCAGCGAGCCTGCTTGGTGACCCAGCAGATCTCCGTCTTACACATCAGGCAGCAGATCCAATCACAGCCGTCCTTCTTCTGAACTATGACCTTACACTTAGGACAGTGCATGGCCTCCCCGTTCTGCAGTAAGGACTATCGAAGAAGATAACACGAGCTCCAGGTTAGGTTTACCCATAGATATCATATCACAGTGCAGTCGCATAATAACCCAATAGTGGGTTTAATCAAGATTAGGTATACCTGTAGACTTCACATATGGGTTCAGTAGTGTAATAGGCTGACAGTATGTGTAATCTAAACCCATAAGCTTCATATTTCAGTTCAAAACTATAATAGGCCAATAGTATGTTTCACCCCCCAAAAAACAGACTTCAAATAGCAGTTCAGTAGTGTAGTATGTCATGTTCAATCCAAGACAGTGCTATATCACTGAAAGGGAATACTATCTGCCTGTTACCACATTACCTCCAGCATCTGTGTGGTCTGTTTGGCAGCCACATCGTTCTCAGCTCTGATCCGGAGATCATCTTGATACTCCTTGCAGTTCATGTCTTTGTGGATGGCCTTAAAAAGAGGTTGACAAAAAGGTTGGCCAAGCACCTATTGTTATCGTCATAATTTATTTTAGCATTCAAGGGGGGACAAAGGAGGAAGAGTAAGAGAGAGAAAGTTGACATACCTTGCAGAGGAGGCAGTTGGTCTCTTTGCAGAGCTCACAAATAAACTCATTGACTTCGTCCTCAAAGATGCACCAGCCAGCACAGTCGGGCGTTTTGCAGTGGTAGCTGTTCTCACTCCGCGTCTCAGCAATACTGAGCCTCAGCTCTAGAAGCTTCTGGTGCTCCTCCTGAGAGAGAAGCTAAAGAGACAAAGAACAGGACACTGTAGGGTACAATGGAATGGATTAAATATATGTTATGGTGATGAATATCTTTCACAAAAATCATCTTTGGGTCTTTGAAAAGCACTATATAAATGCCATGTATTATTTGTATTATTTATTATTATTATAAGCACCCTACATAAATGATACAAGGCATTATCATCACTTGATACAGAGAGCTATAGTGAGATAGCCTGGGTACAGTTCTGTTTTTCCTTTAGCCAACAAAGCATAAACTGACTGGCTGCCAGGCTAATGGCGAGAGCACCAGCAGGACTCACAGATTGGATCTCCCTGTCCTGCAGCTTACTATCACAGCTGTAGTCTTCATCCCCATAAGGGCAGGTCACCTCTGGATCCATGCTATTCACTATGGTTCCTTTAAGACACTCCCTGTTTAGAGAAAACACGTAAATAAGAAGGCATTTAACCTGTATATGTCTCAAATTATTTAATTATTTAGATGGTCGTTTTTTATTTATTATAGATAAAACATTTATGGGAACATCTCTAATATTGATACAAGGTCAGTAAGTATTTAATTTCTATATTATTAATAGCAGTGGAGCGACAGTGATCTACTCCAGAGAGTACCAGCCAGGGCTGTGTCTCAATAGTTGTAGCTTTGTTTCCTTGTGCATGAGGATGTGCATGTATACATATTCTCTGCTATCTACTTTGTTTTAATTATTATTTTGGGTATAGGGGATGGTCCCTTGTTTTTTTTCAAGCGTTCACAGAGGGTTTAAGTAAAATATATTTTGCTGAAGGGAGGGCCGTCCATTTTCATTTCAGAGGTCCGATTTTCTCCATGTAACCCCTATTATAAATAATGTTTACTCCCTTACTTAGATGTAGCCAAGATGTGTTATACCTGCAGAAAACATGCAGGCACTCCCGCAGTGTGGCTCCCTCCCCTGGCGGAATGGAGCAGAGGCAAATAGGACAGTCCAGCTCCTCTGTGTTGGGGACGAGGCTGTGGGCGTCTGTTTCCACCAGACTCAAGAAATTCCTCTCCCGCTCTTCCTCCAATGCCTTCATCGTCCCACAGCAACAGAGCGGTAAAATTAAGGGAACGCTGTCTTTCTCATTTAATAAGGTGGCTACACACATTAGAACAGTCATACCAAGTGTATTTTTAGCTATATGTAATTATGACGAAAATCTGAGTAACACGTGTATATCGCATATCTTGCAACTCATATCTTGTTTAAAGCATACCTGCTGGTACTGTAGATTGGCAATCTCCTCTAGCTGGAGTCTCTGGACCTCCTGCTCATCAGGCTGGTAAACCTCAGGTACTTTATAATCTTCTGGTCTTTCAGACCCACACATCTCACAGCCCGGCCTCGTTGGCTTGTTAGCATAGGTGCACACAGAGCATGACCAACCCACCTAGTTGTCCCCACACACATATGCAAGCACACATTATTGTAGAAACGGGCATGGTTATCGTATATGTATACAATGAGTCACTGCACAGTTTGCATTATAATCTTACCTGAGGCTTTGGTTGCAGAGGAGGAGGTGCTGGGTGTTTAGTTTTGGGAGGTGGGGTTGGTCCAGTTGCTCCCCTGGCCAGTAGAGGACTCAATGACTCAATGATACCTATACCATGATGGCAACAAGTCAAAATACAAACATGGCTGTCTATAATGGGGGGAAATATTTTAAGGTATAGGTTGGTGTAAGTGTGCATGTGTGTGTCACAAGCTGATATGTTGACAACCTGTGCCTTGCTCAGTATACTAGGTTCTTATTGGAAGACTAAACAGTGCTGTATGACAGAGTATCCTTACTGTCTAGCCGACGGTGTTCCTCCTCCTGGTTCACTTGCTCCCGGCTGAGGTTGGCAGCCTGGGCAGACTTGATGTACAGGTAGGCTTGGTCTCCATTCTTCCTTACCCCATGGCTGTACAGAGTTTTAGAGTCCCATGCCAGACGCTTACCGATCACCCAGCTTTGCAGAGATGGATGAAATCCATAGTCAGTATTGATCTGTAGAGAGAAATTCAAGAATGCATGGGGTCTCGGTCTCTACTTTTTTTCACTGCAAATATGTGTGTTCAAGATAATGAGTAAATATCAGAGCTGTTGGTGAAAATGGGTTGCAACAACTATTTATTTTACCTTTTCTTTCAGATCTGAAATGGTCATGTCAAGTGTTACCAACAAAGTAACCGGAATATAGTTTTCTGACTGTGCATCCCCGACTCCCACCTTCAACCTGCAGCAAAGTAACCAATAGAGGTAACCGGGTCTGAATTTCTCAGCACTAAAACAACACAGTTACAAAGGTGTTACAATTGATTAAAGCTGCAATATGTCACTTTTTGGGCCAACCAACCAAATTTACATAGAAATTGGGGTTATAGATGTGTCATTCTCATTGAAAGCAAGTATAAGAAGTTCTATGTGCACTATTTCTATGCTTCACGTGCTTAAATTTCGTATTTCCATCTTTTACTTTCGGTTTGGTACACCAGCTTCAAACAGCTTAAAATGCAATAATTTTGTTTATGGAAAATATATTTCATAGTGGTTTGAATGGTACAATGATTCTCTACACTCTACTTGTTTGTTTTAACTATTAGAATTGTAGCAACCAGGAAATGGTGGCGCGATTTCTGCATAGTGCATCTTTACGTTTTTCAAGGTGGTGAGCGATAAAGAGTAAAGTAAGTAATCCACAATCGCTTGTACCTAATAGCTTGTTACAGCCTAATTACATGTTGATTATTCCACTTGCGTTTATTCTGTTATAGGCTAATCCTATGTAATTAATGTAAAGTATGACCCAACAGAATACTACTAAATGATTCCACCTACTGAATAGAGTCTTGGGAGTAAGCCTTGCGGGAGATCATGACAGATACTGGTACACACAACTCTGCCAGCTGCTCTGAACACCTTTTGGCTTCCTCTTTGTCACCACAGCTGATGGCCTCACTCAACAACTGGGCTAGCTCCTCCGCTGCAATAGAAAAATGACATTTTCATCAATGCACAGAACACTCGATACTCAATTAAACTTGGTCAAAAATAGACCAGATATTGTACGTTTCACGTTCATATGATGTCATACTATCATTGCTCTTTGGCCGTTTATTGACCTGCCCATTTAGACATGATCAGGAAATCAGATAGGAGACTATTATGAAAACTCTTTATTCTTACCCTCTATTAAGTTGCTTGTGAAGACCTCAGGAGATGTCATAGTTAGACCTATTTTAAGAAATGACAAGAATAAGAAAGTAATGATGCAGAGAAGAATAACACACAGTGAAAAACAACATCATGTGAAACGGAAACGTTCACTTTGACAGCACTCTATCCCATAAGGAAGACCATTACTATTAATATTGTATTGTATGCTAAACGACATGTGATACTTTACCCATAAGTATCCAGAGGCTACCAAAATTGAGAGGGAAATTTGCATAGAATGGGTCACACACAGCACAGAGTGAAGGTGGTAAAAGGCGCTCGAGCTTCAAGTTGATAAAACTGCAAATGGGTTTCTCACCTGATCAGCGGGCAGTTACGTAATAGGGCTATCAGGCTTCTTCATAGAGTTTCCTTATCTGTTGACAATTAACTTACCTTTCTCTTGCCTCAAAATTTTACGTAATTATAGAACTTGAAACCACTTCTATTTACGTGTAGCTACTTCATTATCAAGATTAGAAGGCTAGCTGAATGAAAAGGGAAACGAAACTTAGCTAGCTATATTCAGGAAGTACGTTTTTAAAGGATTAATTTGCATATTGCAATTTATGACATATCAGTACTGTACATAGATAGTGATGAGAGACTGCCGTTTCATAACATCCAGATAGACCAATATGTATTTTAATAATTTATGATATGATATTTGCTTTTTGTGTGTTAACTTTAATGCAAGTGTAAGTCTACTATAAATGGACGAAGAGGGGGTGTTATTATAAAACGTCATTGCATGTTTATATGGCCCCATGGCGCCCCCTCGAGGCAAAATGCGCTAAAAGAGGAAGGGCTTGTAGGGAAGAAGGAAGTGCAGTTACACTGAGGAAGGATCAAAACAACCAAATTGTTTTGCTGTTTTAATAGACAAATTCAGGTGCATATCGAATGCGAAAGGCTTCGAGAAGCCTGGGATTTCTCTTTAAGTTCTGATACAAAAGCTGGGATGAAGATTTTTGTATCTAATTTCAGTTTATTTAATGGCAGGTATTGGAAATTTCACAGTAAAAAGGAAGACATTTTTATCAGAAATATAAGTGCCTTAAGCCATCGACAAAGATATTTACATCATCCGTAAATGAATCGTGCAATATTGAATTTAAAGTGTGTGATTGAAATTGGTTACTTTGGTGTTGAATTAAGCGAGCGCAAGATACACCGAACTGTTTTGCGCGCGCGAGCTGAGGATCTTCATTCTCCACGGCCCGTTGTCTCGGAGGTATTAAATGCAAGGCAAGCTTTGTTGCAGGATTAGCAAAATGGCTAGCTCCATTAGCTAGGCAGCTTGATAGGCCTGAAAAGTTGATGCGTTCGCTGTTTTTTTGAACGACACATTTGACCGAGTTTTTTTGTTGTGGGCCAGTGCATAGCTAATTGTTAGCCTAACTAAATTAGTACGACCATTGTTGAATATCTAACTAAAGTGTACAAAGCAAGACAGGGGTGTAAAGACAAGTGTAATTTTGTTTATCAGAATTGATGACCTGACCTCCTGGTGGTGACAAATAGCAGTGTGGTATTCAAGCCTAGGTGCTAAACAGGGGATGAGTGCATTTTAAACAATTTATATTTTGCTTAAGAAAACAAACTCAAGATGAAACTCTTGGAAAATTCAAGTTTTGAAGCCATAAACACCAGACTCACCATTGAAATGGGGGACTGTCAGATAATAGGAAGGTAAGTTCTCAACACTTCAGTAGTGCCACCAACCCATTTGGTATGTAGACCTAGAAATGGGAAAACATTTGCACAGAATTTAACAGACCTAACACAACTTAACTTTGTTACACAGGAAGTCGATTTTCACAACCACATCATTTGCTTAAGTAGATGCATGGTGTGATGAACCGTTCTTTGTTTTGCACTGTGTCTTTCCTCAGGATCGAAAGCTACTCTTGCAAGATGGCAGGCGAGGATAAGCAGATGTTCAAACAGTTCTGCCAGGAGGGACTGCCTCATGTCCTGGAAGCCCTGTCCCCTCCACAGTCCTCAGGAATCAGCCCCAGCAAGTAAGACTACAGATCTGCAGAAAAACATTGTTTTGAGGTCAAGAAGCAGTAGTAGTAGTATGCAAATCAGAGAGCTAAATGAACAGCTCTTTCACTGAGGTGATTCGGTTCCAGACGTTCACCGAAAAGATCCCTTCAAAAAGAGCCGTTCGTTCGCGAACGACCCATCACTAGTTGTTATCAGACCTCATGCTCCGATACCGCCTGCCTGACAGTAAGGGAGAGAACAGCTTGTGTATGGGGTCCTTGATGATGTTGCGTGCCTTCCTCAGGCACCGTTTCGAGTAGATGTCCTGGATGGGTGGGAGCACGGTCCCAGTGATTTACTGGGCCGTCTTCACCACCCGGTCAGGATGCTCTCGATGGTGCAGCGGTAGTATTTGGAGAGGCCCCGGGGCAGCATGCTGATTTTCTTCAGCCGCCTTAGGAAGTAGAGATCTATTCAGTACTTGGGAGAAATGGTCAGTGTTTTTCAGATAAATGTAACTAATGCATGTAGAGTTCACACACACTTTAAAGTAGATGTATAATATAGTGATTAGAGGTCGACCGATTATGATTTTTCAATGCCGATACCGATTATTGGAGGACCAAAAAAAGCCGATACCGATAATCGGCCGATATAAAAAAATAAATAATAATAATACATTTATTTTTGT
Organism: Salvelinus namaycush; assembly: GCF_016432855.1. NCBI lineage: Eukaryota > Metazoa > Chordata > Actinopteri > Salmoniformes > Salmonidae > Salvelinus > Salvelinus namaycush. The sequence continues at coordinate 36,224,477 of NC_052308.1, forward strand.
AATAATTACAACAATACTGAATGAACACTTATTTTAACTTAATATAATACATCAATAAAATCAATTTAGCCTCAAATAAATAATGAAACATGTTCAATTTGGTTTAAATAATGCAAAAACAAAGTGTTGGAGAAGAAAGTAAAAGTGCAATATGTGCCATGTAAGAAAGCTAACGTTTAAGTTCCTTGCTCAGAACATATGAAAGCTGGTGGTTCCTTTTAACATGAGTCTTCAATATTCCCAGGTAAGAAGTTTTAGGTTGTAGTCATTATAGGAATTATAGGACTATTTCTCTCCATACCATTTGTATTTCATATACCTTTGACTGTTGGATGTTCTTATAGGCACTTTAGTATTGCCAGTGTAACAGTATAGCTTCCATCCCTCTCCTTGCCGCTACCTGGGCTCGAACCAGGAACACAACGACAACAGCCACCCTCGAAGCAGCGTTACCCATGCAGAGCAAGGGGAACAACTACTCCAAGTCTCAGAGCGAGTGACGTTTGAAACGCTATTAGCGCGCACCCCGCTAACTAGCTAGCCATTTCACATCGGTTACACCAGCCTAATCTCGGGAGTTGATAGGCTTGAAGTCATAAACAGCGCAATGCTTGAAGCATTGCGAAGAGCTGCTGGCAAAACGCACGAAAGTGCTGTTTGAATGAATGCTTACGAGCCTGCTGGTGCCTAACATCACTCAGTCAGACTGCTCTATCAAATCATAGACTTAATTATAACATAATAACACACAGAAATAAGAGCCTTAGGTCATTAATATGGTCGAATCCGGAAACTATCATCTCGAAAACAAAACGTTTATTCTTTCAGTGAAATACGGAACCGTTCCGTATTTTATCTAACGGGTGGCATCCATAAGTCGAAATATTCCTGTTACATTGCACAACCTTCAATGTTATGTCATAATTATGTAAAATTCTGGCAAATTAGTTCGCAATGAGCCAGGCGGCCCAAACTGTTGCATATACTCTGACTCTGCGTGCAATGAACGCAAGAGAAGTGACACAATTTCACCTGGTTAATATTGCCTGCGAACCTGGATTTCTTTTAGCTAAATATGCAGGTTTAAAAATATATACTTCTGTGTATTGATTTTAAGAAAGGCATTGATGTTTATGCTTAGGTACACGTTGGAGAAACGACTCCTTTTTCGCGAAGGCGCACTGCATCGATTATATGCAACGCAGAACACTCTAGATAAACTAGTAATATCATCAACCATGTGTAGTTATAACTAGTGATTATGATTGATTGATTGTTTTTTATAAGATACATTTAATGCTAGCTAGCAACTTACCTTGGTTTCTTACTGCATTCGCGTAACAGGCGGGCTCCTTGTGAGGCAGGTGGTTAGAGCGTTGGACTAGTTAACCGTAAGGTTGCAAGATTCAATCCCTGAGCTGACAAGGTACAAATCTGTCATTCTGCCCCTGAACAAGGCAGTTAACCCCCCGTTCCTAGGCCGTCATTGAAAATAAGAATGTGTTCTTAACTGACTTGCCTAGTTAAATAAAGGTGTAAAAAAATAAAAAATAAATCTGCGTCCAAAATTACCGGCTTCCAATTGTTATGAAAACTTGAAATCGGCCCTAATTAATCGGCCATTCCGATTAATCGGTCGACCTCTAATAGTGATAGTGAATAGAAGTGTAATGACTAAACACATTCAATCTGTATTCTGTAATGCTCGTGGCCTGGTCACTTGAAGACCTAGAAGAATCCATTAGTTCCTGTCAAGCAGACAGTTGAAATGACAAGTATTCACAAGTGTGCACTGAACATCTTCATAACACTAACTAGGGTGTGGTTTTGTGCTGTGGTTTTAGGTTGAGCCAGAGTCAGAGTGGAGACGAGGGGGAGGGGCCTCTCTCTGACAAGTGCAGCAGGAAGACCCTCTTCTACCTGATTGCCACCCTCAACGAATCCTTCCGCCCCGACTATGACTTCAGCCGCACCAAGAGCCACGACTTCAGCAGAGAGCCCAGCATAAACTGGGTGAGGATTTAATATCTCCTACCTACACAACTGTGCCCTGTACCTGCCTCACGTTGCTGGTAGGAATTGCTTACACCAGAACCAGCGTATTCTGATGGTTTTGCGTCGTGGCTTTCACTACACAGTAGCTGGAGTTGATTGGGCTTGACGTGCCGAGGCAGCTTGTACACGACCCAAAGCCTGTCTGGTGTCATGTGGTATGAGACTGTAATCCATTACCTGGAGGACAAAAGGCTTGGGAAGGGGACTAACAGATCAACTCCAAAATGAAAAGTACAACACACTCTGCTTGAATCTATTAGTTGATGTCTAGACATGGTCAGTGTTGGCTAAATCCTAACGGCCTGATATACACGAAAGTTCTGTGTTTGTATGGCATTATTAACGCAGTGTATGATGTTAGGTGTTCAATGCGGTGAACAGCAGTCTGTCGGCGGCGGCTGGGGAGGAGTACAGTCGGCTACAGCCCCAGCTGTGGGAGGCCATCGACACAGAGATCTGCTTGTCGGAGTGTGACATCTACAGGTGAGCAATGCCATTTTTTCTTAAAGGTAGAGAGGGTATGTGTGGTAGATAGCGGGTATTTGTGGTCTGGAGTTTGCAGCGCTATCACTACACCAGACTCCGGCACGAGCACCGCCACCTTTAAACATATGCGAGGAGACATACCGGTAACTGACAAAATAAAGGAAACACCAACATAGTGTCTTAATAGGGCATTGTGCTACCACGAGCCAGAACAGCTTCAAAACACCTTTGCATAGATTCTACAAGTGTCTGGAACTCTATTGGAGGGATGCCACATCATTCTTCCACAAGAAATTCCAAATTTTGTTGTTTTGTTGATGGTGGTAGAAAACACTGTCTCAAGCGCCGCTCCAGAATCTCCCATAAGTGGTCAATTGGGTTGAGATCTGGTGACTGAGACAGACACCCTTTAAACCCCCTATGCTCCTTTGAGACCCCTCTGTCAAAGTCACTGAGGTCTTTTCTTCTAGCAATGGTAGCCAAAATAATGGGCAACTGGGCATTTTTATACATCAACTTAAGCATGATGGGATGTTAATTCCTTAATTAACTCAGGAACCACACCTGTGTGGAAGCACCTGCTTTCAAAATACTTTGTATAGTCATTTATTCAAGGGTTTGCTTTATTTTGGTAGTTACCTGTCATTTGTAAACCAGAATGTAAAGGCCATTTTGTTTTGGATGTTGCAGCTACAACCCAGACCTGGACTCTGACCCGTATGGAGAGGTGGGCAACATGTGGTCCTTCAACTACTTCTTCTACAACACGAGGCTGAAGAGGATCGTCTTCTTCACATGCCGCTCGGTCAGGTAAGACTGAAGACTGCAAAACACATCATTATTACAGTTTTGTGCTCTGTATTGAAAGTCCTACATTTTAATCATCTTGATTGATGTGCACAGTTCTTTGGGGTTGTATTAAAAATGGACTAATTAACAAAATATGAATGTATTATTTTTGAGTGACCATTACCTTTTTTAACTTCTTATGTCCATTTGACGTGACAGTTGTCTGGGTATGGTATTCTTTTATCTGAGTGGAAATCATCTGTTTACGATCTGAACGTGGTTGGTCAAAGACAATATAACTGCATACTGGCAATACGATCAACAAAATAAATACTTATCTTTTGCTCAAAGCTCAATGCATGGATAAATATCCTTGGCAGTCAGTCAACCTAGCCAAAGAACCAGGGAAGGGATAGAAATTAACCTAGCCCGCTAGCCTGAGGCTAGTACTTTTCAGACTGGGCTGTTAGAAACTAACCCGGCAGTGATATTTTGTCTTTTCAAACATCGCATGGCACAGATTTTGGACCCGAATGTTACCTGGACTACTAGAAATCTGTCTACTACTCCGACTGGCGAATGCCCAAAATACTTCTATTCCATCCCTGAAAGAATTTCTTATACATTGAAATGGTCTGTGGTGAACAACATTTGATTTTGTCTCCGCGTGTTAGTTTATTCATGGCCCCACGGGACTCTGGCATTGGCAACGAACTGGACCTGGAGCTGGATGAAGATTGTTATGATGAGAACATGGATGAAGAGAGGTGAGGAGGACACACTGCCTGCATTCTTCACAGAAAGGTTTCCCCAAATAGAAAAATAGAAAATGTGATTGGTATGGAAAACATAGAGAATGAAACTGTTTTACAGTCTTTATGTTGAATTAGTACTGTTCGTGGATGCATCGTTTGGGGCGGTCTAATCTTCTAATCTGAACCATGTATTTCTTCTCTCAGTAGGTATGGTGCCCTGTGTGCCCAGTGACGCGCCAGTCACATTCTCATGCAGGAGCAGACAGTATACTTGGATGTCTGTCTGTACCCACGTCGCCACCATTTCTCTTACAATCTTAAACTTGTTCGGGTTGGGATTTTATTTCAATTTTTTTCTAATTCATTTGTTTGGTGGACCTCATGTTTTACTGAAGTCAGACTGTGAGCTTGGAGCTCTGTTACTCGGTTACTTTATTTGTGTCTCGTTTTAGTTTTCCATTGCTATGTTCTCATTACCTTGTTTATCAGAAGCAAAAGCTTTTATGTTTGGCGTGTGTTGTTTGACCTGGTATTGGAGCAAGTTCTGGCACTCATTAATTTGCAACATATTTCACATTCTCTATGCTGGTGTTGGTGTTGGTAAACACAATTTGTGATTTTTATGATCATGTTCTGTTTTTCAAGCTTTACTGTTCCAAAGTGTGGGCTGTTGTAGAACCAAATTGACTCAACTTAGGTTTAGGACCATTCTCAGACTGCATGCTTGAGGGCATGTTTGAACACAAGGGGGCATACTCAACTTAGCTGATGGAAAACTCACATACCAGCTTGAATCAGTCTGCCTCTTGGATATGTTATGCCTTCCATACCAATGCTACTCAAACCTACAATGTTTTTATTTATTTAGCGACAGGACTTAGTGCAGTCTATAGTTTTATTGGTCAAGCCAGCAAATACAGTTCTTCTACATCGCTGTTCCAAAAGTACTCCAGAATCTAGTTCTGATTCTCAATTCTATGATGTTTTAAGGACAAGTGTGACGTGTGAATTCTCACACCAAATACAAACTCTGCCTGTAGAGTGTACTGTTTGAACCTAATTTACATATCTTGTATTTTAATAACTTTAAAAGTATTTTTAGGTATTGCTTTAGTTGAACAGTTTTTAGTTTGTCTGAAGAGTTTATGATAGCAGAAGTCTAGCTATAGAGCAGTTTTCATTTAGTCCAACTGTTGCTCTCCCACCGTATGTTGTGTTTTGAAATGTCATTTTAGACTTATAGTTTCAAAACAAATCTAGCCGTGATGCCTATCGTCCAACTTTCCTTATCAAATGACGCATGATGGAAATGTACTTAATATAGAATAATGCATTTGTGATTAATGGGAGGACTGAAGGCTACCTATTTAGGGCTAGTAGTGTGAGTGGTTGGTTAGCTGGATATCGATCCTCACAGCTACTGTATCAGTATTGTGTTTGTCCTACTGAATACCAGCTGGACAGTGTTACTGTAACAGATGTAGGATATTAATTTGATCACCCTGTTGCAGGTGAACTTTCCTGCAATGCAGGACATTTTAAACTTGTAGTGTACTTAAGGTTTAAAAAGTAATTTCCACGTTGAAATTTTAGACCGGATTTTCCCTTACAAAACATGTCAATTAATTATAATTCACATTTCAGGTTGCTGCAGAATTATTTTCCTGCGGGAGCAAACGGGTTCAAATTAAGATCCTACATCTGTATGTGGCACAAGTCTTGCTCTTGGCTGTTTTTGTTCAAGTAAAATGTGACAAAGACTCGTCCTTTGTACTTCGGGTACATAATAGTAGAAATATACAGGTGGGTATTCTAAAGTTGCATCCATTCCCTTCTATGTGATGTATATCTATCTGCCTCTAGTGTAGAACATGCTCCCTAGAGATGTTACCGCAAACCTGTCCTGAATTTACTCAGATATTGATTTCAAATGTCAACAACATCCAAAGTGATCAGCGAATTAGCTTTAGACATACATACTTTGTGCAGGTAGATATGGCTACAGTACATATTTCCTTGTTGATTGTCTTATTCTTTGTCTACTTAACAGAGGTTTTAGACGTACTGTACATTACCAGTCAAAGGTTTGGACACACCTGCTCATTCAAGGGTTTTTCTTTATTTTTACTATTTTCTACATTGTAGAATAATAGTGAAGACATCAAAACTATGAAATAGCACATGTGAAATCATGTAGAAACCAACAAAGTGTTAAACAAATCAAAATATATTTGAGATTCTTCAAAGTAGCCACCCATTGCCTTGATGCCGCTTGGCCATCGTTCATCCATATATTTATATGTACATATTCTTATTCCATCCCTTTACATTTGTGTGTATGAAGTAGTTGTGGAATTGTTAGATTACTTGTTAGATATTACTGCACTGTTGGCACTAGAAGCACAAGCATTTCGCTACACTCACATTAACATCTGCTAGCCATGTGTATGCGACCAATAAAATGTTATTTGAATTTGAAGACAGCTTTGCACACACTTGGCATTCTCTCAACCATCTTCATGAGGTAGTCACCTGGAATGCATTTCAATTAACAGGTGTGCCTTGTTAAAAGTACATTTGTGGAATTTCTTTCCTTATTGCGTTTGAGCCAATCAGTTGTGTTGTGACAAGGTAGGGGGGGTATACAGAAGATAGCCCTATTTGGTAAAAGACCAAGTCCATGTGATGGCAAGAACGGCTCAAATAAGCAAAGAGAAACAACAGTCCATCATGACTTTAAGACATGAAGGTACGTCAATCCGGAACATTTCAAATACTTTGAAAGTTTCTTCGAGTGCAGTTGCCAAAACCATCAAGCACTATGATGATGAAACAGGCTCTCGTGAGGACCGCCACAGGAAAGGAAGACCCAGAGTTACCTCTGTTGCACCTCAGATTACAGCCCAAATAAATGCTTCACAGAGTTCAAGTAACAGACACATCTCAATATCAACTGTTCAGAGCAGACTGAGTGAATCAGGCCTTCATGGTCGAATTGCTGCAAAGAAACCACTACTAAAGGACATTAAATAATAAGAGACTTGCTTGGGCCAACAAACACGAGCAATGGACATTAGACGGGTGGAAATCTGTCCTTTGGTCTGATGAGTCCACATTCAAGAGTTTTGGTTCCAACTGCTGTGTCTTCGTGAGATGCAGAATAGGTGAACAGATGGTCTCCGCATGTGTGGTTCCCACTGTGAAACATGGAGGAGGTAGGTGTGGGGTGCTTTGCTGGTGACACTGTTGGTGATTTATTTAGAATTCAAGGCACACTTAACCAGCATGGCTACCACAACATTCTGCAGCGATACCCAATCCCATCTGGTTTGCGCTTAGTCCCACTATCATTTGTTTTTCAACAGGACAATGGCCCAACACACCTCCAGGCTGTGTAAGGGCTATTTGACCAAGAAGGAGAGTGATGGTGCTGCATCAGATGACCTGGCCTCCAAAATCACCTGACCTCAACCCAATTGAGATGGTTTGGGATGAGTTGGACCGCAGAGTGAAGGAAAAGCAACCAACAAGTGCTCAGCATATGTGGGAACTCCTTTAAGACTGTTGGAAAAGCATTCCTCATGAAGCTAGTTGAGAGAATGCCAAGAGTGTGCAAAGCTATCATCAAGGCAAAGGGTGGCTACTTTTGAAGAATCTCAAATATATTTAGATTTGTTTAACACTTTTTGGTTACTACATGATACCATATGTTATTTCATATTTTTTATGTCTTAACTATTATTCTACAATGTAGAAAATAGTAAAAATAAAGAAAAACCCTTGTAGCTGTGTCCAAATGTTTGACTGGTACTGTACATGTCACTGTTGATTTGTTGTGATCAGTTTGGCCCATGTGTGGTAACCAGGTGGTTGTCATGGTAAGGACAGGCAAGCTTTTTTTCTGACTTCCTGATGATATGGTCCAATTACATACTAAGAAGCAAGATAATATTATTGCTAAAGAAGGCTAATGCTTTTGTATCAGAGCCACATTTATTTTAGTCTGTGTTAAAGACCAGGATATATTATCTGTCAAAACATTTGGTTTTAAATTCCCATCGCAAGGTTGACCTATTTAATACATTGCAGAAGAGTTGAATTTTCTTTCTGGCACCTTTTAAAGACCTCATACTTGTTTTTTTTCTCAACTTGTATCATTTGTCACCAACTCACCATGTACAACAAAGGTCTTGACTAAAACATGTTTTTATAACACTGATTTAAATAATGTAGATGTGTTATTCTCTTGACAAACTCAGGTGAGTGTTTTTCTTTCAAAATCGGTGTAATCCAACCAGTACAAGACTTGGAATGAGGCTAGGTAGTGCATGATTACTATTGTCAGCCATAGCAGAAACCCGACAATCTTTACTATTAAGTATGAATTGGCCATAACCTCGGTCCTTGCACGTTACATCCTGGTATTAGTCCAAGCTGAATCAAGGCGTGCTTATAGTTAAATAATTTCTTGATTCCTGCAATAATTTTTCTGACCCTGAAAATAGAGATTGTGTAATGACAAAGTTTGGTCTTATCGCAAAAAAAACTGATTTGCAAACAGTCAGTTCAAGGATTTATTTTTACTGGCAACAAATACTTGTTCACAAAAGTACATCCACCAAACCAACATCAGAAAAAGTGTGTACTTTTCTTACAAAAAAGTATTTACAAAGTCACAATAAGAGCTGTGGCTTAGTGTATGATCTTAGATCTACTTAGGGTCAGCGAACTGCATGCAGGCATCATCACGCCTAACACACAGTACTGTGTAATGTATGTGATGCCTTTGTTTCTTCAGGTCAACAGATACTAACACGATTTCACCATTACATGGGTATTCAAGATGTTTAAAGTACACTACAGCACTGTATTCTTCAGGATCTAACCCACTGCACTATATACTTCTACAGACATTAACTCACACCTGAGGTAATGACTACACTTGTCTAGGGATCTAGGACACCATGCTAACTCTGACATACGTTCGTCAGAAAACATACAAAGCCTGTGACCGAGGCGAACGATCACTGAATCACAGATGACTAAAACTATCGGCACACCATAAGTGATGATTGAGGGTAGCCTAGTGCTGCGTTCATAACCAAGTGGGAAGGTGGTAATTACCAGTTGTCAAGTTGTAAATGCTGAGTTGGGTAATGTCCAACAAGTTGTCAACAACCAAAAGCACAGCTATCATGCTTGTGAACAAAGTGTTCAAAAACCATATTAATAGATTGCTTTTTATAAATGTTTTGTTGCATTTAACTGCTGAAAATGCAGTTAAAGATCATTTCCTTAGTAGGTGACCTCAGATCAGCATGTAAGAGAAGTCTAAACTCCGGGGTGATAGACGAGTTTCCCACTAGTAATTACCAGTTGGAGGGGCGTTCAAGTGGATTTTTCCCAGTCGTATGTGGTAAATACCACCTTTCCACTTGGTTATGAATGCAGCATTAGTCTTTGGTAAAGCAAAACTCAACTTCTGATAGGGATGTGGACTAAACGTAAACTGTGGTTATGAAAACAAGGCACTTCAACGGTTGGTAGGATCCATCGGTCACTGAAATATATAAACAGTAGGCCTACATAAAAAGGCACAAAACGTGCATCAAGTATTCCAGGATTTCATCAAGTTCGGAGGTATCAGGTATCAATCCTGTCAGATATAGATCTTCAATTTAGTGTTCCCAACAGAGTTGCTCAACAAAAAAAGTAAAATTACTGCCTTTTGTGAAGGGGAATACAGCTCGACAGACTGCTTCTATAGGGCATGTTATCTGAAGACTTTTCACCTGTTCTTCCCATTGAGTCAACAAAACATTTATTGGTTAAAGCACAAAAGTTGGGTAGCCTTTGAAAAGCACCTTTCTTGATGTTACACTGCAGTGTGGGACTAACTGCATTGGACCCTACCTCGGAGGTAGGTGTACACGTGGCCAGGAGATACAGTATTTGGTAGTTACTGCTTTGTTGTCTGCAATGCCAACAGATGCTTCGACACAGAACTATGTTATACATTTGGTAACACTTCAGATTAACGGCCATGCATAACATGTTCATAACTTCTTCAAAAGCACAACTTCAACATATATACATGCTAATGTCTAACAGCAGGTTAACAACGCTGCAGTTATAGACATTTGCAATGCCTTATGACTATGATATGTTTCTTAAATGTCACCAAACATTTCAGGTAGAGAGAAAAAAACCTGCATTACCAGTATTTCCTATATGGAGATTATGCCGCTGTACTTGCATCAGTAGGACAAAGTGGACGATGAAGGACAGAGGATATTTAACATTTTTATTCTAGAAACACATGTCGTCGGTGTAGCTGGGGACCACTTGGTCAGTGCAGTTCCTAGGGTTGAGGTGCGTGTTGGGAGGTGTTGTGTTGTTGGAACAGTTCAGCCACGGGTGGAACAACAGCTCCGCGGCTTCCAGTCTCTCTGAGGGAGCTTTTCGCAGCATGCAGCACACCAGCGACTTGGCCTGCACTGAGAGTGACTCTGGCACTGTGAATGCCCCCCGGCGGATCTTACTGAAGAGCGCAGCAGGCTCCACGTCTTGGAAAGGGTAACGTCCCACCACCATGGTGTACAGCACCACACCCAGGCTCCACACGTCGGCAGCCTTCCCTGAGTAGGAGTGGCGCGAGTTGAGGATCTCAGGGCCCACGTAGGCTGGGCAGCCGTGCTTGTCCGTCAGAGAGTCATCGTCCCCATGGAGCAGACATGAGTCTTCCAGGTTCTGAAGAACAAGCTTGGTCCTAAGGAAAACCAGAGAGAGGTTGAGTCATCATAGTAATCAAACCCCCATGGTGGGACATCATGTAGTCTGCTCTGTGTGATTTACAGGTGGTGCACTGGGTCATATGCATGCATAATACAGTGGCTTACATAACTGCCTGGAATAACACTGGAGTTTACAGGGTTGGAGAAATTGCAGTCCTATATGACAGTTATGATGGCATGATTAAGGCATTATGAAGATCTTTAGAGTCATTTTAACAGTTACCCAACTAAAGGGCTTTCTTTAGCAGTGACATAATGGAAGTGAACATAGTCCACATATGCCTGGCCGTCTAAACATTCAGATGATGAATTTGGGCCAGGTCTCAGTCACTACTGTAAGGCAATCTAACCTGCAAACAGATGATCATGTTCCTCAGCTAAAACTCGATTAAGTTAAGAAAAGTGTCAACTACTAACCTCTGCTGGTCCACAAAGACAAACTTGCGCAGCTTGAGGTCACGCAGGACAACGCCGTGCTCGTGACAGTGGGCCACCGCCGCTGCCATCTGGCCGAAGAGACGGACCGCCTCCTCCTCCTGGAGCCGCTTGCACGTGCGCACGTAAGAGTGCATGTCACCGTAGTTATGCTGAAAGAAGACGTAGACGCTGCGCTCGCCCATCACCACCTCTGCGATGCGGCAGATGTTGTCGTGGGGCAGTAGACGGGCGTAGGGGGCGATGAGCTCCTGGTACCGCCTCATAGAAAACACCTGGTAGAGGACATGGGGTAGAGTTAGGTTACAGTTCATAAGTTCATGGTCAAATTACAGACTGGACTACAGTACAGCTATGCATATTCTTTATCGCCTGAGGATAATGTACCCTTTCGAGTGTCAAAGAACACCATGTGTTCCTGACAAAATAAAAATAAGCTGAACTTGAACGGCACAAAAGGGATGTGTGTGCATAGGTCGATTTCAGGCACAGTATCAAGCAAGTACCGACAGTTGGGCGACTTCATTAAGCAAACAGTCACACCACTCTATCTGGTCATGTAGCTACAATACATACCTTGCAGGTGTACTCCTGCTCTGTGACCCTATGGATGGCCCTGTAAGTCTCTGTTCCCTCTGTGGGTTCAAGGAGGACGTAGGGCCCGATGCAGGACACACAGTGGTGGTCGGAGCCCGCGGGACTCGGGCTGTGTCTCAGGGGCCTCAGGCATGGGGCCAGGCCGGGGGATGAGGGTGGCAGGCTCAGTCGAGGACGCTTGCATTTTAGGGCCTCTGTGTAGTCCTGGGGGTCATCCAGCTCCAGCCGCTTCAGCCGCAGGGGACGAGTAGGCGCAGGGGCGGGAGAGATGTTCACACTCATCTGAAAGAGTCGCATGGGTTGTTTTAGTGGGTTTCATTGCAATATGTGTAGGACGTGACTGAACCACATGGTAACCTGTAGGGCTATCCTAGTGGGTTGTATGATTTGTGTTTGATTGGATATGCTGATAACCACATTTCAAATGCACAGTGAAATAACTACCTATAAAAACTTACTGTGTGCAAATACTGTATTTTTTATTGCACATACAAAGCATAATTTACAATTTGGGGAACTTGGAGGAGACGGGAATCATATCCACCATTAAACAGTGCTAAATAACAGGCTAAAAGTTATTGGATGACGCCATGGAGCCTTGACTGATGAGCAATGTTGTCTGTCATATGCATTACTCAAATTACTGACTGTTTCTTTCGAAATGTGGCTAGTGAGTCAGTCATTCTCAGCCAGCCAAATGAAAAAAAAAGTTAAATACATGGACGGACGTCATGATAAAAGTTACGTCAGGCTTCCCTTAGCTTGCGCCAAGGCCTGAAGTTTTACAAGTAAAATAACTATGATAAAGTTACATTATAACTAGAAGAGGTCACATGGGGGTCATGTTATAAGTCGAAATAAATATTTGTTGAACCAGGTAAAACTGGTCAGACCGGCGAGCAATTCTGAGAAATAGAGCGACCTCGGGATACTTCACTGAGCGCGAAGAGTGGAAGGGAGAGTTGCACCATCACTTTCTAAAAGTTTAACATTGTTGTTTCGCGACAACATACAAGTAAAAAAATTATGAATTTTCAATACATGTCGGGACTGCAAGCAACCCCTTCAACTGTATGATAAAAATATGGATACTGAGGTAGGGTGAAAATTGTGAAGAAGTTCTTACCTTGGCAGTGGAAGACAAAGGGGTCAGCTTTCCAGAACAGAACAATGGTATGGTAACTCCAGCTTTTGGTGTAGTGCTTTGCTTGTCAAGAAACTCGAAATGTGCAGTAAACGTAGCAAAACCCTTGCTGTGTAGAGGAAACCAAATAATTTTGAGAGCTTAGGACAAAATATGTTTTTCTTCCTTCTAAAAGAAAGTGGTTCAAGGGAGTCTAACGTATTTACAGTTGCATGTGCAAATTATGTAACCATAAAATACGAGTTCAAATTAGCTTTCGTCGTTTGTTGTGCGGGATGTCTGTTCACATATCCAAAGCAAAATATGTATTAAAGTCCTTGACAAATTGAATAGGTTATTTTGCTTTGAAGAGAGGCGGCAACACTGGTGTCTACTGTTGTTGGTACAGATGCCTTTGTTCCATTCCCGGTGTGTAGCGACTTGTGTATCCAGTGTTTTCCTTGCGAAAAAGCCAGAGGCTTTTAGTAGAAAACCAGCAAAACTTTCTATAAATAGAGAAAATACACGTTTAAAGACTCTTGCACAATAATGAAGAAAGAGCGCCTACTTGTCCGAAGTAGTTATGGAAACTCGTGGATGCGTCCAGATAAATAATTGGTCATAGGGAAGAGTAAGCTACACGTCCCCTATTTGGTCAATTGCATAGTAAACCTTTAATTTCCAAATGGAGTCCCTAAAAAGTAGATTTCTAATCAGACGTGCCCCCACCGACTGATTGAGAATGGACTGGACAGCACATTGGCTTCAAATATCCTTTCTGTTACAGCAGTGAAGTTGGTGATGCGCGACTGAGCATGATTGCAACATCGTAGCTCCACCCCCTGGTCTGACGACATCAGCGAGGGAACATCGCAATAGTCACCCAGGCAGTTTACATCTATTGAATGGAACAAAAATAATCTTGCAATTTAAATCTGAAATTACAAGGTGTGCTGCAAGTCATTGATCATAAAGTAATTATGTTACACAATCCAGTTGAGGTGGAATACATCCAAATGTGCACTGACCAAATGAATTCAAAACGATTTAGTCTACATGCAAGAGTTGCATATATATATTTTTCTTATTTTTTCCCCAAAAAGACATTGGGCATGTTATTTAATAATATAAAACAAATTGTCACTATAAACCCAACCATATGTTGGACAGGGATTGCCACACCCCTGCTATGACTCAATAGCAATGATTGTATTGCACCATTCTTCACGATGCATGCTCTCTGGATGGCATGCACATGGGGATGGGTTAATATTAATCATGTATGTAAACCATGGATTGCTGATGCTATGTATTGACCAATGACAGGCTTTGAAGCCACTGGTCGGCCATATTGGCCCTCCTCAGAAAAGCAGACCTAAATAGAAATTAATGGAATTTTACAGTATTTCAATTAAATGTTTCAAGGACAAAATGTATTTAAATATGTTTTGTTGTAGTGGGGACAGTAACATTAGTACATAAAAAATATATATACTTTAAGGAAAAGCTATATATAATTTTAAATTATTAATATATATATTGTTTTATGTTTAGCTCACATAATATCATTTAAAAGTATGCATTAAGGTGTCTGTAATAGCATAAAAGTGGCAAAAACAAATGTAGAAATTAAATAAATGCATTTCTATAGCTTCCAAAATATTTTTTACACCTGCCAAGATGGAGGCGCGGTGGCTTCAAAACAGATGTCCCTGTCAAAGTCATCTTGTGTATATGTAAATCATTGGTTATTTTGGGTTAGAAAATATCTGTTTGATTGTTGTGGAAAAGTAGAGAAACTATGGAAAAGTAGAGAAATTGACTTTGAAAGTAGAAGTGTGTTGTCCTCACCATCTATGTTCAACACATTGCAAGTATCAGAAAAAAGTGCCTAACATTGATTACAAAGCTAAACAAATTCAGTAGCCTGGAAATAAAGTGGGCAAGGATCAAATAACTTTTATCCGGCTATTGATACAACTTACGGCATGTGTCACATACACACGTATGTATGCCTCACTAACACACACGTAGAGGACAGTTTCACATTATTAATGTCAATGAAACACATGGATCATTAGTCCTGCATAGGTAGCGTTTAATGGCCTGAGCTTGTGCTTGAGTTGCACAATGTTCCCTTCAAAGTCATGTCTTTGTGTGACCAAAGATAGGATGTAATGCTTCATTACTGGTGTGGTCCTGAGCTGAGTCAGATGGTGTGTGTTTGTGTGTGGTCTCATTTGACTATGCTTTTGGGTTCCAACAGTCCTTACAAGGATAGTAATTCAAGGAAAATTTGTGGGGACATTTTGCTGGCACCCTAAATAAAAAGTTACATTTTAGGGTTAGGGTTACAATTAAGGTTGCAATTAGGGTTAGGGGTTAAGATTAGGGTTAGGTTAAGGATTAGGGTCAGGGTTTAGGAAATATATGATTTTGAATAGGAATAAAGTTTTGGTCCCCACTTGGGTAGTAAAACCACCCCGTGTGTGGGTGCTGTGATCACTCCTAGTCAGACCTATGAGTGTGAGATCATCCTTGCCTTAATATTGAAGCATTTCAGTCGCACACACAGCGTTGCATGACTGGTAGAGACATTGCCTGAGGCTACAGCCATGAAATTGTCACGCGTCGCAATGTAACTTGGCAGCACTAAATATCCTAAAATATTCTCTGGGAGCCTTTCTCCCCCTGCCTGCCTGCTGCCTCAATCTCCTTTCATTAACTCTGTGAGTCACATTTTGATGTTGAATGAATCACCCTCTGTATTAACATTTACATGGAAGGATTATGAAACAGTATAATTTGTGTTGGCACCATAGCAGTCTGCAAATAGTGCAATGATAAACCAATAACTATCTCAGTACAATAGATTGCAATCAGAGGAAATTGATTAGTGGGGGAAAATGACTGGATTTCTCTGAAACTCTCAGCTGTGTTGAAGTCATACTTCCTGGGTTGAGCAACAGTAGGCCTATCGCAATGGGAGCATAAGTCGCTGTTCTCACAGTGGCGTGCCTTGATGCTGGAGTCATGTAGACTTGGCTGTTCTGGTAACCCATGATACAAAATGTCCTGGTAACCCCTACACAATGTTCTGTGGTGACAGACTCTCAGCCTGGGGAACATGGATTGGAGAGGGCTAGCTCAATTAGCCTAGCTAACAAAGAGGTTCTAGCTTTTATTTCTGTGGTTAATTGGATTATCAGTACTTCTAGGGGTTTCAATGGCTCCTTTGGAGTTTGGGTCTTCAGCTATCAGACCACAGAGTTCCTGGCATTCACAACAGACAGACACTACCATGAATTGGGCCTCTTCCCACTACTGTAATGATTCAGTCAGGGGAAAGAAAAGGGCAAGTTTGGGGTATTGCATCATAATGCTGCTTTTGTGGTGGATCGTTCTCTGTTAGGGAAAATATCTGCAGGACTTCTTAACTGTGACCAGGAAGATAAATAACAGCAGAGCCAACCATACTCGGCTTGGCCTCGTTCTGGCACGGCCACAGCAATGCAAGAGATTACGAAAGCAGAAATTCCATTGCAGCGACGGGTCTTTTTGCATAAACAAGTTAGACAGTGGTGTTCTTCTCAGGCAAATGGTACCTGCTGCTCTGACCGTGCTCCTGTTTTCAGGCTCCATAAAAAACCTGCTCATGCTCCCCAATGACATTTGACAAAACTTCTATTTCAGTTATAGCTCATTGTTCTTAAAGATATTTAATGAAGACAATAATTTGTGACATCAGCTGATGTAAAAAGGGCTTTATAAATACATTTGATTGATTGATTAGACAGATTAAAAGAAAACAGGGCCTAATTTACCCCATTAACCAAACAGAACAGTTATAATACAGCTTCATAATTGTATTAATTTATCCACTTAACCTGATGATGCCATCTGGTTTGCTCTTTTATTAATCACATTAAAGATTTGTCCTTTGAAGCAGGAGCAACAAAGTACCTGTCACCTTCCTCTAGCCTTTCAATGGAGAGGAGATTCAATTAACTGGCATCTGTCAATGTATGCTTCTTTCTAGAATTGAATTATAAGAGGCTACACTGCTGCCGCCGTCCCTTATGGCCTGTCCTAAGGCCTTCATCCAGACATTGTATTGGGACCTATCGTGACCTATTTAGCCCTGTTGACTGTAACTAGCTGTGCACTGACAGACCTCCCCCTCATTAGACACTGAGCGCTAATCTCTTTACAGATCAAAAGTCGCAGGCGTCAGGTTCCATTATGACTGGCCTTTAACGCTTCTTACTGCTGGCTGTGGTGGAGCAGCTCCACCACTCATAACTGGGCTGTGGGTGTTTGTGTATTGCGTAGGGAGGCACAGTTTGTGTATTGTTTCTAATGGCTCATTAATGTCTAATGCCCTTTGAGGAAGCAGTAAATCCCCATGGCCTTCCCCTTCTCCCCTCCTCCCCCCCATCACCGGTCCCTATTGATTTCTTTATTCTAGCTCAGTGACGACAGAGTTTTGCTTTCAGTCCTTTGTGCCTACTGTATTACCTGCACATTACTTTTAATGGCAGTTCAAACCATTTCTAAAGAGTGATGCATCCAAAATGCTGTTGGGCAAACAAGGTCCCGAGACTATACAGTTTTAAATAGATTCCATGACCTACCCCAAATATTTATATTATCCCCTAAACAAATCATCAGAGACATTTGATCCTTTTAAACCAACGCCCTCTTAAGAAAGTAAATATAAACGCAACATGTAAAGTGTTGGTCCCATGTTTCATGACCTGATTAAACAGCATGATCATTACACAGGTGCCCCTTGTGCTGGGGAAAATAAAAAGCCACTTTAAAATGTGCAGTTTTATCACACAGAACAATGCCACAGGTGTCTGAAGTTTTGAGGGAGCTTGCATATGGCATGCTGACTGCAGGCATGTCCATCAGAGCTGTTGCCATAGAATTTAATGTTCATTTATCTACCATAAGCTGCCTCCAACATCGTTTTAGAGAATTTAGCAGTACGTACAACCAGCCTCACAACCGCAGACAACGTGTATGGTGTCGTGTGGGCGAGCGGTTTGCTAATGTCAACGTTATGAACAGAGTGCCCCATGGTGGGGTTATGGTATGGGCAGGCATTTCTACGGACAATGAAGACAATTGCATTTTATTGATGACAATTTGAATGCACAGAGCATCGTGACGAGATCCTGAAGCCCATTGTCGTGCCATTCATCCGCCGCCATCACCTCATGTTTCAGCATGATAATGCACGGTCCCATGTCGCAAGGATCTGTACACAATTCCTGGAAGCTGAAAATGTCCCAGTTCTTCCATGGCCTGCATACTGATCAGACATGTCACCAATTGAGCATGTTTGGGATGCTCTGGATTGACGTGTACGACAGCATGTTCCAGTTCCCGCCAATATCCAGCAACTTCGCACAGCTATTGAAGAGGAGTGGGACAACATTCTACAGGCCACAATTAACAGCCTGATCAACTCCATGCAAAGGAAATGTATTGTGCTGCATGAGGCAAATGGTGGTCACACCAGAAACTGACTGGTTTTCTGATCCACGACCCTACTTTTTAAATTTTTAGGTATCTGTAACCAACAGATGCATATCTGTATTCCCAGTCATGTGAAATCCATAGATTAGGGCCTAATGAATGTATTTCAATTGACTGCTTTCCTTATATGAAATGTAACGCAGTAAAATCTTTGAAATTGTTGTCACACCCTGTGACTAGGGTGGGTCATCTAGGTAATTATATTTCTATGTTGGCCTGGTATGGTTCCCAATCAGAGGCAGCTGTTTATCGTTGTCTCTGATTGGGGATCATATTTAGGCAGCCATTTCCCCTTTGTGCTTTGTGGGATCTTGTTTTTGTGTAGTGCCTGTGAGCACTGCATTTTCTTCACGTTTCGTTTGTTCGTTTATTGTTTTGCTGTGAGTTTCACCTAGAAATAAAAGATGTGGAACCCAGATCACGCTGCGCTTTGGTCCAGTTATTATGATGATCGTGACAGTGTTGCATTTATATTTTTGTTCAGTATAGTTTTGGCTAATAGATGTTCTGGGTATTGACTGAATTGAATGCTTCTGTGTGGTGGGAGCTTAGTGTCTGCTAGCACTTGTTGTAGGAGGAATGTTTAAGGGCACTGCCCCCTCTGGCTAATCCACAATCAATTATATACTGTGGTCATGTTTCTCTTGACCTGTTATTTTTGAAAAGGTTAACCAGAGGTGGGTAGAGTAGTGAAAATCTGTACTTAAGTAAAAGTACTGTTACTTAAATTGTAATTTACTCAAGTAAAATTAAAAGTAGCTATTCAAGGAAACTACTCAAGTACTGTGAGAGTAACAAAGTATCCGGCCTGAAGTACTAGTTACAAATTTTGTTTGGTAATTTTTTACACCTCATAGTAAACTGTGACAGCAAACAAAAATAACAACTTGACATTCATTTATTATTTAAGCCTGCCAGCACCAATTTGCAGATGTCCACCAGCACAGATAGTCTCCAATAAAGAGTGATATCAAACAAAGTCCGTAGGCTGTACAGTTTCAATTATGGTCTTATTCAAAGTTGACTTAATATCTATCAATGTGCTCAATTTCATCAAAAAGGTAAATGGTACTCGATACATTGGAATAATTTCACAATTTCAATAGCATTAATAAATATCTATCATAAACATTTATTTCACAATATCATTTCAAGTACATGTGATGGTGAATGCGTGCTAAAAAGATTTACACCAAGTGTGACGTTTCATTTTTTACTCCGAATGAAATATCGAGGATCAGGTAAGTAAACACTTGGTGGAAGCACCAGCCTCAGTCTTCTGAAAACCTAACCCTGGGAGTGAGTTGTATTTTTCAGAGAGACAATTACACACATTTTTATGCCAAAGACACACCTGAATGGCTTTCCAAGAGGTGTTGCGTGTTCCTGAGTGGTCTAGTCTCAGTCCTGACTTAAATTAGCTTGAAAATCAGAGACAAGGTTTGAGTATTGCTGTACATCAATGATTCCCAACTAAATGTACCTAAACTTGAGCAATTTTGACAAAAACAATGGACATATATTGCCCTAAGAGTTGTGCAAAGTTTGTATAATATTTTTTCTAAATGATCACAGCTGAAATGGCTGCCAAATGTGCTTCCACCAAATATTAACTCTGGGGTGTGAAGACATGCAATCAAGACATCTTTGTTTATTTTTGATTAATTAGGAACATTTCTATAAGCAGGTTGTAGGTTGTGTAGATCTGTAGAAAAATAATCTAATTTGTTCCCTTTTCAGATTCAATTTTGAGGCAGTAAAATGTGAATACTCCAAGAGGTGTGTAGACTTTCACTAGGCACTGTAACACAGTATTTAAATGAGTTATTTTATACAGTCATTATTGCACATCTTTATCAAGGTTGTCATTTTCGGACCCTACTATATATCATTAATTTATAAGTCCACAAATGGATTTAACAACTAAGGAATCTAGCTTTTAAATGATTGTGAATGCACTCCATAGAGTGTGTACTACATGATGAAATATTTAAGAAATGATTGGGAGGAAAGATGGGAATGCTAATTTAAGTGGTGTATGATTATAGACTTGAGAAAAAAGTTAAACTCAATCGCTCACATTGATAGCATAGCATGACACCCAATAACCTATTATGGACTTCCCTGTTCATTCCCCTTATTTGTTTATTTCAGATGAAATGTGTGGCATAACTTAACTCAGAAACAAAGCGGAAAATGCTGAGTTAAGCAGTTCTTGTGAAAGATTTCACAATTATAAGTCACGTCCCTAACGATGCAATAATTATTCGGAAGTGATGACCATGAAGAAAACCGAAAGTCAGAATCTTTAGGGATTGCCTCAGTCTCTCCAAGCTGTTGGCAAGTTTTTTGGGGGTTAGCTGGGTTTTTTCTGGTTAATAATAATGACGAATTAACACAGACTTTCTTCTATTGTAACTTATTTTGGTACCATCAAATGAAGAAAAAAAATCTATGAACATTGAACAGCTGTTTGAACCAGTTCATTCTCCTGCTGTAGGCTATTGCCTAACGTTAGCCAATGGAAAGGTGCAGACAATCTATCTTTGATCCCCTCCCTAACGTTAGTTCAGCTGTTTAGTGCCCTTTTCTATCAAAACAATAAAAAAGCCTGTCTCCACAATGAACTCCTGCCTTTGTGTTTATGTGAGTCATGTAAAACACATATCTTCGAGTCTTGTGTAAACATAGAATCGGGCCTCTGAAACTGAAATTACCTTTCACAAGCGAACAGAGCCGGTAGCCGAGGGCAACCAATACAATCTCACGAGAGCCTTATGACTGTAATGAAATCAAGGTGGGCTAAGTGAAATCATACCGACCTGGCATAGAAGCCGAGGAGCCTGGGTGTACATGAACAGAGACAGTGGATGCCCAGGTCAAAAGATAATTAATAACTAAGACCCTGTATGCAGTGAAATACTGAGAAATTTATTTTGGTTTTTGCTGATAAGGCCACACACAATGAGCCCATTCTCTTTCCTATAGTCTACAGTATGTGTCTCTTTACCATTAAGGCAAACCACTAACAAATACATAAGACATTTACACATGACACATCAGCAATTTCCTATTTTCAACAGAACACTAAATTAACATGGGATTTTCACTGGTACAGTACAAGGCAGGATTTGGGTCAACCAAATGCTGCATTTTGTGTCCAATGTGGAATTATCATGTAAAAAGGAAAATAAATGAGGAAAAGGATTTATACATTTGTAAAGAGTAATGCTGTATGTGTTGCTGAGTGTTGCCATGGCTCACTGTAGCCTTCAGTCCAAGCTAGAAGTAAACCACTAGGGCTGGCATCCTATGCACTATATAGTGCATGACTCCTGACTAGGACCCCAGAGAATAGGGTGCCATTTGGGATGCAAATAGATGTTATTCTTAAAGGCCTCCAAGCCACTGTGTTTCATGTCGTTCCATCGCTGCTAGCTGCTGCAACGGATCTATCTCTATATTGAGAACGACATTTCAGATGCATTTCCACACCCAGCCACAAAAGTGGCCTTTTTGAGTCAGCTGCGTTTTCTCTCTGAATCACATGCCTTTCATAACAAAATGTGATGAAATCAGAGGCCAAGTGCTCTGACTCAACGGTGGTCTGCCATTAACGCCAGGCTTTGCCCAGAGACAGAGCACAGCCTGGTCTGGTCTGGCTACACTCAACACATACATACAGTATGGACCAAAACAGCAGGGTTCTCCTTGGCCTATTGTTAAGCTCTGTTTTCCCATCCAAGATGAAGGTCTGATCATCAAAACAGAGTCTTATTTGCTCTCTCTCACTCACTTTAACTTCCTCACAGTATCACCTTTTAGGCTTGTTTTGTCAGGCTATATTTCCCAAAAGATCTATTTATTGGATGAGGATTGTACAATCAATCCATATTGAAAGCTAAAGCAAAAGTACGAAAGACTATACAGAGACACTTGACTTGACTAGCACCTTGACACAATTGACAGGTTGATATGTCTACCACATGGAGATCAATCAAAAGTCAGATTCAATAGGCTTAACCTGGGGTTTCCTTCTGTTTGATTTGGAAGAGTCTACTGTATATTGAGTGGCTAGTAGTGAGCTATTGAGTTCACAGATGTTTTCAGCTGTCAAAGGTATAAATGACTCAGTCTTTCTGTGACTGTGGTACAGATTACACGGTCTCTAGTGTGGGTAGTAGGGTTTGGTGTTGACTCCATAGTGACTGTTTGTGTGTTTTCTCACTGGCTTGGCGTGTCACAACCTGTGGGATTCCCCAATAAGAATGTTGCTTTAAAGTAAATTGTTCTGTAGTTTTACTGATCATTTTACACCTGGTACCTTGCCCTCTGCTGGCTCCTCTCTATTACACCCTTATACATGTGTTACTAACAGGTAACATCTTAGTTGCTTTCCAAGCTGTATTTAGGAGAGGGAGGACTATTTTGACTGAACTGATCTCTGTCATTCTGATAAACTAAGACAG
This sequence comes from Salvelinus namaycush, assembly GCF_016432855.1. NCBI lineage: Eukaryota > Metazoa > Chordata > Actinopteri > Salmoniformes > Salmonidae > Salvelinus > Salvelinus namaycush. The sequence continues at coordinate 36,247,527 of NC_052308.1, forward strand.
TGGGTAGCTAGATGTAGATGTAAAGGGGTTCCATGTGATTGATTCTCCACCAGGCAGCTTCTTGAAGTTTTGGAGTCTAAAATAGTTCTCTGTGATCAAGGGATTTCACTACGGACCCTGGAGACAGGGCTGGGACGGGCTGGGTCAGGAATCAGGATGCAATTATCTGGGACACTTCCCATTGGATTGTCTGAGAGGATTTCCCATCTCAGCCCCCCATCAAAGTCCCACACAGGCCCACTGGCAACAACAAGGCCCTGCCTGCCTTCCAGCAGGAAAGGGTGAAACTACTGTCGTGAAGTGGTGGGGCTGAGGTCTGTGGTTTAGCCAGCGTTTCCGGTCCCCACTCATATGGCTCCTGTGAGTAACCAGACCCCCTAGACCATGCAGCTGCGGGTAGAACAGGCCCCAGAACTGCACGTGGAGTACGAATACTACGCAATGAGGGTTGTGAAATCCATGTCGAAAATTCACTTGACTTGACTAGCACCGTGACACATTTGACAGACTGATATGAGTCTAGCACATTGAGATCAGTCAAAAGACCATTTGATATCTCTCATGACAAGGTCATTCAAATGTAGATAAAATAATAATGCCGTTCATTAGAAAATAACTCTTATCAGCAGTTGTCAACTCATCTCAGTGTCGGGAGCTTCATCCTGCTAGGAGCAAGAAACTGATGGGACTGTCTGTGCTTTATCTGAGCTTTGATTGATTTCCTCATATCCTCCTTCGTCCTAGTGCTTTCCCCTCGGCCACCACAGCATCCGTCTCCCTGTCGCCCATGCAGCCGAGTCGCACACCAGGAAGGAAAGGGAAGCCAACACGTCGTTTGCATAGCTGGGTGGGTACAGACAGATACATGAGAAATGTCCTGGAACTGAAGGAGTTCATCCAGTGTGCAACTTTAATGAGGACTAGTCAGCGTGGTTGTACAGTATTCATACCCAGTCAAGAATGAAATATTGATTGATAGAGGGGATTTGATATACACTAGATACTGATTAATGCAGTGGTATGAATAGGTTATGATATACTTCTGAGATTACAGTTGATAAAATAGCAATAGCACTGTACTGTAGTTCTCATATACAGTGCATTTGGAAAGTAATCAGACCCCCCCACATTTTAAGTTACAAACTTATTCTAAATTTGATAACATTTTATTTTTTGCCCTCATCAATCTACACACAATACCCCATAGTGACAAAGTAAAAAAAATTTTTTTTTTAAATTTGGCAAGTTTATTAATGATAAAAAACTGAAATATCACATTTACTTAAGTAGTCAGTACTTTGTTGAAGCAACTTTGGCAGCGATTACAGCCTCGAGTCTTCTTGGGTATGATGCTACAAGCTTGACACACCTGTATTTGGGGAGTTTTTCCCATTCGTCTCTGCAGATCCTCTCAAGCTCTGTCAGGTTGGATGGGGAGCGTCACTGTACAACTATTTTCAGGTCTCTCCAGAGATGTTCGATCGGGTTCAAGTCCGGGTTCTGGCTGGGCCACTCAAGGCTATTCAGAGACTTGTCCCGAAGTCACTCCTGCATTGTCTTGGCTGTGTACTTAGGGTTATTGTCCTATTGGAAGGTGAACCTTCGCCCCAGTCTGAAGTCCTGAGCGCTCTGGAGCAGGTTTTCATCAAGGATCTCTTTGTACTTTGCTCTGTTCATCTTTACCTTGATCCTGAGTAGTCTCCCAGTCTCTGCCGCTGAAAAACATCCCCACAGCATGATGCGGCCACCAACATGCTTCACCGTAGGGATGGTGCCATGTTTCCTAAAGACGTGACGCTTGGTATTCAGGCAGAAGAGTTCAATCTCAAATCTCAATCGCAATTGAGACGGCTCAGACACGAGACCTATGTGGCAGGGTCTACAGGCAATCACGGACTGCAAAAAGCTTGACATTCAGGCCAAAAAGTGCAATCTTGGTTTCATCAGACCAGAGAATCTTGTTTCTCATGGTCTGAGAGTCTTTAGCCTTTTGGCAAACTCCAAGCGGGCTGTCATATGCCTTTTACTGAAGAGTGGCTTCCATCTGGCCACTCTACCATAAAGGCCTAGTTGGTGGAGTGCTGCATAGATGGTTGTCCTTCTGGAATGTTCTCTCATCTCCACAGAGGAACTCTGGAGCTCTGTCAGAGTGACCATCAAGTTCCCTGACCTTCACCCCTGAATGCTCAGTTTGGCCAGGAGTCCAGCTCTAGTAAGAGTCTTGATGGCTCCAAACTTCTTCCATTTAAGAATGATGGAGGCCGCTGTGTTCTTGGGGACCTTCAACACTGCAGACATTTTTTGGTACCCTTCCCCAGATCTGTGCCTCGACACAATCCTGTCTCGGAGTGCTACGGACAACTCCTTCGACCTCATGGCTTGGTTTTTGCTCTGACATGCACTGTCAACTATGGGACCTTATATAGACAGGTGTGTGTCTTTCCAAATCATGTCCAATCAATTTAATTTACCACAGGTGGACTCCAATCAAGTTGTAGAAACATCTCAAGGATGATCAATGGAAACAAGATGCACCTGAGCTCAATTTCGAGTCTCATAGCAAAGGGTCTGAATACTTATGTAAATCGGGTATTTGTGTTTTTTTTTTTTTTATAAATTTGCAAAATGTTCAAAAAACCTGTTTTCACTTCATCATTATTGTGTATTGTGTGTAGATTGATGAGGAAAAACATTTATTTAATCAATTTTAGAATAAGGTTGTAACGTATCAAAATGTGGAAAAAGTCAAGGGGTCTGAATACTTTCTGATTTAACTGTAAATATGCAGATTTATACAGGAATTCACTTATAACCCCAACCCCATTCTTCTTAATACTTCAGGCTTATTTCACCCTCATTCCTAATACAACACCTAACTCCCCTTGCCCAGATGACTGCTAGGGTAGTGGCAGCCATTTCAGTGCACGCAGGCTTGGGATTGGAACTCTGATGAAACACTATGTAATGCTGCATGTCGGCATGACAATTCAATAGAGGGTCATACACCAGGGTCAAAATAATCTTCCTCTACCATCGGCACTCTGTTTGGTTCAAATTGCAGGCATTGTTCGCTTTTGACAGTTGAATAAAAATAACTTTAAATAGTTTATATTTTTCTTGTGAACTCCCACTGGGGAGAGTGTGTACAGCGCTGCATGATGCAATTCAGACATAATCACATGCACTTAATGAAAATGACACAGAGTCTTGTGAGAACTCTGGAGAAGTAGGATTCTGAAAGGTAGGGTTTCTGTCACGAGTTAAAGCCTGTGATAATATGAGCCTTCCTTCTTCCTGATAAATTAAGTAGACGTTTTTGCAATCGGCGGTAGGAAACAATTCTGTCGAACATCCCTATTTCAAAGAGCATGCTATGAGAAAAAAGCAACCTTCCTATTACCTCAGTCTCAACATAGTTCCACTGAACTTCTGGGTTTAAACAAAGAGGCAGTGTGTAACTGTGTTAATGTCATATTTCTAACAACAGAGTAGGATCAGATTGGTTTGGGTGTCCTCAAGGTGGCCTCTGCCTCAGACCACTGTCATGTGGTGTATTCTTATAGCTCAGTGTGACTCTCCTGAAATGTTTTCTTGTCTGAGATGATGATTAGCCTCATAAATTCTGTGAGATCAAGATAGTTGTACGAGGCTAGATGATGATGGTGATGATGAGTATTTCTCACACCACACACTCAGATTTTCCATAAAGATGCACCACAAACCAGCACAGACAATGAAACCTGTATATAATTAACTACAGTAACATGCCTCGGGCTAATCTGGGAGTGCAGCAACCTCTCTCAACGATTTGTTTTGGGAAGAGAGGAGGAGGGCCCCATTTTTGAATATTTAATTGCTGGTAGCATGTGTTGATAGTTACTATAGTGACTTCTTTGCTTGGACTTTTGTTTTCACTCCTGGTGTGTCGACACAGTTCCTGTTGGCGGTGAGGGAGAGGTTGAGCAATCCCCTGGGCCATTGCGTAAGCTGGCCCCCTTCACTTTCAGGTACGAGCTAGTGAATCTGTCTGTGTGGCTGAAAGTCAAGCCTCTTCTAGGAATGTGATACGTGTCAGAGGAGCGGGATTGAGGTAATGCCATGCAAATACTGCTCCAGCTCCACTGGCTGCACAGATACACAGACAGACAGGCAGACAGACAGCACAGCACACAGGGGAGGTTGCGCAAGACCTGACACCTGCTGAACAGTGGCAGGCAGGCCCACATGAGGGGGTGAGAGAGAGAGAGGAAGAAATAGAGAGACAGAGGGACAGAGAGGAAGAGTGGAGAAGACTAAACAAGAGGCAGATATAAAGAAAGGTTGAGAGAAAAGGTTAAGGGAGGAAGAGTAAAGAAGAGGGGAAAGATTCAAAGGGAAGACAAGTATTGATAAGAAGTGAAAGAGAAACCAAGAGATTGACAGGTATTGAGTCAGACAGTGTGTGACTGAGAAGCAGCTAGGGACATAATAAAAAAGTGAGTGAGAGAGAGTAGATGGGCTAAGAACTTGGCAAGGAGCATGATTGACAGGCAGAAAGGAGAGAGCAGAGAGAGAGAAAGTAAAAAGAAACAGTAGCAGACAAGCAACAGGTTGAGAAAGAAGTAGAGGCACAGAAAGTGAGTAAAGGAGAGACTGACTGAGAGGGAGAGAATGGGAAGCAAAGAAAGTAAGGAAAAACGTGGAAGAGAGAGAGAGAGAGAGAGGAACGTTGTTTAGACCAGTACTACACACCAGGCACCTCTATAATTGTCAGTCTGATCACTGTACCGGAGGTGAACTTTTTCACTCAGGAATTATTTTTCTTCAGACCTCCGTGTTAGAGCCCTTTTTCTGACCTCAGAGCGCCACAGTTAAGGCGTGTGTGTGTGTGTGTGTGTGTGTGTGTGTGTGTGTGTGTGTGTGTGTGTGTGTGTGTGTGTGTGTGTGTGTGTGTGTGTGTGTGTGTGTGTGTGTGTGTGTGTATAAGCTTTTAGGGATGACACAACTGCCCAGATAGGGCCGTGTACATACTGTAGTGTACACCGTCAAATGCAATGCCAGGCAATAACAGTGTCTCCATTGCAACAGATGGAGCAGAGCGGGACTGACTGCTATCATGCCGTAACGAGTTGCAATCAGTGTGCAATGATGACCAACACTTAGGCATCACCTCTCCCCACACATAGTCTGCTTGCGTGTTTCAAGCGGCACCACAGGAGTCAACAGCATTGGAAAATGCAGTTCTATTCATAGATTGCATGAGAGTTGCAGGAGGTGAGCGTGTATGTTGGATCATGAGTTTTCAGTGCCAGGTGCTGAAGAGGAAAAGGATAGACTGGAAACGTTATGCTTTTTTCTTTATGGGAAGGATGCTAAAATGCATAACATATTCATGAACTATGTGTAATATATTCATACATGCTACATACTGTAAATGCATATAGTAGTTATGCATCCATCAGTAGGGATGTCACAGTCATTGTTTGTTAACCTGTGGTTGTTGCAACAACATGACCTAAAATGAGCATTTATGAATGTTTAGTGCCTACAGACACAATAAAATACATTGAGATCTGTCATCCTTATATTGACTCAATTAACCATGGAGATCTAGTTTGTAGACTCCCAAGTTTAACAGGTATGATTGGGCGCCAACCGTACAGTAACACCCACAGGAAACAACAACTCCCCAGAAATTCACCCCAAGCGAAAGGGAAGTGCTTATCTGGTGTTCACAGCCTCGTTTGTGACTCTTTGGTTTGGTTTCCACAACAAAAAAAAACAAGAAAAGAAATAAAGGAAGTGCTGAGAGGTAAATCTTTTTCTGTGAAGGGAGTGTCTGATAACATTGGTATTCCCCTACATATACACACGCACGAGCAACACACGCACGCACGCACACGCTCTCTCTCTGACAGAGCTAATTGTGGAAGGGCAATGTCGTAGCAAGTTCTTCTTGCTGGAAAAAGTGACAGGCCCGGGAAAGGGGGCGTAGGTACGCTACAAACGGCTGAGAAGTGGTCAGAAAGCATTACTCATTACCAGAAACAGAAAGTCATATTGGGTGAACAGATAGCCCAGCATTTTTCCCTCTCAAGGGCATTTCCATGTTTTTTGCTGACCTTTATCAAAAAAGGGTTTCACTATTACGTAGACATAATATATGATATTGGTGTACTTTTAGAGACATTTCAATCTACTCTTTTAATACAGTCATAATATCCTATAATTGCTATATGCATCCAGATGTATTTCAATATCAACGACATGTAACTTTTGTTGCTCTTGTTTTCACTCCAAGCTTTTGTTGGCGTGGTTGTGTTCTGCTGTGGATCTGGTTGTAAGATGACTGTCTGCAAATATTTTTTTGTGTGTGTATGTGGGTCTTTCTATAAACTAGGGTACCAGTGATTTCCTACACTGGACAACTTGTTACATCTGTTGATACGTCATTGATAGTAATCTGCCATTTTCTTTATGTCATTACTTTAAGATTTAAGGGGGATCATAGCTATATTCAATCAAATTTACAAGTGGATGTAAAACCTGTGTTTAACACTTTATCATGGTTGTCTTGACAGATTTGTCCTAAAATCGTGTGGCATAAACAAATTCTGTCCTTGCATTTATGGCGGTGTAAGTTGTCGTTGTGTAATATATTAAGGATTAATCAGTTAAATTAGACATTGCACTTTAACCCTGTAAGAATCCTGTATCTAGCTGTTGGACAGTTTTTGGTATAGAGCTCAGAAATACATTGTAGCTATGTAACATATTGTGTCTCCTTATATTACATGGTGAAAAACGTTTTTATGGGCACACGAATCCAAATAATAAATGCAATTGAGAAATCAAATACTTCTAACCAAAAATGTCACCTTACCTTGATACATAAAACCTAAATCGATACTGTGATTAACGTGGTTCTTCAATAATTATGCATAATACTTGTTGGATGCATGTTTGGTGTCCAGCTGATTAGTTACGCCGTGATATTTTCACGCATCATCATCTGATCCAAGAAAGAATTTTCCCGAATGACAGCCAAGTGAGGAACAGCTGTTGTGATGGCACATGCAATGCAACAACAGCCCAAAAGGTATTCGCGAGGAATGTCCAAAATATTTTGGTGTTTCATTTGTTATACCGGTGAAGACAGTTGTGCCTGGATTTGTTTTTATTTAACCAGGCAAGTGAGTTCAGAACAAATTCTTATTTACAATGACGGCCTACCCCGGCCAAACCATGACAACGCTGGGCCAATTGTGCGCCGCCCTATGGGACTCACAATCACAGCCAGATGTGATTCAGCCTGGATTCGAACCAGGGACTGTAGTGACACCTCTTGCACCGAGATGCAGTGTCTTAGACCGCTGCGCAACTTGGGAGCCCCTCCCTAGACCTCGATCCAGTGGCGATTTTAGCATGTAAATGTTGCTGGGGCAAACTCAACCAATTTTTTACGATGGTGCCAGAAAAGCCACTACATAACAGAACACTAAACAATAAATTAATTGCACGATAATGGTGACAAACGGTGACCACAAACTTTTAGGGCTTACATAAAGCTGACTTGACAGCGGAACTTTTCTTTCAGCACCATGGAGTGGATCCTTACCACCGCTACACCTGGCTATCACCGGAGCCTTGTCTGGCAGCGAAACAGTTCATTCAGCCTCATTTACTGCCTTAAAAAAACATAGCTGATATGACTGACTTCCTTAAATAAATATGGTTTCTACTGACTCCTTGTGGATTTGTGTAACTCGATAAGAACCGCATTCTCCTTCAATAATAATGAATGCCGGAATGAGTTTTGACTTTTGAACCATACACAAACATTATTAAATATATGTTCAATAATTTCCTAATGTTTGTTATTATATCATTAACACTTAGCTCTAAGTACAGTGCATCGGAAAGTATTCAGACCCCTTGACTTTTTCCACATTTTGTTACGTTACAGCCTTATTGCAAAAATCACTGAAGCTGGAGACTCATGTCTCTCTCACTAACTTTAAGCACGAGCTGTCAGAGCAGCTCACAGATCACTGCACCTGTACGTAGCCCATCTGTAAATAGCCCAGCCTACCTGGTTAAATAAAGGTTAAATAAATAAAATGTTTTTTTTTTATTCACTCATCAATCTACACACAATACCCCATAATGACAAAACAAAAACAGGCTTTTAGACATTTTTGCAAATTTATTACAAATAAAAACTTATCACATTTATATAAGTATTCAGACCTTTTACTCTAGTACTTTGTTGAAGCACCTTTGGCATCAATTAGGGTGCAGGCGAGGCAGCAGTCTGTTAGCCAGACTGCCAGCTTAGTGGAGTCTGCCACTAGCACAGTCAGTGTAGTCAGCTCAGCTATCCCCATTGAGACCGTGTCTGTGCATCGATCTAGGTTGGGCAAAACTAAACATGGCGGTGTTTGCTTTAGCAATCTCACTGGAATAAAGACCTCCTCCATTTCTGTCATTATTGAAAGAGATTGTGATATTTCACCTCAGAATAGGGCTACTTAATGTTAGATCCCTCACTTCCAAGGCAGTTATAGTCAATTAACTAATCACTGATCATAATCTTGATGTGATTGGCCTGACTGAAACATGGCTTAAGCCTGTTGAATTTATTGTGTTAAATGAGGCCTCTCCTCCTGGTTACACTAGTGACCATATACCCCACGCATCCTGCAAAGGTGGAGGTGCTGCTAACATTTACGATAGCAAATTTCAATTTACAAAAAAAAAAAAATGCTTTTTTGTCTTTTGAGCTTCTAGTCATAAAATCTATGCAGCTTACTCAATCAGTTTTTATAGCTACTGTTTACAGGCCTCCTGGGCCGTATACAGTGTTCCTCACTAAGTTCCCTGGATTCCTATCGGATCTTGTAGTCATGGCAGATAATATTCTAATTTTGGTAGACTTTAATATTCACATGGAAAAGTTCACAGACCCACTCCAAAAGGCTTTCGGAGCCATCATCGACTCAGTGGGTTTTGTCCAACATGTCTCCGGACATACTCACTGCCACAGTCATACTCTGGACCTAGTTTTGTCCCGTGGAATAAATGTTGTGGATCTTAATGTTTTTCCTCATAATCCTGGACTATTGGACCACCATTTTATTACGTTTGAAATCGCAACAAATAATCTGCTCAGACCCCAACCAAGGATCACCAAAAGCCGTGCTATAAATTCTCAAACCCAAAGATTCCTAGATGCCCTTCCAGACTCCCTCCACCTACCCAAGGACGTCAGAGTACAAAAATCAGTTAACCACCTAACTGAGGAACTCAGTTTAACCTTGCGTAATACCCTAGATGCAGTCACACCCCTAAAAACAAAACAAAAATTTCATAAGAAACTAGTTCCCTGGTATACAGAAAATACCCGAGCCCTGAAGCAGGCTTCCAGAAAATTGGAACGGAAATGGTTCTACACCAAACTGGAAGTCTTCCGACTAGCTTGGAAAGACAGTACTGTGCACTATCGAAGAGCCCTTGCTGCTGCTCGATCATCCTATTTTTCCAACTTAATTGAGGAAAAAAATAAAAAATAAGTGCAGTCTGTCACGGCTGTCTAAGGGTGAGAGAGTGGACCAAGGCGCAGCGTGTGAAAAATACATCTTCTCTTTATTATTAAGAAGAAAAACGAAACAAAACAACAAATAGACGAACGTGAAGCTATATAAATGAACTAAGTGCACACATGCAACATAGAACATAGACACAGACAATTACCCACAAAACCCCAATGCCTATGACTGCCTTAAATATGGCTCTCAATCAGAGACAATGAACCACAGCTGCCTCTAATTGAGAACCAATCTAGGCAGCCATAGACATAACTAGACAACTACACTAGACACTACAAAAACACATACATTCCCCATGTCACACCCTGACCTAACTAAAAAACATAAAGAAAACAAAGAATACTAAGGCCAGGGCATGACAGTACCCCCCCCCAAAGGTGCGGACTCCGACCGCACAAACTGACATAGAAAGGGGAGGGTCCGGGGTGGGCCCCATCATGGCGGCGGCTCGGGTGCGGGACGTGGCCCCCACTCCACCATTGTCAATACCCGCTTTGGTAGCCTCCTCCAAATGGCCACCCTCCAAATTAACCCCACTGGATTAGGGGGCAGCACCGGACTGAGGGGCAACACCGGAATGAGGGGCAGCTCCGGAATGAGGGACGGCAGCTCCGGACTGAGGGACGGCAGCTCCGGACTGAGGGACGGCAGCTCCGGACTGAGGGACGGCAGCTCATGGCTGACGGACGGCTCGGGCTGATCCTGTCTGGCGGAAGGCTCGGGCTGATCCTGTCTGGCGGAAGGCTCGGGCTGATCCTGTCTGGCGGAAGGCTCGGGCTGATCCTGTCTGGCGGAAGGCTCGGGCTGATCCTGTCTGGCGGAAGGTTCGGGCTGCTCCTGTCTGGCGGAAGGCTCTAGCGGCTCCTGTCTGGCGGAAGGCTCTAGCGGCTCCTGTCTGGCGGAAGGCTCTAGCGGCTCCTGTCTGGCGGACGGCTCTGAAGGCTCATGGCAGACGGGCGGCTTTGCAGGCTCATGGCAGACGGGCGGCTTTGAAGGCTCAGTCCAGACGGGCAGTTCATGCGGCGCTTGGCAGACGGACAGTTCAGACGGCGTTGGGCAGACGGGCAGTTCAGGCGCCGTTGGGCAGACGGGCAGTTCAGGCGCCGTTGGGCAGACGGGCAGTTCAGGCGCCGCTGGGCAGACGGGCAGTTCAGGCGCCGCTGGGCAGACGGGCAGTTCAGGCACCGCTGGGCAGACGGCAGACTCTGGCCGGCTGAGACGCACTGTAGGCCTGGTGCGTGGTGCCGGAACTGGAGGTACCGGGTTAAGGACACGCACCTTCAGGCTAGTGCGGGGAACAACAGGACGCACAGGACTCTGGGGACACACAGGAGGCTTGGTGCGTGGTGCCGGAACTGGTGGTACCGGGCTGGAGACACGCACCATAGGGCGAGTGCGTGGAGGAGGAGCAGGGCTCTGGAGACACACTGGAAGCCTGGTGCGTGGTGTAGGCACTGGTGGTACTGGGCTGGGGCGGGGAGGTGGCGCCGGAAATACCGGACCGTGCAGGCGTACTGGCTCCCTTGAGCACTGAGCCTGCCCAACCTTACCTGGTTGTATGCTCCCCGTCGCCTGACCAGTGCGGGGAGGTGGAATAACCCGCACCGGGCTATGTAGGCGAACCGGGGACACCATGCGTAAGGCTGGTGCCATGTAAGCCGGCCCGAGGAGACGCACTGGTGGCCAGATGCGTTGGGCCGGCTTCATGACATCCGGCTCAACGCTCAATCTAGCCCGGCCGATATGTGGAGCTGGAATGTACCGAACCGGGCTATGCACGCGTACAGGAGACACCATGCGCTCTACTGCGTAACACGGTGTCTGCCCGTACTCTCGCTCTCCACGGTAAGTACAGGGAGTATGCGCAGGTCTCCTACCTGACTTCGCCACACTCCCTTTAAGCCCCCCCCCCAAGAAATTTTTGGGTAGTACTCACGGGCTTCCAGCCTTGCCTCCGTGCTGCCTCCTCATATCGCCTCCTCTCGGCTTTCGCTGCCTCCAGCTCAGCTTTGGGGCGGCGATATTCTCCTGGTTGAGCCCAAGGTCCCTTACCATCCAATTCGTCCTCCCAAGTCCAGAAATCCTGTGTAGGTGGGTCCTGTTGCCGCTTGACACGCCGCTTGGTCCGATTTTAGGTGGGTAATTCTGTCACGGCTGTCTAAGGGTGAGAGAGTGGACCAAGGCGCAGCGTGTGAAAAATACATCTTCTCTTTATTATTAAGAAGAAAAATGAAACAAAACAACAAATAGACGAACGTGAAGCTATATAAATGAACTAAGTGCACACATGCAACATAGAACATAGACACAGACAATTACCCACAAAACCCCAATGCCTATGACTGCCTTAAATATGGCTCTCAATCAGAGACAATGAACCACAGCTGCCTCTAATTGAGAACCAATCTAGGCAGCCATAGACATAACTAGACAACTACACTAGACACTACAAAAACACATACATTCCCCATGTCACACCCTGACCTAACTAAAAAACATAAAGAAAACAAAGAATACTAAGGCCAGGGCGTGACACAGTCATCTCAAATAAAACTGTGAAGGACCTCACCTCTGGACCCTGATCTCTCTTTTGACGAACATATCAAGACTGTTTCAAGGACATTTTTTTCCCATCTACGTAACATTGCAAAAATCTGAAACTTTCTGTCCAAAAATGATGCAGAAAAATGAATCCATGCTTTTGTCATTTCTAGGTTAGACTTCTGCAATGCTTTACTTTCTGGCTACCCGGATAAAGCACTAAATAAACTTTAGTTAGTGCTAAACACGGCTGCTAGAATCTTGACTAGAACCCCCAAAAATTATCATAATACTCCAGTGCTAGCCTCTCTACACTGGCTTACTGTTGAGGCTAGGGCTGATTTCAAGGTTTTACTGCTAACCTACAAAGCATTACATGGGCTTGCTCCTACCTATCTTTCCGATTTAGTCCTGCCGTACATACCTACACGTACACTACGGTCACAAGACGCAGGCCTCCTTACTGTCCCTAGAATGTCTAAGCAACAGCTGGAGGCAGGGCTTTCTCCTGTAGAGCTCCATTTTTATGGAATGGTCTGCCTATCCATGTGAGAGACACAGACTCGGTCTCGACCTTTAAGTCTTTATAGAAGACTCATCTCTTCAGTAGGTCCTATGATTGAGTGTAGTCTGGCCCAGGAGTGTGAAGGTGAACGGAAAGGCACTGGAGTAACGAACCACCCTTGCTGTCTCTGCCTGGTCGGTCCCCCTCTCTCCACTGGGATTCTCTGCCTCAAACCCAATCACAGGGGCTGAGTCACTGCCTTACTGGTTCTCTTCCATGCCGTCCCTAGGAGGGGTGCGTCATTTGAGTGGGTTGAGTCACTGACGTGATCTTCCTGTCCGGGTTGGCGCCCCTCCACCCGGGTTCGTGCCGTGGGGGAGATCTTTGTGGGCTATACTCGGCCTTAGGATAGTAAGTTGGTGGTTGAAGATAACCCTGTGGGGGGCTGTGCTTTGGCAAAGTGTGTGGGGTTATATCCTGCTTTGACCTTTTTTATTTTATTTTACCTTTATTTAACTAGGCAAGTCAGTTAAGAACAAATTCTTATTTTCAATGACGGCCTAGGAACAGTGGGTTAACTGCCTGTTCAGGGGCAGAACGACAGATTTGTACCTTGTCAGCTCAGGGATTTGAACTTGCAACCTTTCGGTTACTAGTCCAACGCTCTAACCACTAGGCTACCCTGCCGCACCTTATCCGGGGGTATCGTCGGACGGGGCCACAGTGTCTCCCGACCCCTCCTGTCTCAGCCTCCAATATTTATGCTGCAATAGTTTGTGTCGGGGAGCTAGGGTCAGACTGTTATATCTGGAGTATTTCTCCTGTCTTATCCGGTGTCCTGTGTGAATTTAAGTATGCTCTCTCTAATTCTTTCTTTCTTTCTTTCTTTCTTTCTTTCTTTCTTTCTTTTTTTCTTTCTTTCTTTCTTTCTTTCTTTCTTTCTTTCTTTCTTTCTTTCTTTCTTTCTTTCTGTCTTTCTGTCTTTCTCTCGGAGGACCTGAGCCCTTGGACCATGCCTCAGGACTACCTGGCCTGATGACTCCTTGCTGTCCCCAGTCCATCTGGTTGTGCTGCTGCTCCAGTTTCAACTGTTCTGCCTGCGGCTATGGAACCCTTGAACATTTGAACATCTTGGCAATGTTCTGTTGTAATCTCCACCCGGCACAGCCAGAAGAGGACTGGCCACCCCTCATAGCCTGGTTCCTTTCTAGGTTTCTTCCTTGGTTCCGGCCTTTCTAGGGAGTTTTTCCTAGCCACCGTGCTTCTACACCTGCATTGCTTGCTGTTTGGGGTTTTAGGCTGGGTTTCTGTACAGCACTTTGTGACATCAGCTGATGTAAGAAGAGCTTTATAAATACATTTGATTGATTGTGGCAATGATGCTACAAGCTTGGCACACCTGTATTTGGGGAGTTTCTACCATTCTTCTCTGCAGATCCTCTCAAGCTCTGTCAGGTTGGATAGAGAGCGTTGCTGCACAGTTATTTTCAAGTCTCTCCAGAGATGTTTGATCGGGTTTAATTCCGGGTTTTGGCTGGGCCACTCAAGGACATTCAGAAACTTGTCCCGAAGCCACTCCTGCGTTGTCCTGGCTGTGTGCTTAGGGTCGTTGTCCTGTTGGAAGGTGAACCTTCGCCCTAGTCTGAGGTCCTGAGCTCTCTGGAGCAGGTTTTCATCAAGGATATCTCTGTACTTTGCCCCGTTCATCTTTCCGTCGATCCTGACTAGTCTCCCAGTCCCTGCTACTGAAAAACATCCCCACAGCATGATGCTGCCACCACCATGCTTCACCATAGGGATGGTGCCAGGTTTCCTCCAGATGTGACGCTTGGTATTCAGGCAGAAGAGTTCAATCTCAAATCTCAATCGCAATTGAGACGGCTCAGACATGAGACAAAAAAATGAAAACCAGCCACATCACGGACACCGACGTCTTGCTTCCAGACAAACTATACACCTTCTTTGCCCGCTTTGGGGATAATACAGTGCCACCGATGCGGCCCGCTACCAAGGACTGAGGGCCCTCCCTCTCCTTCTCCGTGGCAGACCTGAGTAAGACATTTAAACGTGTTAGCCCTTGCAAGGCTGCCGGCCCAGACAGCATCCCTAGCCGCGTCCTCAGAGCATGCGCAGACCAGCTGGCTGGTGTGTTTACAGACATATTCAATCTCTCCCTATCCCAGTCTGCTGTCCCCACATGCTTCAAGATGGCCACCATTGTTCCTGTACCCAAGAAAGCAAAGGTAACTGAACTAAATGACTATCGCCCCGTAGCACTCACTTCTGTCATCATGAAGTGCTTTGAGAGACTAGTCAACAATCATATCACCTCCACCTTACCTGCCACCCTAGACCCACTTCAATTTGCATACCGCCCCAATAGGTCTACAGACAATGCAATCGCCATCACACTGCACACTGCCCTATCCCATATGGACAAGAGGAATACTTACGTAAGAATGCTGTTCATTGACTACAGTTCAGCATTCAACACCATAGTACCCTCCAAGCTCATCATTAAGCTTGAGGCCCTGGGTCTCAACCCCGCCCTGTGCAATTGGGTCCTGAATTTCCTGACAGGCCGCCCCCAGGTGGTGAAGGTAGGAAACAACATTTCCACTTCGCTGATCCTCAACTCTGGGGCCCCACAAGGGTGCGTGCTCAGCCCCCTCCTGTACTCCCTGTTCAAAGCTGGGACTGAGAGACTGAAAAACAGCTTCTATCTCAAGGCCATCAGACTCAAGGCCATCACTAACACAGAGAGGCTGCTGCCTACATACAGACTTGAAATCATTCGCCACTTTAATAAATGGATCACTAGTCACTTTAAAAATGCCACTTTAATAATGTTTACATATCTTGCATTACTCATCTCATATGTATATACTGTATTTTATGCCGCTCGGTCATCGTTCACCCATATATTTAAATATATATATATTCTTATTCCATCCCTTTACTTAGACTTGTGTGTATTAGGTATGTAACGGCTTTCTTCCTGGGATGAAGGAGAGGACCAAAATGCAGCGCAGTTAGTGTTCAACATGTTTAATTTAACAATAAACGATGAACATTAACAACTAACAAACGTGAAAGCCGAGACAGTCCTATCTGGTGCAGAACACAAACACAGAGACAGGAAACAACCACCCACAATCCCCAACACAAAACAAGCCACCTATATATGATTCTCAATCAGGGACAACGATTGACAGCTGTCTCTGATTGAGAACCATATTAGGCTGAACACAGAAACAGACGAACTAGACACACAACATAGAATACCCACCCCAACTCACGCCCTGACCAACTAAACACATACAAAACAACAGAAAACAGGTCAGGAACGTGACAAGGTAGGTGCTGTGGAATTGTAAGATTACGGTTAGATATTACTGCACTGTCGGAACTAGAAGCACAAGCATTTCACAACACTTGCAATAACATCTGCTAACATATGTATGTGACCAATGAAATTTGATTTGAATCTTGGTTTCATCAGACCAGAGAATCTTGTTTCTAATGGTCTGAGAGTCCTTTCTGTGCTTTTTGGCAAAATCCAAGCAGGCTGTCATGCCTTTTAGTGAGGAGTGGCTTCCGTCATGCCACTCTACCATAAAGGCCTGATTGGTGGAGTGCTGCAGAGATGGTTGTCCTTCTGGAATGTTCTTCCATCTCCACAGAGGAACTCTGGAGCTCTAGGCAGATGTTTGCCTTTCCAAATAATGTCCAATCAATTGAATTTACCCAGATGGACCCCAATCAAGTTGTAGAAACATCTCAAGGATGATCAATGGAAACAGGATGCACCTGAGCTCCATTTCGAGTCTCATAGCAAAGGGTCTGAACACTTAAGTAAATAAGGTATTTCTGTTTTTTATTTTTTGCTAAAATTTCTAAAAACCTGTTTTCGCTTCGTCATTATGGGATATTGTGTGTAGATTGATGAGTTTTTTTTTTTAGATTAAGGCTGTAATGTAAGAAAATGTGGAACAAGTCAAGGGGTCTGAATACTTTTACGAGTGCAAGTGCAAGCAAACAAGCTGCAACAAGGTAGGCCTTCGTTCAGCACATTCAAAATGGACACCTATGTGGTCTAAAAAGGGAAAAAGGAAAATACAATCACAAGGATCAACTTTTATAGACAATATACAAATGCACAGACAGCGCATTGCACAAACAAAGCAACCCTTGCAATATCAACTAGAATTACATGGGTCTATTACTTTTGAAATGGACAGCTACAGAATTCAGAACATGGGCAGTTCTTAACATGGGCAGTTCTTAAAGTACTCTAGAACGAGGCCTGAGTTCCCGACTTGGAATTCCGAGTTGGATGACCATTCAAAATGTATTTTCCCTGTCGGAGTTCATTTTTTTGCGAGTTCCCAATTGTCTTGAATGCACTGAAGTTGGAGATTTCGGAGTTCCACGTTCTGAGTTCCCAGTTGTTTTGAATAGAAGTCATCCTGAATTGACAGCATGGACAATGTATTAAACCTTTTCTGGCCGATGGTGCTGCGTGTGAATGTTTAACCCTTTAAGCTTGGAAAAGAGACCCTTTCAGACATGTTTTAAATCCTTAAACCCGGACTTGGAACACACACTCTTTCAACCAAATAGCTGGCAGGGGAAGCAAAATAGTGATTGCTTTGCAATGCTTGCAGTTAGCCACTGATTCCTTCCAAACCACTCATTGTTGAATTTTCGATTTCCGTCTTGTTGTGTGATGTTTATGTCCAATGGCCGATGAGCACCAATACGTTTATTTGTAATTTCTCTTCATAAGACAAGGATTGAAAATAATTTTCCAGTATATTGTTGACTTGATTCATGATGATGACTGCTTGTCTAGCTATCTATCTAGCTTGATAGCTAATATTTGAAAGTAGCCTATGATGTGGACATGATCAGTCTAATCAAAGTTACGGTAGATGTAACGTTATTTGACGTAATTATATCTGTGGTCAATGTCCTTGAGCGTTTTTGGACAGGCACTTTTAAGGTAAATATATGGCAGCTCCCAATGGGGCTTGAAATGCCTAGCCCCCCCTTTATATTCTGTGGTGATGTAGTGTCCCCATGAGTGACAGAACACTGAGCCAATCATGGCGCAGCTAGAGAAGATTACCCACGCCTATGCGCTGTGCTTTCCTGGCTTCCCCTCCGTCACAGAAACATCTGCATTTTGGAGCTGCCTTACTCTATTGTCTGCTTGCCTGGAACCACGTCAAATCTAATATCCCTAGCCAATTGAGGTTTATTGTCTGTTGTCTGCTTGATTTACAGCAGGGTCTCATTAGATTTAACAGAGAAAGCATCAAGGTAATGAGTACATGTTTTTGTGCTTTGGATTGGACACTAAGTCTACTGTGCGCAATTGTGTAGGATAGACTATTGCGCAACACCCAACACTCTTCCCATGCATGTTTCTGGGTATAATGACAACAAATTACATAGCCTAGTGGGCTTATTGACAATATGATCTGGTAATGAAATAACATGACAAATACATTTTGTTTTCCATGTTACACCTGCAATGTTAAACAATACAAGGGGCTTGAAGTAGCCTACTTGAATTTGGAGCTCAGAAATTCAAATACTGTAAAAGGCCTAGCTTGAAAATCCGACATTTTCTCTATTTGGTTCTTGAAACGTCCTTGTAATTATTGTAGCCAATTTATAAGTTCTCCTGCTCCCTTATAATTATCTGTGTTTTTATTTTTGATCAGTTTTTGTGAGAGTGGCCACTTTCGTTTGTTTCCCGCTGCTTCAATTGTAGGGTGTTGAGCTACTTTGTTGCGGTAAAACCACATGCGGTTATATGAGGACGACAACATCTAATGTTAGCTTCAACTTGGCTTTCCATACAAATCCTTCCATTAAGAAAGGAAACTGGTTTTTGGTCACTTTCTCATTATAAAAATGGCGATGGTGAGATTAATGTTACACTATTCATGGCTTTATTATGTGTGCCTGCGTAGGCCACATAGGCTAGAGAAAAATGGCCATGCATGCAACATTCCTGCAGTCAGCATGTCAATTGCACGCTCCCTCAAAACTTGAGACATCTGTGGCATTGTGTTGTCTGACAAAACTGCACATTTTAGAGTGGCCTTTTATTGTCCCCAGCACAAAGTGTACCTGTGTAATGATCATGCTGTTTAATCAGCTTCTTGATATGCTGCATCTGTCAGGTGGATGGATTATCTTGACAAATGAGAAATGCTCACTAACAGGGATGTAAACAATTTTTTGCTAAATATTTGAGAGAAATACGCATTTTGTGTGTATGAAAAGTTTCTGGGATCTTTTATTTATGAAAAATGGGACCAACACTTTGTATGTTGCGTTTATATTTTTGTTTAGTAGGGTATATATAAATTCTACAATTGCATAACATTGAGGTCCTTGAAAATTACGATTAAATGCTTGAAAAAGTCCCTGAAAGTCCTTGAATTTGACTTATCAATGTCTGTATGAACCCTGCTTAAAGGATGTATAGTCCTAGTCCTATGCTGTTGTATAGCTGGAGTTATTGGCCAATTTGCATATATTCACTTTTATTCCTCTATGTACACACGGACTGCATAAAAATATATTTTTTGTTTCAAACCATTTAGAATTTTTTATTCCAATGTCACACATTTGCCCCATTATTTATAGAAATACCCATGTGTTTGTGTGTGTGTGTAGAATAATAATATCATTTGGTGGGTTTCACAAGTGTGTATTATACGCATGTTTGAAATGGAAATGTGTTTTTTTGCATATCCCAACTCCTCCTGAGACACCCTCGGAGAGTAGGGTCACGGCCAGGGTCATATACGTGAGTCATACAGAAAGCATGTGGGGGGACCTGGCTGTAGTTATGACTACGGTGCCGTGTGTGTGTGTATGTGTATGCCAGTATCGGCCCATGGTTTCATAATGGCATGGTTGTGTTGAATTTTACACAGCCATGTTCTCAACGTACAACTAACCCTCCAGTCACACAAGTTTACTAGATACTATTCGCCACCCACAATAGGGTTGAGTATAACACTTTTGTAGAGAAATCATGATTACACTTTATTTCGATAATCCATCTGTAGATGCTCTAGAGACCATCAGTAACATTTCAACTAACCCTAAACTTAACCCTTACCTTCATTTTTTAAAACTAGGCAAGTCAGTTAAGAACTAATTCTTATTTACAATGACGGCCTACCCCGGCCTAACCCGGACGACGCTGGGCCAATTGTGTGCCGCCCTATGTGACTCCCAATCACGGCCGGATGTGATACAGCCTGAAATCGAACCAGGGTCTGTAGTGACACCTCTAGCACTGAGATGCAGTGCCTTAGACCGCTGCGCCACTCGGGAGCCCCAACATTAACCCTAACCGTAACCTTAACAAGCAGTTGCTTGTCAACAGATAGTTTGTTGATAGTATGACCATCTGTAGAGCATCTACAGATGGAAAATCCTGACTATCCAAATAAAGTGTGACCAAAATGATGAATAGTATTGTATGTAACATTTTGTGGCATGTGCATTTCTTGTGTTTGTGTGTATGTTTACATATTCTTGCTGCTCTCTTTCCTTCTGTTCCTATTGGAGAAGCTGTGGATGCAGTTGAGACACATTTCATTGGAGTTTGTTTTCTTTTTCTATCTCTCCATGCAAGTACCAAATATTAAAATCCATCCAGACACAAGTGGTGTCATCCTTGACTTCACACGCAACGCCAGAGTGAAACCGGTTGCATACAATCAAAGCAAAGATAACGGATTACATTTTCATTCAAGATATGAGATGGAAGGAAAGGAAATACATATTACGGTACATCCATATACAGTGCATTCGGAAAGTATTCAGACCCCTTGACTTTTTCCACATTCTGTTACCCTACAGCCTTATTCTAAAATGTATTAAAACATTTTTTTTTCTCCCTGTTTTCGCTTTGTCGTTATGGGGTATTGATGAGAACATTTATTTAAAAATCTATTTTAGAATAAGGCTGTAACATAACAAAATGTGCAAAAAGGGAAGGGGTCTGAATACTTTCCAAAAGCACTGTATAGCTACCTATTTATAAAACATGTGCTACTACAGTATAGATGTGATCCTGAAAACGATGAAGCCCTCAGAATGGATTTCTGAGACCTACAGTCATGTGATGTATCCAGTTACCCATTCAGCTCCTGAACGCTCAGCTGAGAGTGGTCTCACTGATGCTCATTGAGATAGGGAGAGAGAGAGACATTGTTAAATGTCATACCCTTTAGCCATGTAGAGTGAATTGGCGTGACACCCTATACTCATGTAGATGGAGAGCGGTGCTCAATTTGACAGCCTGTGTGTTTGTATAAATACAGAGACTGTGTTACTAACACCATTTTCAGTGAGATACTCAGTGTAAACCTGCGTCCCAAATGTCACCCTTGCACTCCTTTTGACCCTATTGACCCTGGTTCAAATGTAATTCCACTATATAGGGAATTGGGTGCCATTTGAGACGCTGCCTTACAGATTGAGAGATGGTGTTTGATACCCCTCATTGCATAGCCTGCGATGTGGATTGACCTTAAATTGTACTCTTGTCTGTGCTGAGGAAGTCAGTGTTCACACATTCTTGGACCGGCTATTAATACAAGGAATTTGTGTTTCCCGTGAAGGAGAGAGCTGTGGCTCTGTGGTGTGTGTGTGTGTGTGTGTGTGTGTGTGTGTGTGTGTGTGTGTGTGTGTGTGTGTGTGTGTGTGTGTGTGTGTGTGTGTGTGTTTGCACACATCCTAATGTGTGTGTGTGTGTGTCACTTTATGCAGCCTTGACCTCTCACTTCCTAACACATCTGACATTTAAGTGGAGCCGTTCCCAGAGCAGAGCATGTCAAAGACTTCCCGGGTGAGATGGGGTAAAAATGTTTTTCTAGCTAGGTCTGTGATCCTGTAACTATCAATCCCTGAGCTCAGACAACAAAAAACAACAACATAGATGTTCTGGTTAGGTCTGCTCTGCTGTGTGGGCTTGAGGTAATGTTTTGGTGTTATTCAACAGTGGATGTTTCATTTCCCCCTTCATTCAAAAAAAGGAGAATAGTTCATGATGAGAAGGGGGAGGTTGGTTCTTTCCTTAGGGTGGCTAAATTCTGGTAATTCTTTCCACCAAAATCCTTGGTTTGACAGAAATCCTATTCCCTTCTTATTCTGGGAAATTTTCCAACTAGTAATTCTTCAAAACCTGGGTATTTTGGGAAAGTTATGAGATTTTTGCAACCCTAATCCTTCTGCTTTGTAACATGAGGACAGTCCCATTCCCTGTGGGCCACACCACAGAGCCTCTAACATCCTCCCAGTCACACACAATGAGGCTGCTTCATCATCACAAAAGCATCTTTGTCACATGCTATTGGTTAGCGCTCGGCTAAGATATCTTCCTACCACTTGTGTCTCATCCCTGACGATTGGAGCGACACAAAGAGAGAGCCTGTCTGAAAAGCATCATGCCACATTTCCCTGTTCCAGCCCTGAAGTAGTGTAGTGTGCTCTGCGGACGAGACAAGGGTGGTGTGACCACAATCCAGTCATTACATGACATAGCCTCTAGCCATTTTAAACAGGTTTGTGTTTCTGTACTTAATGTGGTACTAGCATTGACTCCAGCTGTTGATGTCCCTTAGGCCTGATATCGCAAGACTACTGGTACATTTAGCTCTCTTCCATCCAAGTGTACATTCAACTCCTCCTTAATGAGTAATGACATGGCTTGGGACTGTTTTAAGGGTAAACCGGAGCATGCATGTCCAGAGCAATTAAGACAGACATGCACCTTTGACTGTACATAGAAATTACACATTATCAACAGCTACACAATAAGGAAACACTGTAAAGTACTTCCAGGCATCAGAAGGATGTAAAACAGTACTCATTCTCAGTAGCACTAGCTCCAGACACACTAGGCTATGTTTCATATCCCCCAGGTAAAATAAACCTGCTACTTTGCATTTGAAGGACTACATTTAGATATCTCCACATCGACAGTAAGCACAACAGAAGCCTGGGGTACGTTAGATAGACTGTAGTCCTTCAAATAAAAAGTAGCAGGTTTATTTTGCCTGGGGGATATGAAACATAGCCTAGTGTGTCTGGAGCTAGTGCTACTGAGAAACATAGCCTAGTGTGTTAGATAGACACCAAGTATAGAGACATTCTCAAAGGATGATGTCATTCTTTGTAATTCACACCTCAGTACGGGCGATACACTAGCATTGAGCTTCTCCGGCTGAGGAAAGATCCCCTAGATGAGCGCTCCTCCTCGACCCAACACACACACATACACATCGCCTTTTGTCGGGATTGAGTTCACAAACAGAAACACAGTAACTTCATCATTTTATGGCATCATGCCAGACCTGGGAGACAGCGAATTCAAAACCATATTCCCTGTCAGAGAGAATGAACTGTTTGGAGCCAATTGTAATTTTCCAATTATTTCTATTGCCACATTGCTATTTGTCTAATTATCCGACTCCTCCCACATTTTATAATAAATTGAGCGATTACACAAAGCACCAATGCCCTTTATGGCTCGACTGCATTTCCTGCATCATCTCTTAATAGCAACTGAGGCCTCATCCTGTTGCTGCTGTAAGATACTACACTAATTGGTCAGTGTTGTTGGATTCCTCTCATTAAACAGGTTTTGGGCTCATTCCAGGACACTCTCCTCCTCCTCATCCTATTCCTCCTAATGCCCAAAGAGAGAGGCTGGATGAGATGACCGGGGCCTGGAGGAGGGCCAGGTCTGCTGTTAATGGACTATTGTCTCTCAGATAGCCTGGAGAACCTGCACAGTCACAGACTGACACACGTGCAGACCTAAAGGTAGATGGAGAAGGATCCAACAGTGACATCTTCTGCATCTCCAGATTATTCTGAAGGTAGAGCTGCACTAGAAAACAGTTGGAACTCTCAGTGAATGGAAATGAAAGGAAGGATTGGAAATGAAAGGAAGGATTGGAACTGCTGGCTTACTAAATCTACTTCCTGGTCTAATATTAGTTTCTGTCAAACTTTACGGAATTCTTGTCTCAGACGCGTTTTTGTACCATTGTGCAATTCATGAGAGGAAGTGTGGAAGTAGTGCCCACTTCAGGAGAAAGATGGAGAATCGAGACACAGCCTGACTCCTCTCCCCTTGGGCCCGGCTGGTTAGGCCTGGGCCCATTGCTCAACATCCTGCCTCTCTGGTCATGTGAAAAGAAAGCGAGAGGCAGCGACGCACAGGATGTGCAGTCTTGGTGCCCAAATGCGGGCTACATATTTATCATAAAGCATTTATACATATTTTTTTATTGGGTACTGTTGGCCTAATTCAATATATTTGCATTCATTCCTTTGTACAGTATATGTTGTAGGCTACATTTTTATCAATCAAAATGTATCAAATCGAGGAGGCACATGCCGGCTCAGTTTCATTGAGCCTGACATGATGACGCCACACAAATCAAAGGAACAAAATACACAGCTTCCCAAAACGTGTCCACTTCCTTTAAAACAAGATGGGCAACTGACCTCAAATTCCCCTATTCAAATTCTCCTGATCATGACAGAGGCCCCTTTTTTACATATATATATATTTATCCAGTGGATTTCCTTGTAATCTTCAGCATTATTTATTTTTCTGAGGGGCTCTTCAGACAAGGAGGTGTGGATGTGAGAAGGGAAGGGGAGGAAATGGTGAAGGAAGTGGGAGCAGTGGTGGAAAAAGTACTCAATGGTCTTACTTGAGTAAAAGTAATGATACCTTAATAGAAAATGACTCAAGTGAAAGTCACCCAGTAAAATACTACTTGAGTAAAAGTCTAAAAGTATTTGGTTTTAAATGTACTTAAGTATCAAAAGTAAATGGAACTGCTAAAATGTACCATTTCAAATTCCGTATATTAAGCAAACCAGACGGCACCATTTTCCTTTCTTTTTCTTGACGGATAGCCAGGGGCAGACTCAGACAACACTCAGACATCATTTACAAACGAAGCATTTGTGTTTAGTGAGTCTGCCAGATCA
Organism: Salvelinus namaycush; assembly: GCF_016432855.1. Lineage (NCBI taxonomy): Eukaryota > Metazoa > Chordata > Actinopteri > Salmoniformes > Salmonidae > Salvelinus > Salvelinus namaycush. The sequence goes on from NC_052308.1 coordinate 36,272,211, forward strand.
GAGGCAGTATGGATGACCAGGGATGTTCTCTTGATAAGTTTGTGAATTGGACCATTTTCCTGTCAAAATATAACGAGTACTTTTGGGTGTCAGGGAAAATGTAGGGAGTAAAAAGTACATTATTTTCTTTTGGAATTGTATTTTTATTTTATTTAACTAGGCAAGTCAGTTAAGAACAAATTTTATGTAGTGAAGTAAAAGTAAAAGTTGGCAAAAATATAAATAGTAAAGTACAGATACCCCAAAAAACTACTTAAGTAGTACTTTAAAGTATTTTTTACTTAAGTACTTTAGGAAGGGGAAACGAAGGGATATGGCTTTAGCATTCACACAGTAAGTCAGTCAGGAGAATTGTTTTCAAAGCTCAATACTGACCTGGTAATGAATCTGTCACGCCCTGGCTATAGAGAGGCTTTTTATTTCTCTATTTTGGTTAGGCCAGGGTGTGACTAGGGTGGGCAGTCTATGTTCTTTTTTCTATGTTGTTTTGTTTCTATGTGTTTGGCCTGGTGTGGTTCCCAATCAGAGGCAGCTGTCTATCGTTGTCTCTGATTGGGAGCCATACTTAGGTAACCTGTTCCAATCAGTGTTTGTGGGTAGTTGTTTTTTTGTTTCGTATCTGTACCAGACAGAACTGTTTTGGTTATTCTTTTGTCATTTTCGTGTTTAGTGTTCGGTTGTTATTAAATTATATATGAACACGCACCACGCTGCACCTTGGTCCTCATCTTCTTCTCTTGAATGCCGTGACAGAATCACTTAATTTTACTTTCCCTGATAGCCACACTAATGCACCATTCTGCCTGCTTGGCCTCCTTTAGTCTCACTCATTGCAGAAATGCATGCAGTGTTTCATAAAGATGAAGAGATATATAGGTACTTCACAGTACTGAAATCAATACTTTTTTTGTTTTAAGTGTAAATATCAGTTACACGTTTATAGATGTTATAATAAACCCTGTATATAGTATGCTTACCCCCTATATATAGTATGCTTACCCCCTGTATATAGTATGCTTACCCCGTATATAAACTCACCAAAAAAAGAAACGTCCCTTTTCAGGACCCTGTCTTTCAAAGATAATTCGTAAAAATCCAAATCATTTCACAGATCTTCATTGTAAAGGGTTTAAACACTGTTTCCCATGCTTGTTCAATGAACCATAAACAATTAATGAACATGCACCTGCGGAACGGTCGTTAAGACACTAACAGCTTACAGACGGCAGGCAATTAAGGTCACAGTTATGAAAACTTAGGACACTAAAGAGGCCTTTCTACTGACTCTGAAAAACACCAAAAGAAAGATGCCTAGGGTCTGCTCATCTGCATGAACGTGCCTTAGGCATACTGCAAGGAGGCATGAGGACTGCAGATGTAGCCAGGGCAATAAATTGCAATGTCCGTACTGTGAGATGGCTAAGACAGCGCTACAGGGAGACAGGACGGACAGCTGATTGTCCTCGCAGTGGCAGACACCTGTAACAACACCTGCACAGGATCGGTACACCCGAACATCACACTTGCGGGACAGGTACAGGATGGCAACAGCAACTGTCCTAGTTACACCAGGAACGCACAATCCCTCCATCAGTGCTCAGACTGTCCGCAATAGGCTGAGAGAGGCTGGACTGAGGGCTTGAAGGCCTGTTGTAAGGCAGGTCCTCACCAGACATCACCGGCAACCTCGTTGCCTACGGGCACAAACCCACCGTCACTGGACCAGACAGGAATGGCAAAAAGTGCTCTTCACTGACGAGTCACGGTTTTGTCTCACCAGGGGTGATGGTCGGATTCGCGTTTATTGTCGAAGGAATGAGCATTTACACCGAGGCCTGTACTCTGGAGCGGGATCGATTTGGAGGTGGAGGGTCCGTCATGGTCTGGGGCGGTGTGTCACAGCATCATCGGACTGAGCTTGTTGTCATTGCAGGCAATCTCAACGCTGTGCGTTACAGGGAAGACATCCTCCTCCCTCATGTGGTACCCTTCCAGCAGGCTCATCCTGACATGACCCTCCAGCATGACAATGCCTCCAGCCATACTGCTCGTTCTGTGCGTGACTTCCTGCAAGACAGGAATGTCAGTGTTCTGCCATGGCCAGCGAAGAGCCCGGATCTCAATCTCATTGAGCACGTCTGGGACCTGTTGGATCGAAGGGTGAGGGCTAGGGCCATTCCCCCCAGAAATGTTTGGGAACTTGCAGGTGCCTTGGTGGAAGAGTGGGGTAACATCTCACAGCAAGAACTGGCAAATCTGGTGCAGTCCATGAGGAGGAGATGCACTGCAGTACTTAATGCAGCTGGTGGCCACACCAGATACTGAATGTTACTTTTGATTTTGACCCCCCCTTTGTTCAGGGACACATTATTCCATTTCTGTTAGTCACATGTCTGTGGAACTTGTTCAGTTTATATCTCAGTTGTTGAATCTTGTTATGTTCATACAAATATTTACACATGTTAAGTTTGCTGAAAATAAACGCAGTTGACAGTGAGGGTACGTTTCTTTTTTAGTATGCCTAACCCATGTATATAGAATGCTTACCTCCTGTATATAGTATGCTTACCTCCTGTATATAGTATGCTTACCCCCTGTATATAGAATGCTTACTTACTTTCTCGTCTTCTTCTTATTTCAATTTCTTGTGTGTTTTTGTTCTACCTTGTGTTATTTTTAGTATTATATTGTTATTGTTAACTGCATTGTTGGGTTTAGAGCTTCAAAGAAAGGCATTTCACTGTACTTGTGTACGTGACATTAAATGTTAAAATGTATTTTTAGGACAGAAAATGATAACGAACATTTGCCTTTTTATAACCTGGGATTGGGCATGCGAGAGCTGAACAGTAGATTAAGGCAGTGTAGATTAGGATTGAGATTAGGATTAAGATTGAGATTTTGCAATTCATTTATCTGTGGAGATTAGAAACGGTCTGGCAGCAGGAGGACTGGTGGTGAGGATAGGGTCAGGACTGAAACAGGTCTGAATCTCCCTTCACCACTGTCACCAGACTAGAGTTCCTGTATCCTGACTCATAAACTGACCTACGCTGCCACACAGTGGCAAAATGCTACAACTACAGCCAGTGAACCTTGGTGAGTATCAATACCTATATAATCCACAGACCATTTTATAACAATGATGTAAACAAACAGTAGATGCGTTTTAGAGAAATCTGATTTACCATAATAATTGCTCAATATAACACACAAGAAATAATTTGGTACATACTATATAGTAGGCGGTAACTATCTAAGACCAATAATCATAATTGAACGTTTTGTTGTCATAATAGGATTATTGTAAATGCTGTATGGCACATCTGCAAAGAGATTTTTTCCCCCCATTATTTTGTCTCTTCACATTCAGATATTTTCCCACCAAAGTCTCTTTTATGTTGTCTGATGAGAACCTGCATAGGGCATGCAGCCTACTGTACTACGTGTAGTTTCTGACCTTTCTTTCTCTCATTGAGTGGGATAATGATTCTGGTTAATGGGAGCTGCCAACTTCCTGCTGTAGTATCACATAACCTTCCAGCCGGTCTGTCAGGAAGGCCTTCTCACTATTCCCCATAGTGATTTACTCTCCGCTCATAATACAAGAGAACCTATTGAGCAACTGCAACACTGATTTGAGTCAACCTCTACGTCCCAAATGGCACCCTATTCCAAAGGGCCCTGGTCAAAGTAGTGCACTATATAGGGAATAGGATGCCATTTGGGATGTATCCAAGGTCTAAGATCACAGTGGTGTTGTTCCGGATATGTTTGCAAGATCCGTTCATTCAATGTTGTTGTATATGAAATGCTTGAACCAATCTCCAGGGAAACACCCAATGCTGTTTTATACTGAACAAAAATATAAACGCGACAGTTTTGGTCCCATGTTCCATGTGCTGAAATAAAAGATCCCAGAAATTTTCCATATGCAAAAAAGCTTATTTCTCTCAATTTTTTTGTACAAGTTTGCTTACATTCCTGTTAGTGAGCATTGCTCCTTTGCCAAGATAATCCATCCACCTGACAGGTGTGGCATATCAAGAAGCGGATTAAACAGCATGGTCAATACACAGGTGCACCTTGTGCTGGGGACAATGAAAGGCCACTCTAAAATGTGTAGTTGTGTTACACAGCACAATACCACGATGTCTCAAGTTTTGAGGGAGCGTGCAATTGGCATGCTGACTCCAGGAATGTTCACCAGAGCTGTTGCCATATCATTTTATGTTCATTTCTCTACCACAAGCCACCTCCAATGTTGTTTTAGAGAATTTGGCAGTATGTCCAACTTGCCTCACAACCACAGACCACGTGTATGGCATCATGTGGGCGAGTGGTTTGCTGATGTCAGCCTTGTGAACAGAGCGCCCATGGTTGCGGTGGGGTTATGGTATGGCAGGCATAAGCTACAGAAAACAAGCTCAATTGCATTTTATCAATGGCAATTTGAATGCACAGAGATACCATGACAAGATCCTGATGCCCATTCATCAGCTGCCATCACCTCATGTTTCAGCATGATAATGCATGTCCCCATGTCATAATGATCTGTACACAATTCTTGGAAGCTGAAAATGTCCCAGTTCTTCCATGGCCTGCATACCAGACATGTCACCAATTGAGCATGTTTTGGATGCTCTGGATCGACATGTACGACAGTGTGTTCCAGTTCCCGCCAATATCCAGCAACTTCGCACAGCCATTGAAGAGGAGTGGGACAACATTCCATAGGCCACAATCAACAGCCTGATCAACTCTATGCGAAGGAAATGTGTGACGCTGCATGAGGCAAATGGTGGTTACACCAGATACTGACTGGTTTTCTGATCCATGCCTCTACCTTTTTTTTAAGGTGTCTGTGACCAACAGATGCATATCTGTATTCCCAGTAATGTGAAATCCATAGATTAAACCTCATTTATTTATTTAAATTGACTGATTTCCCTATATGAACTGTAAAGCAGTAAAATCTTTGAAATTGTTGCATGTTGCATTTATATTTTTGTTCAGCATATTTATCTATTTAAGATTTATTTTACCTGAGGGACAATTCTTGTTAGCATACAGACCTGAATTACGTTTAGCTGTGCATGCAATATTCATCACTACCAAACTCTCTGTATGTAGGTAGTCGTGGGTTTACTGAGGTGAAGTCGGACATGCTCTCTTCAAACACTCTTTCAAACATCTCCATAGAGACCACCAGGCTAGACTTGTCTCTTCTTATTCACATCACGTATTGTTATTGTGGTGCGGTACACACTTCGACTATTTATGATACCTACTTATGATCTGCATAATACTCTCTGTATGTAATGTTTATTGTATAATGACATTACCACGACAACAGTCTTAGTGCAATTAAGGTCCGTACCTCGTTAGTGATATGTGTGAGTTGGAAGCTCGGCAACACACACACACACACACACACACACACACACACACACACACACACACACACACACACACACACACACACACACACACACACACACACACACGAACACACACACACACACACACACACACACACACACACACACACACACACACACACACACACACACACACACACACACACACACACACACACACACACACACACAGACACACACACACACACACACACACACACACACTCTAACATACACTGAGTTTTTAATAACGTATTTTGTTCAGTCCCTGGCTATCGCCAGCTCTCTAAGCTGTACTCTCATTTAGGAGAGTGCTTCAGACGTGAAGTAATACCTTTAAATAATGTAGAATGTTTTTCACATGGAGATCCAAGGAAAGCTCCTCGGCTCCCTGGCTCATTAAAGCTTCAACTAAATGTGGATATCCACCAGGGTATCAAAAATGTGTCAGAGGAATCAAAAAGACTCTTCCACATCTCATCTCTGCTTTGGCTCTCTGAGTAAATGGCTTGAAATGAGCCCTCACGCATCAAAAAGGTTCTCCAGATTCCAGAATTATACATACTAGAGTTTTTATTGATCTCGGTCGTCTCAAGAACGTTCCTTTGTAGAATACAACCCCATTAGAAATGATGTAATAACCAAGTAACTTCATCTGTATGTGGGATGGAAGGAACTAACAACACTGTTGTTTTGACATGGTTCTGTGATTTCTGATGAAGGCTAAAGATAACGTCGTGGTTTGATGTTGGTGGAGGAGCAACTCATACTGATAAAAATGTACCTCAATCATTCATACTGTAGCCTATTTTCTTTCTTACACTAACTTACATGTACCACCATACCAATCATTTTTCAATAAATAAAGTCACTGGTGTTGGATAAGCGACACAAACAAAAGCACACATATAAAACTGAAACAATGCCATTCCCATGTCTGTCATCACCTTTGATATTATGCCCTGTCATTCTGTATGTGTTCCACTCCAAATACCCAGCCAATGTCACCTCGAGCCGACCAGGGCCCTCGAGCTAAATGACGAGTTGTCAACTGACCAGGGGCCACAGAACAGAACACACACACACATATGCATGCATGCACCCGCAAGAACCAAGTTCTGCTCTCCTGCGTCTGACTTCCCTGCCACCGATTATGCACCCCTTACAGAATCCCACACCACCTATATGGAGTCAGCAGGAGCAGGTGCCCCTGGAATAGGGGTGGAGGAGTGCGTCCGGGAGCATGCGGCGATGCTCCACCATCTCGGCGCCGCCATGGACCGCGTTGTCCAAACTATGGACCGCTGGGAGAGACAGGGAGTTCCTCCAGCGCCTCCACCAGCACAACCAGGGTCTCCACTACTCGCCCCACCTTCACCCGGTCCCAGTGGGATTCGTCTCGCCCTTCCCCGGGAGTATGACGGGACAGCTGCACGCTGCCAGGGTTTCCTGTTACAGCTCGACCTCTACCTGGCAACCATCCACCCGGCTCCTTCAGGTCGTGAGAAGGTGTCCGCCCTCGTCTGGTGCCTCTCTGGGAAAGCCTTGGAGTGGGCCAATGCCGTGTGGGGAGAAGGAGATGCGGCGCTGGACCATTTTGAGGATTTCACCCGCAGCTTCCGGGCAGTCTTCGACCATCCACCCGAGGGTAGAGCGGCGGGTGAATGCCTCTTCCATCTGAGGCAGGGGACGAGGAGCGCCCAGGAGTTCGCCATGGATCTTTGGAACCTGGCCACCGGCGCGGGGTGGAACGATAGGGCCCCGAACGACCACTATCGCTGCAATTTGCGCGAGGACGTCCGTCGGGAGCTGGCCTGCAGGGACACCACCATCACTTTCGACCAGCTGGTGGACCTGTCCATTTGGCTAGATAACCTGCTGGCCACCCGTGGACGTCCAGATCGGGTTCTATCGGTTCCATCCCCATCACCGCCGCTCCGGTACCCATGGAGCTGGGAGGTGCTGTGCGTAGGTAGACTGGAGGCTGTTCCGGCTCGTGCACCATCTGTGACCGCAGAGGTCACACTGCCGGTCGGTGCTGGGTTGGTTCCTCTGGGGATCGAGGCAGCAGGCAGGGCACTCTGGCGTCATCCCAGGTGATGCCGGTACCCTTCTCACCCAGAGCCCTCTGTTGCACACAAGTTTTTGTATGTTTCTTTCTCTGAGTTTTCCCCGCATTCCCAGCATAAGGCGCTTGTCGATTCAGGCGCGGATGGGAATTTTATAGACAGATCGTTCGCCCTTAGTTTAGGGATCCCCATTGTTCCCGTGGCTGTACCCTTCCCCGTTCATGCCTTAGACAGTCGACCATTAGGGTCAGGGTTGATTAGCGAGGCCACCGCTCCTCTGGGTATGGTGACGCAGGGGGGTCACAAGGAGAGAATTAGTCTCTTTCTCATTGACTCCTGCGTTTCCCGTGGTGCTAGGCCTACCCTGGTTAGCTTGTCATGACCCCACTGTTTCTTGGCAACAGAGGGCTATCACGGGGTGTTCGTGAGAGTGCTCGGGGAGGTGTTTAGGGGTTTCCGTTGATGCTACTACGGAGGAAAGTCCAGACCAGGTCTCCACCATGCGCATTCCCTCTGAATATGCCGATTTGGCTCTCGCCTTCTCCAAAAAGAAGGCGACTCAATTACCACCCCATCGACGGGGTGATTGTGCGATAAATCTCCTGGTAGACGCTGCACTTCCCAGGAGTCACATGTATCCCCTCTCACAGGCGGAGATGGAGGCTATGGAAACATATGTCTCCGAATCCCTGTGTCAGGGGTACATTCGGTCCTCCACTTCACCCGCCTCCTCAAGTTTCTTTTTTGTGAAGAAGAAGGAGGTCTGCGCCCGTGTATTGACTACTGAGGCCTAAATCAGATCACGGTGAGGTACAGTTACCCGCTACCTCTCATCGCCATGGCGCTTGAGTCAATGCACGGGGCGTGCTTCTTCACCAAACTAGATCTCAGGAGTGCTTACAACCTGGTGCGTATCCGGGAGGGAGACGAGTGGAAGACGGCGTTCAGTACGACCTCAGGGCATTATGAGTACCTCGTCATGCCGTACGGGTTGATGAATGCTCCATCAGTCTTCCAAGCCTTTGTAGATGAGATTTTCAGGGACCTGCACGGGCAGGGTGTAGTGGTGTATATTGATGCCATTCTGATATACTCCGCTACACGCACCGAGCATGTGTCCCTGGTGCGCAGGGTGCTTGGTCGACTGTTGGAGCATGACCTGTACGTCAAGGCTGAGAAATGCCTGTTCTTCCAGCAGTCCATCTCCTTCCTAGGGTACCGCATTTCCACCTCGGGGGTGGAGATGGAGAGTGACCGCATTTCAGCCGTGCGTAATTGGCCGACTACCACCACGGTAAAGGAAGTGCAGCGGTTCCTAGGGTTTACCAATTACTACCGGAGGTTTATCCGGAGTTTTGGTCAGGTAGCGGCTCCCATTACCTCACTGCTGAAGCGGGGCCCAGTGTGTTTGCAGTGGTCGGCTGAGGCGGACAGGGCTTTTGGTCACCTGAGGGCTCTGTTTACCTCAGTTCCCATGCTGGCCCATCCGGATCCCTCTTTGGCGTTGATAGTGGAGGTGGACGTGTCTGAGGCTGGGATTGGAGCCGTGCTCTCTCAGAGCTCGGGTACGCCACCGAAGCTCCGCCCCTGTGCCTTCTTCTCGAAGAAGCTCAGCCCGGCAGAGCGAAACTATGACGTGGGGGACCGGGAGCTGTTGGCTGTCGTCAAGGCTCTGAAGGCGTTGGAGACGTTGGCTTGAGGGGGCTAAACACCCTTTTCTCATCTGGACTGACCACCGCAATCTGGAGTACATCCGGGCAGCGAGGAGACTGAACCCTCACCAGGAAAGGTGGGCCATGTTTTTCACCCGTTTTGTTTTTTCATACAGGTTCCCAACACGTGAAAGCAGACGCACTGTCCCGACTGTATGACACGGAGGAGCGGCCCATGGATCCCACTCCCATTCTCCCGGCATCCTGCCTGGTGGCGCCGGTAGTGTGGGAGCTGGACGCGGACATTGAGCAGGCATTACGTGCAGAGCCCGCTCCCCTCCAGTGTCCCGCTGGGCATCTGTACGTTCCGTCTGCTGTCCGTGACCGGTTGATCTATTGGGCCCACACATCACCCTCCTCTGGTCATCCTGGGATTGGTCGGACGGTGAGCTGTTTGTTTGGGAAGTACTGGTGGCCTACCTTGGCCAAGGACGTGAGGGTTTATGTTTCCTCCTGCTCGGTGTGCGCCCAGTGTAAGGCTCCTAGGTACCTGCCCAGAGGGAAGCTACAACCCTTACCTGTTCCACAGCGGCCTTGGTCGCATCTGTCGGTGGATTTTCTTACCGACCTCCCCCCCTCACAGGGAAACACCACGATCCTGGTCGTTGTGGATTGGTTCTCTATGTCCTGCCGTCTCCTCCCTCTGCCCGGTCTCCCTACGGCCCTACAGACTGCGGAGGCCTTGTTTACGCACGTTTTCCGGCACTACGGGGTCCCTGAGGATATAGTGTCTGATCGAGGTCCCCAGTTCACTTCGAAAGGGTCTGGAAGGCGTTCATGGAACGTCTGGGGGTCTCGATCAGCCTTACCTCAGGGTTTCATCCCGAGAGTAATGGGCAGGTGGAGAGAGTTAACCAGGATGTGAGCAGGTTTCTGCGGTCTTATTGCTAGGAACGGCTGGGGGAGTGGGCAGCGTTTGTGCCCTGGGCTGAGATGGCTCAGAACTCGCTCCGCCACTCCTCCACTAACCTCTCCCCCTTCCAGTGCGTACTGGGGTACCAGCCGGTACTGGCTCCTTGGCATCAGAGTCAGACCGAGGCTCCTGCGGTGGACGACTGGTTCAGGCGCGCGGAGGAGACATGGGACGCCGCCCATGTTCACCTCCAGCATGCCATGCTGCGCCAGATAGCCAGCTCAGACCGTCACCGCAGTGAGGCCCCGGTGTTCGCACTCGCATGAGTGCTTAGCCCTGGGAAGTAGGGGTGCTGAAAAATCTGAAGAAAAAAAAAATATATAAAAAAAACATAATTTAAAAATCAATTTATTTTTCCACAAAAGTGGGCCTTTACTAGTATTACTAATTAGCAGACCGATATACACTACCGGTCAAAAGTTTTAGAACATCTACTTATTCAAGAGTTTTTCTTTATTTTTACTATTTTCTACATTGTTGAATAATAGTGAATACATCAAAACTATGAAATAACACATGTGGAATCATGTAGTAACCAAAAAAGTGTAAACAAATCAAAATATATTTTATGTTTGAGATTCTTCAAATAGCCACCCTTTGCCTTGATGACAGCTTTGCACACTCTTGGCATTCTCTTGATAGGGCTAGGCCCCTTTTTTCTCCACTTCCTGCCTGAATGACGTGCACAAAGTAAACTGCCTGTAGCTCAGGCCCTGAAGCCAGGATATGCATATAATTGGTACCATTGGAAAGAAAACAAACGTTGAAGTTTGTAGAAATGTTAAAATAATGTAGGAGAATATAACACAATCGAAATTGTAGGTGAAAATCCAAAGAAAAACCAACCAGATTTTTTTTTTGAGAGACCATCCTCTTAGAAATGCAAGAGATATGTCATATTGAAAATTAGCTCACTGGATGGTATGTGGGTGTCACAGGGTGTCACAGGGTGTCACAGGGTGTCAGCAGTCTATGTTCAATGTTTCAGGCTTGTAACTTCAAAAACGAATAAGAAATATCAGTTTAAGGACACAGTCTTGGAAATTTGTGTTCGCGAGTGCCATGAAGACATTACGCACCTGCTAAAATCGGTTTCCTATTGAACATACTTCTTTCTGAAATAAATATTATAGTTTGATTACATTTTAGGGTATCTGAGGAGTAAATAGAATTGTATTTTGATTTGTTGAAACAAAGTTTATGGGTAGATTTTCGGATTCCTTTCTCTGCAAGTTGAACGAGTGGATTACTCAAATCGATGGTAACAACTAAACTGACTTTTTGGGATATAAAGAAGGATTTTATCTAACAATATGACACTACATGTTATAGCTGGGACCCTTTGGATGACAAATCAGAGGAAGATATTCAAAAAGTAAGTGAACATTTAAACGTTATATGTGAATGTATGAAACCTGTGCCAGTGAAAAATATTTTGACGTGGGGCGCCGTCCTCAAACTGTACTATAAATCGGACAGTACAGTTAGATTAACAAGAATTTAAGCTTTCAGCCGATATAAGATACTTATACAGTATGTACCTAAATGTTTAAAATCCATAATATTTATGATTATTTATTTGAATTGCGCGCCCTCCAGTTTCACCAGAAGTTGTCCTTCTTCAGGCTAGGATCCATTTTTCTGCACTTCCTGTCTGACTGACGTGCCCAAAGTAAACTACCTGTTACTCAGGCCCAGAAGCCAGGATATGCATATAATTGCTACCATTGGATAGAAAACACTTTGAGGTTTGTAGAAATGTTAGAATAATGTATGAGACTATAACACAATTGATATGGTAGGAGAAAATCCAACTGGAAAACATTTTGTTTTGAGAGCCCATGCTCTTCCAATGGAACGTATAGGGTCATATCCAAATCCAGCTCCCAGATTGCAATTCCTATGGCTTCCACTAGATGTCAACAGTTCTTTGTTCAAGGTTTCAGGCTTGTTTCTTCCCAAACAAGGAATAATTTTGAGTTTTAGTACTGGGAGTAAGAGTTGGAAATCAGTCTGTGCCCGTGCGACGAAGAGGACGCGCACCTGCTTATTTTGTTTTCTATTGAACATACTTATTTCCGTATGAAATATTATAGTTTAATTACATTTTAGGGTACCTGAGGATTGAATAGAAACATATTTTGACTTTTTGAAACAAAGTTTAGCGGTAGCTTTTTGGATTCCTTTCTCTGCATGTTGAACGAGTGGATTACTCAAATCGATGGCGTCAACTTAACTGACTTTTTGGGATATAAAGACTTTATCTAACAAAACGCCCATGCATGTTGTAGCTGGGACCCTTTGGATTGCAAATCAGAGGAAGATTTTCAAAAGTAAGTGAATATTTAATCGCTATTTGTGATTTTATGAAGCCTGTGCTGGTTGAAAAATATTTTGATATGGGGCGCCTTCATCAAACAATCACATAGCATGCTTTCGCTGTAAAGCCTATTGTAAATCGGACAATGCAATTAGATGAACAAGACTTTAAGCTTTTAACCGATATAAGACACTTGTATGTACCTAAATGTTTAATATCCATAATTTGTATGATTATTTATTTGAATTGTGCACCCTCCAATTTCACCGGAAGTTGTCGACAGGTGTCCCGCTGGCACCCTAAAATAAGTTTTTAACCAGCTTCACCTGGAATGCTTGAAGGAGTTCCCACATATGCTGAGCACTTGTTGGCTGCTTTTCCTTCACTCTGCAGTCCAACTCACCCCAAACCCTTTTAATTTGGTTGAGGTCGGGGGGATTGTGGAGGCCAGGTCATCTGATGCAGCGCTCCATCACTCTTCTTCTTGGTTAAATAGCCCTTACACAGCCTGGAGGTGTGTTGGGTCATTGTCCTGTTGAAAAACAAATGATAGTCCCACCAAGCCCAAACCAGATGGGATGGCGTATCACTGCAGAATGCTGTGGTAGCGGTGCTGGTTAAAAGTTCCTTGAATTCTAAATAAATCACTGACAGTGTCACCAGTTAGTTTGCTGGTGATGTGGACACCAAGGAGCTTGAAACTCTCAACCTGTTCCACTACAGCCCGGTCGATGAGAATCGGGGCGTGCTCGGTCTTCCTTTTCCTGAAGTCCACAATCATCTCCTTTGTCTTGATCACGTTGAGGGAGAGGTTGTTGTCCTGGCACCACACGGTCAGGTCTCTGACTTCCTCCCTTTAGGCTTTCTCATCGTTGTCGGTGATCTGTTGTGTCATCGGCAAAATTAATGACAATTATTTTATGATGGTTTTTCCCAAATAGTAAACAAACATGCCCCATCCCGCAGGTTCAGGGTTAAAGGGCGGGATAATCCATGGTTTTCTTCTGAGCTGTCTTGTATTATTCACAACCGTAATCTAGCCTGGGCTAAAGCAAGGAAATCATGTTCTGATGCTGATTGGCTTATTTTTAGGCAGTTACGAAACAAGTGTTCTTTTCTTCTCAGGAAGGCCAAGTCTGAATATTTTATGTCTGTTACCACTGATAACCTGAATGACCCTAGAAAGTTTTGAAAGGCTATTAAGTCTATGTCTGGTAACAGTAATGTCAATGAATTACCGTCATGTGTATTGAATGACTTTGTTGCTGTATATGACAAAACTGAAATGCTGAATTGTTTCAATGAGCACTTTGTATCATCTGGTAGGCTGTTAGATTGAGTGTCCTCTGTCTCTGTACAACCCTGTGTGGATGAACCAGTGAGAGCGGGTCAAACTTTTAGCTTTTTGCCATTCTCAGTGCAGGTGGTACATAAAGCCCTGAAATCCTTAGATCAGAGAAAGCCTGCAGGTCCTGATCTTTTGGATCCCAGCTTTTTAAATCTGGCTGCTGATTTCATAGCTGAACCAATCTAAACCTGGAATGTAATGAAATTCCAAAGATCTGGAAATCAGCATTTGTACTACCACTTTTAAAAGGGGGAGATCCAACTCTTTTAAATAATTATAGGCCAATCTCAAAGCTGTCACCCCTGGTGAAAATACTTGAAACCCTTGTGAGTGAACAGCTAAAAGAGTTTTTATTTACTAACTCTATTTTATCAATGTACCAATCGGGCTTCAGGAAGAAGCATAGCACAATTACAGCAGCCATGAAGGTTTTAAATGATATCACTGAAGCCCTTGACAAAAAACAGCACTGTGTCTCACTTTTTATTGATCTCTCTAAGGCTTTTGATACAGTTGATCATGCTATACTAAGGCAGAGATTGTTGAGTGTAGGTCTTTCGGAGCATGCAGTTGCATGGTTTGCTAACTATCTGTCTGATAGAACTCAGTGCACTCAATTTGATGGGCTCATGTCTGTTAAATTGTCTGTCTGTAATGGTGTGCCCCAAGGCTCTGTACTTGGTCCTTTCTTATTCACTATTTATATAAATAATTTCGACAAAAATGTCCAAAATGCACACCTTCATTTTTATGCTGATGATACTGTTATTTACTGTTGTGCCTCGTCTCTTACAAAAGCTTTCCAGAACTTGCAAAATGCTTTTTATACTGTTCAACTGTAAGGGGTGCGTAACTGGTGACAGAGAAGTCAGATGCAGGAGAGCAGAACTGGGTAATAACCGGAGCAGTTTAATATACAAAACCCCCGGCATCCAGAATAACAACATATGGTACAAAACCCGTCGTGCACCAGACAACAATGTGCACAAGCACTTACAACAAACAATTTCGCACAAAGACATGGGGGGAACAGAGGGTTAAATACACACCACGTAATGGGGGAATGAAAACCAGGTGTGTGGGAAAACAAGACAAAACAAATGGAAAATTAAAAATGGATCGGCGATGGCTAGAAGACCGGTGACGTCGACCGCCGAACACCGCCCGAACAAGGAGAGTAACCGACTTCGGCAGAAGTCGTGACATCAACATACCTTGTGTCAATTGAAGCTTATCCTCAATACTGACAAAACTAAACTAATGGTGTTTTATAAAGCAAGAAATAGACCTCTGAACTTTTCACCTATTATTACCTGTCAGGGCATTGAGATTGAGACTGTAACCTCATATAAATATCTTGGAATTTTAATTAATGACGGCCTCTCTTTTAAATTGCATATTCAACAACTTACAAAACAATTGAAGCTGAAATTGGGATTTTATTTTAGGAATAAGGAATGTTTTTCTTTTGAAGCCAGAAGGAGGCTAGTATCAGCTACATTTATGCCTTTACTAGACTATGGGGATATTTTATATATGAATGCTTCCGCTCAGTGTTTGAGACCCCCAAATTTTTGCTCAGTTGGTAGAGCATGGCGCTTGCAATGCTAGGGTTGTGGGTTCGATTCCCACAGGGGACCAGTGCGAAAATGTATGCGTTCACTACTGTAAGTTTCTCTGGATAAGAGCGTCTACTAAAATAGGAAAGGAATGAATAGACCATATCAGTTTTCACATAGAATAAATTATTCTTCTATTCTACAAGGCCTACAGATAATTATCAGACTCAAGTTACCAATGCTGGTAAACATTCAAATACACTTAGTTAAAAAAAAATGCACTGGCCCTTTACTAGTCTTGTATTAGGGACTGCAATTTCTTTCTTCTTCTGCATCACCCCCCAACCCCCCCAGTCGGCAAAAAAAATTGCAGCACCCCAAAACTACTTCCAAAACTATGCCTGAGTGAGTTACAGAGAGGAGACCTTTAGGTTCTAGGCCTCTCCTGAGTTATTGCATAGGACCTGTGCCATTATAAACTCTCTTGGGTGAACAAACCGCAGTGTACAGTAGCATTCCTATTTTCCTATTAATAGTCTGTGTAACATTGTGGGATCCGCTTGTTCAGCTTGTTAGTAGCTACTGACTACAGTAGGCTATGACTGAGTAGCAAATGGCACCCTATTCCCTATGCAGTGCATTACTTTAGACCAGAGCTCTGGTCAGAACACTATACAGGGAATAGTGTGCCATTTGGGACCCAGACAATTTAGTAACAACAGAGGGAGAGACGAGTCTGCCCCTCTATCTGTAATTACATGGTTGTTATGTACAGTGGAGAGGTGATTGTACAGTGGAGAGGCTGCAAGGATACATGATGTTGTCCTGCTGGGAGGTCGAGATGGAGCACCACAGAGAGATCCCAGCTAACACATAACGTTCTGAGAACCATATGTTTCTTAGAGCTTGGTGAGAGCGTGGTTGTCCTATGGTTATTTTGCATACAACCTTCCCACACTTTCTGGGAATGGTGCAGCGTAGTTGCTTGGCTTTGGAACATTCTCAGCAGATTTAAGGAACTCGAAGAAGAAATATATAATTTTCTGGCTATTTTATTACTTTATCAGAACGTTTCATTAAAGTTCAAACATGGCTAAGTTTAATTACAATGTTGGTAAAGTTCAAGGTTCAAGGTAAGGTTCAAGGTTCAAGCGTTCTTCTGTAGGAATTTCAGTACTTCAGCATAACTTTTCCTACAGGTTTCCTCATGGTTCTATTTGAAGTCATGTTCTCAAATAGTCTCGAGAACGTTAAGAAAACTTTCCATAAAAACCACAAGAAGTGACATTCAGAGAACATTCAAGAATGTTATTTAGAAATATATGCAGTGCATTCGGAAAGTATTCAGACCCCTTGACTTTTTCCACATTTTGTTACATTCTGGCCTTATTCTAAAATGGGTTAAATAAAAAATGTTCCTCCTCAATCTACACACAATACCCCATAAGGACAAAGAAAAAACAGGTTTTTAGAAATGTTTGTAAATGTATAAAAAAAACTGAGGTAAATATGTTATTTAAGTATTAAGATCCTTTGCTATAAGACTCAAAATTGAGCTCAGGTGCATCCTGTTTCCATTGATCGTCCTTGAGATCTTTCCACAACTTGACTGAAGTTCACCTGTGGTAAATTCAATTGATTGGACATGATTTGGAAATGCACACACCTGTCTATATAAGGTCCCACAGTTGACAGTGCATGTCAGTGCAAAAATCAAGCCAGGAAGTTGAAGGAATTGTCCGTAGAGCTCCGAGACAGGATTGTGTCGAGGCACAGATCTGGGGAAGGGTCCCAAAACATTTCTGCTGCATTGAAGGTCCCCAGTAACACAGTGGCCTCCATCATTCTTAAATGGAAGAAGTTTGGAACCAGCAAGACTCTTCCTAGAGTTGGCCGCCCGGCCTAACTGAGCAATCGGGGGAGAAGGACCCCCATCAGGGATGTGACCAAGAACCCGATAGTCACTCTGACAGAGCTCTGGAGTTCCTCTGTGGAGATAGAAGAACCTTCCAGAAGGACAACCATCTCTGCAGCACTCAACCAATCAGGCCTTTATGATAGAGTGGCCAGACGGAAGCCACTCCTCAGTAAAAGGCACATGATAGCCCGCTTGGAGTTTTCCAAAAGGCACCTAAAGTCTCTCAGACCATGAGAAACAAGATTCTTCCAAGCGTCTCGTCTGGAGGAAACCTGGCACCATCCCGACTGTGAAGCATTGTGGGGATGTTTTTCAGCAGCAGGGACTGGGAGACTAGTCGGGATTGAGGCAAAGATGAACAGAGCAAAGTACAAAGAAATCCTTAATGAAAACCTGCTCCATAGCGCTAAGGACCTCAGACTGGGGCAAAGGTTCACCTTCCAACAGGACAATGACCCTATGCACAGCCAAGACAACGCAGGAGTGGCTTCGGGACAAGTCTCTGAATGTTCTTGAGGGGCCCAGGCAGAGCCCGAACTTGAAACTGATCGAACATCTCTGGAGAGACCTGAAAATAGCTGTACAGTGACCCCCCATCCTGACAGAGCTTGAGAGGATCTGCAGAGAAGAATGGGAGAAACTCTCCAAATATAGGTGTGCCAAGCTTGTATACCCAAGAAGACTCGAGGCTGTAATCATTGCCAAAGATGCTTCAACAAAGTACTGAGTAAAGGGTCTGAATACTTATGTAAATGTGATATTTAATCTTTTAAGTAATTTAGTTATACATTTGCTAACATGTCTAAAAACCTGTTTTTGCTTTGTCATTATAGGTTATTGTGTGTAGATTGAGAATTATATATATGTTTTAATCCATTTTACAATAAGGCTGTAACGTAACAAAATGTGGAAAAAGTCAAGGGGTCTGAATACTTTCCGAATGCACTGTACATTCCCTCCTCAGCATGAACAGAACTCTATCTTCTACCTTGTTAAGTGTGTTCCGGTGTCTTGGCCAAGCCCACAAATTGGCCACAACTTAATGAGTGCTTGTTTCCTTTGAAATGGGGTCTGTTTGAATAGACTAAAATGACAGCTTAGTATGCGACCATCCTGGTCGTGCAGTGGACGAATTCCATGGATAGAGAACAGAAGATTATAGGTTTGAATCTCACTGATGCCGTGTCGCAATAAAAAATAAATGTGTTTGCATGATTAATGCCTAAGGAAATACATTTCCATGTGTCCAATCTGTGCTTGGAGAAAAAAGTTTACCTAAAATAAGCTAGCAGTGTTATTAAAAGTTTTTTTGAAACATTCAGTGAAAGTTTTTTAAGGAAGTTAATTCAAAAACCTCCAAATAACCTATAAAAATCAATAAAACCTCCCGTGAAAAATTTCAAGGAACCAGAGTGAAACATTCTCAGAACCTCCCCAAACTGAAAATAAATGCTCCCAAAACAGGCGAAATGTTCACTTCTATTCTAAGAATGTAAAACAAAATCTGTTTTACCGGTCAGGAAACGTATGTGACCAATGTGACACCAAAAACATATGTTCCCACAACTTCCAAGGAACCAAATGTGCTACCTGGGATTGGCACCAGAGGGGAATCACTAAGGAGGCCAAGGGATGTGATCTTGTACTTTAGGAAGCCAAGACCTATCTTTATCAGGGGTGGCTATTAGGTAGGAAAGGGAGAAACAGCAGAGGGAGCACCCCCCTATCCACATCGACAGGACAGTAGTGGAGAAGGTGGAAAGTTTTAAGTTTCTCGGTGCACACATCACGGACAAACTGAAATGGTACACCCACTCAGACATTGTGGTGAAGAAGGTGCAACAGCGCCTCTTCAACCTCAGGAGGCTGAAGAAATTTGTCTTGTCACCTAAAACCCTCACAAACTTTTACAGATGCACAATTGAGAGCA
Source organism: Salvelinus namaycush (assembly GCF_016432855.1). Classification (NCBI taxonomy): domain Eukaryota; kingdom Metazoa; phylum Chordata; class Actinopteri; order Salmoniformes; family Salmonidae; genus Salvelinus; species Salvelinus namaycush. Next base: position 36,291,400 of record NC_052308.1, read on the forward strand.
TGCTGTCGGGCTGTATCAGTGCCTGGTACGGCAACTGCACCGCCCTCAACCGCAAGGCTCTCCAGAGGGTGGTGCAATCTGCACATTTCATCACCAGGGGCAAACTACCTGCCCTCCAGGACACCTACAGCACCCGATGTCACAGGAATGCCAAAAAGATCATCAAGGACAACAACCACACGAGTCACTGCCTGTTCACCCCGCTACCATCCAGAAGACGATGCCAGTACTGGTGCATCAAAGCTGGGACCGAGAGACTGAAAGCTTCCATCCGTGCTGCCTACATACAGACTCAAATCATTGGCCACTTTAATAAATGGATCGTGAGTCACTTTAAAAAATGCCACTTTAATAATGTTTACATATTTTACATTACTCATCTCATATGTATATGCTGTATTTTATACCATCTATTGCATCTTGCCTCTGCCGCTCGCCCATCGCTCATCCATATATTTATATGTACATATTCTTATTCCATCCCTTTACATTTGTGTGTATTAGGTAGTTGTTGTGAAATTGTTAGATTACTTGTTAGATGTTACTGCACTGTTGGAACTAGAAGCACAAGCATTTCGCTACACTTGCATTAACATCTTCTAACCATGTGTATGTGACCAATAAAACCTCCCTGGATGTAAACTTAGATGTATAATAATATAAAGACAAATCATTATTATTAATATCACTGAAATCCCAAATACCACAAACCATATAGATTTAACTCTGTAAAGTACTATCATTATCTGTTTAAAGAGCAACGACTGTGACTGGCTGTTCCGTGCTCAAACATTTAACATTTTCCTCGCCAGCCTTCTCCATAAATAAAACATGCCCCCATCCCTGCCTCCACGTATTCCCAGACTACCCCAGACTACCTCCTCCTCCCCCTTGCCGCCCAACCACCCACCCATCCTCAGCCAGTGATGCACACAGATTGCAGCCTAAGCCTGGTGAGGCCATGCAGGCAGGAACATGAAGCCTTGCGGCTCGCGTGTCTGGTTGTTATGGCAACCCCTAGTGACCTTGACCAATTACTTCTGTCAGCCTGCACATTCTGGGGGACGGGGGCAAAGCCTAATCAAAGAGAATCAGGCTGTGATCGTAGCCCGAAGATGCAGAGAGAGGGAGGTTTATAGAGTAACAGACAGGGGGGCTGTCCCTACAAAGAGGGAATAAGCTAGAGAGAACAGCAGACAAGGAACGAGAGAGAGCGAGAGAGAGGGATGAGAGAGAGAGACGGTAGAGTGCGTCTGATCACTGGTGACATAAGATAAGGCCCGAGGAGAGCAGACGTCTCGCTGCTGTCAGCTTCAGCTCAAGGCCGACCATAGGAGGAAAGGGAACACAGCACACAGGATTAGTACTCATTCGTTGTCATTGTCACGGCTGGAATCATAAGTTAGGAATCCATACATACAGTATGTATTAATTCAGAGGCATTGTTTTGGCAGAGGTTGCTGGTGCAAGCTATACATTTTAATTCAGTGTTTAGTTGTGGTTGCGGGTATAAGCTAATAGAAATAGAAGTAGGCCTAATTGTAACTTTAATTGTTTGCATTTTCAACTCATAGGCAACTGTGAAGCAATGTTGGACTGTATGCTGACCATCAAAGGAACACTAAACTAACGTCAAACCCTAAAGCAACCCTAAACCAGCTTCACAATATTGATCAAATTACAATGTTTCAAAAAAGTTTGGCCCACACAAAATGGCACCCGGGCTATATGTACCATCTGTAAAAATCTCATTTGACAGAAACCATCGCTATGCTAACTGACTGAGGCCTAGTGAGGCATTTATTTCTCAGTAAGTGCGTCACCCTGTCTCTATTCTGCAGGGAGTTCACTGGGGTGTTGTGACAGCTCAAGATTCAGTGTGCGTCCCAAATGGCAACCGCAGTGTTCAAGCTATGGGCTACTCCTCAGTCTCCACACAGCACTGGCTACTAATTCTCTAAATCTATATCGTCTGAAAGTCTATTAAAACATATCTTGCCATGAGTGAATTAGCAATAGCAAGGACTAAGTTGAGATACAGTACAGAAACTCTCAGTTCTGGTTTGGTAGATAAGAGGAAAGTTTTTGTTGGTGTATTCCAAGAGTCTAGATAAAGAGAACTCATCTGATGAATTGCCCAGTGCTGTGTGGGTGCATAGTTATGATGGTTTTACGTGTGTCTTGGTTTAAACTCAGCCTTAGGGTAAACCTCTCCCACCACAGAGGTAATGAGCAACATGCATTGTCCTCTTATATGTCTCTATTTGTTTCTTCGTTCATACATCCATCTATTCATATCTGTGGCTTTAATCTATTATTTGAGTACCAGTACTCCAGGATTACATCAGCAGCTACAGAAGTCCTAAAAGAAATGCTGCATTTCCATATAATAAAATGCAATATTCCCTTTGTTCTAGCTTATTAACATCAGTAGATTTAATACATTGTTTCAGTGTTCCAATAGTAGCAGATAAAGCCTATCCAACACAGCAGATGACGGATTAGGACCAACACACATAGCAGCAAAACATGGCATTTATACACCACGGGACGCCAAAGCCATCTCGGTGCCATCAGTAGATGACGTAGCCATTTATCAGAATGACCTTAAACAATGCCACCAAGACTCTGTGAAGGTGTCATATTGCCCCGTCCGGCAATTATAAAACTATCAAAAAGGAGGTGGAAAGCACTGCAGATCCTTGTCCATTATGGCAGCAGATACAGGGCCAACATAACCAGAACTGAGCAATCTGTTCCACATAAGAGAACCTATTAGGGGGCTCAATGGAGGGGCAGGGATGAAATTGCCATGGCACTGAACTGGGAGATATATTGATAGTAGATGGACAAGCTCCTAAAGCTTAAACAAAGGGAGAAGGCGATGGGAGTCAAGCTGGAAATTAATTAGTCAAGACATTTCACATTAACCTTTGACGGCACCAGTGTAAATGCTGATGAGGGTTCACCCTCCCACCTGAACAGGGGGTCGGCAAATATTATTATGGCATGATGAAATATCACACCCACGACAGGGAATTGGGTTTAAGCGTTTATTCAACAGGATTTGTTTTCAAGTTTTAGTTACAGAGCCATTGTATATACAGCTCGAATTATCCATTTCTTGGTTAGGTGTAGCTTTTTGTTGTCATTATATATTTAATATTATTTTTAACATTGTTTTTATCAAAATTGGCTTCCGTTGTTGTTATTCAAATGACCAAATGCTAACATCATTATGATGGTAACATTCTAGATACATCAGAAGGGCATAGTATAGGCTTCTCATATACTTATTTGCAGATTTAGATTTTTTTTTTAAATTGCAAACGGATAGACATTTTCAACACCCTTTAGTACCAAAATGGGATAGTATTCAGCTTAAAGTAGCGTTAAAATATCTTATAATGTTGCATCCCAAATGGCCCACTATTCCCTACAATAGTGCCCTATGGGCCCTGGTCAAAAGTAGTGGACTGTACAGTATAGTCCCCCTTAGATTCCCTATGCGATGGCGTGTAAAATGTTACTTTCTGTCTTAATCACCATCTAGCTGCTATCAGTTCCAGGATGTGATGGAGTCAGCCCAGGAGTTTGATAAGATGGAGTCAAAACCCTTTCAGCGGGCTTCCTCTCATTTTCTTCCTCTCATCTCCCTTCTGTGCTTGGAGCTGCTGTATGCTGTGATTACAAACCGACTCAAGGTTTTAGTGTGAATGTGTTCTCCATACACACCAGCCGTAATTATTATAATTATCACCCTTTGAGGTAGGTACCTTCCATAAAGAGTTTATGAAGGTTTATAGTCAACTGTGAATATTTTGTTCATCAATAATTTATAAAGCTTGTAATTATGGTATTGTTTCTATAAACCAATAAAGAAGTTTTGACAGCTTACTTCAGTGTAGTGTGATGACATGTTTGTTTGAATATCTCTGGGACATGCTCTTTTCCTCTCCTATTGGTTGAACTATCTGTTCCAACCTTTAGAGGATGCTGTTGTCATTGGTAGAGGGAAGAGAGGCGATCTCTGGATGGGACGGCCTTTCCCTCTACACTTATTTTCCTCTCTCTACGCTCCCTCTCTTTTTAGTCACTTTAAATCCATTGGTTAAATCACATACACTAGTGTGAATGATATCAGTTGCAGGGGACAGGAAGAGGGAATAAAATCCAAGGCATAGCCACATGGGTGACTATTTCATTTTACGCTCTCCCTCTCTCTCCCTCTATTTTCCTCTCTCCCTCTCCATCTGTCCCTACCTTTCTTTCTTTCTTTCCTTTTCTTTCTCTCTCTCGCTCTCTCTCTCTCGCTCTCTCTCTCTCTCGCTCTGTCTCTCTCATTCGCACACACACATGCACGCACGCACATTTACATTTTACATTTAAGTCATTTAGCAGACGCTCTTATCCAGAGCGACTTACAAATTGGTGCATTCACCTTATGATATCCAGTGGAACAGCCACTTTACAATAGTGCATCTAAATCTTTTAAGGGGGGGGGGGGTTAGAAGGATTACTTTATCCTATCCTAGGTATTCCTTAAAGAGGTGGGGTTTCAGGTGTCTCCGGAAGGTGGTGATTGACTCCGCTGTCCTGGCGTCGTGAGGGAGTTTGTTCCACCATTGGGGTGCCAGAGCAGCGAACAGTTTTGACTGGGCTGAGCGGGAACTGTACTTCCTCAAAGGTAGGGAGGCGAGCAGGCCAGAGGTGGATGAACGCAGTGCCCTTGTTTGGGTGTAGGGCCTGATCAGAGCCTGAAGGTACGGAGGTGCCGTTCCCCTCACAGCTCCGTAGGCAAGCACCATGGTCTTGTAGCGGATGCGAGCTTCAACTGGAAGCCAGTGGAGAGAGCGGAGGAGCGGGGTGACGTGAGAGAACTTGGGAAGGTTGAACACCAGACGGGCTGCGGCGTTCTGGATGAGTTGTAGGGGTTTAATGGCACAGGCAGGGAGCCCAGCCAACAGCGAGTTGCAGTAATCCAGACGGGAGATGACAAGTGCCTGGATTAGGACCTGCGCCGCTTCCTGTGTGAGGCAGGGTCGTACTCTGCGAATGTTGTAGAGCATGAACCTACAGGAACGGGTCACCGCCTTGATGTTAGTTGAGAACGACAGGGTGTTGTCCAGGATCACGCCAAGGTTCTTAGCGCTCTGGGAGGAGGACACAATGGAGTTGTCAACCGTGATGGCGAGATCATGGAACGGGCAGTCCTTCCCCGGGAGGAAGAGCAGCTCCGTCTTGCCGAGGTTCAGCTTGAGGTGGTGATCCGTCATCCACACTGATATGTCTGCCAGACATGCAGAGATGCGATTCGCCACCTGGTTATCAGAAGGGGGAAAGGAGAAGATTAATTGTGTGTCGTCTGCATAGCAATGATAGGAGAGACCATGTGAGGTTATGACAGAGCCAAGTGACTTGGTGTATAGCGAGAATAGGAGAGGGCCTAGAACAGAGCCCTGGGGGACACCAGTGGTGAGAGCACGTGGTGAGGAGACAGATTCTCGCCACGCCACCTGGTAGGAGCGACCTGTCAGGTAGGACGCAATCCAAGCGTGGGCCGCGCCGGAGATGCCCAACTCGGAGAGGGTGGAGAGGAGGATCTGATGGTTCACAGTATCAAAGGCAGCCGATAGGTCTAGAAGGATGAGAGCAGAGGAGAGAGAGTTAGCTTTAGCAGTGCGGAGCGCCTCCGTGACACAGAGAAGAGCAGTCTCAGTTGAATGACTAGTCTTGAAACCTGACTGATTTGGATCAAGAAGGTCATTCTGAGAGAGATAGCAGGAGAGCTGGCCAAGGACGGCACGTTCAAGAGTTTTGGAGAGAAAAGAAAGAAGGGATACTGGTCTGTAGTTGTTGACATCGGAGGGATCGAGTGTAGGTTTTTTCAGAAGGGGTGCAACTCTCGCTCTCTTGAAGACGGAAGGGACGTAGCCAGCTGTCAAGGATGAGTTGATGAGCGAGGTGAGGTAAGGGAGAAGGTCTCCGGAAATGGTCTGGAGAAGAGAGGAGGGGATAGGGTCAAGCGGGCAGGTTGTTGGGCGGCCGGCCGTCACAAGACGCGAGATTTCATCTGGGGAGAGAGGGGAGAAAGAGGTCAAAGCACAGGTTAGGGCAGTGTGAGCAGAACCAGCGGTGTCGTTTGACTTAGCAAACGAGGATCGGATGTCGTCAACCTTCTTTTCAAAATGGTTGACGAAGTCATCCGCAGAGAGGGAGGAGGGGGGAGGGGGAGGAGGATTCAGGAGGGAGGAGACACACGCACACACGCACACACAGTGAGTCCCAGCGAGTCCCAGCGATAACGATTACAGGGGAGAGCGAGAGCGATGGGGTGAGTGAGTGAGAGCATATTTATCCAGCTACAGCGAGCTGGTTTCCTGCCTGACACACTGAGGTGTGACTGTGAAAATGGATTACTTTGCAGATTTCAGGCCCGACCCAGTTAAGTGTGTTGCCACGGCGATGCCCACATTAAGCAGCTCACCGACACAACCCAAATTCATCACCGCCACCACCTGAATTGATCCAATTTCCCCTTCCTTCCAAGATTTTCTCCTCCCTGCCTTAAATGTCATTCCTACTTCACTTCAGAGTTTAGTTTCAGGGCCTAGCTGGCTGGCTGGGAGGAGAAGAAGAGGAGGAGAATGTGTCCCTTTATTTGTCTTTCAGGGGATCCTCCTCCAGGATGTTATATTGAAGAGCCGTCCTGGTTTAAAAAGATGACTGAACAGGAGTAATTCAAACTAATTGGCAAATTTGAAAATACACTATATATACAAACGTATGTGGACACCTCTTCAAAGTAGTGGATTAGGCTATTTCAGCCATACCCGTTGCTAACAGGTGTATAAAATCGAGCACACAGCCATGCAATCTCCATAGACAAACATTGGCAGTAGAATGGCCGTACTGAAGAATTCAGTGACTTTCAACGTGGCACTGTCATAGGATCACACTTTTTCAACAAGTCAGTTCATCAAATTTCTGTCCTGCTAGAGCTGCCTCGGTCAACTGCAAGTGCTGTTATTGTGAAGTGGAAACGTCTAGAAGCAACAACAGCTCAGCCGCGCAGTGGTAGGCCACACAAGCGCACAAGATCTGTTCGTTGGGAGCTTCATGAAATGGGTTTCCATAACCGAGCAGCCACACTGAAGCCTTAGATCACCATGCACGATGTCAAGTGTCGGCTGGAGTGGTGTAAAGCTCGCCGCCATTGGACTCTGGAGCAGTGGAAATGCGTTCTCTGGAGTGATGAATCACGCTTCACTATCTGGCAGTCCTACGAACTAATCTAGGTTTGGCGGATGCCAAGAGAACACTATCTGCCTGAATGCATCGTGCCAACTGTAAAGTTTGGTGGAGGAGGAATAATGGTCTGGGGCTCTTTTTCATGGTTTGGGCTATGCCCCTTAGTTCCAGTGAAGGGAAATCTTAACGCTACAGCATATAGTTACATTTTAGACTGCGAGCCAGGCCTAATCTTCCAACATCAGTGCCCGACCTCACTAATGCTCTTGTGGCTGAATGGAAGCAAGTCCCCGTAGCAATATTCCAACATCTAGTGGAAAGCCTTCCCAGAAGAGTGGAGGCTGTTATAGCAGCAGGGGGGGACGAACTCAATATTAAAACCTCTTTGGGCTAGGTGTGCACCAACTCAATATTAATGTCCATGATTTTGGAATGAGATGTTCAAGGAGGAAGTGTCCACATACTTTGGTCATGTAGTGTACATGCTCCAAGTTGGAAATAACACCCTAGAAATTAGTGTTTGAACTCAATGACTCATTGTTGGCTTAGATTTGGGCTCGAACTTCAACTCTGTCTACTTATGTTTTTCAAACTCATTTAGGCCCCAAATCTTATTTTCCTAAATCGGATCATCTGTTATTACAATTAATTGTACTGATAAACATTAAAAAGACCATTGATAAGAGAGAGATGTATTGTCAAATGTGGGCCAATGTGGCTGTGTTACTGCAGTAATGTGCACTAAAACCCATTCAGACTAAGCGACTCCCCTCAATGTAACTATGAAGCGGCCATTTTAACCCTCTGTCCCCATGGCCTCCACAATGTCCCCAAGTTCATGAATCAAGTTCGCCACTCGCACGTGGCAGGTTTAGGGGGGTTAAAATGGGGGCTCTTGTTGTAATTCATTTCCTGCCATTACACGGTAGCAGGCCTGACCCGCTTGATTAAGTGGAGGGGGATTTCAAGGGGAACACTTTGGCACCCGCTCCTGTCTGCCTTAATTGCAGGCTTGTTAAGGTGTAGGATGTGTGTGGGGCGCGTTTGCCAGCCCCCTGTGGGCCAGCTCCATTTGGTATGAACCGGGACTGGACTGGCCTTTAATAAAATGCTTTCAACTTCACTGCTGGCGCAGAGGGATGTACAAAGCTGGAGAACAGCTCTATACAGTGCTGCGATGTTGAACGACTGCAGAATAGATTGAAGAACTGATTGTGTGGAGAGAAACTGTGGTGGAAGCTCACAGTGAAATCTAGTGACGTTTGGAAGATTTTTCTTGAATTGCCACTGGGATTGGACGGTCTTGTTTGTGTCTTTGCGTTTCTGTGACGCGCAGTGGGAGTAGTGTGTGCATCGGTGCTCTTGAAGGTGCAGTTGTGTGTGTGTGTGTGTGTGTGTGTGTGTGTGTGTGTGTGTGTGTGTGTGTGTGTGTGTGTGTGTGTGTGTGTGTGTGTGTGTGTGTGTGTGTGTGTGTGTGTGTGTGGAACAGATTGCCTGTGGGCTCCCTGCTGTGTGGGTTCAGCTGTTGTATATGAAGTGTTTGGCCCAGACTGTTCTCATCAGTGAAGTGGCGAGGTGTGTGTGTGTGTGTGTGTGTGTGTGTGTGTGTGTGTGTGTGTGTGTGTGTGTGTGTGTGTGTGTGTGTGTGTGTGTGTGTGTGTGTGTGTGTGTGTGTGTGCTCGTCCATGTCTTTGTGTGTATCCTTTATCCTTCCCATCATAAGGCATGATGGACAGCTGCCCGACACTAACAAATAAACAACAACAACAAACAAACAATAACACTGTCCAACACTGTAACCACCACATGGGTGTTCATGAACTGAACCTGTCCATAGTGGCCTACTGCCTTAGTGAGTTTAAGACAGAAAACCAATGCAGGAACATGTATTTACATTACAATGTCTGGCAGTGATGGTTGAAACCAGGAAAGGTGGTTTGCTGTGCTCCTTTGAACACTGGTTTAATGTGAGTATTGAGAAATAGTACAATTATTGTCATTTTGGGCTCCATAATTACAAAACAACACATTTCCCATGGTTCATGTATCATTACATATGAAGTATGAAGTCATCACAGATTGAATGATTATGCACATTCTTTATTTTATTGGATGACAATGGCTACAGTGACTGTCAAGGCCGTGTTTTATTTTAGCACCATAATCAGTTAACATGGCCATGTTATACATTATAATTGATACTCCTCACATGTATTCAGCAGGTGTGGATTTGCATGTCAAAAGCCTGTGCTGCTACTCCATATCACACTCCCCTCACCCCTTCACAGCACAGTATGCCTTACACGTTCTATAAGCGCAGGGCAGCTGTAGCTACCTCACACACACAGGCTCCCATCTACCACAGAGGAAATTGTGCATGAAATTGGTTCAGAAAACATGAACTAGAACGATCCCATCTTCAATTCCATTTTCCTTGCTCTGCAGAAATGGTGTCGGAAGTTTAATTACAAAGTATCAATGTAGTGGTGTTGCGATATGGGTAAATCAAGTCCAATCAGCTCAGGCCATGCATAACCACCGCTCTTTTCCTATAGGTTGACTAATGCTATGAGCCCAATCAAGATTGAAGGATTACATATTGGCCTAGGTTATGGGAAATGTCAGCTGGTCTCCACGTATCACTGCAGTAATAGAAAGACTGTGGCTCTCTGTGTCTTTAGCACTGCTGTAATAAGAATATGATATGTGTTATGTCACGACATATTAGCTGATCTTTTCAGTCTTGTGACGTGAATCAGGTAAGTTGCGCATACAAAATCATTCTGAAACATGGTTTATGTAACGTATGTCGGAAGAGCTATACCATGTTATTTTTTCAGACTTGACTTCTTCAGTAATTCCTGTCAAGGCGCTGCCGATACACAGGGTGTCTTGACTTCATTTATTTTTTATGACCAAGGTGCAACACCTTTAAGCGGTTATGGACAAAAACCAGGGCATTGTATTCTATTCAAAATGGAGGTCACAGTTCATACAGATGTAGGATCTTAATTTGATCACCCTGTTGTTGCAGGAAATGTCCTGCATGGCATGTAGTGTAGTCAAGGATTGAATCCTTTGTAGTGTATTCAAGGTTTAAAAATGTGTCTAAAGTTTGTAATTTCCACTTGAAATACTTGATTTGCCCCAACTAAAAATGTTTCAAACCCTACAAAAATGTCCAGTAATTATAATCCACACAATAATTCACATTTCCTGTTGCTGCAGGATTATTTTCCAGCTGTGAGAAACTGGTCAAATTAACATCCTATATCTGTACCTTCTTCAGATTAATTTCCCTCCCAGCCAGGTCACAGTGGTTAAACGCCACTGGTTTAGGTGTCTGTCATCGTGGTCGTCACGGCTACACTGACTAAAACTAGACCGACATTAAATTATAGCTCCTTAATCCCCCAGACTAAATGTACATTATGAACTATGACCTGGATTCAAGTATAAGAGGCTTATGTTCTTATGCTTATTTATTCACACTTTCGAGGCCTTGCTGCATGTTGTGTCTTCAGATTGTTATTGATTTAAATGGGAGCGTAACCCCATTGAAATTCTGCTGAGGACATTGGTAGGCTGGGGAGTCTTGAGCATGGCGCTTTTTGTCATACGTGCTGCGGCGAAGTTATTGGGGTGGCATTTCTGTGATTGATGTGGACTCGGCCTGCCATCCGTGAGGCGAATCATAATATCATGATGTGGTGGGTTTAAGCTTCCCTATGCTATAGGTTGTGTGCCTGTGGCTCTGTGCTCATAGGCCAATATGACATATTGAACCTATAGGGTGATTTGACCTTACAGGAAGGTCAGGAAAGCAGAGCATCAGGATTACTACATTATCACACTTATGTGTTTTATAATAACACAACTGGCAACAAGACTTGGTCTTGTTGCCAACTCCAAAGTGAGGTACTGGTATGAAAAAAGCACTAGATATGACAGATTTGTACAGACAATGTGGTGGCCTAAGCAGATTCCCTTAGCTTTCATTGGGTCTTGTCACTGGGCCGCAACAGCAGTGTTCCAACCATATACATATTAGAAAAAAGGGTTCCAAAAAGGTTCTTTGGCTGTCCCAATAGGAGAACCGTTTCTGGTTCCAGGTAGAACCCTTTTAGGTTCCATGTAAAACCCTCTGTGAAAAGGGTTCTACCTGCAACCAAAAAGGGTTCTCCAAAGGGTTCCCCTATGGGAACAGCCAAATAACTTTTTTAGGTTCTCGATAGCACCTTTTTTTCTACGAGTGTAGAAATAGAATCTCATTCTGGTTCTGTGGTTTCAATCCTGCTACAGTGACATAACTGTGTTCTAACCCTTTGCTGGTGGAATTATTCAGCACTGGTAAGAATTCTCATAGAACATAACAATAGAGCAATACAGTAGGAGCTGGCAATATTCCCCACACATCTATCTCATTATGAAAGGCCCAGTGCAGTCAAAATTCAGTTTTATATCATATTGTACTACAGCTGATGAAACTAAAACTTTAAAAGTGTGAAAACATTTGATCAGGATTATTTCCTGATAGTTGCTGCTTGAAAATACAATCTACAATGGACCTTCCAATCAGCAGGTTTGCATGGGCGGGAGTTTTGGCTTTCAATGGTGACATCACCATGTGGTAAATTGGTTAATAGACCAATAACAAAGAGAGTTCCAAACCTCTCTGCTAATAACAGCTAGTGTTCAGTTTCCCCCTCTCCACACAGACCACTAACAGACAAGCACAATTCTTGCTTGAGAAATCGTTTTTTGTAAAAAAGCATTTCCCCCCCCATTTGAATGGAAATCTGTTCCAGTAAGGTACTTCATTGTTACCCAGAAATTATTATATATTCATATAAAAACATCTGCATTGGGCCTTCAAGCACATGAAGGGTCAGGATAAACCAGCATGTGGTATTGTAAATCCAAATAAACATTCCCTGTGAAACCACCAAAAACACAATCAACATGTGACCTTTTCATCTCCTAATCCCTGGAAATTGGAAACATTATCAATCGTGGATCCTATATTCCCTGCATGCAAATTCACTTTTAGCGTGTTTACAATTGATTAGAAAAAGAAAAGCGTATCTAGCTACAGTGCGGTGGTAATACGTGGTATAACTCATGGATGTAACAGTGATTATTTTAAAGGCTTTAATGTGTTGGGGATGTATTGAGGTTAATCTGTCTTTCCCCACTAAATCTATAGAGACCCTGCTGATAGATCCACACAAAGTCTATACAAGACGGGAAATGATGGAAGCAGTTTATACAGTATAACCCGATTTCCACTTCCTTCTCTCTATATTGTTTTTTTTCTGTGAGATGAAATCCTGTGGCTTGCACTTCCTGTGATGAGCAGCATACGAGTCCATGATTTGATATAATAAGCCACTCCACAGCCTCTGAATCAGAAGGCAGAGACAGAGCATGCAGAGAGCGGCCAGAGAGAGAGAGCGTTGCGTTTTGCTACGGTCCAAAACTCCAGCATCCTTTTTAAAGGGCTTAGACTGGGCTTAAGGGGATCCAGGCCTCACATTTAACTGTAAACCCAGGGAGAAGTAGGTAAATCCACCGGCGTACATAGGATTAAAGGGGAATCCATTTGGGCCAAGCGTAAACAACATCCACAGGAGGCGTGGTGGAGGATGATGAGGCCTGCTAAAACTACTGCAGGTGTCCTTCCCTCAAACTTCTCCCAGACTTATGTGCAAATAAGAACTAAAATGAAGTTTTGAACTTCATTTGACAAAATGGCAGACATTGTACAAGAAAATGTACAGTAAGGAGGTCTAACACTGTATTAGTATCTGACCTCTTTGTCTTGCAATGTCATTTTTGATGAGAGAATTGACATCTAGGGCAGGCTCTGAACCCCAGGATGCTTGTAATGAGACAAAGGACATCTCCATCTTGATTTGACATGAGTTCAGAGATAAGCAGTGGCCTACAAACCCATGAGCCTTTGCAACGTTTCTATGCGTAGCTCGTTGCAGATGCATCCAGGTGGGGAGGATGTGTGTGTGTGTGTGTGTGTGTGTGTGTGTGTGTGTGTGTGTGTGTGTGTGTGTGTGTGTGTGTGTGTGTGTGTGTGTGTGTGTGTGTGTGTGTGTGTGTGTGTGTGGTGTGTGTGTGTGTGTGTGTGTGTGTGTGAGTATGTGAGTATGTGTGCACATACAGTACTGCATGTTGTCTCTACTGTCAGCCGAGCTGAGCAGTGTGTCTGTGTGTTGTGGTGTGAGTGTGTGTGTGTGAGTCATGTGTCTGAGAATGCACCCACGCTGTCTACTCATCTGCACTCATCTGCCATAGATCTCTTCACACGAGAGTTTACATTACATGCACAGAACAGTGGGAAATGTGTATTAATGTTTTACATTACTATACATTGGTTATACAATACTGAATGGTAATGCAGTTAGTCATTTACAACCAACTTCAATTCCATATCATATAGGGGCATATCATTGTTTATTTATCCAACTACATTTTTAAAAGACTCATACGCATTTACAATCTTGTGTGTCTGTATACACTATGCATGTGTGTATGTGGGGGCGTGTAGGTGTCAGTGTATATCATGTTTGTTTGCCTGTCTGTGTCTATGTGTGTCTGAAGAATGTCCTCCACCACTGAAGGTCAGTGTGCAGAGAAGTGGGTCATAGCCAGAAGCAGGTTGCCAGATTGGTTGTGCCTATCCTGTTGATGCAAGACTTGTCCAGACATGTAGGCTACCGCTACACTGCCTCCCTGGAAATGCTAATGTAAATGGTGTCCCAAATGGCACCCTATTCCCTATATAGTGGACTACTTTTGACTAGGGCCCATAGGGCTCTGGTCAAAAGTAGAGCTCTATGTAGAGAAAAGGGGGCCCTTTGGGACGTGCCTAAGAATGATTGCTTGTCCTAAGGTCTATACGTCTGTGCTTGAGCCTACCATCATTGACATACAACTGGAAAGGTATGTATAGTCCTACAAGGCTTCTTCAGATGTAGCCTAGGCATTGATCTCACCTATTCAAAACTATTCCAACTATTACCTTGACACGTTCTGAGAATCAAATCATTTTATTCAAACAAGTCGATGATGTGGTCTATATTTTTCAGTGTTCATTTGAATGTGACTTCAGCAATCACCTCAGGCAGTGAGAGGAAATGTCACCAAATGTTGTTGCCCTTTATATAACAAGTCAATGATGTGGGTAGTAAGCTACTAGCACTGCAGAGATTGCAATGCATGATGTGTAGAAGCCATTAAAGGTTAGGCAGGACAGGTTGATGTTTATTGTCATGAATCGTACCCTGGAGGGATTTCCGCCAGAATGGCCAGCTGCAAAGTCAAAATTGTCTGTATTGTCAAAATTCATGAAAACAAAAATTGGGTTTTTGGTCTTAATTTAAGGTTAGGGTTAGCAGTGTGGTTAAGCTTAGGGTTATTAAGGTTAGGATTAGGGTTAAAATAATATTTTATGACTTTGTGGCCGTGTCAGTTGGTGACCACTCCGCAGAGCTTCCTCCAGAACAAGATCCATGACGAAAAACGCTAACCTGCGCAGGGCAGACGGGACTGTTTTGGTTAGTTGTAAATTTGTGGATGAAGTGGTGTGTTTCTGCATCTATCACTATAAAGTTGGGCTCAGGCCAGCTGAGGTTGAAGTGGTACAATAACTTTTACTGAAATTTACAGGACTGTCATGAATGATGCTTTTATAGCATGCACAAAAATACAAACTAGAACATGGAAGGACGCACGGGCGCGCGCGCGCACACACACACACACACACACACACACACACACACACACACACACACACACACACACACACACACACACACACACACACACACACACACACACACACACACACACACACACACACACACACACACACACACACACACACACGTGCGCACACATGATCAGATAAGACTTATGAAAGTGTCAGTGCTCAAATGACTTTCCCAGGAAATGAGAACTGGTGCAGTTCATGACAATATAACATCTACAGACGTCTCTGTGATACATGGTGTGTATATTGCCAGCCCTTTAAAAATGCTGCAGTTGTCACTATTTTGAACACCTACAACTCAAGGGAACTAGGCTCAAGACAAGAGGTGTTACTGTTGGTAGCAGAAAACAGTCAACTCCTGTCAAATGCAATGTGTTGTTGTGGCTGTCATGTATGTGCATACCATACTGAATCTAACTAGCTATATCTAATTGGAGCATGTCGAAAGAATGAACTTGAATGAATGCACATAAACAGTTTGCACTTTCCAATCTGCACTTATCTGGAGTGGCCTATAAGTTGTCCACTGTCTATACTGACTGAGGGTGACTGTTCCATAGACTTCTAGGCTCCAGTAGCAGTGGAAGCAGACTTGGGCCGCATCCCAAATGGTACCCTATTCCCTATGAAGTGCACTACTTTTGACCATAGCCCTATGGTCCCTGGTCAAAAGTAGTGCACTACATGGGGAATAGGGTGCCATTTGGGAAACACCCTTGGTCTTGCTGTGTGTCTGTATTGGCTTTCAGGACGGTCCTGTTGTGCAGCGGCTGGCTGCCTGGACACTGAGCATGGTGCCAGCTGTTGGCCCGCTCCGCTCCTTACAGCCTCCGTGCTGTCCCCTTCTGGCAGTGCGTGGCCTCCTCTGGCCCCCTTCACACCATAACGCAGCCTGTCTGGAGACGCTACTAGACTGGCCCAAAGGGGACAGCCAGTCCAAATCTGTCCACACCAATGTCTCCTACCTCACTCAAATCCTGTAGTCTATCTCAGCTTTCTCCAGTGGGCAAACACATGGTGACGGTTGTTTTTCATTATGTGTGTTTGTGTGTGTATGTGAGGGGATCCAGTGAATAACTAGATTTATAGGAAGCCCACTCATGTAGCCTGGTCTCCTTAAGCATCTTGTGTGTCTACCCCGTGTTTTTCCAAAAGGCCAAACATGAAACTCCACTTGAGGTCTTCCTATGGAGGGAGGAGTGAGAGTGAGAGTGTGAGAGTGAGAGTGAGAGTGAGAGTGTGAGAGTGAGCGTGAGAGTGAGAGTGTGTGAGTGAGAGTGTGTGAGAGAGAGAGAGAGAGAGAGAGAGAGAGAGAGAGAGAGAGAGAGAGAGAGAGAGGAGCTGCAGTGTTTTGCTCTGAGCGCTGTTTCATCCCAGACAGAGCTCTCTTAATCTGGAAACACTTAGTCACTGACTGTGTCCCAAATGGCAGCCTATTCCCTATATAGCGCACTTCTTTTGACCAGAGCTCTATGGGGGGAATAGGGTGCTATTTGGGACACAGCCATTGACTGACTGTGTACTGCAGTCTGAATCTCCAGCGGCACTCGCAGTCAGACCCAGGTCAGGGGAGACGAATGCAGCTTCTGCAGCCTCATCTGAGAGATTACACCATGGCACAGACAGGACCCTAATTGTCTGTCTGGTACATTGGACTGGCTGTTTTGCTGCTTAGGAGCACCACACACATACAAAAATACACCGAGATCACACGTACACTGGACGCACGCACCCACACACAAGCACACACACACTAGCACACACACATACAAGCGCTCTCAAAAACTCCCACAAATACACCCATGCGTTCCCTGTCAATCCTTGCCTCCTCACTCGCTAGGCTATGTAGGAGGACTCTCCTTTAGTCCTCCGAAGCTCCCTAGCAATAACCATGTCTCTCTGCTTATGACTGTGTAATTGGAAGAACAGCAATTAGGTCTCGCTAAATGATCCTGGTATGGACCTGAGTGGACTGACGCAGCAGTTTACAAGGACATAATTCCTTTCCTATCAGCTCTCTGTATCCCTGGGGAAGATTTATAAATCAGGAGGGACAGAGCAGTACTTTTAACTTTCTCTGACCAGGGAGAAAAGTGGTGCAAAAATGCTCCTTTATTGGCAAATTCCGTCGGAGCCATTAGTATTTGGTCCCAGTGAAATATAAGCTTCCAATGAATCAGCCAGTAAAACAGCTATGTGCTTACCTAAGCTCCCCGTAACTCAATAAGCTGTTCCACAGATGAGGCTGTTTTCACCAGGCAGACACACTTTTGGGGGCATTTATCACTGTGGGCTGCTCTAAAGAGGGCTGGAAGGGTCAAAGGGTCCAGGTATTAAAACCAAATGGATGCCAGTTGCCCTGTACCCCCTTGGTGGGCCATGATGAGAGAGGTCACATGCAACCTTCACAACATCAGTAGAACCGATGTAGCACCTTGCACTGGGAGTTCATTTTCATATAGTTAGCCTTGTGCATTTGTTTATTCAGGGCATGAGGATAGTGCTATTTGTCAGAAATGATGGTGTGACTCCAGGGTAAACTAGTGTATGCTGTGGAGAGGGAGGAAAGAGTAGGGAGGGGGTGGTAGTGAGTGACAAGCGTCCAATCTAACGTGAGCGAGATGCATCCAATCTAATGTGAGAGCTGCTACTACCTATTATCCTATGAGTAATCCTCTCAGGTGTTTCTCACCAAATCAGCTTATTAGAATCAGGGATTCAAAAGCATGACACACATCAAACCTTCACCCAACCAACCACATCTACTCTGCCTGCACGCTGCCCGCTCGCTCCGACAATACACTGTCTCTCCCTCTCACAATGCACAAAGTGTCAGTCACCCCTGAAATGGGCTGAATTCCTAGTGCGGCCCCTATTTCAGCAGCAGTTAATACCATTTGCTGTTTTGTTTAACCCACATTTGAGTTTGGAGCTGACATGACTGTGCAGGGCACACTGCATGTCTGCCTGATTCACCACACCACTTCGTGTGTAAGTCTCTGAAGTGACAGAAAAGGGATAAATGTCACCCCCATCAGCATAAGCAGTCAAACATGGCCTTTGGCTATAGGAGCCCGGCTGACCCAGGTTAGAATTCTGAATGGGAATCCAGAAGGGCACACATTATTTAGTCAACCAAATAATTCCCCTTTAGAAACATTTTTGTCACTCAGTTGGATTCGGGATTAATCCCTGGCTCAATAATTGTTTTCTTGTATTTTCTTCACGGTGCTGAAAAAACAGTAATGCTACAGTTTAAGTGTTAGAAAATGCTTCTGAGAATGTGTTGTGGTGGGTTTTCAGTCAGTGTGTGACAGGGGTTTCAGTGTGCGCCTCACATATATCTCGTGTACACGTACTGTGGATGACATCATGAGTGCGTGTGTTCAAGTTTCTTAAGTTGACCACAAGAACATCTGCATCCTGACAGACACAGAGTGAAACAACTGTCACGTAACGTTGTCACAGTGGAAGCCAACTGTTAAAACCCCAGAAGGAAGGCAGTTTAGAATATTCCACACTCCAGCGTTTGATACAGACAGAGAGTTTGAGACAGACACAGAAGACATCTGATGTTGACTGTAACAGTTTATTCAGTGATGGAGTGTCACTACACTGATAACTCTATCCAAAATGAAAATGGCATCTCTCAGATCTACGTACATATTTACAACAAAGTGCTTTGATTTCTATCCACATACCCGCTGTCAGAACAGCTGAATGTACCACACTACAAAAAGCATACATATACATGATAAAGCAATGCTAATTATTGGTCAAACGCGATACTAAGATGAACGAGATGGTTAGCTGTTGAACCATTTTGCACACAGATTAAATGAGCTTTATCGAATTGCAATACAGCAAATGACTGATTGATAGAAACACATCATGTTTGTTATGTACCAATCCATAAAGAATAGTGCAGGAATGACAGTCTACACAGCAGAGGGGGTTTCCAATATGACAATATTAGCAATACGTTTTGTTAGCATAGTGATGCATATTTCTAAATGACTTTTTCCACCATTTTCCCCTGGTTTTCAATACAAGTGTTGCATGGGAGGCTATACGAGGAGCAATTACTCCCATTTTAGAGACATTTACTATTTGTACATGCATACCTATTATCAATGCAATGTCAAGAATTTTGGTTCTACTTATCGACCAATTACATTTATCAACACAGATCTTAAGATGTATGCCAATATATATCTATATACTGATGAATAGGGGTGAGCCTTATAGATTTGATTAGACAGTTTGTTCAGACTAGTACACTCTGGAGTGTACTGCTGGATGCAATGCATTTGTAACACATTAAAATATATTTAAACACCCCCATTATCCCCTGTTTTACAATAACGTTGAAGAATCAAAGTTCTACACAAGCATATTTTCAGCTAAACAAGATTCAGTTTGTTTCATGTCGCAGAAGTAGGTTTTGTTACAATTTGCCATAACTAAGACCAAAAACGTGCTGGTGAATAGACTACAAATCATATTTGACATTGTAAACAAATCAAAATAACCCTTGCTGCGAGGATGAAAACGGAGGAAACATTCTGTATTCAGCTCAGACTACAATACTGTAAAACCTTGTAAACAATATGTACTTGTATGTGAGGCATCATGGTCATATTTTGGCTACTTCTGTGTGCAGCAGGCCGGGTCTCCCAGTGCTGCTGTTGTGTTGTCAGGTCGGTGTGGTTTAAAGGAATGGTAAGTTAAGTCCTACTAGGACCCTGAGGTTGAGAGTGGCCCCTGTGGACCCCTATAGCCCTGGACTAGTCCTGCTGGGGGCCCCTGGTCACTGTGGTGGCAGCCACATGCAAGACGCTGTAGCTGGAGACAGACAGTCAGACAGTCATGCTCAGTATGGCGGGGGCTGCTATGCCCCACTTGTGATGTGAGGGGGAAGGGGTGGGGTGGGGGTGGGGGGTGGGGGTGGGGGGGGGGGGGAGAGGTAGGAGAGGGAGGCCGACCGCTTGATGAAATTTGCATTGTCCTTGTATTTCTGTCTCAGGGAATGCTATTCATCAAAGGCCGGCCCAGAGTAGGAGGTGCACACCAGATGGGTGTTTTTACCCAGCTTAATTTCTCCACAGCTTTTTGCATTTATCACTCTGACACTAATTTGCCGGAGCCCATCTGTGAGTTGTCTAGGCCGGTTTCTAGCTCTCTTTCTAAAATATGAAATAAATAAATAAAATGAGCCTAGAAGTATTCTAATAAAAAACACAAGTATTAAATAAATAATCGGAAATGCTGGTTAGGTTTCTGTCAAGGGTGTCCCTTTCCAACCTTTAGCTTTTTTTAAAACATTTTTTATGTAATTAAATAAATATTTTATTTACACTTAAATGCACCTGAATGATTGATACATACTGTACTTTCAAACATTACATCTTTGAAAAGGTATAACTCAGCAGTATCAATTTTTTTTGCTGGTACATATTTTTTTCAGATGCATGATCTAATATACAGCACAATAGAATGACTAAAACTCATAGGAGCAGTTCCACAGTGAGCTGTTACCTTAGTCCTGAGTCCAGTTTTAGACTGCTGGTGTTGAATTCAGAATTGGTTCCATTACACTGTACGGTACTGTAGGTTTGTTGAGTGATAATATTATAACCAGACAGAACATGGGATATATTGTACTGTATCATGTACATAATCAAGAGGTGAAATACCCATTCAACTGGTGAGCCAAGACATTTTTGTTGAATCTGTATTTGTAATTTCACCTGTTTCATCCCTGAATAATGATTTGTTCAGGAATGGTTTGCCGTACTTTGTCTATGTAAACCAATAGCGGTGTGTATGAACAGTACAGAATACTGCCGATCACTTTTTTAATACTAGGACACATGCAGTATGTCTAAAACCTCGATTGCAGTTCACTTTTAGATGGAGGTTGGATGTTGTTGTTTCTGGATTCTTTCCCGTTCAAATGGTATCCTTCCAATATTTTTAAAGGAACTCCTACTTATATGTAACAGAAAAACATGAATCAGTGTTGTTGTATGGATTCTTAAAGGCCTCTGTTCGTAGTAGAACCATCTCTCTTTTTTTTTCTTTTTTGTTTTACCTTCATCTATCTTCTCCTACCATTGATATCTACGAAGGAAGCCACCTTCCAGTTCAGAAACAAGTTACCTGATTTTATTTTCGTTCATTTTTTTGCTAATGAAAACATTGTACTGTAAAGGTTATGGTGCAGTTCTCTCATCACAAGGAACTGAAAACACTGTCGCTCATAAACAAGCATTGGTTCATCAGGCGTTTCCTGGGGGGAGGGAATGAGGAGGAACACAACACAAAACCCAATCCTGTTCTCGTCATGATCCCTATACCACACAGTCATTAAGACACAACCCTAAACAGTGCATCTTGGTCTGAAAACAAACTCCCAGTGTATCCCCCATGGTCCCATCACATATCTCCTGTCTCCTGCCTCTCCATGGCCTGCTCCAGAGACACACTGAAATGCGTGGGGCAGCCTCTGTTAAAGGATGCTGACTGGCTCTGACAAGGTCGGTCTGACGAGGGATTAGCATCAGTTTATATAAGATAAGAACTGCAGGAAGGGTTTTGGTGCTGCTTTCTGGCTGGCTCTTCGGCAGCTGCTGGTGGAGAGTAAGTAAATAACTCTGGTCCTTTTCACCACAGTGCCAAAGCCAGGCGATGTAATTAATGAGGATAGAGGGATAAAAAGAAGAAAGGTCACATGTTGGGATGGAGAGAGAAGGGGGGGGGTCCGTCTCACTCTCTCACTCTGTCACCTCGTTCCCCCGACGGTTGTTTGAAAGAGAGATAGAAGAGAAGAGGAGAGGTGGCGTGCATCTCATCCCCAGATCAGGGCAGATGAATGAGGCAGGGGCAGAAGGACCTCTAGACAAAACGATCCCTGAGAGAGTCAATGGAGGGACAGCTGGCAGACAGATTCTCCTCCATTCACCGCTGAATCGGCCCTGATCAGGCAGCTGCAGCCAGACTGCAGACATGACATGCATTTTACTGAGCTGGTGGGTGTGTGGATGGCCGTGTCCTCATCTCCCCCTGAATACACTACCCCCCTCTCCACTCCCCCGGCTGGCAGACGCTTGCTCAATAGAGCTCAAACACACACACACACACACTCACTCACACATACACACACTCCGACCCCGGCACAAAGGCTGCTGCCTGCACGGACAGATGTACAGCTCCCTGAAAGAAAAGCTTCTCCTCACCCCCCATCACCGACCCCCTGCCCCTCTTTCACTTCCCCTCTCTCCCTTCCTGTTCCCCCTCCACTACTCAGCCCCACACTCTAACCACCAAACCACCGCTACGGTCAGCCTCAACTGTCTGGAATGAATCAGGCACACACACAAGGCTTGTGTTTACGTAATACTCCATGTCTTGGAGTCTGCAGTATTAGCGAGGCAATGAAAGTGCTGTTATCTAATTACAGATTATGAAATAAATTATGGACGGCTCCTTGGCACTTGTCTGCAGCAGATTTCTCTCTTGGCGAGAGCCTCTACTTTAACTGATGCTACTGTAAAAGCCTGATGACAAGTGCTGCAGATTCCTATTAGCTGAAACATAAGGACTATGCCTCACATGATCTCCCTTTTTACCCTTTGATATTTAGAGATCATTTGTTGATAACATGAATAAATCCGGAATGAGGCTACTTTGTGAATTTGAAAATGTGAATCTGCAGTTGTTGCCTTGATTCTGGTTGATTATGTCAAAACATTTCTGTAATGGTGCTTCATATACAACAAATGCATGTGAAAGACATGGCAATGCTCCATGCTCCTGTTAATACTGAAAACAATAAATACTGAATAGGTTTACTGTTGAAAGCACTCTTATCCCTCTACTAGGAACATATCTGTCCAGAGTCTGCTCTGCTGTTTGTACCTGGTCTCCTGTTCGGTGCCTGAATATTTTAACTTTGATAAAAGGCTTGGAGTGAGAAACCTTTCACTGTTTGTACACCAGACCATCAGGATGTGGCATACTGGGAAAAGAAAAGCAATAGCACTTACGGACTTGATTGAGAGAACACAAAAAGGAAGTGTCCAAGCTCGGGGTGGGGAAAAATAAATAATATAAGCAAAAAACCATAGGCTTTTATGAATGAAGGTCAGTAGATCTTGAACACCAGGTCAGAGATACTGGGCACCAGCAAGTCCCCGGATATCATCTCATTCACTTCTGGGGTGCAGTAGTCAGGGAAATCGAAGTGGGATCCTGAGTTGGTGTGAAACGCAGCATCAAAGTCTTTGTCCAGAGTGGCGCAATCCATAGGCATGCTGTCGAAGTTGGCGTTGGAGATGATATGCAAGATTTCCTCATCCAGCTCCTCGTCGGAGGAGGCCGACGACACGAATGAGGAGGAGCTGGTGGAGGTGGGGGTGGAGGAGCGGCCGGTGGAGGAGAGGGGCGTACGGGACTCCGATGAAGAGGACACCCTGGGGGACGACTCTGGGAGGCTCTGCTGTACAGGAGACCCAGAGGAGAGGCCCACAGGGAGGGTGGAGGTGGGCTGGTGGGAGGTGGTGGTGGGCAATTTGACTCTGAGCTGGGCTGTGAGATGAGGTTGCTGCTGCCCAGGGGTCATGGCAGCCTGCTGGTGGTGGAAGACGCCCAAGGCTGGCCTCTGCCCTCCTGGCTGGCTTGCTCCCTGACTGGCCATCTCTACATCCACTGTGTCGTCATCGCTGATGCCCTCGTCGTAACCTTTGAACTTATTGCCGTGGAAGCTGGCTTTGTGTTTGGAGGAAGGCGTTCGGACCTTGAGCCCTTTGCTGGTGGCTGTGGAGGTTGCGGAAGCGGAACCGGATGCGCGACCACCCGTGTGGGACTTGCCTGTCTTCAGGGGGACCTTTTCCCCGACCCGCACGGGCATGGAGCTCTTGCTCTTCTTCCGGGGCCGGTACTTGTAGTCGGGGTAGTCGGCCATGTGCTTTAGCCGAAGTCTCTCCGCTTCTTTGATGAAGGGGATCTTCTCGTAGTCGGGGAGGAGTTTCCAGCGCTTGCCTAGGCGTTTGGAGATCTCTGCGTTATGCATATCTGGCCACTGCTCCATGATCTTCCGTCTCTCGATTTGCGACCAGACCATGAATGCATTCATGGGCCGCTTGATGTGACCCGTGGGAGTCTTGCACCAGTTGGGGTCTTTGTTGGAGGGCGACGGTCCAAAAACCTCCTCCCCTTCATCTGCTCCCAGTCCTACGAAAACCTCTTGACTCAAATCACTGTCCATAACTGCTAAGTATTTGTGTCCCCTTTGCTGTACCATGATGGAGGATGATGCTCTACTCAGACTGACGGCTGGAGTCATCCATAATCACACAGACACTCTAAGTTGTTACTGCAACGTTTCCTCTTCCTGTACCACCAAAGGAAAAAGACAAGCCATAAGTATCACCATCAAGGGTATCGCTCAGCTGACAGCATGACTGTAAATGTCACATAAATCTACACTTGTGTTTTTCCTTTTTCAATTGTTACATACAGTATGGTCAGTACAATATGTAACACGAAGGCTGCGTTTAGACAGGCAGCCCAGTTCGGATCTTTTTTCACTAATTGGTCTTTTGACCAATCACATCAGATATTTTTCAGAGCTGATCTGATTGGTCAAGAGTGGGCTGCCTGTCTAAACGCAGCCTTAGATAAAAAAAAAGATGCCCATAACCCATCTGCTTTTAGAGGTGCAAACTAACACATCCTATACAATTCCCAGAGCACAAAAAACATCTCCAACATTACTCACAAGTTAATGAATAACACCACTACCATCACTGGCTGGAAATGTGACCACTAGGACAAACACTAAAACACTCACCAGAAATTCTGTAGGACTCTGCTTCAGTACCCTTGCCTCAGGACCTAGATGCTGAGTGTCTGAAAAGAAGCCGGCTCCCTCTCCATATGTAGAGAATGGGCTGGTTCTGATGATGCAGTGTTGAGCTGAACCAGGTGGGCTTGCTGTGGAGCAGAGAGGAAATTAGTGCTAGAGTTGAACGTCTGGCTGTTTCTACAGTACCAAGCTGTCCCAGGCTGGCTACATGCAGACTCTCTTTGAGTCTCTGTCTTTGTCTGTCTGTTTGTCTCTCTCTGTCTCTCTCTCTCTCTCTCTACTCTCGTTCCTTGTCTACTGTTCTCTCTAACCTATTCCCTCTTTGTAGGGACTGCCCCCCTGTCTGCTACTCTATAAACCTCCCAGTAGACAGCTCAACCTCCTCTGGCACAAACTCCTCCCCCTCCACCCACCACTCCGTGCAGCGGCTCAGTCTGTCTGTGTGTGTGTGTGTCTGTGTGTGTAAGAGCAGAAAGTCTCCATACAGTGAGGCACAGGCACAGTGACAGAACAGGGAAACTGAGCGAGGGAGTTGAAATGTTAAACGAGGGGGCGTTAAATGTTTAAAATGTTAAGTGCAGTTTTAAAGAAGCTTGGAGTGTATCCTGCAAGACGGTGTCTGTCTGCATGTTTAAATCACAGTTACATAACTGAGAAGTGCTCTGTGTTATGAATCTGTTGACCAGTAAACTGTGTGGGTTATAGAAGTGTGCATGTTGAATCGTGCCTACACACTATCAGCGTTAAAAGGTAAAAGTTCAGTTTAAAGTCAAGCTGTATATTTGCAGTATGTTTCCCTGTCAAAATGTATAGTGACTGCAACATGTCTGCAAAATACAATAAATAAATTAATTGTATCATAAATAGATAAGTTGATAAATTGATATGCGAAGCAGAAATAGATAAAGTAATGAATTGATTTATAAAGACAGACCAGACCTTTTCCACAGATACTGATGCAGGTGATATTTTCCTTCTCAGCATTTCTGAGAACCCATACATTTGATGGGCTTTCAGATAAAGCATTCCAGTTGATGCGTAGCCTATAGGGGATACGAGAGAAGCTGTGATGCAGAATCTATGGATTTGAATGTCAAGTTTGAAGTGGAACGAAAAAATGAGCATGATGTCCTAGTCTGACATTAGCTATGTCATTATTGCTAGCCTGGAAAAGGGTCCATTAAAATGAACTATCATTATGTGAGTGGGCAGAACCATTAAAGTTCTGTGCAGAGTGTGTCTGGTCATTCTGACAGACAGAGCTAGTGCATCAATACACCAATTGAGAAATCCCCAAACAGCATTTAGTAGACATCCATTCCAAATATGATATATATACAGTCTTGGTGTAATACATACTGCTGGTTAGCAGTCTGACAACTGAACTGCAACCTTGCACTTTCTTGGATGTTCCAATATTTTTGGGCTTTAATCCAAACCCCTCTCGTGTCATATATACTGTATGTATCTTTTTTTGCTGTGTTAAGTATACTTATTATAAAGCGGCAAAATGGAACAAATGCACGGTGGTATGTTCTAAATCGCTCTCTCTCTATTATTGCTTGTTCATCATCTGCTTCCACAAGCACATTGCATTAGACTCCGGGCCAGCGCAGTGTCTGGATGTCAGACATATTCACTTTGACAAATACTACTGACGTTAGCCCTGGCACGGCCGCACACACGGCCGCACACAAAATGACAACAACCCAATCAGTGGGCGACCTACTTCAGGCCCTGCCGAAATCCCTGAGCAGACACGTCTGGCGATTATTGCTGTAGTGGAGGCTGGAGGATTGGACCCCCTCTCTCTCTACCCCCCCACCCACCCCCCTCTCACATGGGGCAGGCCTGGTGGAGCTGTCTGCCAGATAAGGGCTGAGAAAGAAGGGGTCCTGGGGGGCTTGGGGTGCATCAGGGGTGTGTGTTGGCCCCCCCTCACCATTCTACCCACAGATAGATCATTTTTCAGGGATTAGAGGTCTGCTAGAGAACTGCACAGCGAGAGATCCTCTGCTCTCATTTCAGACTAAAGAGGGTCTAACCCCCCCGGGTTAAAAAGTAGAGTAATCTTTGGTCTTTTGCTGCTTTATATAATATGTTTTTTAATGAAAAAAAATGTCTTATCATATCACACATGGCTATTGGTCACATGCAGTGAGCATTTTGATACCCACCAACCATCATGAAACCAAATTTGTAAATACAAGTCAATATCCACTGGAAAGGAATCATAAATGTATGATTATTTGTTGAAATGTGTATTTTCAAAAATATATGACCCTCTAACCTGTGTCCTCATTTCTTCGGACTCCTGAACCATTTAATGTCATTCATGTGTCCTTTTCCATTTTTGCCAAAGTGGATGTACCTTTTAGATGCTGTTCACTCTCAGCTGTGCATTCATTTGTTGTTGGCATTGCTCCCTCAGTGGTGCAAATGTATGCTACATTTTCTTCATGAGTGGTTTAATGAACACACAGACACTGTGCATTTATGCATCAGCGTGCTTTCGCCATGCCACAAGACACATGTAACCTTTCTCTTATGAATACATTAATTTGCACCTTTTTTTCACATTTCCTTTGGAAATGTTTTATTCTTAGCCACTCTTTAAATTAAAGCTTTGGTGAATAGTCAGTTTGGTTAGCTTGGCTTGCCCACTGCTTTCCATTCTGAAAAACACCCGCTGTGCTATTGGCATGTTGCCTGCATTGCCCTTGTAAACCTGGCAGCGTGAATCATATTGTAACAACACCGCTGTCAAAGGAATGTCAGGTCGTGAGCTGCTTATGTGAAGAGCCCTGATTCTTGGCCAAATCTGTTTGGGGTGAGATGGTGTTTTTCCCTTGCGAAAAGGTCAAAGGGCACTCTCTGGCTGGACGAGGAGGGGGACGAGAAGGGGGGCGGATTACCTCCAACATGTGCACAGGCAGACAGCTGAGAGGTTCAAGATTTCGGCCCTTCCCCTCCCCTCCCCTCATCCTCTGACCTTTGACCCCACTGTCCAACGAAGCAAAGCGAAGCAGGAGAAACGAATGTGAACCGCCCCATCTCCCAGACTCTGACCCCTGACCTCTTTAAGACAGCTCCCCTCCCCCTCTCTCTGCTCATCCTCCTGTTCATTTATCAGAATAGAAACACAACCCCTACGCTGCATCTGAGATGCTAGAGGTGGAGAGAGGGGACAGCCTATATTAACACATCCTGGTCCAGTCACAAACACTTTTACTGGGCATGCAGTTCCTTGTCTCACTGCTCTCACTCATCACGCCCAGCCACCATTACCAGCACTCAGCAGCCCATCTAATAAATGAGGCCGCAATAACATTTTATTGGCAAGAGATGACAATGCAGTTTATATTCCTTTAGCTATATCCATTCTGTTACTGTATTATCAAATGTCTTGTGGTGGCCTCCACAATGGCTTATGTAGCCTACGAAAGGGCAATTACATCATGAACCAACTCCATGTGAAAGGCTGGGAGGACTGCTAACGGGGAAGCTGAGGAACTCACAACAAGGATGGCCTCTCTACTATTTCAAATTAGGGATTCTTGTTTCAATGTTGTTGTTTACCTTCATTATGTATAGAATGATGTCATAGCTCTATATGTTATGTACTGTAGGCTATAGTGCTGGAAGCGTCACTTCACACAGGAACCTGCAACGCGAGGTCATTTCAACATTTACTCTCTCTCCCCCTACCTTGCGCTTGAACTGGTCCGAGCCGCTGAGTGCTCTCAGGTTCTCCTCGAATGAGGGAGGAGGATTGGGCGGGTCAAGTCATTCCTCGGGGGTCAGTGTCTAAGTGGAGGCGATAAAATGAAATAAATAAAAGAAAACTCTGGCCATGTGGCATGGCAGTGACAGCTGAGGTTTAAAAGGGGGGCCTCGCTCAAGAGCACTTGAGACAACAGGCTCCTCCCATCCGAAGGCCAAAGTGTTCCCCATCCACCAAACTCCTTTCTTATTCATGAGACAAACACATCGTTAAAGACAAACATTTCACCTAGCTCTCCCATTAGAGCCACTAAAACCATCCATATCAATGCAGGTCTCTCTTACTCTCGCTACCATAGGCAACTCCATCTTCTGAGATACTGTACGTTCATCGACTTATTAGCCATTCATATGGTTTCAATGCTATTATCCCTTTGAGCTCTCTAACCTCCAGCCCCTTACAGGTGCGAAAGCACACACACACACACACACACTCGCACGCACGCACGCACGCAGACAGACACACACACACTTATGATTCACCTTGGTCAGTTATTTGGCTCAAATGATGAGCTAAGAAATGGGGGTTGACACTGAGGTGACATCAATATAAATATGTATAGTTTAGGCACCTACAGTGCATTCGGAAAGTATTCAAATCCCTTGACTTTTTATGCATTTTGTTCTGTTACAGCGTTATTCTAAAATTGATTAAATTGTTTATTCCCTCATCAATCTACACACAATATCCCATAATGACAAAGCAAATTTATTTAAAAAAAATACGGAAATATCACATGTACATAAGTATTCAGACCCTTTACTCAGTACTTTCTTGAAGCACCTTTGGCAGCGATTATAGCCTCGAGTCTTCTTGGGTATGATGCTACAGGCTTGGCACACCTGTATTTGGGGAGTTTCTCCTATTCTTCTCTGCAGATCCTCTCAAGCTCTGTCAGGTTGGATGGGGAGCATCGCTGCAAAGCTATTTTCAGGTCTCTCCAGAGATGTTCGATCGGGTTACAGTCTAGGCTCTGACTTGGCCACTCAAAGACTTGTAACCGAAGCCACTCCTGCGTTGTCTTGGCTGTGTGCTTAGGGTCATTGTCCTGTTGGAAGGTGAATCTTCGCCCCAGTCTGAGTTCCTGAGCGCTCTGGAGAAAGTTATAATCAAGGATCTCTCTGTACTTTGCTCCGTTCATCTTTCCCCACAGCATGATGCTGCCACCACCATGCTTCACCGTAGGGATGGAGCCAGGTTTCCTCCAGATGTGACGCTTGGCATTGAGGCCAAAGAGTTCAGTCTTGGTTTCATCAGAATAGAGAATGTTATTTCTCATGGTCTGAGAGTCCTTCAGGTGCCTTTTGGTAAACTCCAAGTAGGCTGTCATGTGTCTTTTACTGAGGAGTGGCTTCCGTCTGGCCACTCTACCATAAAGGCCTGATTGGTGGAGTGCTGCAGAAATGGTTGTCCTTCTGCAAGGTTCTCCCATCTCCACAGAGGAACTATGAAGCTCTGTCAGAGTGAACTTTTGGTTTTTTGTCCCCTCCCTGATCAAGGCCTTTCTCCTCCGATTGCTCAGTTTGGCTGGGTGGCCAAACTTGGTGAGAGTCTTGGTGGTTCCAAACTTCTTCAATTTAAGAATGATGGAGGCCACTGTGTTCCTGGGGACCTTCAATGCCGCAGAAATATTTTGGTACCCTTCACTAGATCTGTGCCTCAACTCAATCTTGTCTTGGAGCTTACGGACAATTCCTTCGACCTCATGGCTTGATTTTTGGTTTTTGCCCTGACATGCACTGTCAACTATGGGAACTTATACAGACAGGTTTGTGCCTTTCCAAATCATGTATACTCAATTGAATTTACCACAGGTGTACTCCAATCAAGTTGTATAAACATCTCAAGGATGATCAATGGAAACAGGATGCACCTGAGCTCAATTTCGAGTCTCATAACAAAGGATCTGAATACTTATGTAAATAAGCTATGTTCTGTTTTTTATTTGTAATAAATTTGCTAACATTTCTAAAAACCTGTTTTTGCTTTTGTCATTATGGGGTATTGTTTGTAGATTTATGAGAATAAATAAATATTTAATCCATTTTATAATAAGGCTGTGACGTAACAAAATGTGGATAAAGGGAAGGGGTCTGAATACTTTTCCGAATGCACTGTATCCCTTAATAACAAATCACAGTCCTGGCTTTGTCATTGTCACTGGAGGGCAGACTGTATTGAAATGGGATTTGGGAGTGAAGGGTACGACAGTATGCTCTCACCGTGCCAAGAAGGCTCACAACTCTACCAGCATTAGCTTAACAAATATTAGCATTTATAACATGTTTTTTTGTATTATCTCCCACTATCTAAGTATTTAAGTAAAGGCATCTGTTTGTCATTAAAGTCAATAGAGGCTTTTGTGGGGGATATCAAACCCCTCATAGAGACACATTAGATCTCAGCATTACGCTTTACTATGCGGTAAGACTTAACGGCTGCCTGCTGATTTTGGGGGATCTATGTCCCCTTTGCTGAGGCGGAATAAACAGATAGTTAACATTTAGGAACTCTAATCTAAGCAAAAGTTAGGGATTTGTGGTGGATTATTACGCTAAACACACTCTAGTACTTTCGGTTTGTTTTGCATGCAATGACCAAGGAACATATGGTTTGGGTGAGGCTCAGACGGCCAATAGAAGTTCATCAAAACAAAGTTCATCCTCTTAAGCGTAATAAACAACTCTGTCTGTCATTATAGAAACATGTTTTCTAGATGTTTTCTGGATATTAGCTAGAGAAAAATAAAGTAACACTCATAAGAACATTGTGTTGAATTCTCGATCTTGCACAATTTGTCACAGAGAGAATAATTCATATTGAATGGAGAATTCATTTGTTGAGAAAGAAATGGTACCCTATTCCATATGTAGCTTATTACTTTTGACCAGAGCCTATTGGCCCTACAGGGCCCCTGTCATATCTAAGGCACTACATAGGCAATAGGGTGCGATTTCAGATGCAGCCTCTGACTCTCTCATGTTCTCTCTCCTCAGAGGCTGCTTCATCATTATTCCCATCACTGTTCAGGTCCCCTAGGAAACTAGCTTCTAGGGGGAAATGAGGCCATCTTTTTCCCAGCCCTGTATTTATAATCTGCCCTCCCAGGTAAAGGACAACAAAGCAGCCAATTACCTCTAATCTAGCATGACTCATGGTAACTAGCATCAGGGGATGGCCAGCCCGAGGAGTCTGTCTAGTCCTGCAGATTAAAAACAGCACAGAAGCCCCACTATACTGGGCGCGCTGCATGTAGATAGAGTAGGAATATCGTTTTTTTGTGTGTGTTTTTTAAAGTAAATATTTTGAAGTATAAAGCAGCTCTCAAACAACCACTCACATCGATTTGTGTGAGTGAAAACCCATTGGCGAATGAGAGGGAGAAGGAGAGGGAGAATGATGAAGGTGAATGATGTGATTTGGTTGACTTTGAACCCCCCTTCTGAAATATATGCTCCGCAACGACGATTGGTGTTGGAAGTTGTTGTGACGTTTTGTCTTCTCTGCCACTGAGGGTGCCTGGTGTGTTTATGGCCAGAGAAGCGGTGATATCACATTGTGTTGACACTCCCACTCACTGGCACTGGATTGTTACGCCGCGCTCAGTTTCATAAATATGTGTGTGTGTATATACTGTACAATGTGTGTGCTCATGTGTGTCTGCATGTGTACATGTATACTCCCCATCCCCATCTTCACCGCCTCAGTCGGGCGGAACTCAGTTCTGCTCTGCTTTGCTTTGCAGTTCCTGTGCAAGGAGCAGGAGGAGTGGAGAGGAGCCCTGCGAGCACCGGAGGTCACAATCCTGTACCAATTACTGCCTGCCTGCCAGGCAACACCAGCCCAGGGTTTAATATTCCTTCCCCTCCATTTTGATCTTGGCAGTAGGGGTATGCCAGCATGATCAACCCCCCCCCCCCCCCCCCCACGGTGGGACCTGCCTCCCCTGTATCGCCCTCAGTTTTGATCTCTCTCCAAGGCTGGGCCGAGCCCCAGCTGTGCCCTGCATGCCAACAGGGAGGCCCGTGGATGGAAGCTGCTCTGCTCCCACTCGGTTCGCTCTGCCTGCCTGCCTCGTTCTTCAGCATCTGCCAGTTTAAAGGGCCTCTCCTTCACTAACGAGTTGATAGACTCCCTGTAACCTCTGGCACAGTGAATGCTAATGCACCCCGGCTCATACTGTTGTGTTCTGGGACCTCTACCGTGTGAGGAGAGGCTGTATTGTTAGTGTTTGGCGCTGGAAGGAAGCGGGAGAGAGGAGTGCAGAGTGAATGTGAATTGCTAAGGCCAGGTGAGACGATTTCTGATTGGTGATGACTTTTCACTGTCATAGGCTGAAAGTGCAGGTATCTGTTAAGAGCAAGGAAATAACTAGATACCTTTATTGCATGGCATTGTACAGTAAATTGTGCATTCCCTTTATTTGTGGCCAACCTTTATTTTCACTTCAGTGATTTCTACCATTGGCCTTAAAAACTAGCCTTCTGTCCTCCTTTTCTGCCTCCAGTTATACCTACTTTACTAGTTCTCATCTGTGAAACTTACAGCCTGCCAATATACTGTTCTTAAGCAGGAGGAACGACTACTCTTGCATTTCCTTTCAAGTCAGCAACTATTATGACAGCTATGACATCTAGTGAGATAGAAGCAAAATGCTTGAAAAAAGACCCCATTACCAGTGTGTATCATTCACAATAACTAGGGCCCGGCTGGCCCAAACCATGATCTCATACAACCGGATATGATTGGGGTCTTTCTAGGACACCTCTCATACATACACCTCACTAGCACTCAATCACTCCTGTAGGTAAAACAGATCAGTATGTCTTCTATCTCTCACTCAGGTGCTAGAAGAGCTCTTCCTCCTCTCTGTATTTCAGCGCTGCATTGGGGGAATCAGCCTTGACAGCTCCGCCAGTAAAATCACACCGGCTCCCATCAGACACCATTACATCGGAAAATGACAGACACGAGGTAAATGAGTGGCGATTTACTGCCATTTAAATGCAAGACAGAGCCTGGGAGGCTTGGCGGCGGCTGCAGACCCTTCCATCTCTGTGTGACTTTGCTACGAAGGGGCCATACATTTCCAGCAGACAGACCCCCGCAGGGACACCTCTCAGCAGCTCTGTGCTGTAGCCAGATAATGATTATTACCTCTGACTGAGAGTGATGGACATGAGGAGACAGAGAAAGAGAGAGAGAGATAGACAGAGGGGGAGAGAGAGAGGAAGAGTGAGAAAGGAGAAAAAGAGAGAGAAGGTGAAAGGGAGAGGAGAGAGAGAGGGAGAGAGCGAGAGAGAGATACAGACAGAGAGAGAGACAGAGACAGAGAGAGAGAGAGAGAGAGAGAGAGAGAGAGAGAGAGAGAGAGAGAGAGAGAGAGAGAGAGAGAGCTAACCCCAGCTGAACCTGTAGAGGCAGCCATGGCAGCAAAATAGCCAATTATACACATCTGTCGGAGACAGACAGGTCGAGTGGCGAATGAGGGAGCCCCTCCACTCATGCTTAAGAGCCACTCGCCTGCCCTCTGATCATTCTCGAGCATGCCTATTGCGAGTAGGGAAATATGGTGAGTGTAGGGTTGCAAAATTCCCAAACTAGGGTTTCTGGAAAACCAGAGAATTTTGCCCCACTAGTGAGGTGTCAAAACGAGTAATTGGAAGAGAACTCAAGGTTACTTGCATAACCCTGGTTCTCTGATATTATGAGTGAGGCATCTCACCTAGGGTTGCAAAATTCCCTGGTTTTACAGAAACCCTAGTTTGGGATTTTTGCAACCCTAGGTGAGATGCCTCACTCATAATATCAGAGAACCAGGGTTATGCAAGTAACCTTGAGTTCTCTTCCAATTACTCGTTTTGACACCTCACTAGTGGGATATGGCCAACTCCCGTATCGCACATGCTCTCTGAAGCCAAGCAGTCTCACATATCAACCGTCAGAGGCCCTGACACTGAGGACAGTATGTGCCAATGAAGGGGCGGTGACGTCTAGTCGGTAGATCCTCATAAAAGTATGAGGGGGTGCCCTACAAGCCGTATCGCAAATCTCCTATAAGGAGATGCCCTTGAACAGTACCCAAGAGGTAGCCATACCTCTGGTGAAGTGAGCCATCAGACCTTCCAGAGACTGTAACCCATTGCTATTATAGGCCAATATAATAGCTTCCACAATTCAATGTGACAACCGTTGACGAGAAAGGGGCCTCCCCTTGCAGGGATGCATCCAGGACACAAAGAGAATATGCACAACACGCGTACTGGACACTAACGGTGTCAATAGAAGGGAAAAGCGGCAAGTGGATAGCCGCTAACCTTAGGCATAAAGGTGGGGTTGAGCAACAAGGTAACCTTGGAAAAGCCCTGGGCAAAACCTTAGGCACAAATGATGAACTGACGGTGCATGCAGCTCGCTCACTCGCTTTTCGGACGTAAGGGCGACCAGTAAAGCGGTCTTAAAGGAGAGATATTTCATCTCCATGTTTTCCAGCGTCTCAAAAGTCTGCTGTGAAATAGCCTCAAGCATAATAGACAAATCCCATGACAGGACTAAAGACTTGGGAATTGGACATAAGCGACATGCCCCGTTCATGAAACGACATAACAAGGGATGTTTCTCCACCGTGTTCTTGTTGAAGCCTATATGAAAGGCAGAGATAGCGGCTAGATAGACTTTAACAGTGGAGAAAAACTTCCCTCTGTTCAAAAGGTCTTGCAGAAAGCATAAAACCTTGGATACAGAGCATTGGTAAGGAATGATCTGTTTTTGGTCACGGCACTTCTCAAAAACGCACCACTTGTTTCCATACAGTGAGTGTGTAGAAGGGGCCCTAGTACTCTGGATAGTCTCAATGACTCTGAGAGGCAGGCCTGTCACATCCAGATTTAACCTCTCACGGGCCAGGCCCAGAGGGGAGTAACGGGAGTTGCAAAGGCTTGTGTACAGCAGGAGAATGATCTCTGCTATCCAGAGCTAGCCTTGCAGTCGACGGGCTACCAAGATGAGGGATAAGCGTTCCCCCGGACGGAGTCTCCAGTCCCCTTGATAGGCATTCCCTCTGGACATTAAGTCTGCTCCTATGTTCAGTATGCCTGGGACATCAATCAATCAAGTTTATTTTATATAGCCCTTCGTACATCAGCTAATATCTCGAAGTGCTGTACAGAAACCCAGCCTAAAACCCCAAACAGCAAGCAATGCAGGTGTAGAAGCACCTGCATTGCATGAATCGTGTGTAGGGACAGTAGATGTGCTCTGCTCCCCATAATAATACTGACCGATAGTCTTTGTAAGCACAGGGAGCGAGTGCCACCCTGGCGGTTGATGTACGCCACTACAGTCGTATTGTCCGTTCTGATCAAGACATAGAAAGTGTTTCAGTGAAAGAAACACTGTCAGCAATTCGAGGTAATATATGTGAGCAATGCAGAGTTGTGTGGTCCACACTCCACACGTTTATTGCTTTTTACTCATGAACTGTGCCCCCAGCCCGATAGTGACGCATCTGTCATCATCACTTTCCTCGTTGTCACTACCCCTAGGGGAGTGTCATTAATGAAGATCGCGGTGCTTTTCCTGTGGCGAAGAGCTGAGAGACATGCAGAGGTCACCTTTATCTGACGATTGAGGTGACGCCGTGTACACAGACATTGGGCAAACACCCAGCACTGGAAGTCTCTCATTCTCAGTAGGCCAAGAGGTACTACATCAACTCGGTACTGGTATCCCGTGTACAGCGCCTTCAGAAAGTAATCACACACCTTGACTTTTTCCACATTTTGCTGTGTTACAGCCTGAATTAAAAATGTATTAATTTGAGATTTTGTGTCACTGGCCTACACATAATACCCCATAATGTCAAAGTGGAATTATGTTTTTAGAATTTTTTAGAAATGTATTAAAAATGAAAAGCTGAGTCAATAAGTATTCCATCCCTTTGTTATGGTAAGCCTAAATAAGTTCAGGAGTAAAGATTTGCTTAACAAGTCACATAATAAGCTGCATGGACTCTGTGTGGAATAATAGTGTAAAACATGATTTTTGAATGACTATCTCATCTCTGTACCCCACATATACAATTATCTGTCAAGCAGTGAATTTCAAACCACAAAGACCAGGAAGGTTTTCCAATGCCTTGCAAAGAAGGGCACCTATTGGTAGATGGGTAAAATAAAAAAAAGCTGACATTGAATATCCATTTGAGCATGGTGAAGTTATTAATTACAATTTGGATTGTGTATCAATACACCCAGTCACTACAAAGATACAGCCGTCCTTCCTAACTCAGTGGCCGGAGAGGAAGGAAACCGCTCCGGGATTTCACCATAAGGCCAATGGTGATTTTAAAACAGTTACAGAGTTTAACGGCTGTGATAGGAGAAAACTGAGGATGGATCAACAACGTTGTGGTTACTCCACAGTACTAACCTAATATACAGAGTGAAAATAAGGAAGCTTATACAGAATACAAATATTCCAAAACATGCATCCTGTTTGAAACAAGGTACTAAAGTACACCTGCAAAATATTTGGCAAAGAAATTTACTTTATGTCCTGAATACAAAGCATTGTTTGGGGCAAATCCAACACAACCCATCACTGAGTACAGCTCTTCATATTTTCAAGCATGGTGTTGACTGCGTCATGTAATGGGCATGCTTGTCATTGACAAGGACTAGGAAGTTTTTTAGGTTAAAAAGAAACGGCATAGAGCTAAGCACAGGCAAAATCCTAGAGGGAAACCTGGTTCAGTCTGCTTTCCAACAGACACTGGGAGACAAATTCACCTTTCAGCAGGACAATAACCTAAAACACAAAGCCAAATATACACTTGAATTGCTTACCAAGACGACATTTAATGTTTTTGAGTGGCCTAGTTGAAGTTTTGACTTAAATTGTCTTGAATTCAACTCGATGGCAACTTGAAAATGGCTGTCTAGCAATGATCAACAACCAACTTGACAGAGCTTGAAGAACTTTTAAAATAATTTTGTGCAAATATTGTACAATTCAGGTGTGCAAAACTCTTAGAGACTTACCCAGAAAGACTCACAGCTGTAATTGCTGCCAAAGGTGATTCTAAAATGTATTGAGTCAGGGGTGTGAATACTTCTAGAAATGATATATTTCTGGATTTCATTTTCACTTTGTCATTATGGGGTATTGTGTGTAGATGGGTGAGATTGTTATTATTTTTTTATCCATGTTTAATTCAGGCTGTAACACAACAAAATGTGGAATAAGTCAAGGGGTATAAATACTTTCTGAATGGCACTGTACAGTATATAGCCAAGTTATCGATACTCATTGTGTATTTATACCATGTGTTATTATTTTAACTATTTTCTTTCTCTCTGCATTATTGGGAATGTCCCGTAAGTAAGCATGTCACTGCTAATCTACACCTGTTGTTTACGAATGTAATGGGGTGCGTAACTGGTGGCAGTGAAGTCAGACGCAGGAGAGCAGAACTAGGTAATAGCCGGAGCAGTTTAATTCCAAAACCAACGGCGTAAAGAATTAACCAACATGGGTACAAAACCCGACGCGCACCAGTAAACATGTGCACAAGCACTTACAACAAACAATTCCACACAAAGACATGGGGGGAACAGAGGATTAAATACACAACACTTAATGAGGGAAATGAGAACCAGGTGTGTAGGAAAACAAGACAAAACAAATGGAAATTGAAAAGTGGATCGACGATGGCTAGAAGACCGGTGACGCCGACCGCCG
Organism: Salvelinus namaycush; assembly: GCF_016432855.1. Lineage (NCBI taxonomy): Eukaryota > Metazoa > Chordata > Actinopteri > Salmoniformes > Salmonidae > Salvelinus > Salvelinus namaycush. The sequence goes on from NC_052308.1 coordinate 36,329,830, forward strand.
AATGCCGCCCGAACAAGGAGAGGAACCGACTTCGGTGGAAGTCGTGACAATGAAGCATGTGACAAACACATTTTAATTTGATTTGACTACTGAGATGGTGGACCCCATCAACCCCGACACTTGGAGGCACGTCTTGAACGTGATGAGCGCCCCCTGTGGAACAAGGAGCGGCACTGTCAGAACAAAGTGGTGCAGTCTCCGAGAGTGCTGCCTGCCAGCCTCACGCCTAGGTATTCTATTCTCTCTTTTGGCCCCAAACAGCTCTTTTTCTGATTGATCTTGAACCCTAGCTCGGAGAGACGGGTTACAAGGGAATTTGTGTTTCGTACCACTCGTTCCCAGAATCGGGAGCAAAGCAGGTAATCATCTATGTAGGCGGAGACTCTCAGCCCCTTGTTTCTAAGTGGTGTGAGAAAGTAAAAAGTACATATTTTCTTTAGAGGTGTAGTGAAGTAAACGGAAAAGTTGTCCAAAAATTACACTACCGTTCAAAAGTTTGGGGTCACTTTGAAATGTCCTTGTTTTTGAAAGAAAAGCTAATTTTTTGTCCATTAAAATAACATCAAATTGATCAGAAATACAGTGTAGACATTGTTAATGTTGTAAATGACTATTGTAGCTGGAAACAGCTGATTTTTTTATGGAATATCTACATAGGCGTACAGAGTAGAGGTCGACCGATTAATCGGAATTGCCGATTAATTAGGGCCGATTTCAAGTTTTCATAACAATCGGAAATCGTTTTTTTTTTTTTTGGACACCGATTTTTTTTTCTTTTACACCTTTATTTCATCTTTATTTAACTAGCCAAGTCAGTTAAGAACACATTCTTATTTTCAATGACGGCCTAGGAACGGTGGGTTAACTGCCTCGTTCAGGCGCAGAACGACAGATTTTTACCTTGTCAGCTCGGGGGATTCAATCTTGCAACCTTACAGTTAACTAGTCCAACGCTCTAACCACCTGATTACGCGAATGCAGTAGAAGCCAAGGTAAGTTGCTAGCTAGCATTAAACTTATCTTATAAAAAACAATCAATCAATCATAATCACTAGTTAACTACACATGGTTGATGCTATTACTAGTTTATCTAGCGTGTCCTGCGTTGCATATAATCGATGTGGTGCGTATCGTTGCTCCAATGTGTACCTAACCATAAACATCAATGCCTTTCTTAAAATCAATACACAGAAGTATATATTTTTTAAACCTGCATATTTAGCTAAAAGAAATCCAGGTTAGCAGGCAATATTAACCAGGTGAAATTGTGTCACTTCTCTTGCGTTCATTGCACGCAGAGTCAGTGTATATGCAACAGTTTGGGCCGCCTAATTTGCCAGAATTTTACGTAATTATGACATAACATTGAAGGTTGTGCAATGTAACAGGAATATTTAGACTTATGGATGCCACCCATTAGATAAAATACGGAACGGTTCCGTATTTCACTGAAAGAATAAACGTCTTGTTTTCGAGATGATAGTTTCCGGATTCGACCATATTAATGACCTAAGGCTCGTATTTCTGTGTGTTATTATGTTATAACTAAGTCTATGATTTGATAGAGCAGTCTGACTGAGCGGTGGTAGGTAGCACCGGGCTCGTAAGCATTCATTCACACAGCACTTTCCTGCGTTTTGCCAGAAGCTCTTCGCTGTGCTTCAAGCCTATCAACACCCGAGATTAGGCTGGTGTAACTGATGTGAAATGGCTAGCTAGTTAGTGGGGTGCGCGCTAATAGCGTTTCAAACATCACTCGCTCTGAGACTTGGAGTAGTTATTCCCCTTGCTCTGCATGGGTGACGCTACTTTGAGGGTGGCTGTTGTCGTTGTGTTCCTGGTTCGAGCCCAGGTAGGAGCGAGGAGAGGGATGGAAGCTATACTGTTACACTGGCAATACTAAAGTGCCTATAAGAACATCCAATAGTCAAAGGTTAATGAAATACAAATGGTATAGAGAGAAATAGTCCTATAATTCCTATAATAACTACAACGTAAAACTTCTTACCTGGGAATATTGAAGACTCATGTTAAAAGGAACCACCAGCTTTCATATGTCCTCATGTTCGGAGCAAGGAACTTAAACGTTAGCTTTCTTACATGACACATATTGCACTTTTACTTTCTTCTCCAACACTTTGTTTTTGCATTATTTAAACCAAATTGAACATGTTTCATTATTTATTTGAGGTTAAATTGATTTTATTGATGTATTATATTAAGTTAAAATAAGTGTTCATTCAGTATTGTTGTAATTGTCATTATTACAAATAAAAAAATAAAAATCGGACGATTAATCGGTATCGCCTTTTTTTTGGTTCTCCAATAATCGGTATCGGCGTTGAAAAATCATAATCGGTCGACCTCTAGTACAGAGGCCCATTACCAGCAACCATCACTCCTGTGTTCCAATGCCAGGTTGTGTTAGCTAATCCAAGTTCATAATTTTAAAAGGCTAATTGATAATTAGGAAACCCTTTTGCAAATATGTTAGCACAGCTGAAAACGGTTGTTCTGTTTAAAGAAGCAATAAAACTGGCCTTCTTTAGACTAGTTGAGTATCTGGAGCATCAGCATTTGTGAGTTCGATAACAGGCTCAAAATGGCCATAAACAAAGACCTTTCTTCTGAAACTCGTCAGTCTATTCTTGTTATGAGAAATTAGATATTGCCAAGAAACTGAAGATCTGGTACAACGCTGTGTATTACTCCCTTCACAGAACAGCGCAAACTGGCTCTAACCAGAATAGAAAGAGGAGTGGGAGGCCCCCGTGCACAACTGAGCAAGAGAACAAGTATATTAGAGTGTCTAGTTAGAGAAACAGATGCCTCACAAGTCCTCAGCAGCTTCATTAAATAGTACCTGCAAAACACCAGTCTCAACGTCAACAGGGAAGAGGCGACTACGGGATGCTGGCCTTCTAGGCAGAGTTGCAAAGAAAAAGCCATATCTCAGACTGGCCAATAAAAATAAAAGATTAAAATGGGCAAAAGAATACAGACACTGGATAGAGGAATTCTGCCTAGAAGAGTGCTTTTCTTTCAAAAACAAGGACATTTCTAAGTGACCCCAAACTTTTGAACGGTAGTGTAAATACTCAAGTAAAGTACAGATACCCCAAATAACGACATAAGTAGTACTTCAAAGGTTTTTGACTTAGTTACTTTACACCACTGCACGTTGTGAGACGGAGTGCTTTGCTGATGCAGCTTGCGGTGCGGCTGGGGTGTCATTACAGAAGGAAGTGACTGGAGCTGTGATTTATTACCCCACCAACAGCAAACCTAATTAATGGACACACAATGTACATGCCAGACATGGAGGTATGACATCGTTTTAAGTCTCGGCCTATCGTGAAATTAATTTGACTCACCATGACATATATATCTCCAAATTCCCGCAGTATGCCATAATCTGTGTGGCTATCTCTGGGGAACTGCATTTTAATTTCATGGGTATCATGCTCATTTGCATTGGAGAGTGTGTGAGTGAGCGGAGCGGAGGGGGGGCTAGGTGTGAAGAAAAGGAAGATGAGAAAAAATGCCCCATGTCTAATCCTGGCTCCTTGTTCTGACTGGATGCTATTTCAACACTGATACTCAATATGTAGATTTTTATAACCCTAATGCGAAGAAATGTTTGTGTGTTATCATCGCCGCTCAGAGCCAAGAGCTTATACTGTAGATCTTTCTCTGGCAATGCATTATACTGGAACACAGTACTGTAAAAACATGTTCTCTTGTGTTGTGTCAAGACACATTAAAGGAGTTTTAACTCCTGAAAGCGTGCCTGATTTAAGCAATGATGTATTTTCTTATTAAACAATAATATGTACTATGTAGGCCTACTTGTACAGCAAATTTTCTCTCTGTCATATTAATATTATTTTTCATCATTTCTCCCATATAAAGCTAGGTGAATTGCAACAGCACTAGGCTGCATTCGAAACAAATCTCCCCCCGCATTCAATTTCCCCGTAAGGTGTTGGAGACTCATGTTTCAAACAGATGTAAAAACAACATTTTGGTACAATGATTTCATACTATATTCAGTGCTTATTTTCTCACATAAACTGAAATTGAGCTTTTAGCAACCAGGACCCGATTTCCACTAGATAACACAGCCACAAAGTCAAAACAGCTTTCCCATTTTGACAACGGATACCACTCCAGCGGGAGAAATCAATAGGCGAATATAACAGCCAATCACAAACTGGCTCATAAGTAATAGGGGTGTGCCGAGTACTCGAACAAAACGAGTATCGTAATGGATATGGAGAATTTTCAGAATACCATTATGACACAAGTATTTTTTGTAATTGTCCATCCCTCTGCTCTCATTTCCCCAGACAGACACTCATGGCTCTATTTCACTCATTCACAGTCACTCGTCTCAGGGCACAAGTCTCCCCTTCTCCAAACATCATGTATGAATCAGAATCCGTAGCTAGTCATTGTTGTTCAATCTTGTTATTTTCTGTTGACTTTGCTGAGGCCATATGGTTGTTTTTGTCTGTCTACTTGACGTTGTTTAGTGGGAAGACTTTGTCTGTCTGTATAATTATTCCATTGCTGACGATATCTGTCATTATTTCGTGATCCAAACAGATGCTTGCTTGCAGTTATTATTTATTCTTGCCCAGGCATATTTACAGAGAAATAGATCATTCGAAGATAAAATTACAAATGTAGTTTTATATATAGTACAAGTCAAAAGTTTGGACACACCTACTCATTCAAGGGTTTTTCTTATTTAAAAAAAAAACTATTTTCTACATTGTAGAATAATAGTGAAGACATCAAAACTATGAAATAACACATATGGAATCATGTAGTAACCAAAACAGTGTTAAACAAATCAAAATATGCCAAGAGTGTGCAAAGAGTGTGCAAAGACTGTGCAAAGCTGTCATCAAGGCAAAGGGTGGCTACTTTGAAGAATCTCAAATATAAAATATATTTTGATTTGACACTTTTGGTTACTACATGATTCCATGTGTTATTTCATAGTTTTGATGTCTACACTATTATTCTACCATGTAGAAAATAGTCCAAATAACGCTGAATTCTACATCTACACTGATTGAGTAGGTGTGTCCAAACCTTTGACTGGTACTGTATATAAATTATATATACATTTTTTATGTTGTGTCATAATTGTCGGGAGAGAGACAAAAGTTTTGCTCCTCTCAAAAGTGAAACAATATATGGGGCAAGCGAATTAGCCTACCTTCATCTAAATCTGTCTGGAATAAATGTAGGCAGTAGTAGCCAGCCATGCATTAGGCTACTTATTAGCCTATTTCGTTGATAATTGAATAGGACTAAGTAAGTAAATCATGTGCATATTCATCTGTCGGGGTCGTTTACCTTTGAACAATGTGTGTGAATGAGTGAAGGAACATAACGATGCACTCTGAGATGCGCTCTGAGTATTATCGCAGTAATGCACATTTGAGATATAGGCGTTACCGATATTTAATGCCACTTCCATGTTTTCCTATCACAAGTAAATCCAATTAAGAAGTGTGAAGTGAGGCCCTAAAAATTGTCAAATACTCCAGCCACCCTAGTCATAGACTGTTCTCTCTGCTACCGCACGGCAAGCGGAATAGGAGCGTCAAGTCTAGGTCCAAGAGGCTTCTAAACAGCTTCTACCCCCAAGCCATAAGACTCCTGAACATCTAATCAAATGGCTACCCAGACTATTTGCATTGCACCCCCCCCCCCCCCCCCTCTCCCCTTTTACACCGCAGCCACTCTCTGTTGTTATCATCTATGCATAATCACTTTAATTACTCTACCTACATGTACATATTACCTCAGTTAACTCGACTAAACGGTGTCCCCGCACATTGACTCTGTAACAGTACCCCCCTGTATATAGTCTCGCTATTGTTATTTTACTGCTGCTCTTTAATTACTTTTATTTCTTATTCTTAATCATATATTTTTTTAACTGCATTGTTGGTTAAGGGCTTGTAAGTAAGCATTTCACTGTGAGGACTACACCTGTTGTTGTATTCGGCGCATGTGACTAATACAATTTGATTTGATTTGAAAACGGATGATTACGAATACGAGTATGAATGAGATCGGCACACCCTTAGTAAATAATTCTGTGAAACACTATCGTTCCACTATTAATGCAGATATATTATGGACATTTTCTGAAAATTACAATGTGAAAATAAAAATAAAATCGTATGTGTAGCACCTTTAATCTCACCAATATTCCATGTGTCTAGAGTGTCTCATTTCTTCACAGGTTAATTTAGATGAACCACAAAAGCTCACATAGTCACTTCGCTTCCATCTCAAAACCTTGTTTGAGGAAGTGCTTGTCTTGTCTTCTCTCAAATTCTCGCTCATTAATGAATTTAGCAGCATCAAGCAGCAAACCTGAGAAGATGTTTTTGTGACAAGCTAGGCAGGCCTTCCTTCCTGGGGCTCGCTGGCATCATTGGCATGTTTTGTGATGTGTCTTTGATGCAGCTCAAATGTAAACATCTGTTTGGTCTCCAGGGAGCCTGTTGTGCTGGTCTAGCTTCCACAGGAATTATTATCATCCTCCTCCTCCTCAGCCTCCTTTTGTGTTTCCTGTAAAAAAAAAGAAGACATTTATTATTCATAAGAAGTTCTTAGGAAAATTATCGAATGCGCTACTGGAAATTGAATAATGGAAAAGTACATAATAATATATATAATATACAATAATATATGCCATTTACCAGACGCTTTTGTCCAAGCGACTTAGAGTCATGCGTGCATACATTTTATGTATGGGTGGTCCCGGGAATCAAACCCATTATCCTGGCATTACAAGCGCCATGCTCTACCAACTGAGCTACAAAGGACCAAAATATAACTTCTGTGGGAATGGGAAGATAGGCATCTGGGCGATGATATAGAAGTTAGTGGTGATAAAACTGGGAACACAGTGTGTAGGTTAGAAAGAATACGACTCATTGTGTCAAATATTTGAATGCAATATGAACACCAAAGCTCAATTAAAACCAGTAATGCAAGTACAAGAAAGGCATACAGTACAATATCAAGTGGTATAAGAAAAAAGAAAAGGCTGTCTTGTATTTCAAATATTTCAGTAAATCTTACTTTCACTCGTCTACAATAACCTCTACTTCATGAAGACTAATGCAATCCAAAGATGCTATGCTTTTTAAGACCAAAAAAAGAAATGCATTCAGACAAAGGAATTATATTAGAGGCATGTCTCAAAAGAAAAGGAGGTTTCACTCGCTCAAAGTTTCCATTTTAATACCCAAGTTCAAAAGTAACTCTCTAAAGATACAAGTTGTCTTGAGGTGATTTGAGTGAGAGGAGGGCTCCCTCCTTTAAAACAAAGAAGACTCAGGAGAGTCTGAATCAAAGATGTGTCTCTCTGCCTGCCTTCAGTCATCAGAATGCTTTAAAGGCTTATTTCTTCCCCCATTTGAAATTCTGCCAAACCTGGCTCATCCCTGCACCACTTCCCTCCCTCCCTGCCGCCTCCCTGAGCAGAGCAGAGCAGGACTCCAGCTGTTAGGTGCTCCACTGGCCTAATCAGCGTACCAACACACACAGGCCTGCTGCTGCTGCTGCTACCCCCTTTGGAGAAGACGAGGTAGAGAATAAGGTCTCTCTCTACAGTGCCTCTCCCTTTCTTTATTTCTCTCTTTCTTTCTGTCTCTCACAGGCGCACGTACACACACACACACACACACACACACACACACACACACACACACACACACACACACACACACACACACACACACACACACACACACACATAAAGTGCAGCTACCATACTATCAATAACTCTCTCTCGCTCTCTCTCTCACACACACACACACACACACACACACACACACACACACACACACACACACACACACACACACACACACACACACACACACACACACACACACACACACACACACACACACACACACACACACACACACACACACACAGGGGCATGCCAGGATAACAACCTCTCCCTCAACGCCAGCAAAACAAAGGAGTTGATTGTTGACTTCAGGAAGCAAAGGGAACATGCCCCGATCCACATCAACGGGATTGCAGTAGAAAGAGTCAGCAGTTTTAAGTTCCTCGGCACCACATCACCGAGGACTTGACATGGACCAACACCACCACCACTCTTATCAAGAAGGCGCAACAAGGTCTCTACTGCCTAAGGCGGCTTAAAAGATTCAGAATGCCACCCCGGGTCCTCTCCAGATACTACCGCTGCACCATCGAGAGCATCCTTACCGGTTGCGTAACGGCCTGGAACGGGAATTGCTCCGTCCACGACTAGAAGGCCCTCCAGCGGGTGGTGAAGACGGCCCAGTACATCACTGGGACCACGCTCCCACCCATCCAGGACATCTACTTAAAATGGTGCCTGAGGAAGGCCTGCAGCATCACCCCAGCCCTGAGCTGTTCACTTCCTTACCGTTGGACAGACGTTATCGGAGCATGAGGTCTGATACCAAGAGGCTCAGAGAGTTTCTATCTACAAGCCATCAGACTGCTCAACACTTGAACTGGACTGACCACCTGCACTGACTCTCCACACCTTAGCGCACACACACACACACACACACACACACACACACACACACACACACACACACACACACACACACACACACACACACACACACACACACACACACACACACACACACACACACACACACACACACACACACACACACACACACACACACACAGTATTGAGTTAGATGTCTCACTCATAATATCAGAGAACAGGGGTGACGCAAGTAACCTTAAGTTATGTGTTATTCAGGTTCATCGTCCAGACGTGCTGCCATGGCTGCCTCTTCAGGTTCACCTGAGGCTAGCCCCCCCCCCCCCCTCTCTCTCTCACACAAACACACACCACACACACACATTCATGCTACACACACATCACAACTGTTGCTATCAGACTCTTATTGCTAAATACTGCACAATTTATACACTTGCACCTATCCCCCTTCCCTAAAACACTTGTAAAAATTGGACTATAAATTGTGCCTTCCTGTATTATACTTAAGCTGAAATGTTGATTCTATTCTACTGAGCCATTTACTTTATGTTCGTATTCTTATCTTGTATTATTTCTTATTGTTGTTGCATTGTCCAGAAGGAACCTGAAAGTAAGCATTTCATTGGACGGAGTAAACCATGTGTATCTTGTATATACGACTAATAAAACTTCAAACACGCGCGCACGCACACACACACACACACACACACACACACACACACACACACACACACACACACACACACACACACACACACACACACACACACACACACACACACACACACACACACAGAATTAGAATACTTATACTGAACAAAAATATAAATGCAACAGTTTAATTTAAAAGATTTGACTGAGTTACAGATCATATAAGGAAATCAGTCAATTTAAATAATCTATGGATTTCACATGGGTGGGCCTGGGAGGGCATAGGCCCGCCCACTGGGGAGCAGCCCAGCCACTCAGAATGAGTTTTTCCCCACAAAAGGGCTTTATTACAGACAGAAATACTCCTCAGTTTCATCAGCTGTCCGGGTGGCTGGTCTCAGATGATCCCGCAGGTAAAGAAGCCGGATGTGGAGGTCCTGGGCTGGCGTGGTTACACGTGGTCTGCGGTTGTGAGGCCTGTTGGACATACAGCCAAATTCTTTAAAACGAAATTGGAGGCGGCTTATTGTAGAGAAATTAAAATGAAATTATCTGGCAACAGCTATGGTGGACATTCCTCCAGTCAGCATGCCAATTGCACACTCCCTCAAAACTTGAGACATCTGTGGCATTGTGTTGTGTGACAAAACTGCACATTTTAGAGTGGCCCAGTACAAGATGAACCTGTATAATGATCATGCAGTTTAATCAGCTTCTTGATATGCCACACCTGTCAGGTGGAAGGAGAGATGGCGAAGGAGAAATGCTCCCTAACATGGATATAAACAATGTTGTGCACAACATTTTAGAGAAATAAACTTTTTTGTGCATAAGGAACATTTCTGGGATCTTTTATTTCAGTTCATGAAACATGGGACCAACACTTTGCATGTTGCGTTTATATTTTTGTTCCGTATAATTAAATAGGATCTCTATGCACACACCCCTACCTTTCTTAAAACAATAGACAGGTTGACCACAGCTTTAAGAAAACCTTACCATCTCCACCCACACCTATCATGCTGATCCTATACTCATTACTGTGACTGGTGACTGTTGTTTCTAGTCCTGACTGGAGCCAGAGCTGTCAGTGTCAGTGCTGTCCCTCTGGCTGCTGTTGTGTCAGAGGCTCTTTAAAGGCAGAGGCAGCCTGCTGTGCACGTAGCCACCTGTGAAATGCCAACGTCAGGCCCTGCCGCCACAGATAGCCCTGATAAAGTATTGATGGGAGCCCCATGTTGCGAGAGCCACTCTGATGTGAAGTTCAGGGCCGATCGGAGTGACTGCCAGCTGGGTCTTTAGCCCTCCCAAGGCCCCGTGGCCACGGTACAGTGGCTGTGTCCCAAATGGCACACTATTCCCCACTATACTACATTTAACCAGAGCCCTAGTGCAATACATAGTGATACACATACTAGAGATAGACATAGAGGAAGATTTGGTCACACTTTAATAAACGCATTTATAGTGCATTATTACTTGTTATAAGCAGCTATGAGCCTTTATACTGTTTTGACATCTCCTTATAGCTTATGTTATTTCATGAGTTCCTTTTTCAACAGACTCAAAATGGCTAAGAATAACTCTCAGGATCATGATGAGTCACTAAGAATGATTGAATGAATAAAACTTTATTGACACCGAGGGTAAAATGAATTTGTCGCCAGCCAAAGACAGATACAGGGACAATACAGAGACATATGAACATATCACAGACAGCACTGCAGACTCTACCAAGGTGTCATACATTTTTACCATGCATTATGACTGCTTCTAAGGCATTATACCCGTTGGCCTTTAGTGAACAATAAATATGTCTGTATATCCTAAAGCCTTCAAACAAATTGGACAGGGAGGGTCAGCTGAGAGGACTAACGTCCACCCAGGGGTGTAGGAGCGGCTCTGACAAGGGGGTGGAAAGAAGGTATAACCCAAACGCGCTTCAGCCCAACTTAAACGAAAAAGGGGAAATCAGGTGCTCAACTGAGAGACTTGAATTCCCAAAAACGTTCCTTATCTCAGGAGGCTCTGATGAAGGCGATTCATGCCGAAACGTAAGCCGATTGTTTACTTGTCCCGTCAATAAATCTATCGGATTTAAACAACAACAGAGTGCTCCTTTTTCTTTATTCTTCCAGATAGTCACCAGTTGAAATATTCTGGGATAAGGAATGTTTTTTGGATTGGGGGGACATACATTTCTCTACGGGAGGCCGGGGGTGGAATTTTATTTGAAAAACAGGTTTTAAATGCTTTTTAGTGACTTTTGAGAAAAGGATGCAAAATAAATCTTAACTTACCAATGGGCAAGTATAAAAGGGGTGCCATGCAGAGGAGCACTTACTCTGCTACGGTCCAATCAGTCTTAAGGCCATGGTCATTCATACTGTACTGAATACCACACACACACACACACACACACACACACACACACACACACACACACACACACACACACACACACACACACACACACACACACACACACACACACACACACACACACACACACACACACACACACAAAAATGATACCCTACACAACTATAAAAATGAAATAGTATCATGGCTGCCTCTATCCTGCATTAAGTTAACACATGCAATACACCCTCTAGACTTAAGCTGCTATCATTTCATCAGAGATGATATTTGATCATTCCGATTGATTCACGCTATGACAGATCATCAGTCTATGAACCCTATGAGCTTGGAGAGCAGTGGAGGCTGGTGACTTGAGAAACTGAGGAGGATGGGAGACCCACGGTAAAGGTGCGGAACGCATGGAGATGACAAAGGGTGTTTCAAAAATCGTCAGACTAATTATTTTAACCTAAAGCATTTAATAAAGACATTTATAGTACAATGTTATGGGAAATGGGAATGAGAGGGCTACTTACACCATGTTGGAAAGGGATCACAGCAGTGATTGAATGGGGGTATGAGGCATGAGTTGAGGTGTTCAGAGGCTTGACCAGTGCAGGACAGGATTTGACTGGGAAGACAAAAAACAATAACACAACACACTACACAGTTAGACAAAAAAGCTAAGAATGAGTTAGTCCAAGCAAGGAGTAAAATCATTGATGTGTAATAATGTGATTGTGTATGTGATTGACTCTACATACAGTAAAGAGAGAAAATTGATAGGGGTACTCACAATGCTTGGAGAGGAAACATTCAATGTGCCGGTGGAAGAGTGGGCACATGAGACGTGGCTTCAGTTCATGTCAGGAGATAGTTGAGAATGGTAGTGGTCATGACCTCTTAATCAGGAAACAGGAGTGGACTTAGCTGTAAATACAAATAGCAGATACCTTCCATCATAGCTGCGCCAACGTAGGTTTGGACAACGAGTTTCTCTATGAAGGTAAACTCAGACATCTAAAAATGCATAAAGTCTAACACAGGCTGCGCATCTCACCCACTTGACACATCAAAGTAGCCCAAGAAACGTTCCTGAATAAAGCCCTGATCATCCACATACCTGACAATAACTGACAACTGCAAGCAGACTGGTGGCACCATCGGTACGGTGGGGCAATTTTTACCCTCTTTGGCCTGGAGATTTTCCTTATACTGTATGTTACCATAACAAGGAAAACTCTGGTATGACAGTGATTAATCAGTTGTTAAAAGGTTTTATATGGGGGCCTCCCGGGTGGCGCAGTGGTCTAGCTGTGCCACCAGAGACTCTGGGTTCGCGCCCAGGCTCTGTCGCAGCCGGCCGCGACCGGGAGGTCTATGGGGCGATGCACAATTGGCCTAGCGTCGTCCGGGTTAGGGAGGGTTTGGCCGGTAGGGATATCCTTGTCTCATCACGCACTAGCGACTCCTGTGGCGGGCCGGGCGCAGTGCGCGCTAACCAGGTTGCCAGGTGCACGGTGTTTCCTCCGACACATTGGTGCGGCTGGCTTCCGGGTTGGATGCGCGCTGTGTTAAGAAGCAGTGCGGCTTGGTTGGGTTGTGTTTCAGAGGACGCATGGCTTTCGACCTTCGTCTCTCCCGAGCCCGTACGGGAGTTGTAGCGCTGAGACAAGATAGTAACTACTAACAATTGGATACCACGAAATTGGGGAGAAAAGGGGGTAAAATAAAATAAAATAAAAGGTTTTATATGGGCTATGATGGGACCAGTTGTTCCTAATCAGGTCACATGATTTTTAAAAACTCCTGAAAAAAACTCCTGGTCCTGGGGGGGATGAAAACCCTGTCAAACTGCAGCTACCTTATATTTGTTCATATAAATTATATTTAGACTAGATTAGGAGGGGGATTTCCTCTACCAGACACATAGACAACAACAGATAGACAATATAACTCACAGGGCTGAGCTAGCTTTATGCATGTTTGAATCATGCAGACCTATGCAACTGTGGGCCTTATAAAACATTTACTCACATCTGTCATCACTATTATGTTGACTGATTAATTCCAGTTAATCACGTATGGGCAGCCTAGCCAACCCAATTTTGAATATAAACAACATTTGATCACATTCATATTTTCTCCTGACACACAAATGGACTATAAATACATAACATTACCAATTAGTTTACCTTGACCAGATGGAAAGGGCGCATAGGATGTAACGTTATGCAGCAGCTCTTATTAGTAGCCTACAGTTGATCAGACTGAAAGATTGTCTCGTTTTCATCCCATACAGCATGTCCCATTTCTAATGTTTACGTGTAGCCTAGGCTGCTGCTACATTTATGTCATGAGTTTTTGCTTGTGTCTGTCCGGAGTGATTATGTATTATCATCTTTGCTAAATAGATACCGGAGGAAAGTGGAAAGCCTACATGAGCGGATTCGAAAAAATGCGCTGCGTCAAACTCTCTCTTTAATCTACATTTTAATGGATGATGCAATGGAAGCTATCAAATCATTCGGACTTGTTTACGACATCCTAGAAAACACAGTCGAAACTTCGATATGTTCAGCAAGTAAAGCGTCGTAACGTGCAATTACCTCTGCAAACTCCTTGTAGTTGCCCTTGTTGGCGGAACTTTCCCTCTCGTTGTGTTGTCTATCGCTGCAGCTTTTTCCCAGAAGCTTGAATCTGATGTGGGCATTTATATGCTCCCTGCTTGTTTTTTGCCGTTTAGCTGAACGATCGATGTTCTTCAAGTCACTGTACCCACCTTTCGACCAAGGCCTAGGCTCAATCAATCATGTCTTTATGATAGTGGCCAGAAGGAAGCAACTCCTCAGTAAAAGGCACATGACAGCCTGCTTGGAGTTTGCCAAAAGGCACCTGAAGGACTCTGACCATGAGAAACATGATTCTCTGGTCTGATGAAACCAAGATTGAACTCTTTGGCCTGAATGCCAAGCGTCACGTCTGGAGGAAACCTGGCACCATCCCTACGGTGAAGCATGGTGGTGGTGGCAGCATCATGCTGTGGGGGTGTTTTTCAGCGGCAGGGACTGGGAGACTAGTCAGAATCGAGGGAAAGATGAACAGAGCAAAGTACAAAGAAATCCTTGATGAAAACCTGCTCTATAGTGCTCAGGACCTCAGACTGGGGTGAAGGTTCACCTTCCAACAGGACAATGACCCGAAGCACACAGCCAAGACAACGCAGGAGTGGCTTCGGGACAAGTCTATGAATGTCCCTTAGTGGCCCAGCCAGAGCCCGTACTTGAACCTAAACAAACATCTCTGGAGAGACCTGAAAATAGATATGCAGCAACACTCCCATCCAACCTGACAGAGCTTGAGGGGATCTGCAGAGAAGAATGGGAGAAACTCCCCAAATACAGGTGTGCCAAGCTTGTAGTGTCATACCCAAGAACACTCAAGGCTGTAATCCCAGCCAAAGGTGCTTCAACAAAGTACTGAGTAAAGGGTCTGAATACTTATGTATATATGATATTTCAGTTGTTGTTTTTTTATGAATTTGCAATTTTAAAAAAACAACAGTTTTTGCTTTGTCATTATGGGGTATTGTGTGTGGATTGATGAGGGGAAAAAAACAATTTATACCTTTTAGAATAAGGCTGTAATGTAACAGAATGTGGAAAAATTCAAGTCGTCTGAATACATTCCGAATGCGCTGTAAGTAGGCTCCAACTTATATTGTAGTACTCTGTATTATGGAGGCTTAGTTGATTGTTGATGCAAAGCTTGAAGTCTAAATTGGAGAAAAATTGAGTTTATAAAGCTCAAACCAAGTTTATTCACCCAATGGGTCAGACAGCTGAACAGACAAAGACATCTTCACACAAGCACTGGTATTTAACCCTTCCTCCTATGCTGAGTCTCCTCCTTACACATCTGAACAGCCAATACATATCTGTTGCTAGACAGAATTTTAGTGATATCTGTTCTTCCTCACTTCATCTGACCTGACCTCGGCCCAAATTCCTCACTCCTTCTCAACTCACGGCTGTCCTGTTGACTTGTACCAGACTGTGGCCCTTCTCCTTCCCATATGATTCCTGATGTCATAACAATAACATGTTACCAAGAACCAAGAATGGTTGAATACAATAAGTTTAAGCTTCCTATCATTGTTTATGAAACCAGTGGACAGCCAGTGAAAAATGCGCTCTTGCAACAGCTGCATAGTGCAGATCCCAGCCTATGGAATAAAAGTGGGGATTTTATTGCTCAATGTAATTCATGCTGATAAAAAAAATACATCTATAGGCCTAATGGACACATGCTCAAACTCGCACACTTTTGATAGACTTAAAGGGGCAATCTGTAGTTTCTACATCCATTTTTGGACTTATAAATGATATATATTAATGTAAAGATATAATTAAATAATATTATTATATGTTGTAGAAAGCGATGGGTTAGAAGAAGCCTACATAACCAACCCATAAAGTAAAATGTAACATCCATATGGCCAGCTATGTAAACTTTAACTTTAACATCGATTTATCCTGCAAAAGATGTTGTTCAATTGGTAACATACATTTTTGTCTTCTTCTAATGTCTCTTAAGAGGAAAGTAATCTAAGTATCTGAATGTAATCAGACTACATTACTGAGTTTAGGTATTCCAAAAGTTACATTACTGATTACAATTTTGGACAAGTAACTAGGAACTGTAACGGATTACATTTAGAAAGTAACCTACCCAACCTTGAGTACAGATCCTGTAGACTCATTGGATAAATCTATCAATCGGGAAAAAGCTCAAGCTCAACATCATCTGACTCAGAATAGGAAAAGACTGCACGGGGCTGGCAAGAGACAGTCCTAGGTCATGGAGCTCAAGTTCTGCCAGCCCAGCTGCCATTGCCCAACACGAGCTTCATTAGCTGAAGAACATTCAGGACCCTGTCTGGAACATTCAGCCAACACAACATCCATGTTCAGTTAGACTGATGTTGTAGTATAATATAGAAGGCTTAGTATGCTCTGCATTGTGCATTGTGGTAAAGATATTGCTAGCTCTTGTACATACACTATATTTACAAAAGCGTGTACACCCCTTCAAATTAGTGGATTCGGCTCTTTCAGCCTCACCCGTTGCTGACAGGTGTATAAAATAGAGCACACCGCCATGCAATCTCCATAGACAAACATTGGCAGTAGAATGGCCTTACTGAAGAGCTCAGTGACTTTCAACGTGGCGCCGTCATAGGATGCCACCTTTCCAACAAGTCAGTTCGTCAAATTTCTGTGGAAATGTCTAGGAGCAACAACGGCTCAGCCATGAAGTGGTAGGCCACACAACCTCACAGAATGGGACCGCCGAGTGCTGAAGCGTATAATGCGTGAAAATCGTCTGTCCTTGGTTGCAACACTCCCTACCGAGTTCCAAACTTCCTCTGGAAGCAACATCCGTGAAGCTCCAGACAAACAAGAACTGTTTGTCTGGAGCTTCATGAAATGGGTTTCCATGGCCGAGCAGCCGCTCACAAGCCTAAGATCACCATGCGCAATGCCAAGCGTTGGCTGGAGTGGTGTAAAGCTCGCCGCCATTGAACTCTGGAGCAGTGAATCACGCTTCACCATCTGGTAGTCTGACAGACGAATCTGGGTTTGGCGGATGCCAGGAAAATTCTACCTGCGCAAATGCATAGTGCCAACTGTAGTGCCTAGTTTGGTGGAGAAGGAATAATGGTCTGGAGCTGTTTTTCATGGTTCGGGCTAGTCCCCTTAGTTCCAGTGAAGGGAAATCTTAATGCTACAGCATACAATGACATTCTAGACAATTCTGTGCTTCCAACTTTGTGGCAACAGTTTGGGGTTGGCCCTTTCCTGTTTCAGCATAAGAATGCCCCTGTGCACAAAGCGAGGTCCATACAGAAATGGTTTGTTGAGATCGGTGTGGAAGAACTTGACTGGCCTGCACAAAGCCCTGACCTGAACCCCATCAGACACCTTTGGGATGAATAGGAACGCCGACTGTGAGCCAGTCCTAATTGCCCAACATCAGTACCTGACCTCACTAATGTTCTTGTGGCTGAATGGAAGCAAGTCCCCGCAGCAATGTTCCAACATCTAGTGGAAAGCTTTCCTGGAAGAATGGAGGCTGTTATTATAGTAAAGGGTGGGTGGGGCAACTCCATATTAATGCCCATGCTTTTGGAATGAGATGTTTGAGGAGCAGGTGTCCACATACCTTTGGTTATGTAGTGTATGTATATAATGGAGTTTGATATAAACTCAAACCCCTCCACTAAATTCGACCCTGAGGTGTCCATCATTATAGCAGGCCTACTGTTGGAGAAGGGAGAGGATGCGATGGAGACTTCTGACGGAGGGGATCCAGTCTGACCTGTGTTAGTAGCTCCAGAGCGGATGTCTGTGTTAGTAGCTCCAGAGCGGATGTCTGTGTTAGTAGCTACAGAGCGGATGCCTGTGTTAGTAGCTACAGAGCGGATGTCTGTGTTAGTAGCTCCAGAGCGGATGCCTGTGTTAGAAGCTACAGAGCGGATGCCTGTGTTAGTAGCTACAGAGCGGATGCCTGTGTTAGTAGCTACAGAGCGGATGTCTGTGTTAGTAGCTACAGAGCGGATGTCTGTGTTAGTAGCTACAGAGCGGATGCCTGTGTTAGTAGCTACAGAGCGGATGCCTGTGTTAGTAGCTCCAGAGCGGATGTCTGTGTTAGTAGCTACAGAGCGGGTGCCTGTGTTAGTAGCTACAGAGCGGATGTCTGTGTTAGTAGCTACAGAGCGGATGTTTGTGTTAGTAGCTACAGAGCGGATGTCTGTGTTAGTAGCTACAGAGCGGATGCCTGTGTTAGTAGCTACAGAGCGGATGTCTGTGTTAGTAGCTCCAGAGCGGATGTCTGTGTTAGTAACTACAGAGCGGATGCCTGTGTTAGTAGCTCCAGAGCGGATGCCTGTGTTAGTAGCTACAGAGCGGATGCCTGTGTTAGTAGCTACAGAGCGGATGCCTGTGTTAGTAGCTACAGAGCGGATGTCTGTGTTAGTAGCTACAGAGCGGATGCCTGTGTTAGTAGCTCCAGAGCGGATGCCTGTGTTAGTAGCTACAGAGCGGATGCCTGTGTTAGTAGCTCCAGAGCGGATGTCTGTGTTAGTAGCTACAGAGCGGATGCCTGTGTTAGTAGCTCCAGAGCGGATGCCTGTGTTAGTAGCTACAGAGCGGATGCCTGTGTTAGTAGCTACAGAGCGGATGCCTGTGTTAGTAGCTACAGAGCGGATGTCTGTGTTAGTAGCTACAGAGCGGATGCATGTGTTAGTAGCTCCAGAGCGGATGTCTGTGTTAGTAGCTACAGAGCGGATGCCTGTGTTAGTAGCTCCAGAGCGGATGCCTGTGTTAGTAGCTACAGAGCGGATGTCTGTGTTAGTAGCTACAGAGCGGATGTCTGTGTTAGTAGCTACAGAGCGGATGTCTGTGTTAGTAGCTACAGAGCGGATGCCTGTGTTAGTAGCTACAGAGCGGATGCCCGTGTTAGTAGCTACAGAGCGGATGCCTGTGTTAGTAGCTACAGAGCGGATGTCTGTGTTAGTAGCTACAGAGCGGATGCCTGTGTTAGTAGCTACGGAGCGGATGTCTGTGTTAGTAGCTCCAGAGCGTATGCCTGTGTTAGTAGCTACAGACCGGATGCCTGTGTTAGTAGCTACAGAGCGGATGCCTGTGTTAGTAGCTACAGAGCGGATGTCTGTGTTAGTAGCTACAGAGCGGATGCCTGTGTTAGTAGCTACAGAGCGGATGTCTGTGTTAGTAGCTACAGAGCGGATGCCTGTGTTAGTAGCTACAGAGCGGATGTCTGTGTTAGTAGCTACAGAGCGGATGTCTGTGTTAGTAGCTACAGAGCGGATGCCTGTGTTAGTAGCTCCAGAGCGGATGCCTGTGTTAGTAGCTACAGAGCGGATGTCTGTGTTAGTAGCTACAGAGCGGATGTCTGTGTTAGTAGCTACAGAGCGGATGCCTGTGTTAGTAGCTACAGAGCGGACAGTGCCACTTTCTCCTGGAGAAAGTGGCTGTCCTTCAGCAGACCCAAAGGCTAAGGAGAGACGAAAGGTTCAGCAGGGTCTATCTACGATCGTCAAAGTCACACACGGAGCGACTCATTGATCTGATCTTCAGAACTCTTCTTCGGGAGATTCCGACCGGGAAGAAATTCTACATCACTGGGAGTGGGCGAGTGATGCAACGGTCTCCATTTGGTCTTGATGCTGGTAGCAGGGGCCGGGAGCTGCAGAGAAAGACAATTGATGTTACTTTCACTGAATCCTGACATTATATCCCTGAATGAGACACATCTAACAGGTCAACGTTCATTTGAAATAGACAGGTACACTTGGTTTGGACATAATAGGAAAACGCATGTAAGAGCGCCTAAAGGATCTGGTGGAGTTTGACTTTTTGTTAGAAACAAGATACGCGAGTCCTATAATTAATGTGATTGACAAATCAGTAGATGTCATAATGGGACTGAGATTTGAGCATTCACTATCGGAATATTGTTTTGTTATTGTCTCCCATTATTTTCCTCCTGTGGGCTCTACATCAGGATGTGATTCTCAAACTTTCTTTAGCCACCTGTTGGCTCAAATTTAGACTTTTTCGGAGGTTGACGCTATTTACCTCTGGAAATTTAAATAGTTGTATTGCTGGTTTGGAAGACTGTATACAGGATGGTGATAATGTTGCACCCAGGTCCAACTTAGACACTGTGTTAAATAAGCATGGTGAAACCTTACTGGAATTCCTAAAGGATTCAAAAGGCTGTATTCTAAATGGAAGAATATCCCCTGAGAAAGATAATTTCACATCAATCTCTACAAAAGGGAAAAAGGTTGTTGATAACATCATTACCCCCCATGACTGTTTAAATACATGTTTTGAGTATAATGTCTTTACCCCTAATGAGCTGTCGGAAAGTGTGGGAGTTGACTGTATGTCTTTAATTGGGGATCGCTGTAGAATACCTGACCACTGTGTTGAGTCTGACATTTCAGGCTGGGGTTCAATCGGGATGTTTGTAATGATATGTCTGAAGGCTAGTCTAATGTATGTATCAAGCGAAGACTCAGAAACCTACCAGATCATTTCCATTCCTCCAGTATGTGTTATAATGCTCTGTTGGAGCTCATTGATCAACTTGAAATACACCAGAAAAATCAAGATGGCATTTACTCCTGGTATGACATTCTGTGATGTGTATTATAATGAATTGGATGACGGTGTTAAGGGGACATTTTTAAATACATCCAGAAAACTAAAATTGTACAAAAGTGGGTAAACCCTTCTGGACTAAGGAATTAGATACATTATGGTCTTACACGGAACCCAAACCGGCTGCACGCGTGCGCCATCGTGCGCCATCGTGTATAAATGTATTTTGTCCCCCTACACCAAACGCGATCACGACACGCAGGTTAAAATATCAGAACAAACTCTGAACCGATTACATTAATTTGGGGACATGTCGAAAAGCATTAAACATTTATGGCAATTTAGCTAGTTAGCTTGCACTTGCTTCCTATTTAGCTAGCTTGCTGTTGCTAGCTAATTTGTCCTGGGATATAAACATTGAGTTGTTATTTTACCTGAAATGCACAAGGTCCTCTACTCCGACAATTAATCCACACATAAAATGGTCAACCGAATCGTTTCTAGTCATCTCTCCTCCTTCCAGGCTTTTTCATCTTTGAACTTATATGGTGATTGGCATTTAAGCTTTCATAGTATTACTACGACAACCGGCAACATAGTTCGTCTTTCAATCATCCATGTGGGTATAACCAATGAGGAGATGGCACGTGGGTACCTGCTTCTATTAACCAATGAGGAGATGGGAGAGGCAGGACTTGCAGCGCGATCTGCGTCAGAAATAGAAAGGACTTCTATTTTAGCCCTTGGCAACGCAGACACTCGTTGACGCGTGCGAGCAGTGTGGGTGCAATAATTGAATAACATAGATTTCTAAATCTAGTTTGCAACGCTCGCGCAAGCGACGAGAGCGGTGTGGTCAGCCTGTCAGATGAGATTGTCTGAAAAAATCATTCTAAAAGGTAAAGGAAATAAAAAGCACAAGGATGACCAAAATAATTCATTTGAAGCTTGTCAATATAAATTTGATTAAATATTACTATCTATAAAGCGGATATTTAAGAGGAGGCAGGCATTACAGTTGGAACAGTTACAGACCAACAACCCATAACAGTTTTGGAGTGAGATTAACAAGTTAGGTCCCAAAAAGGTTAAGCCAATTCCCATGAAAATTGAATTAGAAAATGGAGAGCTTCACCATCAACCTGACATTGTTTTGGGGAAATGGGAAAGAGATTTTGCACATTTATTTTTTAAGGTGTCAAGAGACCTTCTATGTTTGATGGTTAGTTTTCTAAGGAAACATGCTTTCATAAGGTGGTTGGAGAAAGAAAAAAAGAAGGATTCCTACACCCATAACCACTCTCTGAATGGCCGTCTTAGATTAGTCAGAAAGGTGGTTGAGCGTATTAAACCAAAGAAAGACACAGGAATTGATGACTTATCTAATTAAGTTTTGAAGTCACCTAAATTGTTACAAATGCTCCGCCGCTATCAGACTCTTCCAGGCTTGTTTTGAGAATGGTATCATTCCATCTGTATGGTTAAAATCCATAATCAAGCCTCTTCCAAAATCCTCCCAAAAGTACCCTGAAATCGCAATGAACTATAGAGGGATTAGTCTCATTAGCACTGTATGTAAGTTGTATTCATGCATTCTAAATAACAGGATCTCCCACTATCTAGAACTGTCTGGTCAGCTTGCTGATGAACAGAATGGCTTTAGGAAAGCCAGAGCTTGTACAGACCACATACTGTATATACTGGATCTACAGTGGTTTAAGCTAGAATTCAAGAGAGAAAACCAACTTTTGCCTGTTTTATTGATTTTTAGAAGGCTTTCGATTGGGTGAATAGAGACCTCGCTTTTAGACTGATTAAAATGGAAATTGATGGAAGATTTGATGATGCAATTAAAGCCCTGTATAGATCTCCAGTCACCTGTGTACAGGTAAATGATCTGAGGACTGGATGGCTTCCCACTCTGTTTGGGGTCAGACAAGGTGATGTGCTTTCTCCAACATTATTTGCCCCTTTTGTAAACGACTTGGCCCAGCAAATCAAACATGCTAATTTAGGAGTTAATCTAGATGACACGGCTCTGGGAATACTGCTGTGTGCAGACGATATTGATTTGGAATGTACGGTATGTTGAACACTCTCAATCTTTGGTGTACAAAGTGGAGAATAATGATTAACCAAGATAAAACCCAGATAATGCACTTCAGAAAAAAGTGTACAGTAAGAAGTATTTATGACTTTTCTTTTGGAGCAATGCCCCTAAAGTACACTTGCTCATATAAATACATTGGTTTCCTTTTTGATGAGTATATAACCTTTGAGAAAGGTATGAAGTCCCTATCTGATTCTGCATGTAGAGGGTCCATTGGTAGTACATTTCAAATCTGTAAAGACCGTGGCTATAATTCATGTGTGTGTCCTATATTGAACTATGCTGCTGGAATATGGGGTTGTAAAGAAGCCAAAACAGCAAACTCTATTCAAAACAGAGCCAAACTATGTTTCCTTGGAGTGCATAAGCGTGCTCCAAACTTTGCTATTCAAGGAGACATGGGATGGGAGCCCAGTGTAATAAGACATAGGGGGGAAATTATTAGGTTATAGAACTGTCTTATCAATATTGCAGAGGACAGAATAACACATAGAATTACCCTTGGACAAAGGAACAAAGGAACTCAATATTTAAGGAAGCTGATCTACAACACATATTTGGAAACAAGTTACGATGCAATGTCAACGTGATCAAACACAAGTTAACCTTTAGCTCCAAAGAAAAACGGTCACCTGATATATGGCTAAAACCAAAACTCAGAATTTATAACCAGATTAAAAACATATATCATGCAGAACCGTATGACTCTTGTCAACTAACAAGAAGTCAAAGATCCTTGTGTGCCCAGTTGAGAACCGGTATATTGCCTCTGGTAATTGATGTAGGTAGGTTCATTGCTCTAAATGAAGAAGAATGGCTATGTACAGCCTGCGATTTAGGTGAGATTGAGAATGAACTGCTCTTTTTATTTTATTGTACTTTATATGATGATTTAAGAGAAACCGTGTTTGAAAGAATGCAACAACAGAAACCAGAACTATTCTAGAGTAGTGATGAAGAAAACGTTTTATTTCCAAAGTGTGGAAGACGCAACAAGATAAGTTGTATAACTGAAAGGTTTTAGTTTTTTGTGTTTCAATTGTATTCATTTTAGTAGGAATGCAAATGTGTATGTATAATGAATAAAATTATAAATGCAACATGTGAAGTGTTGGTCCCATGTTTCATGAGCTGAAATAAAATATCCCAGAAATGTTCCATACGCACAAAAAGCTTATTTCTTTCAAATTTTGTGCACACATTTGTTTATATCCCTGTTAGTGAACTTCTTCTTTGCCAAGATAATCCATCCACCTGGCAGGTGTGGCATATCAAGAAGCTGATTAAACAGCATGATCATTACAAGGTGCACCTAGTGCTGGTAAAAACAAAAGACCACTCTTAAATGTGCAGTTTTGTCACACAACACAATGCCAAAGATGTCTCATATTTTCAGGGAGTGTGCAATTGGCATGCTGACTGCAGGAATGTCCACCAGAGCAGTTGCCAGATAATTGAATGTTCATTTCTCTACCATAAGCCGCCTCCAACGTCGTTTTAGATAATTTGGCAGTAGGTCCAACAGGCCTCACAACAGCGGACCACGTTTAACCACGCCAGCCCAGGACCTCCACATCCGGCTTCTTCACCTGCGGGATCATCTGAGACCAGCCACCCGGACAGCTGATGAAACTGAGGAGTATTTCTGTCTGTAATAAAGCCCTTTTGTGGGGAAAAACTCATTCTGAGTGGCTGGGCCTGGCTCCCAAGTGGGTGGGCCTATGCCCTCTTAGGCCCACTCATGGCTGCGCCCCAGCCCAGTCATGTGAAATTCATAGATATAGCGTCTATTGAATTTATTTCAATTGACTGATTTCCTTATATGAACTGTAACTCAGTAAAATCGTTGAAATTGTTGCATGTTGCGTTTATATTTTGTTCAGTATACGTAATATGTATGTAGGTATGTATGTATGTATGTACTGTAAGTGTGTGCATATACACTGAGTGTACAAAACATTAGGAACACTTGCTCTTTCCATGACAGGTGAATCCAGGTGAAAGCTATGATCCCTTATTGATGTCACCTGTTAAATCAACTTCAATCAGTGTAGACGAAGGAGAGGATACAGGTTAAATAATAATTTTTATGGTAGTTGGTAGTAGGTGCCAGGCACACCGGTTTGAGTGTGACAAGAACTGCAATGGTGCTGGGTTTACCGTGTGTATCAAGAATGTTCCACCATCCAAATGACATCCAGCCAACTTGACACAACTGTGGGAAGCATGGGCCATCCTCCCTGTGGAACGCTTTCAACGCCTTGTAGTCCATGTCCCAACGAATTGAGGCTGTTTTGAGGGCAAGAGGGGTGCATCTCAATATTAGGAAGGTGTTTTGTACACTCAGTGTATGTATAAGTATGATCATTTTATTTGTATACAACAAATACAGTGTCTTAGAAGCCCATGTGGGAAGACACTATAATAAATGATGCAGGGAGTTGCTGTATCATTTCAACTTTAATTTGTTGGCAAGTGAAAATGTTTCTATGAAACAGATTAGTCTGTCAATGTAGCAAATAAGTAGACATGGCTTGTATTCAAGACAAAATGTATTTGCTCTGGAGACCGAGGTGAGTTTACACAGCAGTATGCAGAAACAGTTATGACAATGTATGACATAGATGAAACATATAGTACAAACTCCTATAATAAATACTACAGTTCTACAAAGGGAATACTTGCATATTATATGGTGAGTTTGGGGGGTGCAGTGAGGTGTTCAGAGTCACTTTGAAACGAGAGGAGATTGTTGTTATGGACCTTTCACATCTCCGCTTGAATTTCTGGAATGGCTCGAATGGCCCCATCAACACATGCAGGCAAAGCGGATTTGGTGTCCTGTGCCTAGCTTCTTCCCATGTACAACAAACTCCATCTGTAGGCCACCAAGCGGTACTATCTGTAAGAGAATGACAAAAATGCTATTAGACTTTCATGGGCAACCATTGTGTACTGTCTGTATTCCTACTGTACAGCACGATGCAGAATATTACACATCTCACAACACACAGGTATAGTTACTCAAAGACTAATATGAGTAATAAAGGCAAAGTCATTCCTTTAATCTTCCTCTTCGTCATCGTCATCAAAACATTTCTCCAGTTTTGTTCCTAGTCCTCCTAATGAGATGCACTGAGGCTAGGTAGGCTACAGTACATTTTGGGTATAGCAAACAAAGCTAGCTAGCTCAACTTGGCTAACTCGGCTTGCATTGGTATTGCAAGCCCTGTAATGGCCGAATCGATCATGAAATTATACTGTACTGAACAACACTGCCTCGTGTGAAAAGAGAGTTTAGCTATATTGATAGCCAGCTACCAACAGCAAAACAACTTACTTGTTTGTCATTTGCCCTCCACCGCCACCGCCACCGCCACCGCCACCGCCACCGCCACCGCCACCGCCACCGCCACCGCCACCGCCACCGCCACCGCCACCGCCAGTTGATCTTGGAGGTCGTCTCCAGCACACCTCTATCCCTATATGTGTCAAAATTTTGATGGTCACACACACATTCCATGGGGTCGGCAGTGACCCTCTCTAGTAAGAACTCAAATGAATAGGGCATTATGTTACATACTATGTTAGTGTGTATAAGAACGTCAAAAACTGTTTAGTCGTCCAGCTCTCCTTGGAAAGAAGAATAACTAAAAGCAGTAATTGTAATTATTTAGCTAGCCATCTCAGATAGACAGTGCATGGTATCATAGCTCACGTGAACCTGTAGTAACTAGTAACACCCCCGTTTTGAAAAGCCTGCCTTCAAGGGAGGGAACACAATTGGACAAGGAAGTAGAACTCCTGTCAGGCTGTAGTCTTTACAAAGCCAGGAAAAATGAGTAGGAACATCGTTGAGACAAGTCCAATGGCTCTATTGAACAAGGACAACCATATCTACTCGCTGCTAATGTGATCGTGCAATCGGCGAAACACAAGGGCCACAATAATTGCTAAAAAACATGACTCCATGAATTTTTGGATCAGACAGCAGGCTCAATCAACCAACGACATCATTGGTTGAACTTTCCCAGCGCAAATATTTTTTTTTATTCAAATAATTTTGTCTGAAACACCTCTCATCACTCATAATTAAGTAGGGAGACTGGAAAAACACCCCAAATAGTGTCTAACGGTGAAGTTTCCCTTTAACACATTGAACACACCTTCAAGACCCATAATCACTGTGATGAAGCTAAAGACATCTAAGCTGAAAGCACTCAAATTTGCCAGCTAATTTGCAAGGGGTGATGTGCCAGTTGCCAAGAACTTTAGACTCCTTAATTATTATATATATTTTTTATCTTCTTGACTGGTGTCCCCCCCGTCCCCCCGGGTCCTACGCCCTTGCTAACACCCATGAATTAGTGTAGTCCTGCTGCCATAGAGATGACCTACCAACTGTAAATAACTCCTACATGTGTAATGTACTGTGTATAGGCATTTGAATGGGTCAGTCCAATAAATATGTTATTTTAATCTGTCTGGTAGAAATGTTACATTTCTCCCATTACTCTATCAGCCTTTACAGCCTTTAGATTTAACTGATTGTAGTCGCTGTACACTGTATTTATAGCTCAATATCATAAAGGATATTGGTATTGTTATATAATTGTGCTATAACCTTATATACTGTAGATCCTTCATATCCAATGAGGTAACCACAGTACTAAAACAAAAAAGTTAAATATCGCTGATAGATAGTTTGGTTGTCTGGGCTTTTCACACCCGTTAGGGTGGTACTCCTCCATCCATCCACTGATACAGCATTTACCATTGATCATATAGGCTTGTCCAAAATGGCACCCTATTCTCTACATAGTGTGCCACTTTTGACCAGAGCCCATAGCGCTCTGATCAAAAGTTGTGCACTATATAGGGAATGGGTTCCACTTGGGTCGCATCCTGTTGTAGCAGCAATCTGGTCAAAAACATTCATAGACGACACTGACACAATCAATGGCAAACCTCAGAGTTCAAATCTATGGACTTACTGTAGCTTTTCTATCAGGAGCTGTGTCAGAGCTGAGGTTAACAGGCTTTAGCCTTAACAGTCCACCTAGCATCAGCTCTGTCTCACTCTCCCTTTTCGATGTATGAATATTTTGTTAACATTAATATAATTGATTTTCATTGGGGGCCCTGGCAGGATGGGAGGGAATATTAGCCACAGTGGAGGCCTGCCTCCAGAGTTAATGAGGCTGCAAATAAGACTGACTCCCACAGAAATCTCCCTTGATCTGAGAGGAAGAGTCGCTGCTGGGTTTGATTTTCCTGGGGGTGATAGAAGACGAGAGGAGAGGGGGGAGTGGTGGTTTCAACGGAGCTTGGCAAAAGTTTCTATCTGTAAGGCTAGATGAGATGGTTAGTAGTTGTACGTGAGAATGTGTGTGTATGGGGCTGAGATGTGCGTAGGAAGAGGTTTATGGGGGTTTGGTTGCTCTATGTGTTTCAGTGTACTGTAGCCTATATAGAGTGTGTCTATAAAGGTGTGTGTGTGTGTGTGTGCATGCTTGTGTGTGTGCAGTATGTGTCTGTACACAGAAGTAAATAATTGACATGGCTGTGAATCAGTGCCTCACAGCGAGCGGGAGGAAAGCTATCAGCTGCAATGATCCAGCTTAATGCCTTCTTCCTTTCCTGGACCTACTGTATAATATACTTTGGATGCATCCCACATGGAACCCTATTCCCTATATAGTGCACTACTTTTGATCAGGGCCTGGTCAAAAGTAGTGCGCTATGTAGGAAATAGGGTGCCATTTGGGACGTGTCCTATATACGGCCCATGAAGTCAGGACAGCAATACCAAGAGCTGCATTAAACAGTTTTGCCAAAGTCTGCTTTAACAAACCAGCGTAGTAATTACTCTCCTCTTTCTCATCATTTCCCCATCTCATCCAGGCTGAAATAATATACTGTAACCCCCGTTGGGAATGTTTGGGAAGACAGCGTGCGTCTGCTGAAATTGCTGATCAGCAGGGTGCATCCACAGCCAGGCATGATATTGGACGAATGTTTGCAAGCTGATGGGGATTTTTTCTCTTTCACAGCATTTGCGTTTGCGGCTGGGAACATTCCAGTCAAAGTCGAGGTCGCAGATAGAGAATGCAATAGGTGAGGTGGAGGTGAGAGCTTGGCTATTTGTTTCTGAGCTTGTCTAATCTCATTAAGGCTTGTAAGACATGCTGGAGGAGGACAAGGAGTTCTATTATGTTTCTGTGGGTGAACTCACTTGAGGCCTACACACAATTGCTTGTGTACTCGAGGGCACTCCACTCACTCCACGCTTTGAGTGAAACTATCTGATAGCTCACTACCGACACTACAACAACAACAAACCCTCTCTGCAGTGCACCGTTACTTTACCTTGAGGCGAGAAAAGAAAACGACTGTCCACTGATGCTTTTACAATCATTTTCTGATGAGGTAAAAAAAAGTCAATGATTGATAGGCATAAATGTTTTCTGGGTCAGGGGGTAGCTTGACTGCCATGCTGCAGCTGTAAAATACCTGTTATTGACCACCATAAATAGTAATTTGCTAACAGCTATTAAGCCTTGTCAAAACCTTCAGGCCAGGCAACAAAAATAAAGGTGTCTTCTCCATTTCTTCCGTTATAGCCAGTGACGGAGTCTATCTGTAATTACGACTGTAAATCAAACATATTACTTTTCTTGTACCCTTGAAGGGGAATCTGCCATAGTGGACAAATTAAATATGTTTGTCATTACTTTTTGAATGCTGTGTGTGTGACTTACTGTATTTCATATGAGGAATCCATATCTAGAGTGCATTGGAAGGATGCTCTTTGACAATGTGGGTTCTTTTAGAATATGGAATTCTAATTCAGCTACATTTACCTTCATGAAACAGCATGACAAAAGGAACTTGTCATAGGAACATAGGTATTTCAAATCATCCTCTAAAACTCATTACATTGGCACTAGACCACAATATGGCTGACAGGTCAAACACAAAATCTATCGATCAGTATCGACCTGACTTTGAGCAGATTGGGTACAAATCATTCCGCCTCTTGGCCACTCTGACAGCCAAAATAACATGACGTGAATGACTCCCTATTGAACAGCATACAAATGCAGTGCCACCCCTCCCACAACTCCAACCAATATGATGAGTGCTGGGGACAGCCGGGTTTTTGGGTAACCTCATTAGTAAGCTGCCACAGGGCTTTTTCATTGTTTCTGTGACTATGGACACAAAAGAGGTTATTAACCATTCATTTGTGGGACACTGCTTCAGTGACAGTTATGCACTGTTTTGTGTCACATGTATGTGCATGCATGTCTGGCATGAGGACACGCTACAGTAGCTAGAGTGGGCGAAGGAAGGGCTCTAAGGAGAGGACTATGTATCTGTGGAGGGTTAACGAGCTCTGAGATATTTCTCTAATTAACACATTCATCTGAAGAATAAATGCGACTCAGACATCCCTCCACAGTATGCCGAAGCGCATGGATGATGACACAGAGCTCCAATTATCAATCAGCCGTGCCAGACTTTCCACTGAAGCAAGGGGTTCTGGGAAAAGTTTTGATAAGTTGTATTTAACCTTTGAGATTGGACGACGTCATTAACTGACACACACAGATATTTCTTCCTTGTTTTGGTTTAATAAATTCTTATAGCCGTGATTAGAAGAGATCCCACTTATGACACCAATATCAGCTCATCAAATACAGTCTGCTTGTAGTTCCCTCCCTGCCTAACCCTAACGAGTCAGTGTGTAGTGTTATATACTGTAACAGTGCATTCAGAGGACATACAGTGCATTCGGAAAGTATTCACACCCCTTCCCTTTTTCCACATTTTTATTTTGTTAGGTTACAGCCTTATTCTAAAATGGATTAAATACATTTTTCCTCATCTACACACAATACCCTGTAATGACAAAGTGAAAAACAGTTTTTTAGAAATGTTTGCATATTTATATTTAAAAAAACAGAAATACCTTATTTACATAAGTATTCAGACCCTTTGCTATGAGACTCGAAATTGAGCTCAGGTGCATCCTGCTTCCATTGATCATCCTTGAGATGTTCCTCCACTTGATTGGAGTCCACCTGTGGTAAATTCAATTGATTGGACATGATTTGGAAAGGCACACACCTGTTTATATCAGATCCCACAGTTGACAGTGCATGTCAGAAATGGGAGAACCATCCAGAAGGACAACCATCTCTGCAGCACTCCACCAATCAGGCCTTTATGGTAGAGCGGCCAGACGGAAGCCACTCTTCAGTAAAAGGCACATGACAGCCCGCTTGGAGTTTGTCAAAAGGCACCTAAAGGACCCTCAGACCATGAGAAACAAGATTCTCTGTTCTGATGAAACCAAGATTGAACCCTTTGGCCTGAATGCCAAGGGTCATGTCTGGAGGAAACCTGACACCATCCCTACGGTGAAGCATGGTGGTGGCAGCATCATACCCTGGGGAAGTTTTTCAGCGGCAGGGACTGGGAGACTAGTCAGAATCGAGGGAAAGATGAACAGAGCAAAGTACAGAGAGATCCTTGATGTAAACCTGCTCCAGAGCGATCAGGACCTCAGACTGGGGTGAAGGTTCACCTTCCAACAGGACAACGACCCTAGGCACACATTCAAGACAGCACAGGAGTGGCTTCTGAAGGAGTGGCTTCTGACAAGTCTCTGAATGTCCTTGAGTGGCCGAGCCAGAGCCCGGACTTGAACCCGATCTAACATCTCTGGAGAGACACTGAAAATAGCTGTGCAGCGACGCTCTCCATCAAACCTGACAGAGCTTGACAGGATCTACAGAGAAGAATAGGATAAACTCCCCAAATACAGGTGTGCCAAGCTTGTAGCATCATACCCAATAAGACTCGAAGCTGTAATCGCTGCCTAAGTTGTTTCAACAAAGTACTAAGTAAAGGGTCTGAATACTTATGTAAATATGATATTTTTTACATGTTTGATTTTTAAAAAATCGAAACCTGTTTTTGCTTTATCATTATGGGGTATTGTGTATAGATTGATGAGGGACATTTCAAAAAAAAATTGTTTTAGAATAAGGCTGTAACGTTACAAAATATGGAAAAAGTCAAGGGGTCTGAATACTTTCCGAAGGCACTGTACTTAACACAGTTTACAGCTTTCGCATCTCGTCATGCAATTTAATCCTCAGGGAGGAAACTATGTAGATTGTGTTAAACCAAGCTAATGCAGGGAAAGCCCCAGTGGAGAACCCAAGTGAAGCAGTGCAGAAATCCCATTATGTCAACCTTTTCCTCTAGTCTGTCCATTTGGCACACAAATATCACTGGAAAGGTCCATCAATCCCAATCAGTGGAGCAATCTGTCAGGTCCAGCCAGTGACATTGTTTATGACTGCCTGGCGACTGATTATTCAATCTGATTCTAAGTACATATTACCTTAATCCTTAAGATGGATGAGGTTTAGCCTTTTAATGCTCCTAAGAATGTAGTCCATGGCAGGATTTTGAGCCCCACAAAAGCACCCATATGTCCCCTACTCTCCACAATTCAATTTAATATTATGGACATGATCTGGCGCTAGAGATTAGCAGTTGACGGATTAGCATATTGTTTCTTTAGTGGCATGGCGCCACGTAGACAGACACACAGGCTTTAACAGACCGGGGTTCAAATCCTATTTGAAATCATTGAAAATACTATAGCTGGGCTTGATTGAGCTTGCCTGGCTTAATGGACCAATAGAAAAGTCCCAAAACTGCAAGTCCCACCCATCTGGCAGTGGCACTCCAGGCAGGTTAGAGCGCAATGCTGAAAGTATTGGAAAGATTTCAAATTCTATTTGAACCCAGGTCTGGGCTTTACAGTCCACACACTCCACTGGCGTATTACAGGGAAAACAGTCGAGTCATGATCTAGATACTGTGCTTAAGCAAGGACCCTAAGCATTATGCTTGTTGCCTAGAGACTGTATTTATCCTGAAGCTAAACTCATACTGTAGTTAACCTGAGCCCATTATACATGACATTTGACTGTGTGTGACTTTACTTACTGTAGGCATAGCAGTTACTAGAGCTTGAATTTAAACATGATGCATATTCAACCTGGACATGAACTCTCTATCTAGCCTACTGAACCTGTACTGTATACGTTTGTGCTTTAGAGAAACATTTGATTATCCAACCGTGATGTACTTTGTTAGGCCTAAATCATGTGGTGTTGGTGGTGAGTTTACCATTAACAGTTTGACATTTTAGATTTATGGTCCAAGTCTTTTCTTTAGAAAAAAAGGTTTAGAATGAAACGGCAATAATCGGTTTGACAGATTTGACAAATGTCAAAAAATGCAGTCAGAGGCTACCTGCCTGCGTAATCATACTGAAATACCCATCAAGTGTTTACAACCAAAACTCACAAAGTTGCATGTTTGAATATTATAGGGAAGATTCATATTTATTGGTGTACAGTGATGTTAGCCTACAGTATGTTCTGTTCAGGCCAGTTCTGTGTAGATGTGTGTAAGGAGAGTGAGGGGGTTGGGATGTATCCATCTGTGTCTTAGAAAGCAAGACGGCCTGACATGTGAAATTGTCATTGGCCATGTCCTCTTGTACCATCAAGCTTAATCACCCATCCTCACTGCAGTTATGTTTTAATGTTTCCTCCGAGGCATTGACTACACTACCGGTGATAGAGGCAAAGAGACAAATTAAAAATGCTTTAACCACTGTGACATTACAATATTTATCCTCACATTAGAATTACAGCTTATAAAGGTTAGGAGAAAACATCTCAAATTACAAAAATGTCTCTACAGCTGAAATAAATAAAAAAATACTTCCAGTACACTTCCACTCTATAAAATGTATCAATGTTATGAGCGTTATTTTTGACGCAGGGTTTCATTTCAGTAATGAGCTGAACTGGCAGACTTGACAGCCTATTGGCAAGACCCCCATCGGATCTTATTTGAGTTTACCACATCCACCTTTCTTTCCCTGCTTTCCCCTCCTTTCAACCAGTATTTTTTTCTTTACTTTTCTTTTTTTTGTCTTGCCACAGCGACTCTGAAAGCGGCCCCGCTTCAAATCACATGCCATTTGCTTATCCCTGAGCAAATATCACTTCCATGCAGCACGGTAATTACAATGCATTTCCATGTAAAGAGGCCGATCCCGGCAGCAGTGGGACGTGGCAGCGTGCGTCTGTGCACAGTGATAGGCACCCTCATCAAAAGGATAAATGTCACATTTATTGCAGAGCAGCCGGGCCAACTGATCCTGGCCAGTTTAGCCATCCATAGAGAGGAGCTGGAGTCTAAGGGCTAAAGGTGGGGGTGGTGTGTGTACTGTATGTGTGTGTATGCAGGGTGAGCGAAGGGGGTTCGTGGATGCAATGCCACCCCCAATTAATCAATTTATTAACATTTATAGCTGTCAGGAGAGGGCAAGCCCCCATGCCCCAAAGAGCCCCAGCAACCTCCCTCCTCCCCCAGCCCCCTGTGGCAATGTTGAATTCATGATGAAATATCAGTAAACACAGATTGAGTTTGATGGTGTACTGTATGCTGTGGGTTTGTTGAGCTCTAATAAAGTGCAGTTAACTACATTTCTGCTGTTTTGGTGTTGTTGCCATTTGCCTTGCAGTAGAAACAGGAGAGGCTGGTGGAGGGAGAAATGGGAGAATGGAGCTCCCTTGTAAATTTGAGAAATTAGAAATAATTAAACATATTTTAATTCCTCCCTATAAAACTATAGAAGTTGAAGTGACTTTGACGAAGTACTGTATGTGCGTAATACATGGCCAAATCCTAACTCTTTGTTTACAACTCAGATGTTCTGATTGTTGTCAATGGAAGATTTTGCCTAAAACTCAATCGTCAATGAAAGGACCGATGATCCTTGCAAGTTCTTAAACTGAATTGCTGCTGTACAGTAGCAGCCATTGTTAATTGTGGCACGGAACACATAAGCCTACTGTACATTAGGATGAGTACCAAACTTCTCCCCGTATACATCTTCTTCAGTTGCGTTCAAATAATGAAGCTATCAAAATGGTTAATACCTAACCTCCTGAAAAGCTTCTCAGACTGAGCCTGAAGTATACAATGCCACAGATATACTCTGTTGAGTCACCTAACACTAAAATGCCTGCTGCACACATTGCTCATTACTGCATCTAATTCAGATAGCCACGAAACATCAGTTGTGACATCCCATCCTTCCTCTCCTTCTGACCACTTCTCATCCCAGGGCCTGTAGGTTTTTCTGAATTGGAACCGCCGTCCCTCTCCTCCTCATATCCTCTTCTCTTCATCTTCTCCTTTCATCCAGGGCCTGTGCATGTTATTCTAACCCAGCCCTCCCTCCATTTCAGGTGTCTCTGTTATTTTCGATGTGTGTCTTAGTCAGGTGTGCATAATTGGCCCGGCATTCATCTCTAAGCTGATTTGGTGGCAGGATGGTGGGATGGTGGCGGCGGCTAGTGGCTAAGCTGTGGGGCGTGGAGCAGAGAGGGAGAGATAAGGAAGCAGCCTGCTCTGATCCATCCACTCACAGGGTGCATCCCAAATGGCACCCTCTTCCCTTTTATAGTGCAATACTTTTGACCAGGGTTCATAGGGCTCTGGTCAAAAGTAGCGCACTATGTAGGGAATAGGGTGCCAATTGGAACACAGACACAGTCTACGGATGACTCATCCTGTTGGAAAATAAAATGTTCTGCTTGCGATGGGAGGCTGAGAGAGAGGAGAGAAAATGAACGCTAGCCATTAAAGAGCATCAATCCCTTCCTGACTGGATGTCTGTCTGGTGTGTGTTGAGTATTAGACATTGACTCTGTGCCAAATATGTGCCCAAGAGAAAATAATGTGTATTACTGCTGCCTGTCATATTCTTTGCAAGAGAGGGATAGGCTGACCTGAGACGGTCAGCCTAGGGACAGGGTATCTTTGATTTGATGTCTCTTAACGTAACCTCCTCTCCTATATGTTTGCCCAGGCAGAAGACATTAAGCACATAACCACCAAATATCTCCCCGTTTGATAAACCGCCTCATTGTCAATCACATGTTGTTATGGAGGGCATGACTGCTCATAATAGGAGGTCAAAGTCTCCCTGTGCCTCTCTGTATTAAATAATGGATAAGAGGTGGGGGCCCATGTGTGATGGCACAGCCAACCGCGTCTCAATAATGCATTAAGATCACCACATCCATCCAATCCACTGGGACTGGATTAACATAGCGTCTATTTGATTTCATTGCTGTATGTGGCGACGATCAAAGTTTACCTACAGCTGCATCGCTGATAGCTTTTAATAACCAGGGGTGTTTCTAGGATTTTAAGACATTCAGGGCTTAGCCCAAAGACAGTACGGGGGTCCGGGGGCATCCCCCCCCGGGAAAAAAATAAGCAAATTCAACAGCTAAGAGCATGAATTTGGTGCACTTTGAGATGAACATTGAGAGATTAGAACATTGAGAGATTAGATATTCTTCAGGTAATGTAACTTGCACCTTCCCGCCTGCCACAGCAGACACTACCAGTACTAAATTACAGTAGCTAATGTGGTTCTCTCTACTCTGGAACATACATCTACAGTGTATTGACAAAAACCACCATACCACTCAACAATTTTAAACATAGACTCTGAACTATCCAATGAGCCAAACTGATTAAAGAATCCCACAGTACCCAACACCCAACACCCTCATCCTCTCACACACACACACACACACACACACACACACACACACACACACACACACACACACACACACACACACACACACACACACACACACACACACACACACACACACACACACACACACACACACACACACACACACACACACACACAGTAATTAGAATCCATAGAACAGCTTTAATAAAGTCTACTGTGTGCTCACCCCTCCTCTGCCTCTCTCCATTGCTTTCTCTGTGCCGTCTGTTGCTCTTGTGTGTCTTCTGTTGCTGTCTCTTAGTTTCGATGTTGGTGTCTCTTTTGTTTAGCCTTTTGTTTGTCCTGTCCTGGTTGTAAAAAGTGTAAAAGTTAATTTCAAACGCTTTTTCACCTCACCTGCAAATTATTTGTAAACCATGTTTTACCTTTTCACTGTCTGTATTTTTCCTGTTGTAATTTGTCCATATGAATACAACTAATTAGAATCTATAGAGAAGCTTGAAGAGATACAGTTTACTGTGTGCTTAACCCACCTCTGTTCTCTCTCCATCTGCCCTGTTCTGTCACTTTTTCTTTGTCTTGTGTGTTGCTGTCTCCGTTTCTTGTTTGTTACTTTCTCCTTTGTCTATTCTCTTCTGTTATTGTCTGTTCTGTTCTTCTCTCTCCATCATATCCTAATCTTCTGCTGCTGTCTCTATGTCTTGTCTGGTAACTCTCTCCATCATCTACTCTTCTGTTGATGTCTCTGTGTCTTGTCTGGTAACTCTCTCCATCATCTACTCTTCTGTTGATGTCTCTGTGTCTTGTCTGGTGTCTCTCTCCATCACCTACTCTTCTGTTGATGTCTCTGTGTCTTCTGGTAACTCTCTCCATCATCTACTCTTCTATTGATGTCTCTGTGTCTTGTCTGGTGTCTCTCTCCATCATCTACTCTTCTGTTGATGTCTCTGTGTCTTGTCTGGTGTCTCTCTCCATCACCTACTCTTCTGTTGATGTCTCTGTGTCTTGTCTGGTGTCTCTCTCCATCACCTATTCTTCTGTTGCTTACGCTGTGTCTTCTCTGGTGTTTTGTTCACATACAACAGGGGTAATCAACTACTATTTGAGAAGGTCTGGTCCCTCAAGTTTCCTAGGTGGCAAAGGTCCAGATGGATATTGTCATTTATTGGCGTAGTAACTAACCCCCACCTCACAACCCATGCGACCCAAAACTGCTCAGACCGCTCTTGTTGGCGGAGAGAAAAATTTGCTGCTTTAAAGCCGAGTTTTTAAAGCTAATTTCCTGTAATTCTATACATTTTGCCATGTCTTATGTGTATTCATATGATACCTGAGTGACTCATCAAAATCAATGGCCCCTGGGCACGTAATCTGGCCATGATAACTACAAGATTTACATAGCTGGTTAGTCTAGTTTACCTATGTAGCTAATATGGGCTAGTAGTTTATCATTTGGACATTTCTGACAGGTTAGAAATAGCTCTCTAAGGTCTGTCAGTGAATGATATAACAAGAGGAAAACTGCCCAAATTCTACCAAATTTCAAAATTGTACCTTGTCCACTCTACTATTATAACTATCAACAGCAGTAAATTGAAAGCCTGACTGAGTTCCTAAAAAATATATTATTATATATACAGTACCAGTCAAAAGTTTGGACACACCTACTCAGTCAAGAGATTTTATTTATTTGTATTATTTTCTACATTGTAGAATAAGACATCAAAACTATGAAATAACATTATGTAGTAACCCCCAAATATTTTTTATATTTGAGATTCTTCAAAGTTGCCAACCTTAAACTTGCCGACAGCTTTGCAAACACTTGGCATTCTCTCAACCAGCTTCATGAGATAGTCACCTGGAATGCATTTAAATTAACAGGTGTGCCTTGTTAAAAGTTAATTTGTGGAATTTCTTTCCTTCTTAATGCATTTGAGCCAATCAGTTGTGTTGTGTCAAGGTAGGGGTGGTATACAGAAGATAGCCCTATTTGGTAAAAGACCAAGTCCATATTATGGCAAGAACAGCTCAAATAAGCAAAGAGAAACGACAGCCCATCATTACTTTAAGTGAATGCGGAAAATGTTTAGAACTTTGAAAGTTTCTTCAAGTGCAGTCGCAAAAACCATCAAGAGCTATGATGAAACTGGCTCTCATGAGGACCGCTACAGGCAAGGAAGAACCAGAGTTACAGTACCTCTGCTGCAGAGGATAAGTCAGTCAGGAAAGCAAAGGCTAGCTTTTTCAAACAGAAATTTGCATCCTGTAGCTCTAACTCCAAAAAGTTTTGGGACACTGTAAAGTCCATGGAGAATAAGAGCACCTCCTCCCAACTGCTCACTGCACTGGGGCTAGGTAACACTGTCATCACCGATAAATCAACGATAATCGAGAATTTCAATAAGCATTTCTCTACGGCTGGCCATGCTTTTCTCCTGGCTACCCCAACCCCGGCCAACAGCT
The DNA here is from genome assembly GCF_016432855.1 of Salvelinus namaycush. NCBI lineage: Eukaryota > Metazoa > Chordata > Actinopteri > Salmoniformes > Salmonidae > Salvelinus > Salvelinus namaycush. The sequence goes on from NC_052308.1 coordinate 36,368,838, forward strand.
CCGCATCCCCCGCAGCTACTTGCCCAAGCCTCCCCAGCTTCTCCTTCACCCATATCCAGATAGCAGATGTTCTGAAAGAGCTGCAAAACCTGGACACGTACAAATCAGCTGGGCTAGACAATCTGGACCCTCTCTTTCTAAAATTATCCGCCGCCATTGTTGTAACCCCTATTACCAGTCTGTTCAACTTCTCTTTCGTATCGTCCGAGATCCCTAAAGATTGGAAAGCTGCCGCGGTCATCCCCCTCTTCAAAGGGGGTGACACTCTAGACCCAAATTGTTATAGACCTATATCCATCCTGCCCTGCCTTTCTTTGAAAGCCAAGTCAATAAACAGATCACTGACCATTTCGAATCCCACCGTACCTTCTCTGCTGTGCAATCTGGTTTTCGAGCTGGTCACGGGTGCACCTCAGACACACTCAAGGTACTAAACGATATCATAACCGCCATCGATAAAAGACAGTACTGTGCAGCCGTCTTCATCAACCTGGCCAAGGCTTTCGACTCTGTCAATCACCGTATTCTTATCGGCAGACTCAACAGCCTTGGTTTCTCAAATGACTGCATCACCTGGTTCACCAACTATTTGTCAGACAGAGTTCAGTGAGTCAAATTGGAGGGGCTGTTGTCCGGACCTCTGGCAGTCTCTATGGGGGTACCACAGGGTTAAATTCTCAGGCCGGCTATTTTCTCTGTATAAATCAACGATGTCGCTCTTGCTGCGGGTGATTCCCTGATCCACCTCTACGCAGACGACACCATTCTGTATACATCTGGCCCTTTGTTGGACACTGTGTTATCTAACTTCCAAACGAGCTTCAATGCCATACAACACTCCTTCCGTGGTCTCCAACTGCTCTTAAACGCTAGTAAAACCAAATGCATGCTTTTTTTCCTTTTTTATATTTTACCCCCTTTTTCTCCCCAATTTCGTGGTATCCAATTGCTGGTAGTTACTGTCTTGTCTCATCACTACAACTCCCACACGGACTCGGGAGAGGTGAAGGTCGAGAGCCATGCGTCCAACCCGGAAGCCAGCCGCACCAATGTGTCGGAGGAAACACCGTACACCTAGCGACCTGGTCAGCATGCACTTAGTCCGGCTTGCCACAGGAGTCGCTAGTGCGCGATGAGACAAGGATATCCCTGCCGGTCCAAACCCTCCCTAACCCGGACGACGCTAAGCCAATTGTGCGCCGCCCCATGGGCCTCCTGGTCGCGGCCGGCCGCGACAGAGCCTGGGCTCGAACCCAGAGTCTCTGGTGGCACAGCCATCACTGCGATGCAGTGCCTTAGACCACTGCCAAATGCATGCTTTTCAACCGTTCGCTGCCGGTACCCGCCCGCCCGACTAGCATCACTACTCTGGACGGTTCTGACTTAGAATATGTGGACAACTAGAAATACCTAGGTGTCTGGCTAAGCTGTAAACTGTCCTTCCAGACTCATATTAAACATCTCCAATCCAAAATTAAATCTAGAATCGGCTTCCTATTTCGCAACAAAGCCTCCTTCACTCTCGTCGCCAAACATACCCTCGTAAAACTGACTATCCTACCGATCCTCGACTTCGGCGATGCAATTTACAAAATAGCTTCCAATACTCTACTCAGCAAACTGGATGCAGTCTATCACAGTGCCATCTGTTTTGTCACCAAAGCCCCTTATACCACCCACCACTGCGACCTGTATGCTCTAGTCGGCTGGCCTTCGCTACATATTCGTCGCCAGACACACTGGCTCCAGGTCATCTATAAGTCTATGCTAGGTAAAGCCCCGCCTTATCTCAGCTCACTGATCACGATAACAACACCCACCTGTAGCACGTGCTCCAGCAGGTATATCTCACTGGTCATCCCCAAAGCCAACACCTAATTTGGCCGCCTTTCCTTCCAGTTCTCTGCTGCCAATGACTGGAACGAATTGGCAGCTGAAGCTGGAGACTTATATTTCCCTCACTAACTCTAAACTCAGCTTTCTGAGCAGCTAACTGATCGCTGCAGCTGTACATAGACCATCTGTAAATAGCCCACCCAATCCCCATATTGTTTTTATTTACTTTTCTGCTTTTTTGCACACCAGTATTTCTACTTCCACATCACCATCTGCTCATCTATCGCTCCAGTGTTAATTTGGTAAATTGTAATTACTTCACTACTATGGCCTATTTATTGCCTTACCTCCTCACACCATTTGTATATAGACTTTCTTTTTTCCCCCTATTGTGTTATTGACTGGACGCTTGTTTATTCCATGTGTAACTCTGTTTTGTTGTTTGTGTCACACTCCTTTGCTTTATCTTGGCCGGGTCGCAGTTGTAAATGAGAACTTGTTCTCAATTAGCTTACCTGGTTAAATAAAGGTGAAATTAAAAATACATTGAAATTTAAAAAAAGAAGTTCATTAGAGTTCCCAGCCTCAGAAATTTCAGCCCAAATAAATGCTTCACAGAGTTCAAGTAACAGACACATCTTCACATCAACTGTTCAGAGGAGACTGCATGAATCAGGCATTCATGGTCGAATTGCTGCAAAGAAACCACTACAAAAGGACACCAATAAGAAGAAGAGACTTGCTTGGACCAGGAAACACAAGCAATGGACATTAGACCGGTGGAAATCTGAGATTTTTGGTTCCAACCGCCGTGTCTTTGTGAGATGCACAGTAGGTGTGTGGTTCCCACCGTGAAGCATGGAGGAAGAGGAGGTGTGATGAATATAACACTTTTCCTAATATTATGACTTATATCAACGTCCTTAGCTTGCAGATTCACTAAATATACTGTTAAATAACTCGCTTATTTATTCATTTTGATTTTTTATTAAGCCTTTATTTAACTAGGCATGTCAGTTAAGAACAAATTCTTATTTACAAAGACGGCCTACACCGGCCAAACCTGGATGACCCTTGGCCAATTGTGTGCCGCCCTATGCGACTCCCAATGCTGAGCGCCAATGCTAGCTTATTAGAATTAGCCAACCCTTATGCTAAGGGAGATAAGCTGCTTAGCTACCACCAACACTGCACACACCTGTGGCTAACTTTGCTTCTGCTGCACTTTGACTATCTGGCTGTTCTGCCCTCTCCACCTTATTCACTGCTGCTGCTCATGCTCATACTGCTCGATTATTTTTGCCTCTCTAACGGAAGAAGTTCTGAATATCCTTATTTTCTCTGTGTTATGCTGCGTTTTGCTGAGTGATGACATTGACATCTAACTGGTGCTGTAGGGGTGGGGGACGGGTCAAGGGACCACTGCACTGTGAAATCTCGACCAATCACAGCAGGCACGCATCATTCCAAGGATTCTTGCAGTGCCTGCTACTGCCTTGCGCAGTATATTGTATTGTTCATTTTTGTCCTAAAAAACTGTCAGTAAAACTTTTTTTTTTACTGCATAGCGCAAGTGATGCATGATTACGGAAGCTAATTTCAGACTGAATAAATAAATAATATGAATAATAATAATAATTTTAGAATGTGGATACACTTATGAATTGAATCTCTCTGAAATCCAACATTATTGTTAATTCAATATCTGTCACGTTCCTGACCTTATTTCCTTTGTTTAGTCTTTGTTTAGTTGGTCAGGACGTGAGCTGGGTGGGCATTCTATGTTTTGTGTTTCTATGTTGGGTTTGTTGTTTGGCCTAATATGGTTCTCAATCAGAGGCAGGTGTTTGTCATTGTCTCTGATTGGGAACCATATTAAGGTTGCCTGTTTTCACTGTTTGTTTGTGGGTGATTGTTTCCTGTCTTTGTGTTCTGCACCAGATAGGACTGTCTCGGTTTTCACGTTTGTTATTTTGTATTTTGTATAGTGTTCACGTTATTGTCTTTTTGTTATTAAACATGTTGAACACTAGCCGCGCTGCAGTTTGGTCCTCCTCTCCTTCATCCCAGGAAGAAAGCCGTTACAGAATCACCCACCAAACTCGGACCAAGCAGCGTGGTAACGGGCAGCAGCAGCAGCGAAGTCAGGAATTATGGACATGGGAGCAGAATCTGGACTACACTACTTGGGAGGAGATAGACAGGTGGGCGATCGACCCAGGGAGAATGCCGGAGCCCGCCTGGGATTCTCTGGAGCAGTGTGAGGAGGGATACCGGCGAATGGAGGCAGCACGGCGACGCGGTAGGAAGCCCGAGAGACAGCCCAAAAAATGTATTGGGGGAGGCTAAAGGGGAGTGTGGCGAAGTCAGGTAGGAGACCTGCGCCAACTTCCCGGGCTTACCGTGGAGAGCGAGAGTACGGGCAGACACCGTGGTATGCGGAAGAGCGCACGGTGTCTCCTGTACGTGTGCTTAGCCCGGTGCGGTACATCCCAGCTCCACGTATCGGCCGGGCTAGAGTGGGCATCGAGCCAGGTGCCATGAAGCCGGCTCAACGCATCTGGTCTCCAGTGCGTCTCCTCGGGCCGGTGTACATGGCACCAGCCTTACGCATGGTGTCCCCGGTTCGTCAGCACAGCCCAGTGCGGGCTATTCCACCTCGCCGCACTGGCCTGGCTACGGGGAGCATTCAACCAGGTAAGGTTGGGCAGGCTCGGTGCTTAAGAGCTCCAGTACGCCTTCACGGTCCGGTCTATCCGGTGCCACCTCCTCGCCCCAGTCTAGTACCACCAGTGCTAACACCACGCACCCGGCTTCCTGTGCGTCTCCAGAGCCCTGTTCCTCCTCCACGCACTCGCTCTGTGGTGCATGTATCCAGGCCGGTACCACCAGTTCCGGCACCACGCACCAAGCCTCCTGTGCGTCTCCAGAGGCCAGAGTCTGCTGTCTGCCCAGTGCCACCTGCGGTGCCTGTCTGCCCAGCGCTGCCCGTCTGCCCAGCGCCGTCTGAGCTGCCCGTCTGCCCAGCGCCGCCTGCACTGCCCATCTGCCCAGCGCCGTCTGAGCTGTCCGTCTGCCCAGCGCCGCCTGCGCTGCCCGTCTGCCCAGCGCAGTCTGAGCTGCCCGTCTGTCCTGAGCCTTCAAAGCCGCCCGTCTGTCCTGAGCCTTCAGAGCCGTCCGTCAGTCAGGAGCCGCTAGAGCCGTCCGTCAGTCAGGAGCCGCTAGAGCCGTCCGTCAGTCAGGAGCCGCTAGAGCCGTCCAGTCAGGAGCCGCTAGAACCGTCCGTCAGTCAGAAGCCGCCAGAGCCGCCCGCCAGTCAGGAGCCGCCAGAGCCGCCCGCCAGTCAGGAGCTGCCAGAGCCGCCCGCCAGTCAGGAGCTGCCAGAGCCGCCCGCCAGTCAGGAGCTGCCAGAGCCGTTAGTCAGCCAGGAGCTGCCAGAGCCGTCAGTCAGCCAGGAGCTGCCAGAGCCGTCAGTCAGCCAGGACCGGCCAGAGTCGCCAGTCAGCCAGGAGCTGCCAGAGCCGTCAGTCAGCCAGGAGCTGCCAGAGCCGTCAGCCAGCCAGGAGCTGCCAGAGCCGTCAGCCAACCAGGAGCTGCCAGAGCCGTCAGCCAGCCAGGAGCTGCCAGAGCCGCCAGCCAGTCAGGAGCTGCCAGAGCCGTTAGTCAGCCAGGAGCTGCCAGAGCCGTCAGTCAGCCAGGAGCTGCCAGAGCCGTCAGTCAGCCAGGACCGGCCAGAGTCGCCAGTCAGCCAGGAGCTGCCAGAGCCGTCAGTCAGCCAGGAGCTGCCAGAGCCGTCAGCCAGCCAGGAGCTGCCAGAGCCGTCAGCCAGCCAGGAGCTGCCAGAGCCGTCAGCCAGCCAGGAGCTGCCAGAGCCGCTAGCCAGCCAGGAGCTGCCAGAGCCGCCAACCAGCCAGGAGCTGCCAGAGCCGTCAGTCAGCCAGGAGCTGCCAGAGCCGTCAGCCAGCCAGGAGCTGCCAGAGCCGTCAGCCAGCCAGGAGCTGCCAGAGCCGTCAGCCAGCCAGGAGCTGCCAGAGCCGCCAGCCAGTCAGGAGCTGCCAGAGCCGTTAGTCAGTCAGGAGCTGCCAGAGCCGTCAGTCAGCCAGGAGCTGCCAGAACCGTCAGTCAGCCAGGACCGGCCAGAGTCGCCAGTCAGCCAGGAGCTGCCAGAGCCGTCAGTCAGCCAGGAGCTGCCAGAGCCGTCAGCCAGCCAGGAGCTGCCAGAGCCGTCAGCCAGCCAGGAGCTGCCAGAGCCGCCAGCCAGCCAGGAGCTGCCAGAGCCGCCAACCAGCCAGGAGCTGCCAGAGCCGCCAGCCAGCCAGGACCTGCCAGAGCCGTCAGTCAGCCAGGACCTGCCAGAGCTGCCTGTCACGCCGGCGATGCCGGAATTGCTCCTCAGTCCGGAGCTGCCCCTCAGTCCGGAGCTGCCCCTCAGTCCGGAGCTGCCCCTCAGTCCGGATCTGCCCCTCAGTCCGTAGCTGCCCCTCTGTCCGGAGGCGCCCATCAGTACAGTGGGGTTATTTTGGTGGGTCGTCAATAGGAGGAGGCCACGGAAGCGGGGATTAACTATGGTGGGGTGGGGGCCACGTCCAGCGCCAGAGCCGCCACCGTGGACAGATGCCCACCCAGACCCTCCCCTATAGGTTCAGGTTTTGCGGCCGGAGTCCGCACCTTGGGGGGGGGGGGGGTACTGTCATGTTCCTGACCTTATTTCCTTTGTTTAGTCTTTGTTTAGTTGGTCAGGATGTGAGCTGGGTGGGCATTCTATGTTTTGTGATTCTATGTTGGGTTTGTTGTTTGGCCTAATATGGTTCTCAATCAGAGGCAGGTGTTTGTCATTGTCTCTGATTGGGAACCATATTAAGGTTTCCTGTTTTCACTGTTTGTTTGTGGGTGATTGTTTCATGTCTTTGTGTTCTGCACCAGATAGGACTGTCTCGGTTTTCACGTTTGTTATTTTGTATTTTGTATAGTGTTCACGTTATTGTCTTTTTGTTATTAAACATGTTGAACACTAGCCGCGCTGCAGTTTGGTCCTCCTCTCCTTCATCCCAGGAAGAAAGCCGTTACAGAATCACCCACCAAACTCGGACCAAGCAGCGTGGTAACGGGCAGCAGCAGCAGCGAAGTCAGGAATTATGGACATGGGAGCAGAATCTGGACTACACTACTTGGGAGGAGATAGACAGGTGGGCGATCGACCCAGGGAGAATGCCGGAGCCCGCCTGGGATTCTCTGGAGCAGTGTGAGGAGGGATACCGGCGAATGGAGGCAGCACGGCGACGCGGTAGGAAGCCCGAGAGACAGCCCAAAAAATGTATTGGGGGAGGCTAAAGGGGAGTGTGGCGAAGTCAGGTAGGAGACCTGCGCCAACTTCCCGGGCTTACCGTGGAGAGCGAGAGTACGGGCAGACACCGTGGTATGCGGAAGAGCGCACGGTGTCTCCTGTACGTGTGCTTAGCCCGGTGCGGTACATCCCAGCTCCACGTATCGGCCGGGCTAGAGTGGGCATCGAGCCAGGTGCCATGAAGCCGGCTCAACGCATCTGGTCTCCAGTGCGTCTCCTCGGGCCGGTGTACATGGCACCAGCCTTACGCATGGTGTCCCCGGTTCGTCAGCACAGCCCAGTGCGGGCTATTCCACCTCGCCGCACTGGCCTGGCTACGGGGAGCATTCAACCAGGTAAGGTTGGGCAGGCTCGGTGCTTAAGAGCTCCAGTACGCCTTCACGGTCCGGTCTATCCGGTGCCACCTCCTCGCCCCAGTCTAGTACCACCAGTGCTAACACCACGCACCCGGCTTCCTGTGCGTCTCCAGAGCCCTGTTCCTCCTCCACGCACTCGCTCTGTGGTGCATGTATCCAGGCCGGTACCACCAGTTCCGGCACCACGCACCAAGCCTCCTGTGCGTCTCCAGAGGCCAGAGTCTGCTGTCTGCCCAGTGCCACCTGCGGTGCCTGTCTGCCCAGCGCTGCCCGTCTGCCCAGCGCCGTCTGAGCTGCCCGTCTGCCCAGCGCCGCCTGCACTGCCCATCTGCCCAGCGCCGTCTGAGCTGTCCGTCTGCCCAGCGCCGCCTGCGCTGCCCGTCTGCCCAGCGCAGTCTGAGCTGCCCGTCTGTCCTGAGCCTTCAAAGCCGCCCGTCTGTCCTGAGCCTTCAGAGCCGTCCGTCAGTCAGGAGCCGCTAGAGCCGTCCGTCAGTCAGGAGCCGCTAGAGCCGTCCAGTCAGGAGCCGCTAGAACCGTCCGTCAGTCAGAAGCCGCCAGAGCCGCCCGCCAGTCAGGAGCCGCCAGAGCCGCCCGCCAGTCAGGAGCCGCCAGAGCCGCCCGCCAGTCAGGAGCCGCCAGAGCCGCCCGCCAGTCAGGAGCTGCCAGAGCCGCCCGCCAGTCAGGAGCTGCCAGAGCCGTTAGTCAGCCAGGAGCTGCCAGAGCCGTCAGTCAGCCAGGAGCTGCCAGAGCCGTCAGTCAGCCAGGACCGGCCAGAGTCGCCAGTCAGCCAGGAGCTGCCAGAGCCGTCAGTCAGCCAGGAGCTGCCAGAGCCGTCAGCCAGCCAGGAGCTGCCAGAGCCGTCAGCCAGCCAGGAGCTGCCAGAGCCGTCAGCCAGCCAGGAGCTGCCAGAGCCGCCAGCCAGCCAGGAGCTGCCAGAGCCGCCAACCAGACAGGAGCTGCCAGAGCCGCCAGCCAGCCAGGACCTGCCAGAGCCGTCAGTCAGCCAGGACCTGCCAGAGCTGCCTGTCACGCCGGCGATGCCGGAATTGCTCCTCAGTCCGGAGCTGCCCCTCAGTCCGGAGCTGCCCCTCAGTCCGTAGCTGCCCCTCTGTCCGGAGGCGGCCATCAGTACAGTGGGGTTATTTTGGTGGGTCGTCAATAGGAGGAGGCCACGGAAGCGGGGATTAACTATGGTGGGGTGGGGGCCACGTCCAGCGCCAGAGCCGCCACCGTGGACAGATGCCCACCCAGACCCTCCCCTATAGGTTCAGGTTTTGCGGCCGGAGTCCGCACCTTGGGGGGGGGGGGGGGGGGGGGGGGGGGGTACTGTCATGTTCCTGACCTTATTTCCTTTGTTTAGTCTTTGTTTAGTTGGTCAGGACGTGAGCTGGGTGGGCATTCTATGTTTTGTGATTCTATGTTGGGTTTGTTGTTTGGCCTAATATGGTTCTCAATCAGAGGCAGGTGTTTGTCATTGTCTCTGATTGGGAACCATATTAAGGTTTCCTGTTTTCACTGTTTGTTTGTGGGTGATTGTTTCATGTCTTTGTGTTCTGCACCAGATAGGACTGTCTCGGTTTTCACGTTTGTTATTTTGTATTTTGTATAGTGTTCACGTTATTGTCTTTTTGTTATTAAACATGTTGAACACTAGCCGCGCTGCAGTTTGGTCCTCCTCTCCTTCATCCCAGGAAGAAAGCCGTTACAATATCTTAGTAGTCTTACCATATAATCGTCTTTGGCAAACAGAACACACTGTAGATTGAGTAGCCATGCTTTCCTAACTACCAGGGTCATCAACAGAGGACAATTCATACTGCCAATGGTCATGCTGAATGTCGATTATATATTGTTCTTCTCACCTTGTATTTTACACTATTTCTACATATTACAGCAGAATTACAGTATACCAGTATACAACTATAGGCCCTACACTTTTTGGGAGCATCTACAAAGTGATCCACCCTCAACTTTGAATCCGGCACTGTTGAAAGCTTTAGCGGTGATAATGAATTATTCTGAAGCTAAACTGCGTTAATATATAATACAACAAAGAAGCCTAAGCGCCACCGTCCTCCTGTCGTCTGCACCTAGTTTCCTTTGAAAACTGTATTATTTCAGGAAAGCGGAGAGAGGAGAGCCAATGTGTTGTCTACTGTCTGCGCACATGGCATTTGAGTCCAAGTAACAGAGAGAGGAGAGACAGAGGGAAGTGTTTTTCAACTCCTCTTTTTCAAAGTTCTCCCTCTCTGTCTGTGTGTCGTCGAATCCTCTGGCAGCCTCCCAATCTTTCATCCTGATTTCAGATGTCACATTCACGCAACACTTTGAATCCAAGTGTGTCCCAGACTTCAGCGCTTTACTGTTCTCATTCCAACACTTAATTGGGATGCCTTCGCAACAATGGGCCTGCCTCTCCTTCCTGTGCCTGTTTTCTCCAAAGTGAATATCTTTGCCAACTTAAAAAACAAAGTGAACTCTAATCTCCATCTCCATCCATATGAAGGTGCTTCCAAACAATTGGAAATCTGTTTTTTTAAATGTTATAATCAAAAGTTGACTTCTAAAGAAGGCCATGAATATGGACAGAGTACATCAAAACGACAAGGCCCTTTTGTTCCACTACTGTAGAAGCTAAAATGAGTAAGTCACATCCAACTTACAGTATGTCAACTTCATCTTTAGTCATTCAAGAATGGTAGGAGGCAACATTACTGTCACAAACGTCTGACATTTAAAAGCCTTTTTGGTGGAACTGACTCAGGTTCAAAATACTGTAGCCACTACACCTGACCAGTGAAATATACAGGTGTTCTTGTTTCCTTTATGTAATCAAAAAGCTATTATTCTGAAAATATGTTGTCCATTATCTTTGTTAACTATATAATTTCAGTGTTTTAATCCTTGAACAACATCAAAATACTGGTTTTGCAATGATTGTAAATAGACAAAGTGTTAAGTGTTATTATTTTCTATATATTAAATGTAGTGTTAAATCTTACTAGGAGTGAATCCGATAACCACATTTTTATTTCAGTTTGTGTTTTATCTTAGTAAAAACTACTTTTCAGCGCAATTATCATCCCTGGCTCTATCACACGGTATACACTCCAATAAGAATGTCTCCTTTACCAACAGTAGTTACAACCCTGTGGAGATTTCAAAAAAGGGAGAAAAAAGCAAAAAAATACTGCTTTACTAATTTATCCCTGAGAAACTTTGCCAATCCTCCCCTCTAATGAGTGAGCGGGGCCCAAATGACTGTGCCTCCCTGTAGCCCCTTTATCAGCCTAAATTTGACACCCTACAGCGTTCCATCTCCCGCTCCACACTCCCCGCTCATGGGACTGCATTATTCATGAGGTATCAAGGCAAGCAGACCTCAGTGCCACTGATGCTCGCTATCATTGAGCCTCGCGCCATGCACAAAATATAACCACCGCACAGGGAAAAAAAATACTAGAAGAACAACAAAAAAACCTCGGTCTCCATCACATATCGTGCCAGCAAATTAAAACAGACTCCATGGCTGAGACAAAAGACAGAATAATGGTGCTCCCTCCCACCACAAAGGGGCCTGAGAACAGCATGGGAAGGGAAACGATCAAATTACTCTCCATCAGAGAGCCGTGACATCGTGTGGTCACCGGAAAGCTTACTTTTGCCCATCAAAAACCAACAGTCCAAACGTGGCATCTGTTTATTACAATAACAACGTGAGTTATTTCAAATCAGGGAATTTGACCGAGAACTCTCCCATGAAGCCGACCCTGTCCTCGTCGTAATTCCTTGTGCGTTGCATTTGAGTTACGACCTTGCTCTGTCTTTGGAGTTGATGTCTCTGTTGTTTTAGCTTTAATATTCAGAGTGTGTGTGTGTGTGTGTGTGTGTGTGTGTGTGTGTGTGTGTGTGTGTGTGTGTGTGTGTGTGTGTGTGTGTGTGTGTGTGTGTGTGTGTGTGTGTGTGTGTGTGTGTGTGTTTGTGTGTGTGTGTGCGTGCGTGAGCATGTGTGTGCGCTGGGTGTGCGCTGGGTGTGTGTGTGTGTGGAGACTAGAAGCGCTAAGGGCTAATAGTAAAATAATAAGACAGGGGGGCGAGGAGGGAAGCGAGCATGTTTATTCGAAACCCTGCCTGAGGTAGAGTGCTGGTCACCTGCTGTGCTGCTGGGTCCTCTGCGAGGCCTCAAATCTCAGCCTGTTTAAAAAGGGAAAACCAAATAAACTACTGATGAGGGAAATGTGGCCTCGGAACAGTGCATTGGGAAGGGGGCGGGAGGCACAGTGTTCCGTCAATCATGAACCGTCTAAACCAAACAGAGTCTCTTTGATATGGAGAGCTATCGGTATCAGTGACCGGCAGTGTATGACAACATATTACATCATTGAGGTCCATTGGCATCTTCCCTCTCTATAACTACCAAGTACTGTGTTTCTGTTTCTCTCCCTCACACGCCAACATGACCCTCAAAGAGGTACAATACAGTAGATCTACCCCTCTCTCAGGGGAAAGTACAACTTTGATGCCTGATTAAATTACCCAATGTGTATGATACAAGAGAGGAAGCTTGGACCAAAGACAGCAAGTCACCATTCAAAGCAACAAACCTTTTGGTCATTAGTTACATTTGTAGGTTTATTAAAAATGCAGGCATAAGTTTCTCCCTGTGTATATTATCAGTGTATATGTTAGGTGCATAGCTATTTTTGAATGTGTGATCATGTATAATATCCATAATGAAGTGTGTGTGTGTATCTGATATTTATACACCATATGAGTCACACTTATGAAACAGATGTGGGGCCTGTAAATTCTCCCACTGTCGCTTTCGCTCCCCTGTTGCCGTTGCCATGGTGTCACGGTTGGCTTTTCTCCCCAATTTGAGGAGTGTCTTCTGAAGCATCGCCGCGGCGACGACTGAAGCTCTGGACCGAGGATCAGTCAGCCAGAAACAGGAGAACAGACAGAATCAAGATGGCAGGGTTCCAGCGTAGAATTTTCTCTTCAAAAAACGCCCCTACCCTCTTCCCCTATCCCCGTCTGGCCCCAATCCTCCCCTCCCCCTCCCTCCCCCCCTCCCTCCCTCCTATCCCCATCCCTCAAGCCAAACACAGAGAACAAGGGGGATTTGGAGAGGAATTGGGGCAGATAGATTGTGAAAACCCTGACAGCTGGAGCTAACCCTGGGTGGTTCCATGTTGTTAATCTATGCAGTGTCTTTCTCTTTTAATTATTCTCAATTTCCAGCATATCAGCAAAAGGGATTGTTGAAATATTGAATGCAGGGAGAAAACCTGGAGCAGTGTTATTGGACAAGCTCCCACTATAGACGTGGCCAATATCTACAACAACTTTTGTTTCCAGCATGGATGGAGGAAGCCTGCTGTGTTCTGTTCTGCCTCGCTCCTTCCTAGATCTCAGTTTCGATACAGACCACTATAGAAACATTTGTATGATGAGTTGTTGTTCTTTATTTCCCCATTGAATATAATGTAAATTATTCATAAAAATGATGGAGAAAAAAAATAAGACAACGCCAAAAATTTGTAAATAGTATGATACTCCAGAACTATACTCTTAGATAAAAAGGTGCTATCTAGAACCTAAAAGGGTTCTTCGGCTGTACTCATAGGAGAACTCTTTGAAGAATCCTTGATGGTTCCAGGTAGAACCCTTCCAGGTAGAACCCCAAGTAGAACCATTTATGGTTCCATGTAGAATCCTTTCCACAGAGGGTTCTACATGGAACCCAAAATGGTTATAATTGGAATCAAAAAGGATTTTACCTGGGACCAAAAAGGGTTCTCCGAGGGGGACAGCTGAAGAACCCTTTTAGGTTTTAGATTGTACCATGGTGTGTCAGAGTTTTGGTTGATTAATTAATAATGCCAAATTATCCCCTCAACATTTATCAGTCAATTAATCAAAGGCTGTCATATTGCACACAAAAACCCCCAAAGTGTCATCAATGTGTGCGAGAGGAAATTAAGTATTTTTGCCAAGCTAAGGCAAATGACACAATTGATGGATGTTTCAAAAAACCTTATGCAACAGCCATCCATTGATACCTAACAGAAGTGGCACGCTCACATGACAAACGACGCCATTATGTAGATGTGCAGAAGTTGTTGAGCTGAGTGGATTTGTGCTGGTGGTACTCCCCATTTTTCTACGCCCAATTGATTATTGGTTTATTTCAAACAGTTACCTGCCATGGACATTTTGGAGAGAACACTGTGGCTGTGAAGATACACAGTGGATTTCATGCATGTTGTATTACATCATTCAGCTGTAGCCTATTGATAGGTCACTCTTACTCACCTCTATCAATGTCAAATGGGAGATCTGTGGGTTAACTACAGTATATCAATAATGGCAGAATAGTTACACAAACCCATTACTTTTGCTTCACTGGGTTGCCTTCTGCTGCTCAAAGTAGAACTGGAGCAACAGCGCTCCTCACTCTCACAGTGCAGTCATAAAATATACGCTCACTAGCTGGCAAGCACCAAGATCACAATCATATAGTTTCAATCAGTGTTTTGACTGTTTGCTACTGATCTATACACTATCTATAAACAAATAACTAAGAATATATACAATTTATTAATCTCGGAACCCATAACTGAATCCCGTGCAAGCTAGCTATGTGAATAGCTGTTGTGAGAAACTATGCGTAAACCTTCTATAAACCCTTTTATGAACCCTTTATGAGGGGTGTCTTAATGTAAATTGTTACCCATCTTCCTACTATAACTCTGAACCTGAATCACATGTCCATCCCCAGCCAATCAAACCCAGATCTAATCCTAGACACAAGTCCAAAGTCAAAGCCAATCAAACCCAGATCCAGTCCTAGACACAGGTCCAAAGTCAAAGCCAATCAAACCCAGATCCAGTCCTAGACACAGGTCCAAAGTCATCATCAGGGCCAGAGGGTCTCTGCAGAATCACAATAAATGATACCATCTCCCCATGTACAACGAAGGGTAGACACAGTAGATGAAGAGAGGAAGGTGAAATGAAAGAGTTCTTGAAGTGAAATGTTGTTAATCCACTCTCAGCTCGGGGTCCCTCTGACCCTAACATAGCTGAGGTGTCAGAAACGTGAGGTGACTGACCCCAGGCCTGTAAAAGCGTCCCTCTCACCGACCTGACCCCCAGATTATGGAATTGGCGAAGGGGGGCCAGTGATGGTGAGAGTTTAAGTGAAGGTGGGGTGGGGGGTGGTGGGGGTGCTGGGGAGAGGTGTGGAAGAGGGGTACATCCCCCATCTAATCTGCTCTGCCCCGCAGGCCTGGCCCCTACAGCCTTAAACCACTGTGGACGGGGGTTTGAGGGTGGAATGTTGGAGCCCAGGTTGGGAAGTAGCGGGGAGTAGATGGCTGGCTGTAGGGGGTAGAAATCGAGGCCACTGCTCCATTACCGGGGCCCCAGACCCAGGGCAGATGTGACCCCAGCTCAGCAGAAGTGTCAGGGGTGAGAGAGGATTCCATTAACCTTGTGTTGCCACGTCCTTGGAGGAATGGCAGTGGACACAATGTCAACCTCACAGAGAGCTAGTTGTGTACAAAACACAACGATATATACACAGGCAACCCTGCTGCTGCAATCCTATTAGAGTATTATCACCACAAGATATACTGGTGACTGTGGTGACAGAGCATTGCACCCCTGCGATGTGGCATCTTGTCGACATGGGCTTATCTGACCACAGAGCCCTTTTCATGACTGTCTCCATCCCAATACCAACACTGTGTAAAATTAGAGTGATATCCTTCCGGAATCTGAAATCTATCACCCCCAGCTCAATTGCAGTAGCATTATCTGATGTGCAATTTCTTTTATCCAAAATCAAGGATATCATCTGCACTGTTCAAATTACCCCTTGTTTGGGACATGCCCCACTGCTTTATGTTGAGCCTCCCAGCTGCAGTTTTAACAAATTCTCATTGACAGCCCCAACATATGTCTCTGAAATTGTCAAAAATATGAAGTCAACGACTTGCCCCTTGAACCCTATTCCCTCTGCACTCATAAAATCCAGCTTCACTCTTCTCAGTCCAACTACAGTATAACCAAAATCCTAAATTACTTAATTCAGGCACTGTAACTAATTCCCTGAAAACTGCCTCCCTTATACAAACTGTGAAAAAACCTGGAATGTGGGCTTCCCGAGTGGCGCAGCGGTCTAAGGCACTGCAGTGCTTGAGGCGTCACTACAGATCCTGGTTCGATCCTGGGCTGTGTCGCAGCCGGCTGCAACCGGGAGACCAATGAGGCGACGCACAATTGGCCCAGCGTCGTCTGGGTTAGGGGAGGGTTTGGCTGGCCGGTTTGGCTGGCCGGGATGTCCTTGTCCCATTGCGCTCTAGCGACTCCTGTGGCGGGCCAGGCGTATGCACGCTGACACGATCGCCAGTTGTACGGTGTTTCCTCTAACACATTGGTGCGGCTGGCTTCCGGGTTAAGCAAGCAGTGTGTCAAGAAGCAGCGCGGCTTGGCACGGTCGTGTTTCTGAGGACGCAGGAATCTCGACCTTCGCCTCTCCCGAGTCCGTAGGGGAGTTGCAGCGATGGGACAGGACTGTAACTACCAATTGGATATTAGCAGACTTAAGAACTTGCTTAGATTTTCTGGCACAGCACTCCAGTGGATTAGCTCCTATCTGACTGACAGACAATAATTTGTGTCACTCTTGGCAATTATATATCCAACCCAACCACTGTCACTCAAGGGGTCCCACAGGGCTCTGTTCTGGGGCCACTCCTGTTCTCTATATACAGTACATGTTGCCACTTGGTATACTAATCTGAAGATTTTAACTAAACTTTCATTTTGATGCGGATGACACATAGATATGTGTGAGGACAAAAGGGGACACTGAGACTGTAACAACCAAACTAACAGACTGTCTAGATGTAATCAAGAGATGAATGCAGTTAAACATCCTCCAACGTCCAAAGCATTTCAGCAAAACAGAGCTTGTGCTAAGAGTGCAAGATGATCACATTCTCCCTTTCTCTGGATGATGACACCACCACAGCTTCCCCCACCACCAGAAGCCTCTGTGTAATGTTTTACTCTAGCCTCTCATTTTAAGCACACATCCGCAACATCAAAAAGTGTAATTTTTACACCTGCGTAATATCGCTCAAGTCAGGTCGTTCTCGTCCACTGCGGATGCTGAGAAGTTTGTGCATGCTCTGGTAACATCTCGGCATGACTACTGTAATATACTGCTGACAGGAATGCCAGTAAGTCTCGTGTCCCAACTCCAGATTATCCAGAATGCAGCTGCCAGGATGCTCTCAAAAGCTACACAAAACACTCATATCACCCCTGTTTTATTAACCTCCCTTGGCTTCCTGTTCAATACAGGATACAATGTAAGATTATGCTGCTCACCTTTAAGGCCCTCAAGGGTGATGCACCTAAATACAAATGCCGACTTCTAGAGAACTATTCCCCAGCACGCACACCACGATCATCAGACTCAAACAGCCTGGTCACACCAGCCACAAACCTGTGCAGCATGGGTGACAGGACCTTCAGACATATGGCCCCTCAGCTCTGGAATGCTCTACCAGCAAGTCAAATCAAATCAAACTTTATTTGTTACATGCACCGAATACAACAAGTGTAGACCTTACCGTGAAACTCTTACAATGTATAGTCCGGTGGCCACTTTATTAATTGTTCAGCAGTCTTATGGCTTGGGGGTACAAGCTGTTAAGGAAACTTTTGGTCCTAGACTTGGTGCTCGGTACCGCTTGCCGTGTGGTAGCAAAAAAAACAGTCTATAACTTGGGTAACTAGAGTCTCTGACAATTTTATGGGCTTTCCTCTGACACCGCCTATTATATAGGTCCTGGATTGCAGAAAGCTTGGACCCAGTGATGTACTGGGCCGTATTCACTACCCTCTGTAGCGCCTTACGGTCTGATGCCAAGCAGTTGCCATACCAGGCAGTGATGCAACCGGTCAGGATGCTCTCGATGGTGCAGCTGTAGAACTTTTTGTGGATCTGAGGACCCATGCCAAATCTTTTCAGTCTTCTGAGGGGGAAAAGGTTTTGTTGTGCCCTCTTCACGACTGTCTTGGTGTGTTTGGACCATGATAGATCATTGGTGATGTGGACACCAAGGAACTTGAAACTCTCGACCCGCTCCACTACAGCCCCGTTGATAAGGATCGGTGTCCTGTGTCACGGCCCCTCTGCATTGCAGGGGCGGTTCCTCCTGCAGGCAGAGGAGGGTCGTTAGTGATTGGAGCCACCTGGGCTCAGGGTATTTAAGCTGCTTCACTAACCACTTTTGTCTCTCTCTCTCTCTGCTCCTCCAGGTATGATCCTGTTTTGTTTGTTCCTTTGTAGTTTTAGGTAGTTTTCACTCAGTCATATTCACACACACAGATTCACGCATCCCTGCACTTTACATACAACCTACATTATGATACTTTCACACCTCTTTCCTTTTTCTTTGTTTAAAGTTAATAGTTTTTGGTTTATAATAAAGAACCTTTTTGATTGGCCTATACCTGTTGTTCGTGTCCCCTCATTTATGCCACAGGCTATGAGCCGGCCTGTGACAAGTGGGGGCTCATCCGTAAGTTAAAGTTAATTGTACTTTAGTCTTACTTTAGTATTTTAGTTTACTTTAACATTTTGTCATAGTTGGTTAAGGTTTTGTCCAGATTGTCTTTGTCTTATTATTGATACGTTTGTTTATTTGTAATTTGGCTTATTTGATTATTGTTTTGTAGTTAACTTGGGTTAGTTTAGTTCAGATTATCAATTTTTGTTTGTTTGAGGGGATGTTTTGGTTGGGCCAATATTGTTGAAGAGAGCGTTGAGAGCCATGTGTTCTTTTGGTTCAGTTAGCTTGGTAGCTAAATTTGGTTAGCAATTCACTCTGGGTTTTTCTGGGTTTTGTTCAGGTGGGAGTCCTCTCCTGTTCAGGCTTATCAGCGAGTGTCAATAGGAGGCTCGTGGTGGTTTTGTTTTAGGTGGCAGTGAATGTGGGTAGAGCATCCCTTTCCCTTTTCCCCTACATTGGCTCGGGAGCACCTCCGTGGTTATGGGGGGGGGGGGGGGGGGGGCGCCAGTTTCTGGTTGTCTTTTCCACTCCACTGGTTTTGTGTGCATAAAACCCCACCACATGTGACGGCACGAAGACCAGGGCCAGTTAGTTAGTTATTTTTGGAGGATAGTGGGGTGTGGCTCCTGTCCTTGAACCCAGACTGACAGCAGGTGAGTTGTGTGTTTTTTGAAGCATTTGTAATAGTTGTATTGGTTGAGGAAAATGTCTTCCATTCTGAGTAGTTTTGTTCAAGATCCTTCAGAGGTAGCCTTAGAGTTGTGTACTAAGGAGCAGTTAATTGAAATTGCTGAACATTATCAGATTGAGATTGTTGATAAAAAATTTTAAGAGACTGTTAAAACTAGATTAAAGCAGGGTCTTAGGGAAATGGGTGTTTTTTGGGGTCAGTCTGCTAGTAGTGAGGGTGCAAGTTTTCAGTCTAGCCCTTCATTAACTTTTGAGCAGCAGAGGGAGCTGTTTCAAATGCAGTTAGAGATAATGCGATTGAGAAATGCTAATAGACCAGAAGGACTACCACAGTTTGATGTTTCACAGAATCTTCGTTTGTTGCCTAAATTTGATGAGTCAGATCCAGACACATACTTTGCTTTATTTGAGCGTATTGCGGAAGCTAGAGCTTGGTCAGATTTGGACATGACTATGTTGTTGCAATGTCTACTTACAGGTAAAGCACGTGAGGCTTTTGCAGCACTGAGTGTAGCTGACAGTAAAGTTTTTGCTAAAGTTAAATCAGCAGTTCTGAAGGTCTACGAGCTTGTGCCAGAGGCATATCGTCAACGTTTTCGTTACAGGAAAAAGTTAGATTCACAAACCTATTCTGAGTTTGTTCGTGATTTGACTTCTGCATTTAATCGTTGGTATACAGCTTCTGAAGTTAGTACTTTTGAGGGTCTGTCTAATTTGATTGTGTTAGAACAGTTAAAAAATTCTGTGTCTGACCAGGTTGCTACATACATGACTGAACGTAAAGTTAAGTCTCCAAGTGATGCAGCAATCCTTGCAGATGAGTACAGGCTAACACATAAAAGCCATTTTGAGTCAAACAGTGACATGTACCATAAAAATAACTTTACTCCTAGGAATAGTAGGTCACCTTTTTTTGGAGCTTCTTTCCAAAGGCCTCAGCAGAAGTTTGGGTCTGGAGGACTTAAAGCACCGGTTAATGCTAATACCTGTTGCTACTGTTTAGTTGAAGAAAGATTGTCCTCTGCTTAAATCAAAACAGCCAAGTCAAGTTAAACCTGCTATGATGGCAGCTCCTGTTACAGCCTCTGACCACCAGGGTGAGCTTTTTCAGCCACTAGTTGAGTTTGATTCTCAGTCTTCCCACTGATTTTTCAGCCTTTATTTCAGATGGTGTAGTGTCCCTGGTAGATGGCAACCAAAATGTTTCAATCAAGATCTTAAGAGACACTGGAGCTTTAGATTATTTTATTCTGGAATCTGTTTTGCTGTTCTCTAAAGAGTCTGATACTGGCAGTTGTGTAATGGTACGTGGTATGGGTTCAGTTCCATTCTCTTGTCCTTTACATGACGTTACCCTAAAATGTGGTCTGGTAGAGGGTGATGTAGATGCTGGGGTTAGACCCCAGTTGCCAGTAGAGGGATGATTTTGGGGAATGACTTGGCAGGTAGTAAGGTGTGGGCAGATGGCAAACTAAACATCTGTAAGAAGCAACCTTCAGTGTCCCCTGCAAGGGAATCTCCGGATCAAAACTATGTGTCTCCTGAGGTATTTCCAGTTTGTGCGGTAACCTGCGCGGCCTCTCGTAAGAAGATATAGAGTTAAACAGAAAGTCTTGAGTTACCAGTCAAACTCCAGACAGAACAGTTGACTAGTTCTAGAGATTCATTGATGGCTGAGCAAAAGGCCAATACTACCTTGGCTGATCTGTTTGATAAAGTTGTTCTTGATTCAGTGGTGAGGAATAGTGCTCAGTGTTATTTTCTTCTTGATGAGCTGTTGGTCAGGAAATGGGTTCCACACTATGATCAGGGTCTAGGAGAACCAGTCTTTCAAATAGTTGTACCTACTACTTTGCAAAATAAAGTGTTGCAAACTTCACATGGTGATGTGGCAGGTCATATGGGTGTTCGTAAAACTTATGATCGCATACTCCGTTATTTTTTCTGGCCACGTTTAAAGCGGGATGTAGCTCAGTTTATTAAAACTTATCATACGTGTCAGCGCACAAGTAAGCCAAACCAGGTTGTAAAGCCAGCACCTTTGTATCCAATACCAGCCGTAGGGCAACCTTTTGAGCATCTTATTATCGATTGTGTTGGGCCTTTACCAAGGTCCAAGTCAGGTCATAGCTACTTATTAACGGTTATGTGTCAAGCAACTAGATATCCGGCAGCTTTTTCCTTGCGTACCATAACTTCAAAATCAGTAGTTAAAGCGTTAACTCAATTTATTTCAACATTTGGGATTCCAAAAATCATCCAGTCAGATCAGGGGTCTAACTTTACCTCCCATTTATTTGCTCAGGTTCTCAAACAGCTTAAAGTTAAACACAACAAGTCTACTACGTTCCATGCCCAGAGCCAGGGAGCTTTGGAACGTTTTCATCAAACTTTAAAATCCTTGCTTCGTGCATACTGTACAGAACTGTCTGCAGATTGGGAGGAGGGGTTACCTTGGCTGTTACTAGCTGCTCATGAAGTAGTGCAGGAAAGCACAGGGTTTAGCCCAAATTACTTAGTGTTTGGTCATAAGGTGCGTGGGCCTTTAGCAGTGTTGCAGGATGGTTGTTTGCCGGAGGAACCACCTCGGAACCTTATTGACTATGTAAATGGTTTTAGGTTGAAGTTGTATAGGGCTGGTGAACTGGCGAAAGAAAAACTAAAATGTTCTCAACAGAAAATGAAATTGAAATATGACGGACAGGCTGAGCTGCGTGAGTTTAGTCCCGGTGATCGTGTACTTGCTCTTCTGCCTCTTGTAAGTTCACCTTTTCAGGCAAAATACTGTGGTCCTTTCACTGTGTTCCGTAAAGTGTCAGATTTGAACTATCTTATTGAAACCCCTAGTCATAGGAAGTCCTCGAAATTATGCCATGTGAACCTGTTAAAATGTTATCACTCCCGTGATCTAAGCAAAGTTGAAGGCACTCCAGCGGTGAGGTCAGCGTTGACTGCTGCTCCAGTCACTGCATCTTGTGGCTTTAATTTGGTGGAGGGGGGAGAAGAGGAGGTAGTTAGGGTTTCGGATGAGGTCTTACAAGGTCGGTTGAAAAACTCCCAGATTTTGCAAAACCTTGGGGTTTTGGTAGATCATTTAGACTCTGAGAAACGTGATGAATTGGTAGCTCTTATTAGAAACTACCCTGTTTTGTTTTCTGACACTCTATCGCAAACCCACTTAATTAAGCATGATATAGACATCTGAGATGCTAAGCCTATCAAACAGAGATTTTATCGTGTATCTGAGGAGAAGAGACTGCAATTGGAAACAGAGGTGAAGTATATGTTGGACAATGGTATTGCGGAGCCATGTTGTTCAAATTGGGCTTCACCCTGTCTTTTGGTCAAAAGTCTGATTCCACTTTCAGACCTTGCACTGATTATAGGAAAGTTAACAATGTTACTAAAGCAGACCTTTACCCTCTTCCTAGGATGGAGGACTGTATTGATCAAGTTGGGTCAGCAAAGTATGTTAGCAAATTTGATCTTTTAAAGGGATATTGGCAAGTACCCCTTACCAAAAGAGCTTGTGAGATTGCTGCCTTTATAACTCCATCTGGTTTGTTCTCTTATACAGTGATGCCTTCCGGCTTGCGGAATGCTCCAGCCACCTTCGAGGCTGATGAATCGGGTGGTCTCAGGTCTGGAAGGGTGTGCCGTGTATTTGGACGACGTGGTCGTCTACTCAGACTCCTGGGAGGAGCATGTTTGGAGAGTGCAAGCCCTGTTTGAAAGACTGGTGTGGGCCAGGTTGACTATCAATTTGGCTAAATGTGAGTTTGCCAAAGCTACAGTCACATACCTAGGCAAGGTTGTTGGTCAGGGTTTTGTCTGTCCAGTGGAAGCCAAGGTCCAGGCTGTGAAGCAGTTCCCACAGCCCTCCACAAAGAAAGAACTGATGCGCTTCCTGGGAATGGCAGGGTACTACCGTGCTTTCTGTAAAAACTTTTCGGTAGTAGTGTCCCCACTGACCAATCTGTTGAAGGCCAAGGCTGAATTTATCTGGTCCACCCAGTGTCAAGAGAAATTTGATGCAGTTAAGGCTCTTTTGTGTTTGGCACCTGTGTTGGTAGCACCAAACTTTGGGAAACCTTTCAAATTGCAGGTAGATGCCAGTCAAATCGGTGCTGGGGCTATGCTTCTCCAGGAGAATGATGACAATGTTGAGTGTCCAGTCAGTTTCTTCTCCCGGAAATGTAATAAGTATCAGCAAAACTATTCTGTAATTGAAAAGGAGGCTTTAGGTCTCATTTGGGCTTTACAGCACTTCGAAGTCTATGTTGGTTCTGGTTTGACCCTTTTAACTGTGTTCACTGACCACAACTCACTTATTTTTCTGAGGTCCCTGCAAAATCCCAACCAGCACCTGATGGCCTGAGGGCTTTGTTCTTGCAACCATTCAACCTTGATATTAGACACATTAGTGGTAAGGATAATATCATTGCTGATGCTCTGTCCCGTGCTCCTTTAACCTAGTTTGTATCTTCTCTCTGCTGACCCCTACGGGCTGTCTGCGCCTCTTTCCTCTTAAATTGCTCCCCAGGTACCAGGGCTGCCGAGTTTGAGGGGCGGACAGTCAGCTGGGGGATACGGGACTACTGCTAGGACCTGGGACTGGTATCCTTTTTTTTCTTCTTCTTCTTTTTGGGGAACTTTGGATTGTTTTGAATATGTTGGGCCGAAATTTGGGTTAAGGGGGGTGTCACGGCCCCGCCTGCAGGAGGCGGTTCCTCCTGCAGGCAGAGGAGGGTCATTAGTGATTGGAGCCACCTGGGCTCAACGTATTTAAGCTGCTTCACTAACCACTTTTGTCTCTCTCTCTCTGCTCCTCCAGGTATGATCCTGTTTTGTTTGTTCCTTTGTAGTTTTACGTAGTTTTACTCAGTCATATTCACACACACAGATTCACGCATCCCTGCACTTTACATACACCCTACATTATGATACTTTCACACCTCTTTCCTTTTTCTTTGTTTAAAGTGAATAGTTTTTGGTTTATAATAAAGAACCTTTTTGATTGGCCTATACCGGCTATGAGCCGGCCTGTGACACCTGCTAGCGGGACAACTTTGCACATTTGTGGCCTGCTGGAGGTCATTTTGCAGGGCTCTGGTAGTGCACCTCCTTGCACAAAGACGGAGGTAGCGGTCCTGCTGCTGGGTTGTTGCCCTCCTACGGCCTCCTCCATGTCTCCTGATGTACTGGCCTGTCTCCTGGTAGCGCCTCCATGCTCTGGACACTACGCTGACAGACACAGCAAACCTTTTTGCCACAGCTCGCATTGATGTGCCATCCTGGATGAACTGCACTACCTGAGCCACTTGTGTGGGTTGTAGACTCCGTCTCATGCTACCACTAGAGTGAGAGCACCGCCAGCATTCAAAAGTGACCAAAACATCAGCCAGGAAGCATAGGAACTGAAAAGTGGTCTGTGGTCACCACCTGCAGAATCACTCCTTTTTTGGGGGTGTCTTGCTAATTGCCTATAATTTCCACCTTTTGTCTATTCCATTTGCACAACAGCATGTGAAATTTATTGTCAATCAGTGTTGCTTCCTAAGTGGACAGTTTGATTTCATAGAAGTGTGATTGACTTGGAGTTACATTGTGTTGTTTAAGTGTTCCCTTTATTTTTTTGAGCAGTGTATGATTATTCTTATTTTTATAGTCTACAGTGGGGGACTGTGGGAGACAGTCACTACAAGAGAGGATAAACATGAATAACACACCATCAACGTTGATCAGTGATCACGGAGCAGACAGACGTCTAGAGAGGTTTTAGGTCAGTTGGATTGGGAGCCAGATTAGGCTTTTAGAACTTATATTATTATATTCATTGTCATGAAATACTGGTAAAAGCCTCATGGACATGCCATTTCTTTATGTTTTTTAACAATCTATACTAATTTTAAGAATTTTCGACTCACATCGAAGCTGTTACAAAAACAAATATGACTCCACAAACAAAAGCAATCTGTCAAGAGAAAAGAAAAGTTTGAATGCTAATACAAACATAAAAGCGTTTCATCCAACTTGAGTTACAAAGGAATAGTAATGGTTGTGTATTGCTTTTCAGCAGCCAAATTAAGTAATATGTTTTGCTACTTCCGATTTGGACAACAGTGAAAGCCAACAGTGAATAAAAACGACTGGGTGTCATTGCTCTTTGAAAGACGATATTGTTAAGTTATTATATTTCTCTTACCTTAAATAATTGATGAAAATGCCATGAATGCTTTAGCTCAGGTTAGAGTATCTACCTGCCACAAGAAGAAAAAAAATGAAAAAGAACAGAACTAAATAGGAACTGCAGGTGCAAGATTGTAAAACTCGGTCTGCTGATGCAAAGGCTAATTCATGTTAATTAAAATTCAACTAATTTCTGAATCTCGAGGAAAGGCTGTGCTTTTCCTTTTGATAAAGATAATTATACATTTCATTTGACACTAGTGTGCAATATTCTGTATGGTAGAAATGTGACTGACTCCTGTATAACAAAAACTAAAACTCCACCCAAGCCATCTCGGCAGACCATTAATTCTGATGTATTTTGTGTTTTCTTTTAATCATTGGATGGTGTGGTCCTGAGCTTCTTGACAATATGAATTATTAAAAACACAGAATAATGCGCCCATTTGCTGGTTAATAATTAATGTGTGCATAAAGTATTCTGTGTTTGATCAATTGTGATTTCATTTTGTCAGCCAACTGAGTTTCTATGAAGACAGTTTCATGGAGAGTCAATATGATGAAAGTTGTGGAGGGTAGCTTGTTTTCGATACTTTATGTGAATATTTTGTTTCTAAATGGCTCTAATGAAGTTAGATTTTTATTGTGGTAAGAATATACAGTGTATACTGTTCCAGAATATTTGATTACTAAACAGAAACCCCTTAATGTCAAATAAGTCTCATTTATAGGGGAAAAAGATTATAGAATTTTTTTAAACGTTCATTTTCGTAATTACATCACAAGCCTCTGTGGGCATAAACATCGATGTCTACAATTGCCTTACAAATACAGTATGATCTTTAATCTGGATTTACATTACAGGTATTATTGGTCTAAATTAAATGGCAGTATTTGCCGGCTCCAAGCAACTGTTAAGGTCAAACCCATGTTTAATTTGAACTCTAATGGGCCCTGGGCTTCCTGCTCTACACTTGTGGAATTGGCGTCTGTGCACCATATGGAGCCATGTGCCAGGGGCTTTCTATCTAGTGACATCTACTGCCCACTGCCTAGAACTACTCCTCAGACGGCTGGGGAACTGGCAGGAGAAGCTACAGAGGCCGATACAGAGGCTGATACAGAGGCAGGCAGTACGCATATGTGTTACGTCTAAGAGGTTCAAAGATACATAGTGGATACGCATGTTGTTTCTTTATAGGTCAAAAAAGGTAAAGATAACACAAACATGCTGAGAATAGGTAAAAAATACTCTGAGATTCTGAGTGAGATCAACGGAGACAAAAAGAGGCCTGCAAGAGATATGGTTGGGAAAAAGAGTGAAGCTATAGCCAGAAAGGGAAATTGAGAAAATGGAAAGAGAGAAAAAGAAAAGAAAGCCTGACTAGCAGAGAGAAACACTCTAAAAACCTGCAGAGAATAAGGCTGGAGAAAAGTCACATAGGCCCGTGTGTTATTTTTGCACCACTGTGGCCAGCTCATTATTTTAACCACAGGGGCATTACAGTAGCTCAGCCGTCATCAGAAAAGGAAGTGGCGAGGCTCAAGCCTAGCTAGGGTCCTCCTCTATCTTAGGTTCCCCATGGGCTGTGGTGGTGTTGTTGTCCCCAGGCACTGTGACAGCAGGATTAGAAACCACTTTGAATGGCTACTTTCCTCGGATCTCAGCCACTACCCACAACCCACCAGGCCACTGCCAAGGCGCCAGGAAGTTAAGCTGTAACATGGCTGTTCGAAGCTCTGTTTGTGTTGCCGTGAGAGATGCCGTGTGTTCATGTTTGATGATGCACTGTGTAAAAATAAGTGGAACGCCTTTTCCACTGCTTTCTCTCTGACTGGCCTGTTGGTGAACTCACTTTACAGATACGTGGCCAACTTCAATGCAGTGAGAAGAATAACGATATCATGCTGAAGTAGGTTTATGAGCTTTCTTCCCTCTTGAAGGGATTAACCTCAAAGGAGCAAACCTGGGTTTTGAGGACACTAGGTGGAATATGTTTCCTTTTCAACTCTTACAGTAGGTGGAGTGATTACTCTCTATGGACCACCTTCTCTCTCTCCTTTCCTTCTATACCCTCTGCTTCAGTGGATATGTTATATAAGCAGAGACGTGGGCAGACATACAACATTTAGCAGGTGGTGAAACAGTACAGTGTTGACAACTATACGAATGAGATGTCAGTGGTTTCATAACACACAAGAGAACTCTCAATATTGATTTGAATTTAATTCATGAAAATGAAGCTATATGAATGTCATAGTGTGGCTTAATGAGTGCACTCAGACACCAACACAGCTGAGGTAGTATGTTAACAGACAGTATGTCTTCCTACTCACAGGCTGTGAGACGGACTTGGATCTGTTCTCAACTTCTCACTAGTCAGTGAATAGCAAATGACATTGGTTTGAGACGTTTAAAATGTACTTTAATTAAAGTTTGATTTGACAATCCTTAGTCAACGTATAAATAGCTCATTCAGAAGCTCCCAGAGATCCAAATGACACATCCAGGGCCAATCCAGCAATACTAGCAGGTTTTATTTATATTTATTTTACTAGGCAAGTCAGTTCAGAACAAATTCTTATTTACAATGACGGCCTAGGAACAGTGCCTTGTTCAGGGGCAGAACGACAGATTTTTACCTTGTTAGCTCGGGGATTCGATATAGCAATCTTTCAGTTACTGGCCCAACGCTCTAAGCACTAGGCTACCTGCCGCCCCAGGTACTAGGTTAACATTACCTCTAACATTACAGGAACATTATAGGAACCAAAATCCTCCGCAGGGAATCCCAATGCACATCCCTTGTTTTGTTGATGTTGTTGTCATCAGTCCGTCATGACACCACCTCACACATCAGGTACCCATGCCTCACCGGGTCCCCATGCTCCCCCTACATCCCTTCCTATCGACCTAAGAGAGTGGTTTTGTGTGTCCACTTTACGTTAAAGCAGCATTCGACCTCCTCCCTCTTTTCCCGTGAACCTGCTCTCCTGCTCTCTGGCCCAGGGCTCCACATGAATAAATGGAGAAATGTCTCCATATCTCAGAGTGACAGCATGCCGACCCCCACTGCGAGGGAAGCCGAGCGTGACCCTCTAGCCCCAGCCCGGGCCCCAGCAGGGCGCCCATTATCAAACGCAGGCAGCAGGCCCTCACTACGGCTGCCCTAATCCTGCCTGACATTTTTAGAGACAAATGTTACACAACACAGCCAAGAGGAGAGGGGGGAAAACAACAAATTCATATTTTAGAAGGACCCTATCGGGAAAAAACTAAACGTCATTATATCAATGTGGTTTTGGGTGACTTTTCTGAAGGACATAATGGTTGATTTGGAAAGGGCATCTATTTTTCTAGATTGGCAGGTAGGCTGTAGTATGTGGCACCAATAGATCATGGCGTGGTTATAGCATAGAAAGATACACTAGGCCAGGGTCCCCAACTGAGCAAAACATTTTTTATATTATTATTATTTTGTTTCATAGTTGGACATAAAAGACTGTAAAAACAGCAGGAAATCAACGGCAAGTGATTTGAATTTTGGAAATCTGTTCCCAAGTATTTCCATGGGTAATAGAGAGATGTGATCATATACAAATGTAAGCAAGGTTTGAAATTATTGTGTTTTTGTCAAATATTACATCTGCTTGGGCTTCTTGCGGTCAATTTGGAGTCTACAAATGATTGTATTTATGTTCCGGCCCCATAACCACCCTCTCAAGAAGAAATTGGCCCGCGGCTGAATTTGGTTGATGATCCCCGCACTAGGGGTTTTATGCAAATTCTGGGCATTAGTTCCTGTCTGGATTTAAGCATCAACATTTAGTAGTACATTTGGATGCTTGTTCATTTACAGTAGCTGATTACAGTAACTACAACTTCACATAGCTGTTGATGTGTAAAAACAAATCTTCCTCCTCTTCAGATTTTCATTATCGCCATCATCACCATCACCATCACCACCACCACCGCTTTAAATTGAATTCAACATGTAATGAAAAAATGTGATATAGAGAAAGAAAAGAGAGACAAATTCCAGGAAAGTGGAGAGATTTGTGTAGGTGTGTACAGGTGTGTGGCATTCAAGAAGAGCCTGTGTCTGCTCTGGGGCTCGATCGTTAACCTGGCTAAGTGTTTTAGCTCCGATCAAAGGAAGTGGAGGTGGG
Source organism: Salvelinus namaycush (assembly GCF_016432855.1). Lineage (NCBI taxonomy): Eukaryota > Metazoa > Chordata > Actinopteri > Salmoniformes > Salmonidae > Salvelinus > Salvelinus namaycush. The sequence continues at coordinate 36,398,018 of NC_052308.1, forward strand.
AGGTGTGAGGAGGTGGGCGGGGATGAATGTGTCAGACAGGGATTTCCCCTGAGAGAACACACCACTCGCTGCAGTCAGAGAAGCAGCCCTGTCGAACATAGCAGTGGATGAGTTGAGATGGGGTGAATCTAGGGGGTTATGTGAAAGACACTGCGGCTCACCCTTGCATCTCGAAAGCCCTGCCTGAATTTAATTGTGTTTTATCCGGATCAGAGCTGGATCAGAGTAGGTGTCTGGGCCTGTCTCCTGGTTAAGAAGAGTATAGTTGGATATTGAAAGCCCCATTAACTGAGGAGGGGTCACCATTATGTAGGAGGGTGGAAATTATTCAACCATTATGTAGAAATTATGTTGAATATAATAATAAACTGCATTTATCAATCTGACTCCAATATTATGTGAATAAATGCAACAGAACCTGTACGTCTCTGGATGATCTAGTCAAGGTAGCGAGCCTTACATCACCTCTCAGTATGACAATAATGTTATGCAATTATTAAGAGACTAGATACAAATAGCTAATCCTGCCGACCAATGTTATAGCATTCATTTATTGAGGCAAGCAGATCAGAGATGTCAAGGTGGTACCCAGGCACTTGTAGTTTAGATAACAACTACCAATAGACCTACTAAATTATGAACGCATAGTCAATCAAATAATTACTTTGTTAAATGAGGAATGCATTTACTCAATTCAACTAACACTCAAATAATTGCAGGGTACCTGAAATACATGATACATTACAGAATGACACAGAGTAAATGACTATCACCAATAGGCTAGGATTTAACATGGTTACACGTGTCTTCAGTTCAGAATCATCTCTAAGAGAAAAAACTATGTGTTTCTGATACACACAGGAGCTTGGAAGCAAGTTCTCAAAGTATAACTAAATTCACTGCCATGTTAACCAAATTCAAGTAGGAACTCACCCTCAACCTGAAGGAATATTTTCTTGCACTTTGCTAGTAAATACTGACTTGCCTAGTTAAATAAAGGTTAAATAAATAAAATGTAAAAACAAAAGACAGGAACAACACACCCAGATTGTAATCTAATCAACTCAATTTAAATGATAGGAATTGCACCCCTGTGTCGCTCCTCTTTGAACTATCCGCCGTCTGACGAACAAAATAACAGTTTCCCTGTAAACAATAAATCCATAGCACTTACAGTGCAATAAAATATAAAAATTAGTATCTCTTTATGAACTCTTGAAACAATTCAAACATGACAATTTAATTCACACAGTAACATTAATTGTGTCGATTTCAAGTTCAGACCACTCCTGGCGTCAGTAACCCCAGGACATTTGTGGGAACATCGCTTCCTCGAAATTACCACAGATCAGGTCTGCTTGACCCTTGTGACTGCCCACAAATGGTCAGCCATCCAAACAATTTCATAAATCGTGATTTAGACATAACGCTGGGCCTCGGCATCTGCAAGTCACCAGTCACGAGTATCACCTTCTCTCCTTCCACTACCCGAGCATGGCATGGTTACCATGCCAATGAGGTCATCTTGGTGTGCTGCTAGCTCTGCAAACCCAAGGACAGGGCAGGGAGAAGGTGCCAGGCCAGCCTAGCCTACTGTAGCTTTGCCCAACCCATCCCAGCTGTGCCGCTCAGACGTCTGTGCCCTCCAGTCTGCTCCCTGTCTGTCTGTCTGTGTCATCCAGCGTACAGAGAGGGATTATCCTCAGGGTGTCCGACAGCAGTGCTAATCTGGAATAATCTGCAGACTAGGCCGGGCTGGACAACATACAGGGAATGAACAAGAGCTGAGGGGCTTAGTGTTACACACCGCTGAGTGATACCAAAACAGAGCATCAGGGCATAATCAGCCCAGACAAATACCAATAAACTAAATCCTATACAGTGCCTTGCAAAAGTATTCAGTATAGTGTTTTTCCTATTTTGATGCATTACAACCTGTAATTTAAATGGATTTTTATTTGGATTTCATGTAATGGGCATACACAAAATAGTCCAAATTGGTGAAGTGAAAAATAAAATAGAAGAATTTGACAAAATAAAAAATGGAAAAGTGGTGTGTGCATATGTATTCACCGCTTTGCTATGAAGCCCCTAAAGAAGATCTGGTGAAACCAATTACCTTCAGAAGTCACATTATTATTGAAATAAAGTCCACCTGTGTGCAATCCAAGTATCACATGATCTGTAACATGATCTCAGGAAATATACACCTGTTATGAAAGGCCCTAGAGTCTGCAACACCACTAAGCAAGGGGCACCACCAAGCGAGTGGCACCATGAAGACCAAGGAGCTCTCCAAACAGGTCAGGGACAAAGTTGTGGAGAAATACAGATCAGGGTTGGGTTCAAAAAAAATATCAGAAACTTTGAACATCCCATGGAGCACCCTTAAATCCATTATTAAAAAATGGAAAGAATAAGGCACCACAACAAACCTGCCAAGAGAGGGCCGCCCACCAAAACTCACAGACCAGGCAAGGAGGGCATTAATCAGAGGGGCAACAAAGAGACCAAAGATAACCCTGAAGGAACTGCAAAGCTCCACAGCGGAGATTGGAGTATCTGTCCATAGGACCACTTTAAGCCGTACACTCCACAGAGCTGGGCTTTACGGAAGAGTGACCAGAAAAAAGACATTGCTTGAAGACAAAAATAAGCAAACGCATTTGGTGTTTGCCAAAAGGCATGTGGGAGACTCCCCAAACATATGGAAGAACATACTCAGATGAGATGAGACAAAAATTTAGCCTTTTGGCCATCAAGGAAAACGCTATGTCTGGCACAAACCCAACACTTCTCATCACCCCGAGAACACCATCCCCACAGTGAAGCATGGTGGTGGCAGCATCATGCTGTTGGGATGTTTTTCATCGGCAGGGACTGGGAAACTGGTCAGAATTGAAGGAATGATGGATGGAGCTAAATACAGGGAAATTCTTGAAGGAAACCTGTTTCAGTCTTCCAGAGATTTGAGACTGGGACGGAGGTTCACCTTCCAGCAGGACAATGACCCTAAGCATAATGCTAAAGCAACACTCGAGTGGTTTAAGGGGAAACATTTAAATGTCTTGGAATGGCCTAGTCAAATCTCAGACCTCCAATTGAGAATCTGTGGTATGACTTAAAGATTGCTGTACACCAGCGGAACCCATCCAACTTGAAGGAGCTGGAGCAGTTTTGTCTTGAAGAATGGGCAAAAATCCCAGTGGCTAGATGTGCCAAGCTTATAGAGACATATCCCAAGAGACTTGCAGCTGTAATTGCTGCAAAAGGTGACTCTACAAAGTATTGACTTTGGGGTGGTGAATAGTTATGCACGCTCAAGTTTTCATTTTTTGTCTTATTTCTTGTTTGTTTCACAATAAAAAATATTTTGCATCTTCAAAGCGGTAGGCATGTTGTGTAAATCAAATGATACAAACCCCCAAAAATCAATTTTAATTCCAGGTTGTAAGGCAACAAAATAGGAAAAATGCCAAAGGGGGTGAATACTGTGGCCAACCGTGAATACACCCTAGACTTAGTCTAGATTCGTGAGGATCTCAAGTCTGCACATCCCGGCTCAACTGATATATTTTAGTTTTATGTTGTTCGATTAGGTTACTCCATGTGGAAACACTGCAACGTGCAATATGGGTCACATATGGCTAGGGAACAGGAGCACAGTGTTTTTGATAGAGGAGGTAACCGATCTGTCTGAAAGCCTGTGCTTGCGTGCGTTTGTGTGTGTGAGTGTTAACGTCTGTATGGACAGGTCATTTGTGTGTGTCAGCGTGTGTATTTGAGCGTGCGTGCGTGCATCTGTGTGTGTGTCAGCGTCTGTGTGGACAGGACATACATACATAAGCATGTGCAAATGGGTTCTCCACCGTCATTCTCCCCTCTATTCATCTGGACCCCCAGTGGAGAGACTGGCAGGCAAGCTACCAATTAGTGCCAATTGTCATTCAGACAGCTTGGTGAGACTGCCTACTGACTAGGCCAACAACTGGCCTCCGACAGACTGGTGGGCCTTCTGTCTGCTGCTCACTAAGCCAACTCCCTGGCCCTCCCTTCTACCTGGGTTGGAAGGTTGCGTCATTTCAGTCAATTGAATAGTATGTCCCTTTATAACAATGTTAGAACACTTTTCAACATTTTCAACAACCCTGTCGATTCTATTTGGTGTGCGTTCAGGGTCGCAAAGGTCTTTTTCCTTTCAAACGTAAGTCAGACCACTAATTGTCAACATTCATTCCAATTTCATGGACGTGTCATGGATGTTTGGACGGTGTGGTCGCTGCCTGTGATAGTTAGTGATCTGGGCTCTTGAGTGGCTTCAATGGTCTAAGGCATTGTATCTCAGAGCTTGAGGCATCACTACAGACACCCTGGTTTGAATCCAGGCTGTATCATAACTGGCTGTGATTGGGAGTCCCACAGAGCGGCACACATTTGGCTCAGCGTCGTGCTGGTGTAGGCTGTAAATTTAAATAAAAATGTGTTCTTAACTGACTTGCCTAGTTTAATAAAGGTTAAATAAAAAATAAAAAATACATCTAATATACAATCACTCCTCCATCCCCCATTTAAACATGAACTGTGCAGCCAGCGAGCACTGTTTCAATTCTATAAGTCACATGAACTGCAATAGTGAAAATCCATTTTTACGTCCCGAATGGCACTCGACTTCGTACCCTACATAGTCCACTAGCTTTGACCAGAATCCTATGGGCCCTAAATAGGGTGCCATTTGGGATGAAGCCCATATGTGTGTTACTCTCCTCTCTCTTAGAATGTCCATAAATGCAGATCCCTCTTTTCTACACTGAAGATCTCTTGTCTCACACAGGGTGATTATTGCTGCAACATTCATATTAATGTGATTCATTTACATAAAATGTGTGTGAACTCTGCCGGCTCCCACTCATTATACGGCACTTTCTCCACTAACCATCTCCTTGAATTACCTCGATCTGCTTAATTGTATGTGTGTGTGTGTGTGTGTGTGTGTGTGTGTGTGTGTGTGTGTGTGTGTGTGTGTGTGTGTGTGTGTGTGTGTGTGTGTGTGTGTGTGTGTGTGTGTGTGTGTGTGTGTGCGCGTGTGCGCGTGTGTGTTTGTGAGATATCAGGCAAGTACTGTATGCCATGTCCTCACTTCCTTCCTATGACAAATGCTATGTTTGCTGCTGGAATTGCCATTTGTATTCAGAATTTCACTCTGACCATGCATTTCTAGTTAGTGTCATAATGTCACATGTATTTCCCAATATGGCAGTTTTAGGTCACTGGGGATTCTCAGAGGAGTAACCCTCCCTCCACCACAAGGCTTTTATCATTTTGGCTTCCCAAGTATTGGCTCCCGAGTGGAGCAGTGGTCTAAGGCACCACATCTCAACACATGAAAGGTCACTACAAACACCCTGGTTCAAATCCAGGCTGTATCACAACCAGCCGTGATTGGGAGTCCCACAGGGCAGTGTACGTTTGGCTGGTGTAGGCCGTCATTGTAAATAAGAATTTGTTCTTAACCTAGTTAAATTAAATATTAAAATAGAATCACTCCTCCATACCCCAATTAAACGTTAACTATGCATCAGTGCAGCCAGCGAGCACTGTTGTAATTCTATAAGTCACATGAACTGCAATAGTGAAAATCTATTTTTACGTCCCAAATGGCACTCGACTTCCTACCCTACATAAACTCAGCAAAAAAATAAACGTCCCTTTTTCAGGACCCTGTCTTTCAAAGATAATTCGTAAAAATCTAAATAACTTCACAGATCTGCATTGTAAAGGGTTTAAACACTGTTTCCCATGCTTGTTCAATGAACCATAAACAATTAATGAACATGCACCTGTGAACTGTCGTTAAGACACTAACAGCTTACAGACGGTAGGCAATTAAGGTCACAGTTATGAAAACTTAGGACACTAAAGAGGCCTTTCTACTGACTCTGAAAAACACCAAAAGAAAGATGCCCAGGGTCCCTGATCATCTACGTGAATGTGCCTTAGGCATGCTGCAAGGAGGCACGAGGCCTAAAGATGTGGCCAGGGCAATACATTTCAATGTCCGTACTGTGAGACGCCTAAGACAGCACTACAGGGAGAGAGGACGGACAGCTGATTGTCCTCGCAGTGGCAGACCACGTGTAACAACACCTGCACAGGATCGGTACATCCGAACTGTTCTACATCCGAACATCACACCTGCGGGACAGATACAGGATGGCAACAACAACTGCCCGAGTTACACCAGGAACGCACAATCCCTCCATCAGTGCTCAGACTGTCCGCAATAGGCTGAGAGAGGCTGGACTGAGGGCTTGTAGGCCTGTTGTAAGGCAGGTCCAAACCAGACATCACCGGCAACAACGTCGCCTATGGGCACAAACCCACCGTCGCTGGACCAGACAGGACTGGCAAAAAGTGCTCTTCACCGAGGCCTGTACTCTGGAGCGGGATCGATTTGGAGGTGGAGGGTCCATCATGGTCTGGGGCGGTGTTTCACAGCATCATCGGACTGAGCTTGTTGTCATTGCAGGCAATCTCAACATTGTGCGTTACAGGGAAAACATCCTCCTCCCACATGTGGTACCCTTCCAGCAGGCTCATCCTGACATGACCCTCCAGCATGACAATGCCACCAGCCATACTGCTTGTTCTGTGCGGGATTTCCTGCAAGACAGGAATGTCAGTGTTCTGCCATGGCCAGCGAAGAGCCCGGATCTCAATAGCATTGAGCACCTCTGGGACCTTTGAGGGTGAGGGATTTGAGGGTGAGGGCTAGGGCCATTCCCCCAATAAATGTCCAGAAACTTGCAGGTGCCTTGGTGGAAGAGTGGGGTAACATCTCACAACAAGAACTTGCAAATCTGGTGCAGTCCATGAGGAGGAGATGCACTGCAGTACTTAATGCAGCTGGTGGCCACACCAGATACTGACTGTTACTTTTGATCCCCCCTTTGTTCAGGGACACATTATTCCATTTCTGTTAGTCACATATCTGTGGAACTTGTTCAGTTTATGTCTCAGTTGTTGAGTCTTGTTATGTTCATACAAATATTTACACACGTTAAGTTTGCTGAAAATAAACGCAGTTGACAGTGAGAGTATGTTTCTTTTTTTGCTGAGTTTAGTTTGACCAGAATCCTATGGGCCCTAAATAGAGAATAGGGTGGCATTTGGGAGGAAGCCCATATGTGTGTTACTCTCCTCTCTCGTAGAATGTCCATAAATGCAGATCCCTCTTTTCTACACTGAAGATCTCCTGTCTCACACAGGGTGATTATTGCTGCAACATTCATATTAATGTGATTAATTTACATAAAATGTGTGTGAACTCTGCCGGCTTCCACTCATTATATGGCACTTTCTCCACAAACCATCTCCTTGAATTTCCTCGATCTGCTTAGTTGTATGTGTGAGTGTGCAAGTGTGTTTGTGTGATATCAGGCATGTACCGTATGCCATGTCCTCACTTCCTTCCTATGACTAATGCTATGTTGTCTGCTGGGATTTTCCAATTGTATTCATAATTTCACCCTGACCATGCATTTCTAGTTAGTGTCATAATGTTACATACTGTATGTTTCCCAATATGGCAGTTTTAGGTCACTGGGGATTCTCAGAGGGGCCCCTCCACCACAGGGCTTTTATCATTATGGGTTCCCGAGTGGCGCAGCGGTCTAAGGCACTGCCTCTGTGCTAGAGGTGTCACTACAGACCCTGTTTCGATCCCGGGCTGTATCACAAACGGTCGTGATCGGGAGTCCCACAGGGCGGCGCACATCTGGCCCAGCGTCGTCCGGGTTAGGAGAGGGTTTGTTCTTAACTGACCTAGTTAAATAAAGGTAAAATAAAAAACTGTGCCTTCTGTCTGTGGGACGGACCAATACTGAGATGAGGAGAGGGGTGGGTTGGCCCTTGCTCTAGTCCCAGATGTCTGTCTTATGTTAACCCTGAGCCTGGCTGCCTGCCCTTGACAGTCAGTGGCAGTGTCTGTGCTTTACCTTGGCTGTCCTTGCCTCTGCGCATCCAGCCGTGTGGCCAAATCCACACGGCTGCTCTTCTTAGGGTCAGGTGGTTAAGACACAGACAGACAGACACAGACAGACACAGACAGACACAGACAGACACAGACAGACACAGACAGACACAGACAGACACAGACAGACACAGACAGACACAGACAGACACAGACAGACAATACTACAGAAAGACCCTCACACACCCTACAGAGCCAAGACTTGTTTGTGGGAACAACAAAATTCGGTAAGTCAGTAAGATGATAACATCATAACATGAGCTAGAAGGATACAAGAACAAATATATAATTCTTATGTATAAGTGGTAGTTACACTATATATACAAAAGTATGTGGACGTCCTTTCAAATTAGTGGATCCAGCTGTTTTCAGCCACACCCTTTGTTGAAATTGAGCACACAGCCATGCAATCACATAGACAAACATTGGCAGTAGAATGTCCTTACTGAAGAGCTCAGGGACTTCTGTGGCACTGTCATAGAAGGACACCTTTCCAACAAGTCAGTTACTCAAATTTCTGCCCTGCTAGAGCTGCCCAGGTCAACTGGTAAGTGCTTTTATTGTGGAAATGTCTAGGAGCAACAACGCGTAGCGTGTAAAAATTGCCTGTCCTCGGTTGCAACACTCACTACCGGTTTCCAAACTGCCTCAGGAAGCAAGGTCTGCACAAGAACTGTTCATCGGGAGCTTAATGAAATGGGTTTCCATGGGGGAGCAACCACACACAAGCCTAAGATTACCATGCACAATGCAAAGCATCGGTTGGAATGGTGTAAAGCTCACCGCCATTGGACTCTGGAGCAGTGGAAACGTGTTCTCTGGCAGTCCGATCAACTAATTTGTGTTTGGCGGATGCCAGGAAAATGCTACCTGCCTGAATGCATAGTGCCGACTGAGACGTGGAGGAGGAGTAATGGTCTGGGGCTGTTTTTCATGGTTCGAGCTAAACCCCTTAGTTCCAGTGAAGGGAAATCTAGTGCAACAGCATACAATGACATTCTAGACGATTCTGTGCTTCCAACTTTGTGGCAACAGTTTGGGAAGGCCCTTTCCTGTTTCAGCATGCAATGCCCCCGGGCACAAAGCCAGGTCGATACAGAAATGGTTTGTTGAGATCAGTGTGGAAGAACTTGACTGGCCTGCACAGAGCCCTGACCTCAACCCCATCGAACACATTTGAGATTAATTGGAACGCCGACTGCGAGCCAGACCTAATCACCCAACATCAGTGCCCGACCTCGTTAATGCTCTTGTGGCTTAATGGAAGCAAGTCTCCACAGCAATGTTCCAACATCTTGTGGAAAGCCTTCCCAGAAGAGTGGAGGCTGTTATAACAGACTATGGCGCCGACAGAGAGGGTTGCCTCGCTTCTAGTCCTTAGGAAACCTTGCACAATTTTTTTTTAAATGTTTTATTTCTTACATTGTTAGCCCAGAAAATCTTAATAGATTTGTGTGTATTAGGCATTTGTTGTATAATTGTTAGATATTACTTGATACTTGTTAGTTGCTGCACTCGGAACTAGAAGCGCAAGCATTTCGCTACACTCGTAATAACATCTGCTAACCATGTGTATGTGACCAATAACATTTTATATGATTTGATTTGATGTAGTGCATAGTCACAGTACCACTTGTGTTAGTTTGGTTTTATCCTCAAGGCTACCACTAGAGGATGCTCATAACATGACTTCCTCTGTTCGTCCAAAATTATTATTGTCCCAGAACAGGAATAATCAGTTACATGTTACTACACGATGATGACACATTATAATTTCATACACTGATTTTTGGGGTTAAACAGTGGAAGCTAATGGAAACAGACAAGACAGACAGTTTTGTAGGAGTCAGTCAGTCACACGCTGCTCAGCAGCACTTACAGCAACTCTCCAATTACCCCTCTGACCACATGACTAAATTCACTCTCCCATACAGCAGGTATTGTTTGGCATGTGAAATACCTTGCCAGCTGCTTATCTTTAGTTATATAGCCAGTAGCCAGCTAAACTAGGCCTATCTGAAATATAAATGATCTATTACATCGCCATGTAGCCTATTGTTCTGGCAAAGATGAGTCAGTAGTAGATTGCTAAACTGGAGGAAATGAAACAACATCTTTTTGGTCACTAATCTGGATATGCCCGCCCACCTTTGCTCGGCAATGCTGTTGGTCAACAATGAAGACTCGCAACTTTTTAGGTTCTGAAGCAAAATAAATTAACAACGACTTCCAAATTAAATCAAATTGTATTTGTCACGTGCTGAATACAACAGGTGTAGTAGACCTTACAGTGAAATGCTTACTTACAAGCCCTTAACCAACAATGCAGTTTTAAGTGTTAAGAAAATATTTACAAAAATAAACTGAAGTAAAAAATAAATAAATACAAAAAATACAAACATTTTGGAAAAATAGAAAAATAACAAATAATTAAGGTGCCTTGCGGTCGGAGGCCGAGCAGTTGCCATACCAGGCGATGATGCAACCAGTCAGGATGCTCTCTCGGTGCAGCTGTAGAACTTTTTGAGGATCTGAGGACCCATGCCAAATCTTTTCAGTCTCATGAGGGGGAATAGGCATTGTCGTGCCCTCTTCACGACTGTCTTGATGTGTTTGGACCATGATAGTTTGTTGGTGATGTGGACACCAAGGAACTTGAAACTCTCAACCTGCTCCACTACAGCCCTGTCGGTGAGAATGAGGAAGTGCTCGGTCTTCCTTTTCCTGTAGTCCACAGTCATCTCCTTTGTCTTGATCACGTTAACTTCTCTAGGGTAGGGGGCAGCATTGGGAATTCTGGATGAAAAGCGTGCCCAAATGAAACTGCCTGCTACTCAGCCATAAAAGCTAGAATATGCATATAATTAGATTTGGATAGAAAACACTATGAAGTTTCTAAAACTGTTTGAATGATGTCTGTGAGTATAACATAACTCATATGGCAGGCAAAAACCTGAGAAAAAATCCAACCAGGACGTGGGAAATCTGAGGTTTGTAGTTTTTCAACTCTTGGCCTATCGAATACACAGTGTCTATGGGGTCACATTGCACTTCTTAAGGCTTCCACTAGATGTCAACAGTCTTTAGAACCTTGTTTGATGCTTCTACTGTGAAGTGGGGGTGAATGAGAGGGGAATGAGTCAGAGGTCTGCCAGAGAGCCACGAGCTCAGTCTGGCACGTTCACGTAAGAGCGAGCTCTGTTCCATTGCAATTCTACAGACAAAGGAATTCTCCGGTTGGAACATTATTGAAGATTTATGTTAAAAACATCCTAAAGATTGATTCTATACTTCGTTTGACATGTTTCTACGGACTGTAATATAACTTTTTGGACTTTTCGTCCGTACTTTCCGCTGGACTTGCATGCACGTCGTGAGTTTGGATTGTGTACTGAACGCGCGAACAACAAGGAGGTATTTTGACATAAATGATGGACATTATCGAACAAAACAAACATTTATTGTGGAACTGGGATTCCTGGGAGTGCATTCTGATGAAGATCATCAAAGGTAAGTGAATATTTATAATGGTATTTCTGACTTCTGTTGACTCCAAAATGGCGGATATCTGTTTGGCTTGATTTGTCGTCTGAGCGCTGTACTCAGATTATTGCATGGTGTGCTTTTTCCGTAAAGTTTTTTTGAAATCTGACACAGCGGTTGCATTAAGGAGAAGTGGATCTAAAATTCCATGCATAACAGTTGTATCTTTTATCAATGTTTATTATGAGTATTTCTGTAAATTGATGTGGCTCTCTGCAAAATCACCGGATGTTTTGGAACTACTGAACATAACGCGCCAATGTAAACTCAGATTTTTGGATATAAATATGAACTTTACCAAACAAAACATACATGTATTGTGTAACATGAAGTCCTATGAGTGTCATCTGATGAAGATCATCAAAGGTTAGTGATTCATTTTATCTCTATTTCTGCTTTTTGTGACTCCTCTCTTTGGCTGGAAAAATGGCTGTGTTTTTCTGTGACTTGGCTTTCGTCGTAAAGCCTTTTTGAAATCGGACACTGTGGCTGGACTTATAACAAGTGTATCTTTAAAATGGTGTAAAATACATGTATGTTTGAGGAATTTTAATTATGGGATTTCTGTTGTTTTGAATTTGGCGCCCTGCAGTTTCACTGGCTGTTGACGAGGTGGGACGCTACCGTCCCACATACCCTAGTGAGGTTAAGGGACAAGTTGTTATCCTGGCCCCACACTGCCAGGTCTCTGACCTCCCCCCTATAGGTTGTTTCATCGTTGTTGGTGATCAGGCCTACCACTGTTGTGTCGTCGGCAAACTTAATGATGGTGTTGGAGTCGTGTTTGGCCACGCAGTCGTGGTTGAACAGGGAGTACAGGAGGGGGCTAAGTACACACCCCTGAGGGGCCCCAGTGTTGAGGATCAGCGTGGCATTGTTGCCTACCCTTACCCCCTAGGGGCCAGGAAGTCCAGAATCCAGTTGTAAAGGGAGGTGTGTAGAGCGAGGGTCCTTAGCTTAGTGATGAGCTTTGAGGGCACTATGGTGTTGAAAGCTGAGCTGTAGTCAATGAATACACCTGCATTGCTTGCTGTTTGGGGTTTTAGGCTGGGTTTCTGTACAGCACTTCGAGATATTAGCTGATGTACGAAGGGCTATATAAAATAAAATAAATAAAAAATAGCATTCTCACGTAGGTGTTCTTTTTGTCCAGGTGGGGAAGGGCAGTGTGGAGTGCAATAGAGATTGCATCATCTGTGGATCTGTTGGGGTGGTATGCAAATTGGAGTGGGTCTAGGGTTTCTGGGATAATGGTGTTGATGTGAACCATGACCAGCCTTTCAAAGTACTTCATGGCTACAAACGTGTGCTACGGGTCGGTAGTCATTTAGGCAGGTTATCTTAGTGTTCTTGGGCACAGGGACTATGGTGGTCTGCTTGAAACGTTGGTATTACAGACTCAGTCAGGGACAGGTTGAAAATGTCAGTGAAGACACTTGCCAATTGGTCAGCGCATGCTCGGAGTACACATCCTGGTAATCCGTCTGGCCCTGCGGCCTTGTGAATGTTGACCTGTTTAAAAGTGACCAGCTCTTCCACACTGGTATCAGTCCCACATAGATAACTATTAGAAATTATATTCTGACGGTCTGCCGGTAATGAAGATTTCTTCTTCCGTTCCACTGGTTGATAAGGGCTTCTCTAATGAACACTTCACCGGTGATCTTGTATCATTTCAGGTACAGTCCTTGGTGAAAGGGATATTGCTGCAGCTTCAGACGGTAGCTTCTCATAACCTGTAACGAAAAAGGAAACAAAAAAGTGAAAGCAACATGTCCTGGTTTCAAGAGAAATTGATATTTCACGTAGACTTTCCTAAGTAAGCATGTCTCAATTTTCAGGAAAAAGTTGGACATTTCACCTAGATATCCCTAACATGATGACTGTGGTGAACAACATAGAAGCTTATCAGATTCTGATCATCTTACTATGCTTCTTCACCCGAGATTGACCCCCGATTGATTGTCAATCAGTTCTTTATTCTCCAGGCTCCGGTTTGTCATCAACATGGACAACCTTGCAATGAGTGACATGTACAGTATCCATTGTGATTTTCCCTGGACTTTTATGACCTCGTTATGAGCAAAACTTGATAAGGACCTTCCCATTTTGGCCCTAATGTCTCTGTTACATATTTTTTTACCATCACCCACTGTCCTGGTACTACGTCATGTCCCGCCCTCGGGAGTTATTCCCCACGCCTCTTTTACTTGTCTGTCTGCTTCCCCTACTGCATTGGAGAGTTGAATGCAATAGTTAAGTATTGTGTCACTCATAAAGTGAACGTCTGCTTTTCTCAAATCTAACGTGCCTGGTAGTGACATGGGTCGACCTGTGACTACCCCAAACGGACTCAATCCTGTGGTTTTGTTATGTATTGCCCGTATACTACATAATACCGTAGGCAATGCATCCGGCCATGCTATCCCTTCTTGATGCATCTTTGAAAGTCTCTCTTTCAAAGATGCATTCTACCTATCCACTCAATTGAGGATGGGAAGGCCAGTGTAGTTGCCAGTCTATGTTCAGAAGACGAGCTACCTCCTGACACACTTTCCCTGTGTAATGAGTGCCTTGGTCGGAATCTAATTGTTCTGGAAATCCCATCTGGGAATGATTTCTCGAATCAGAATTTTAGCTGTGTGTTGTGCAGTTCCTTACTTAGTAGCGTAGGCTTCAACCCATCGTGAGAAACAATCAACAACGACCAGCACATCTTCCTGTCCTTTACATTTGGGCAGCGTGATATAATCAAGCTGTAGATGTCTGAAGACTCCTGGTGAGGCAAGCGCTCATCGTGTCTGTACTTTCACTCGTCCCTTGGTGTTGTTTTCCATACAAACGTTGTAATTCGCCACAACAGCCTCAGCCACTTTCCGCACACCAGGATTCCACCGTTTGCCCACAAAACGATAAACTATCTTGTCCACACCAATGTGTCCCAAAGAGTGGATCTGTGTCACCAAGTAGGGTAAGAGTGCATTTGGCGCTACACATCTCCGGTTGTATTTCCACACACCTTCTTGATTGAGTTTGCATCCTGCAGCCATCCATTCCCACACTTCAAATTTTGGTGCACCACGTGGCATGTCTCTAATGTGTTGCAATGTATCCAAGGTGAAACTCCTAATTAGTTTAGGTGACAGAGGTGTTCTCTTGGCAGCCTCCTTGGCAGCTCTGTCAGCCAGATCATTACCTTTACTCTCTTCTGTAAATATTTTTCGTTTTCATGAGCTTTCATTTTCAAAATTGCAACTTGTCAGTAGAGTCATCAACTCTGATCCATTCTTCACAGGAGCTCCCAGTGATGTCATGAATCCTCTGTTTTTCCATATTTTTCCAAAATCACCAGAAGCTTGAGTCTGTGTCGATATTAGTTGTTTTTCCTTCAGCCTGTTTGCATGCTTCTGTCAAAGCCACCATATCCGTGCACCTGTGCTGATGTTCCTGCAGTGAACGGGCCTGTCACTATCACATTGTCCATTGTAGTTACTGCCCAGCCTGCCTTCCTCACACCACTCTCCACAGTGCTTGAACCGTCTGTGTATAAGATAAACTCAGGGTTTTCCAACGGATGACTCTTAATAAACCCATCAGAGAGCTGATCCAAAACCAACTCACAACAGTCGTGTTCAAGTAATGTGGTATCTGGAGGAAGGATCAGAGTAGCTGGATTACATGGTGTGTCACGTTGTATGATGATGTTAGGAGTCTCCAACACAGTTGACCACTTGTTTCAATGAGCAGCTGTGACCTACGCAACTCGATTCATTGTTAAAAGAGTATGAACAGCATGTGGACACTTGATAGTAAGATGTTGGTCGAGAACAAGCGATGCCACCATCGACACGTCGACGTAAGTAGCCTGCATAGCTCTGAGACAGGGACCCCATCCCAACCCCACATCATCCAGTTAATTCAAATAGTTGCCTACAGGTTTCTGACGATGTTGTATCAGCACTGAGGTCATGTAGCCACCTTTTTCAGCCACAAAGAGGGTGAACGTTTGGCCTGAGTCCAGAATGCCCAAATCCGGCACTGATGACAGAGCAAGTTTAAACGCTCTACAACAAAGCTTTCTTATTGTCCAACAATCTTTCTCTGCCCTTAACCTTGTTCTGAACACCTCTAAAACAAAGGTCATGTGGTTTGGTAAGAAGAATGCCCCTCTCCCCACAGGTGTGATGACTACCTCTGAGGGTTTAGAGCTTGAGGTAGTTACCTCATACAAGTACTTGGGAGTATGGCTAGACGGTACACTGTCCTTCTCTCAGCACATATCAAAGCTTCAGTCTAAGGTTAAATCTAGACTTTATTTCCTCTGTTGTAATCGCTCCTCTTTCACCCCAGCTGCCAAACTAACCCTGATTCAGATGACCATCCTACCCATGCTAGATCACGGAGATGTAATTTATAGATCGTCGGGTAAGGGTGCTCTCGAGCGGCTAGATGTTCTTTACCATTTGGCCATCAGATTTGCCACCAATGCTCCTTATAGGACACATCACTGCGCTCTATACTCCTCTGTTACTGGTCATTTCTGTATACCTATCGCAAGACCCACTGGTTGATGCTTATTTATAAAACCCTCTTAGGCCTCACTCCCTCTATCTGAGACATCTACTGCAGCCCTTATCCTCCACATACAACACCCGTTCTGCCAGTCACATTCTGTTAAAGATCCCCAAAGCACACACATCCCTGGGTCGCTCTTCTTTTCAGTTCCCTGCAGCTAGCGACTGGAAGGAGCTGCAACAAATACTCAAACTGGACAGTTTTATCTCAATCTCTTCATTCAAAGACTCAATCATGGACACTCTTACTGACAGTTGTTGCTGCTTTGTGTATTGTTGTCTCCACCTTCTTGACCTTTGTGCTGTTGACTATGTCCAATAATGTTTGTACCATGTTTTGTGTTGCTACCATGTTGTTGTTATGTTGTGTTGCTACCATGCTGTGTTGTCATGTGTTGCTGCCATGCTATGTTGCTGTCTTAGGTCTCTCTTTATGTAGTGTTGTGTTGTCTCTCTTGTTGTGATGTGTGTTTTGTCCTATATTTATATTTATATTGTATTTTTTATTTATTATTATTTATCCCAGGCTTTTGAAATTTGGTAGGCCGTCATTGTAAATAAGAATTTCTTCTTAACTGACTTGCCTAGTTAAAGGTCTTACTCACATCGGCTACTGAGAGAGTGATCACACAGTCGTCCGGAACAGCTGATGCTCTCATGCCTGCTTCAGTGTTGCTTGTCTCGAAGAGAGCATAGAAGTTATTTAGCTCGTCTGGTAGGCTCGTGTCACTGGGCAGCTCTCGGCTGTGCTTCCCTTTGTAGTCTGTAATGGTTTGCAAGCCCTGCAACATCTGACGAACGTCGGAGCCGGTGTAGTACGATTCAATCTTAGTCCTGTATCATCTGTCTCACAGCAGAGTTGAGCTTTTTGGTCTCATAGTTTTGACGCTTTGCCTGTTTGATGGTTCATCAGAGGACATAGCTGGATTTCTTATAAGCGTCCGGGTTAGAGTCCTGCTCCTTGAAAGCGGCAGCTCTACCATTTAGCTCACTGCGGACATTGTCTGTAATCCATGGCTTCTGTTTGGGGCATGTACGTACGGTCACTGTGGGGACGACATCATCGATGCACTTATTGATGAAGCCAATGACTGATGTGGTGTACTCCTCAATGCCATCGGAAGAATCCCGATGCCATCGGAAGAATCCCAATGCCATCGGAAACAGGCTTTGCCTGTTTGATGGTTCATCAGAGGGAATAGCGGGATTTCTTATAAGTGTCCGGGTTAGAGCCCCGCTCCTTGAAAGCGGAAGCTCTACCATTTAGCTCAGTGCGGACGTTGCCTGTAATCCATGGCTTCTGGCTGGGGTATGTACATACGGTCACTGTGGGAACGACGTCATCGATGCACTTATTGATGAAGCCAGTGACTGATGTGGTGTACTCAATGCCATCGGAAGAATCCCGGATCATATTCCAGTCTGTGCTAGCAAAACAATCCTGTAGCTTAGCATCTGCGTCATCTGACCACTTCCTTATCGAGTGAGTCACTGGTACTTCCTGCTGTAGTTAATGCTTGTAAGCAGGAATGAGGAGGATAGAGTTATGATCAGATTTTCCAAATGGAGGGCGAGGGAGAGCTTTGTACGCGTGTGTGGAGTAAAGGTGGTCTAGAGTTTTTTTCCCTCTGGTTGCACATTTAACATGCTGGTAGAAATGAGGTAAAACAGATTTAAGTTTTCCTGCATTAAAGTCCCCAGCCACTAGGAACGTCGACTCTGGATGAACATTTTCTTGTTTGCTTATGGCCTTATACAGCTCATTGAGTGCGGTCTTTGTGCCAGCAACGGTTTGTTGCTGTAGGCACTCCGACCTACATCCCCGATGTCTCTGTTTCTTCTGTATGAGAATCACAGGGATTTGGGTATTGTCGGGTGTCTGAAGTAAATCCTTTGCGCAGACTCTTTAAAGAAAAAAATCTTCGTCCAGTACGAGGTGAGTAATCGCTGTCCTGATATCCAGAAGCTCTTTCAGTCATAAGAGACGGTGGCAGAAACATTATGTACAAAATAAGTTACAAATAAGGTGAAAAACACACACAATAGCACAATTGGTTAGGAGCCTGTAAAACGGCAGCCATCTCGTCCGTAAACAGCATAACTGTGTGCAGTGGGTCTAGAACAAACACAACAAATAAATTATACAGAAAAAGCATTTTGGGGGAAATTATACCATGTGCTCTTCAAAGAGCATGTGCTCTTCAAAGGTAGAGCCCTATCCGTGGACGTGCCTGATCCTCTATCTGTGCACGTGCCTGATCCTCTATCTGTGCACATGCCTGATCCCCTATCTTTGCACGTGCCTGATCCCCTATCTGCCTTGTAAAACTACTTGTCAACTTCCTCTTTTGTATTTCTTCCAATATTGACATTTCAGATGGCATCACATGGCTAGACTGGTCAAATCACATTTTATTGGTCACATACATATATTTAGCAGATGATATCAGGCATGTGCACAGATAGGGGATCAGGCACGTGCACAAATTGTCAAAGACTCCAGTCACCCAAGTTATAGACTGTTCTCTGTTCTCTACTGCACGGCAAGCGGTACCAGGGTGCCAAGTCTAGGTCCAAAAGGCTCCTTATTAACAGCTTCTACCCACAAGACATAAGACTGCTGATCATTAATCCCCCCCCCCCCCCCCCCCCCCTTTGTTTTTACACTGCTGCTACTTGCTGTTTATTATCTTATGCATAGTCACTTTACCCCTACCTACATGTACAAATGACCTCGACTAACCTGTACCCCCACACATTGACTCGGTACCGGTACCCCCTGTATATAGCCTTGTTATTGTTATTTTTTACTTTAGTTTATTTAGTAAAGCTTTTCTTAACTCTTTCTTGAACTACATTCTTGGTTAAAGGCTTGTAAGTAAGTATTTCACAGTAAGGTCTACACCTGTTGTATTCTGCACATGTTACAAATAAAATGTTATTTTATTTTATTTATTGTGGGTGTAGCGAAATGCTTGTGTTCCTAGCTCCAACAGTGCAGTAGTATCTAAAAATTCACAACAATACACACAAATCTGATGAGTGAGTGAATGGGTTGGTGGTCAGCCAACCACTGCCTCCCAGTGAGTGATCAGCAGCCCCAGTCACATGGGCCTCATATGCTGCAGATTACTCCCAAGCCAGAGCCCAATGGAGAAAGGAAGACAGACCAGCTACCCTACCAGCTGCTGTTTCATAACCAGATTAGAGCTCCTCAAGTCCCAGGCATGCCCTGTTCATTAGAACCCTTGACTCGTTGCCTTTCCTTCACATGACCTTGGTTAGGATTGACCCAGCCCGTGTGGAGTGTGTTTCTGCTCACACACTTACATTCACGCACGCACGCACGCACGCATGCATGCACGCACACACACACACATATACACAAGTGTCAAAACACATACAATCTCCTGTGAGGACAAGGAACCCTAGTGCCTGGCTGAGGACAAGGTCCTCCTTCCTGGTCACACTGCATACCACGCTGGACTGTTTAGTCTGAGAGAAAGAGCGAGAGAGAGCGAGAAAGAGCGAAAGAGAGAGGGATAGAGAGAAAAAGAGCAAGAGAGAGAGAGAGAGCGATAGAGTATGTGTGTGTTCATGCATGCAAGTGTGTAAATAATGAGAAAGTTTTCCCACCCTGTAATGTTTGGATTCAGAGTAGAGAGTTTCTCAAGGAAAGTTATCTCAGTAAGTGGGGAACTGATATGGTGTACTGTAGATATGGTGTGGAGCACGGGAGGCTGCTGAGGGGAGGACGGATCATAATAATGTCTGGAACTGAGCAAATGGAGTGACATCAACCACATGGAAACCATGTGTTTGATGTATTTGCATGCTCTCTGTGGGTAAGAATTGAACCGGGATGTGGACATTAAGTTAGGGTTATGACCTTAAGCTAAGGTTAGGGTTGTGGTTGAGGCTAGGTTAAGGGTTGAACCGGGATGAGGACATTCAGCTTCCCAAGTGGTGCAGCGGTCTAAGACACTGCATCGCAGTGCTAGAGGTGTCACTACAGTCCCGGGTTCGATCCGGGCTGTATCACACTACAGTCCCGTGATCGGGAGTCCCATAGGGCGGTGCACAATTGGCCCAGCGTCGTCTGGGTTAGGGGAGGGTTTGGCCCAGGGGACTTTACAAGTCGGCCTTCATTGTAAATAATACTTTAATAATAATACTTTGTCATCAATGACCTCAAATACTAATCTGCGCTATACTGCATTTTCACTATGTGCACTTCCTCACAATACTGTATGCACTGTATACATTCACTACGGCAGCATCCCTCCCTCTGCTTGAATGGATATGTCCACTCTGTAAATGGTATATTCCCACTGTATTCCGCATATACTCCAGAGTTTTCTGTTTACTGTTCCAATAGTGCATATTCTGTATGATGTCTATGTGGATTTGTCTGTATTCTGTTTGTATATTGTCTATTGCTGGCAGCACCTTCTCAGTAAGGCAGGTCCTGGATATGTGTAAATGTACTTGGTGAATAAAGGTGATTCTGATTATGATATGGGGCCACCACCGATTTGGCCCCTGGAGCAGTTGTCACCCATCTTACAAAATGAAAGTTTGAATAAACTAAATGAACACTTCCAGGAAGGAGCAGCTTGGCATTAACCTTGATGCAGAATTGAACAGCACATGACTGACTCCTCAGTCAATTTCCTGATATGTGGGGCCGAAACAAGGGACAGAATATTGTTTTGGGCTCGCTTATCAGCAGCCATTTTCTCCCAGAGAATAAATGCTATGGCCCAATATCTAAATATTTTTTTTACATTTATTAATGTGTTATTCAGTGCATTTCTATTGGCTATAGTAGTAAAGGCAAAATAAAATATTTGATAAAATATTTTTTTTATATGTTGATCCATGGTATGACTATCTTAAAACAATTCCATATGTCAGCATAGAACCCCCCCCCCCCCCCCCCCCCCACACCCCACCCCTGCCCCCAATGGCTTGGAATTAACATTGATGCAGGAGAAAACAGAACACGACTGACATGAACGACTCCTAGGGCAATTTCTTGATATGCGGGCCCACAACAAGGGTTTTGACTAGATGGTATACAGCTACAGACAATGACTTTTCGTAGCAGGTTAGGCAACTTACGCAGCAGCTTAGGAGAATTAGGTTAAGGTTAGGAAAAACGGTAGGGTTAGCTAAAATGCTGTCCTAACCTGCTACAAAAAGTAACTTCCGTCCGTAGCTGTATACCATCTAGCCACAACCTAAAACAAGGGACATGACGTTATTTTGGACCCACTTATCAGCGGCCATTTTGGAAGATGAACGCTACGGCTCCCAGAGGGATAACATGTGATGAACCAATATCAATCAGCTCTATTCAATCTGTATTGCTGAAGTTCTAGCGTTACAGTGTGATTCAAATGAAAAGGCAATGTTACCGTTCATAGTAAATATGACGGCTCAATCGGAATCTACCTTTACATTTCTATTGTGCTTCAGCGATACAGATTGAATAGAGCCCTAAATCTGTTCATTATACATGTAAGGACCGACACCGGAGATGAGAAGCAGGTACGGGGAGTCAAACATTTAATCGGGAACAGACAGAACAAGACAGGAACAGCGTCAGCACACAGGTAAACAAGGACATATGACAATCAATGCAGAAGCAGGGAATAGAGCGGGGAACCAGACAGATATAGGGAAGGTAATGACAGAGATGATTGAGTCCAGGTGAGTCCAATAATCGCTGATGCGTGTGATGGGGGAAGGCAGGTGTGCGTAATGATGATGGCAGGAGTGAGCAATGCTGGGGAGCCTGGCGCCCTCAAGTGCCAGGGGGGAAGAGCGGGAGCAGGCATGACAGTACCCCCCCCCTCTAGGTGCGCCACCCGGCGTCCCACCTGGGCGAGCCTGAAGGACCGGCAGAGGCACAGGCACTGGGCAAGCCGGCTGGGCGTGAAACCCAGACGAACCGGCAGAGGCGAGAGAGCCTAGCGAGCCGGCTGAGGCATAGGTGCCAGCTAGAGCGTGACAACCTGACGAGCTGGCTTAGACACCCCCAGTTCCGTCGGTGTGGGCCCGGGACCCGGCGTCACCACCAACCGGAACGTCAGCACTTCCCGATGCTTCGTATGATGGCTTCTGCATTCTGTAAGGACCGACGCCGGAGATGAAAAGCAGGTACGGGGAGACAAACATTTAATCGGGAACGTGTGCGTAATGATGATGGCAGGAGTGCGTAATGCTGGGGAGCCTGGCGCCCTCGACGCCAGGGGGGATGAGCGGGAGCAGTCGTGACAATACATGTATCTACATCTGTGCCAAATGGTGATTGTATCACAAACTGAACAATTATTATGCTTAGCTGCCAAACTATTATTAGGGTGGCTTCTATTACAAAACAGCCTTACTGTCATCATGTAATACCACAACTATTTTTACGTAGTGAGGTACATAATCATGTAATGTGATTCAGATCTATTATTTAATCTCCGTTTTCAAATGTTAGACGCTCCCTTGATTCTCATGCATATCAGTTCACAGAACCATATATAGAATATATCGTACTAGTTTCAACCAAAAAGAGATTACAAGCAAGCATTGGAACTTCCCCATTCACCATTTCACGAATGGAACTCACTCAATGTCACTCGAATCAATCTTGGGGGCCTGCTCCTGGCTGACCTGCGTGTATTAATCTGATATCTCACACAAGGCTACAGTTGTGCATCTAAAAGGGGAAAATGGACAGTAATTTTATGGATCTTGTGAGGTGCTCAAATTCAATTGCTGCGGTCCCATGCTTTACATTTGGGGATGAGTCCAGCGTGTGGAGGAGTAATGGGCCTCACATGCTGACCTGCCTGGTCGTCCTCAGTGTCTGTCAGAACTCATCTGGACCCGGCCGGCTGGCCTAGTCAACCCGGTGGCAGCATCAATTGGAGACCTCATGGTGCAGCGAAATGGACTCTCTACTGATGGGCCAACGTTCGGCTCCAATTTACACTGGTATCAAAAGTTTTACATGACAGAAGACCTTTGCCTATCCATGTACACTACATGACCAAAAGTATGTGGACACCTGCACGTCGAACATCTCATTCCAAAATCATGGGCATTCATATGGAGTTGGTCCCCCTTTGCTGCTATAACAGCCTCCACTTTTCTGCAAAGACTTTCCACTAGATGTTGGAACATTGCTGCGGGAACTTGCTTCAGCTGAGCCACAAGAGCATTAGTGAGGTCGGGCACTGATGTTTGGCAATTAGGCCTGGCTCGCAGTCTGTGTTCCAATTCATCCCAAATGTGTTTGATGCGGTTGAGGTCAGGGCTTTGTGCAAGCCAGTCAAGTTCTTCTATACCAATCTCAACAAACCATTTCTGTATGGACCTCTCTTTGTGCACGGGGGCATTCTCATGCTGAGACAGGAATGGGCCTTCCCCAAATTGTTGCCATAAAGTTGGAAGCACAGAATCGTCTAGAATGTATGCTATAGCGTTAAGATTTCCCTACACTGGAACTAAGGGGCATAGCCCGAACCATGAAAAACATCCCCAGACCATTATTCCTCCTCCACCAAACTTTACAGTTGGCACCTAGACGTTTCCACTTCAAAATAAGAGCACTTATAGTTGACCAGGGCAGCTCTAACAGGGCAGAAATTTGAAGAACTGAATTGCTGGAAGGAGGCATTCTCTGACGGTGCCACATTGAGTAAGGCCATTCTACTGCCAATGTTTGTCTACAGAGATTGCATGGCTGTGTGATCAATTAAAACACCTGTCAGCAACGGGTGTGGCTGAAATAACCAAATCCACGAATTTGAAGGGGTGTCCACATACTTTTGTATATATAGTGTAACTACCACTTATACATATGAATCATATATTTGTTATTGTATAGTTTTATCTCATTTTATGATGTTATCGTATTATTGACTTACAGTATGTTGTTGTGCCCATAAACAAGTATTGGCTCTGTAGGGGGCGTGAGGGTCTTTCTGTGCTATTGTCTGTCTCTGTCTGTCTGTCTGTCTCTGTCTGTCTGTCTCTGTCTGTCTGTCTGTCTCTGTCTGTCTGTCTCTGTCTGTCTGTCTGTCTGTCTCTGTCTGTCTCTGTCTGTCTGTCTCTGTCTCTGTCTGTCTCTGTCTGTCTCTGTCTGTCTCTGTCTGTCTCTGTCTGTCTGTGTCTGTCTGTGTCTGTCTGTGTCTGTCTGTGTCTGTCTGTCTGTGTCTGTCTGCCGTGTACATCTGGCCACGTGGCTGGATGCGGAGAGGCAAGGACAGCAAAAGTAAAGCACAGACACTGTCACTGTCAAGGGCAGGCAGCCAGGCTCAGAGTTAACATAAGACAGACATCTGGGACTAGAGCAAGGGCCAACCACCCCCCCACCCCCATCTCTGTATTGGTCCATCCCACAGACAGAAGGCACAGAGGTTAATGATAAAAGCCCTGTGGTGGAACAGGGGTTACTCCTCTGAGAATCCCCAGTGACCTAAAACTGCTATATTGGGAAAAATATGTAACATCTTGACACTAACTAGAAATTCACGGTCAGGGTGAAATTCTGAATACAAATGGAACATTCCTGCAGCAAACATAGTATTTGTCATAGGAAGGAAGTGAGGACATGGCATACAGTACGTGCCTGATATCACACACGCATGCACACACGCACACCGGACATACAATTAAGCAGATCGAGGAAATTCAAGGAGATGGTTAGTGGAGAAAGTGCCATATAATGAGTGGAAGCCGGCAGAGTTCACACACATTTTATGTAAATGAATCACATGAATATGAATGTTGCAGCAATAATCACCCTGTGTGAGACAGGAGATCTTCAGTGTAGAAAAGAGGGATCTGCATTTATGGACATTCTAAGAGAGAGGAGAGTAACACACATA
Source organism: Salvelinus namaycush (assembly GCF_016432855.1). Taxonomy (NCBI): domain Eukaryota; kingdom Metazoa; phylum Chordata; class Actinopteri; order Salmoniformes; family Salmonidae; genus Salvelinus; species Salvelinus namaycush. The sequence goes on from NC_052308.1 coordinate 36,423,055, forward strand.
TGGGCTTCCTCCCAAATGGCACCCTATTCTCTATTTAGGGCCCATAGGATTCTGGTCAAAGCTAGTGGACTATGTAGGGTAGGAAGTCGAGCGCCATTCGGGATGTAAAAATGGATTTTCACTATTGCAGTTCATGTGACTTATAGAATTACAACAGTGCTGACTGGCTGCACTGATGCATAGTTAACATTTAAATGGGGGGTGGACGGGTGTGGCTGAAATAGCCAAATCCAACTAATTTGAAGGGGTGTCCACATACTTTTGCATATCTAGTATATCTGCTCATCTCACCAATCCCGTCAAGTAGAGGTTTGGAGGTTTACATAATGTCAAGGTCCATTTACAGGCGAATGTGCCGTCCCTAGACAAGGTCGAAGTAAAGTATGACAGAGTCATAATGCTGTTCTTGGTATTGCTCTGCCTTCTGATGTATAGTTTGATATTAAATAATGTGCTTGACTGTAGTGACCATTGAATGTCTGGTGGAGCAGATATTGATGGTTTGGTTACTAAACAATTCCATTTGTAAGAACAATGATTGAAGAAATCCAGTCAGAATAATACCAACAAAATCAAGGTCGTTTTCAATGGACCAAAGGTAATGTTGAAAATGGGCATAATAGCTATTTTTATTGATTTAGGCCAGATTCCCTCAGTCAACAAAAACTTGAGTGTATTGTCAAACATTAACAATGACGATGAATGACTATCGACTATGGAATGACAATGTAATCGTCTAAGTATGTAGGTTATGTATGCAAATTTATGTATGCAAGTTCCAGATTCTCACAGGGTAGAGTGCTGCACACAGAGATCCTATAAATTATTTATATTATATATACAGTACTATATGTAATTATACGGTGCTGTGTTCTGTATTGATTCTAACAGGGTAGAGTGCTGTGTTCTGTATTGATTCTAACAGGGTAGAGTGCTGTGTTCTGTATTGATTCTAACAGGGTAGAGTGCTGTGTTTTGTATTGATTCGAACAGGGTAGAGTGCTGTGTTTTGTATTGATTCTAACAGGGTAGAGTGCTGTGTTCTGTATTGATTCTAACAGGGTAGAGTGCTGTGTTTTGTATTGATTCTAACAGGGTAGGGTCCTGTGTTTTGTATTGATTCTAACAGGGTAGAGTGCTGTGTTCTGTATTGATTCTAACAGGGTAGAGTGCTGTGTTCTGTATTGATTCTAACAGGGTAGGGTGCTGTGTTCTGTATTGATTCTAACAGGGTAGGGTGCTGTGTTTTGTATTGATTCTAACAGGGTAGAGTGCTGTGTTTTGTATTAATTCTAACAGGGTAGGGTGCTGTGTTTTGTATTGATTCTAACAGGGTAGAGTGCTGTGTTCTGTATTGATTCTAACAGGGTAGAGTGCTGTGTTCTGTATTGATTCTAACAGGGTAGAGTGCTGTGTTCTGTATTGATTCTAACAGGGTAGAGTGCTGTGTTTTGTATTAATTCTAACAGGGTAGAGTGCTGTGTTTTGTATTGATTCTAACAGGGTAGGGTGCTGTGTTTTGTATTGATTCTAACAGGTTAGAGTGCTGTGTTCTGTATTGATTCTAACAGGGTAGAGTGCTGTGTTCTGTAATGATTCTAACAGGGTAGAGTGCTGTGTTCTGTAATGATTCTAACAGGGTAGAGTGCTGTGTTTTGTATTGATTCTAACAGGGTAGGGTCCTGTGTTTTGTATTGATTCGAACAGGGTAGAGTGCTGTGTTTTGTATTGATTCTAACAGGGTAGAGTGCTGTGTTTTGTATTAATTCTAACAGGGTAGAGTGCTGTGTTTTGTATTGATTCTAACAGGGTAGGGTGCTGTGTTTTGTATTGATTCTAACAGGATAGAGTGCTGTGTTCTGTATTGATTCTAACAGGGTAGAGTGCTGTGTTCTGTAATGATTCTAACAGGGTAGAGTGCTGTGTTTTGTATTGATTCTAACAGGGTAGGGTCCTGTGTTTTGTATTGATTCGAACAGGGTAGAGTGCTGTGTTTTGTATTGATTCTAACAGGGTAGAGTGCTGTGTTCTGTAATGATTCTAACAGGGTAGAGTGCTGTGTTTTGTATTGATTCTAACAGGGTAGGGTCCTGTGTTTTGTATTGATTCTAATAGGGTAGAGTGCTGTATCTTTTGTTTATTGACATGCTATTGTATTGACATTCTATTTTGACCGTCACAGAGTCACAGTTATCCGTCATGCCCCCTCGCTTACACACTGGAACATTGGAGAGCTTGGATTGTCTTGTCCAGAAAAATGCATTAAACAATGCCCACATTGATTTCTACTTGCGTTGTATAAATATCATATAATGAGCTATACAATATCTACTTAGCTGGGGCAGTTTTATGATGGGGGTGTACACCATCCTAGAATCTGTTATTATTAACTAACCTTGTCCACAGGCTAATTGCTACATAGCCAGCTGGAGGGCGAACAATACCTTCAAAAATATTTCCCAACTTTGGTAGCCTGGCTGACACGACCCACGTGACTCACAGCGCAGGGAAACTGTGAGAGTTAGGTATTAGCCAGACTATAACTTTAGCTGGTCCACTACAAGATCTGATTAGGAGGGGAACACAAAACGTGAACAGCATCACCATCTTAACTCAGAATTACACAGACAGGCTTGACCCAAAACGGAGCCAAAGGAATTATACAGGAGCAAAGTGACTCAATGTGGAGCTTCAATACAATTTGGCCCTTACGCACACAACCCCCTGACACACCTCTCTACTAGAGATTATTTTATTTGTTAATGCTATTGGCCATGGCAGGGTTATGACCAATCAGTGACCATGTGACTACTCTGGAACTGTCACAGAGTCTATTTAACTGCAGCCAAAGAGACTGTGACATTCACACAACACTGTGTCTATACGGCAGTGTCTATACCTAGTACTCTGTTATATCATCTAGGGGGAGATCCCACATCTTAACAAATATCACAGCATCAACATTGGGCTGTGTTTTAAGACCTACATCATTGGGCAAGACCTATTTCAACCACATAACCTTCAAAATGAAAGATCAGATCTGGTAAGTCATTGCTTTTCTCTCAACTTTTTCATTGCGTTTTCCGGTGTCCATATTTTTTTTACAGGATTAAATCGATCTCTTATAAGTATATCTATCTCTTATGTGGTTATGAAGATCCTTACCGCTTAGGTTAGACAAATGAATACCTCTTCGGCAGTGTTATGGCAATATGAATTTCTGTAAGGCAACCCTTATGGTCTGACAGACAACAGAACATCTCACTCATACTGAAAGAAATGTATCTAAGTATATGATATACAATGACTTCTCAATAAAGTGAAAAGGAGAAGCAATTTTTTTTTAAAGCTTTTACATTTTCTAATCATCAATTTCCTGAATTGAATGTCTTCAGTTCTAATTGACCCTCCCTAACCCTGTGTTATACACCCTTAATGTATGTTAAGTAAAATCACATGTGGTCTGGATTGCAAGACATTCCAGTATGTGACCCTCTGTCTTAAAATATACCCCTTTTTGTACTGGAACTAAATTGTCATCGAGGGGACTGTTACAGGATAATTATTTTACCCAGAGCTCCCTCTAGACAGGATAGTTATTGTCCCCAGAGCTCCCTCTAGACAGGATAGTTATTGTCCCCAGAGCTCCCTCTAGACAGGATAGTTATTTTACTCGGAGCTCCCTCTAGACAGGATAGTTATTTTACCCAGAGCTCCCTCTAGATAGGATAGTTATTGTCCCCAGAGCTCCCTCTAGACAGGATAGTTATTGTCCCCAGAGCTCCCTCTAGACATGATAGTTATTTTTCCCAGAGCTCCCTCTAGACAGGATAGTTATTTTACCCAGAGCTCCCTCTAGACAGGATAGTTATTGTCCCCAGAGCTCCCTCTAGACAGGATAGTTATTGTCCCCAGAGCTCCCTCTAGACAGGATAGTTATTTTACTCGGAGCTCCCTCCAGACAGGATAGTTATTTTACCCAGAGCTCCCTCTAGATAGGATAGTTATTGTCCCCAGAGCTCCCTCTAGACAGGAGTTATTGTCCCCAGAGCTCCCTCTAGATAGGATAGTTATTGTCCCCAGAGCTCCCTCTAGACAGGAGTTATTGTCCCCAGAGCTCCCTCTAGACAGGAGTTATTGAACCCAGAGCTCCCTCTAGACAGGAGTTATTGAACCCAGAGCTCCCTCTAGACAGGAGTTATTGAACCCAGAGCTCCCTCTAGACAGGAGTTATTGAACCCAGAGCTCCCTCTAGACAGTGTGAGTCACAATGTTCTCCACTTCCTCCCTCAGTTATGATGACTATCAGAAGACAGCCAGCTGGCTCCTGTCTCAGACGCAGCACCGGCCCAAAGTGGCCATCATCTGTGGCTCCGGACTGGGCATGCTAGCTGACGCTCTCAAGTGCCAGGACTCCTTCCCCTACTCCGACATCCCTGGGTTCCCACAGAGCACAGGTGAGAGAAAGTGAAAGATAAATAGAGAGAGAGATGGTGAGATAGAGAGAGAAATAAATGGAGAGATGTATAAAGAGAGAGTTGGGGGCTGGGAATATTGACATTACCAGTGGCAGAAGTTTGTGTAACATACAGTACATTGATTGGGAAGGGAATTCATTCAACCGAAATGTGTCTTCCGCATTTAACCCAACCCACTGAATCAGAGAGGTGCGCGGTGCTGCCTTAATCGACATCATTGGCGCACGGGGAACAGTTGTTGTTGGGGGTAAAGGGCAGAATTTTCCACCTTACCGGCTCTGGGATTCAAACCTGTGACCTTTCTGTTACTGGCCCAACTCTCTTAACCGCTAGGCTACCTGTTACAATAAGATCGTAGCATGCAGTATAATATTAACGATCAACACAACCAACCTAAAACACCACAAATGGCTATGCTGACCACTTTGGCCATCCTGACAAATGGCCATCCTAACTTGGAATCTTTGTAATGTAAATAAACCAGCATTAAACTTTAAACATAGGGAACAAGTTTAACAGTGTTGTTAAAGGTGTGTTTTTGAACTGTTGTTTATGTAACAACTGACTTTGTTTGTGTGTGTGTGTGTGTGTGTGTGTGTGTGTGTGTGTGTGTGTGTGTGTGTGTGTGTGTGTGTGTGTGTGTGTGTGTGTGTGTGTGTGTGTGTGTGTGTGTGTGTGTGTGTGGCTTCACAGTGCAAGGACACGCTGGGAGACTGGTGTTTGGGGAGCTGAAAGGGAAGACGTGTGTTTGCATGCAGGGACGTTTCCACATGTATGAGGGACACTCACTCTGTAAGGTCAGTACCAGATCACAGTGGTAAGTATTGAGAAACAAGTGTTAATGCACATCCCACATCCCCTAAACAGACTGTCACTGTAACTCAGGGAGCAAATTTTAGTACCAAGAAACACACCATTCTAATATCCTGCTCTCATTTGACCCAGGGTAAATACCATTAAAGGACACGATTATAGAGAAACACTAGAGAAAGAACTAATACTATAATAGTTATTTCTTGCAGACGTGTATTATTATTTGAAAAATAAAAGCATGACATTTAGTCCCGCCAGGTCTTCATCAGGACCTTTGAAGGCTATGAGATACAGTGGGACTCAACACTCTCCCACAGCTCTGTATTTGTTTCACTGTTTAGATGATTTTGACATGCTGTGTTGCATTTCAACATAATTTATGATCCAAAGTGAAGGAAAGGCTCATAGTCAAGGGTTGCAATGAACAGGGCATGCCTGGGACTTGTGTAGCTCTAATCTGGATAGGAAACAGCAGCTGGTAGGGTAGCTGGTCTGTCTTCCTTTCTCCATTGGGCTCTGGCTTGGGAGTAATCTGCAGCATATGAGGCCCATGTGACTGGGGCTGCTGATCACTCACTGGGAGGCAGTGGTTGGCTGACCACCATCCCACTCACTCACTAACTCACTCACCAGATTTGTGTGTATTGTTGTGAATTCTTAGATATTACTGTACTGTTGGAGCTAACTGTTAGCACGTCCATGACTGTGCCCCAAATACACTACTTTTGGCCAGAGGCCATATGGTAGTGCACTATAAGCACCATTTGAGACACACCCAATGAGTCACAGCATCTGACCTTGGGTGATCACGTTGACCTGCATCACATGGCTAATTCACTTGCACGCTAATTCAACATTACGCCATTCAATGCTTCTATTGTCTTTCTTGCACAACTCCAGGTTTTATAAAGTCGGCTCTGGGCTCAGGCAGTTACTCAAGGGGATATGTAGACCCACTTTAGGCTTACTGAAGCTGTGCTGTATTGCACCTTGTTTTGAGTTTAACTCTCTACCTTTCTCCATCACATCATCTCTCTCTATCTCTCAATTCAATTCAGTTCAGTTCAAAGGGCTTTATTGGCTCCAGTATGTGGACACCTTCTTGTCAAACATCTCATTCCAAAATCATGGGCATTAATATGGAGTTGGTCCCCCCTTTGCTGCTATAACAACTTCCACTCTTCTGGGAAGGCTTTGCTCTAGATGTTGGAACATTGCTGCGAGGACTTGCTTCCATTCAGCCACAAGAGCATTGTGAGGTCAGGGACTGATGTTGGGCGATTAAGCCTGGCTCGCATTCGGCATTCCAATTCATCCCAAAGGTTTTTGATGGGGTTGAGGTCAGGGCCCTGTGCAAGCCAGTCAAGTTCTTCCACACGATCTTGACAAACCATTTCTGTATTGACCTCATTTTGTGCATGGGGCATTGTCATACTGAAACAGGAAATGTCCTTTCCCAAACTGTTGTCACAAAGTTGGAAGCACAGAATCGTTTAGAATGTCATTGTACCCTGTAGCACTCACTGGAACTAAGGGGCCCGAACCATGAAAAACAGCCCCAGACTATTATTCCTCCTCCACCAAACTTTACATTTGGTACTATGCATTCGGGCAGGTAGCGTTCTCCTGGCATCCGCCAAATCCAGATTTGCCAGATGATGAAGCGTGATTCATCACTCCAGAGAACACGTTTCCACTGCTCCAGAGTCCAATGGCGGCAAGCGTTACTCCACTTCAGCCAACGCTTGGCATTGTGCATGGTGATCTAATGCTTGTGTGTAGCTGCTCGGCCATGGAAAGCTTGTGTGGCCTACCACTTCGCGGCTGAGCCGTTGTTGCTCCTAGAGGTTTCCACTTCACAATAAAAGCACTTACAGTTGACCAGGGCAGCTCTAGCAGGGCAGAAATTTGACGAACTGACTTGTTGGACAGGTGGCATCCTATGACGGTGCCACGTTGAAAGTCATTGAGCCTTTTAAAGAGCCTTTGGTGCTTTGCTTCAGTACGGGCCATTCTACTGCCAATGTTTGACTATGGAGATTGCATGGCTGTGTGCTTGATTTTATACACCTGTCAGCAACGGGTGTGTCTGAAATAGCTGATTCCACTCATTTAAAGGCTTGTCCACATACTTTTGGCCATGTAGTGTATGCTTACATTGCCAAAGCAAGTGAAATAGATAATAAACAAAAGTGAAATAAACAATAAAAAATGAACAGTAAACATTTCACTGACAAAAGTTTCAAAGGAATAGAGACATTTCAAATGTCATATTATGGCTATGTACAGTGTTATAACGATGTGCAAAAATCTCTCTCTCTGTCTCTCTCCCACTGTCACACAGACTACCTTTCCCGTGCGGGTATTTAAGCTCTTGGGGGTGGAGACCCTGATAGTGACCAATGCAGCAGGCTCACTGGCAGACAGCTACCAGGTTGGGGACATCATGATCATCAAAGATCATATCAACTTCCCTGGTCTGGCCGGGCTCAATCCCCTCAACGGACCCAATGATGACAAGTGAGTGAGATCCTCTAGTCTAGTGTCAGTGGTTCTCACTAGGTCCTATTTACTAATTACCACAGACAACTCCGAAATACCAGAAACAACTCCAAAGAGCCTTTGGTGCTTTGTGACCCTTCAGTGCTGTGGTTCAGTAGCCTACACGCTGCAATAGAGCCCATCATTGCTTGGTGTTCTTTATTCCGCTTCATAGATGGACAATCACATTCATATTCATCACAATTCTTGAATTTGAACATTGTTGTCTTGTGTTGACCAGGTTTGGTCCCCGGTTCCCTCCCATGTCTGGTGTGTATGACAAGGACCTGCGGAAGATAGCCTTTGACCTCTGTAAAAGCATGGGCGTCTCTCAGTTCGTCCAGGAGGGGGTTTACTGTATGGTGGGAGGTCCCAATTTTGAGAGCATCGCAGAGGCCAGACTCCTTCACAGACTAGGGGTGGACGCTGTGGGTAAGAGAACTAGAGCTTGTTCACTCCCAGATAGATTCTAGCCTGGACCCAGATCGGTTTTGCTCTCTTGCCAACAATGCATTCTAGATAGATTTGTCAATTAAAGTGGTTGGTGATTGGTGCCATGATAAGATATAATTTTGGGGCAAAATCTGCTCAGACATCTGAGGTGTGCTTTGTACATAATAATATTGTCCGTTCATAAAAATCTAGGTGTCCATTCTAATGCATTATAATATTATGTGAGTAGCAGTAGGTGTTCATCTTCCTTCTCTCCGCTTCTCTCCTCCTCATAGGAATGAGCACAGCACCAGAGGTGGTGGTAGCCACCCACTGTGGCATGAGGGTGTTCGGCCTCTCTCTCATCACCAACAAGGTGGTGAAGAGCTACAATGACACAGAGTCTGTCAACCACGAAGCTGTACTGGAGGTCAGCAAGCTGCGCTCGCAAACGCTGCAGATGCTGGTCACAGAGCTGGTCAGCCGGATGGACATCAACAACAACACGACTTGAACTGAAGAGAGCAGCAAGATGCGAAGCTACACCGAAACCTTTCGAATTCGCTCGTCATGATGAAAACATTCAACAGCGACCCGGCCAATGGCACCCTATTCCCTAGTGCACTACTTTTGACCAGAGCCCATTGCACCCTATTCCCTATAAGTAGTGCACTATAGGGTGCCCGTTTCGGATGCACAACAAGGATCCCAAAAAGATTAGTCAAAATCACTCAAACTCTTGCAGCTACAGTAGGCCTATTATGCAAGCATGGTGTCCGTGTCAGTGACTTGAATATTGCTTGGGTTAAATCAAAAATAATGTAATCTGTTCTGTGTGTAAATGTACAAAATTATTTGTGTAACTTTATACTTTATTCGGGGCGGCAGGTAGCCCAGTGGTTAGAGCATTGGGCCAGTAACCGAAAGGCTGCTAGATCGAATCCCCGAGCTGACAAGGTAAAAATCTGTCATTCTGCCCCTGAACAAGGCACTGTTCCTAGGCCGTCATTGTAAATAAGAATTTGTTCTTAACTGACTTGCCTAGTTAAATAAAGGTTAAATAAAAATACTCTCATTTGTATTTTGTGATATCACTACTGAGGTTTAACTGTGGTATATTTTGTATTTGGTGTGAAAAACCGGCACTCTCAAACTGACAACTTAACTTATTATTTTTCAGCTGTATTAACTCATCTTTGTGTGCTAATACTTGTTCACAGATAATAAAAGTGAAAGATTATAATGCAGCTCTATTCATGATTAATTATTATGTATTACAAATCAATATGTCACATATTCAGAGAATTACATAGATTCATATAATTGTGCACATTCATATTTATGTATTTATATGGTGGTTTCATTCATGTAAAGTACAATCTATTTCAATTGTATATTGTTAGTCAACGTTTGTCTAATATTGGGTACGGATTGCACAGACAATCAAATGTTTTATCAAATAAAAAAGCATTGAATTCTGAAAGAATTGTGTTATGTCATTTTCCTGTAGCCGAAATCATAATTCACACAAGATTTACGGTATGTTGCCTGTAAAGACAAATTAGGCAATATTACACTTCATATACATCACAGACAACTGAAATATAACAAAACTGATTGACATAGAAACACAGGATTTTCTGCGGTTATATAAAAAAAATAACATAATAACATTCCACCCATGAGGCCACTACGTCATTCGACTGGAGGAAAGGGCTACACAGATAAGACACACTTAAATTCCCCTGCCCTGATCAGAGTTAGCATACATTTTTATAGTAACTTGAGTGTCAGGGGAATGTGTGGAACTGCTGTTATATAACAAAGATATATATATATATATATATATATATATATATATATATATATATATATATATATATATATATATATATTGAAACAGAGCCCATGCCCTCATTTTTTTGAGTTTGTAGGTGCTTGTATAGTGCATTCGGAAAGTATTCAGACACCTTGAGTTTCTCCCATTCTTCTCTGCACATCCTCTCACGCTCTGTCAGGTTGGATGTGGCGCGTTGCTGCACAGCTAATTTCAGGTCTCTCCAGAGATGTTCGATCGGGTTCAAGTCCCAGGCTCTGGCTGGGCCACTCAAGGACATTCAGAGACTTGTCCCGAAGCCACTCCTGCGTTGTCTTGGCTGTGTGCTTAGGGTCGTTGTCCTGTTGGAAGGTGAACCTTTGCCCCAGTCTGAGGTCATGAGCGCTTTGGAGCAGGTTTTCATCAAGGATCTCTCTGCACTTTGCTCCGTTCATCTTTGCCTCGATCCTGACTAGTCACCCAGTCCCTGCCGCTGACAAACATCCCCACCGCATGATGCAGCCACCACCATGCTTCACCGTAGGGATGGTGCCAGGTTTCCTCCAGACATGACACTTGGCATTCAGGCCAAAGAGTTCAATCTTGGTTTCATCAGACCAGAGAATCTTGTTTCTCATGGTCTGAGAGTCTTTAGGGGTCTTTTCATGTGCCTTTTACTGAGGAGTGGCGTCTGTCTGGCCACTGTACCATAAAGGCCTGATTGGTGGAGTGCTGCAGAGATGGTTGTCCTTCTGGAAGGTTCTCCCATCTCCACAGAGGAACTCTAGAGCTCTGTCAGAGTGACCACGGGTTCTTGGTCAACTCCCTGACCAAGGCCCTTCTGCCCCGATTGCTCAGTTTGGCCGGGCAGCCAGCTCTAGGAAGAGTCTTGGTGGTTCCAAACTTCTTCCATTTAAGAATGATGGAGGCCACTGTGTTCTTGGGGACCTTCAACGCAGAATAAATGTTGTGGTACCCTTCCTCAGATCTGTGGCTCAACACAATCCTGTCTTTGAGCTCTACGGACAATTCCTTCAACCTTTTGGCTTGGTTATGACTCTGACATGCACTGTCAACTGTGGGACCTTGTATAAACAGGTGTGTGCCTTTCCGAATCATGTCCAATCAATTGAATCCAATCAAGTTGTACAAACATCTCAATGATGATCAATGGAAACAGGTGGTACCTGAGCTCAATTTAGAGTCTCATAGCAAAGGGTCTGAATACTTATGTAAATAAGGTATTTCTGTTTTTTATTTTTAATAAATGTGAAAAAATGTATAACAACCTGTTTTTGCTTTGTCATTATGGGGTATTTTGTGTAGATTGCGGAACAAAAAAAATATTTAATACATTTTAGAACAAGGCTGTAACGTAACTGTAACGGCAGTCTAGCTCTTCCTCCTCCTCGGACGAGGAGAGGAGAGAAGGATCGGAGGACCAATGTGCAGCGTGGTAATTTTACATGAATTTAATAAACACAAAGACAAGATACTGACAAAGTAATACAAAACAACAAACGACCGTGAAGCTACAAACGGAAGTGCAATACACAAGCTACTAACGTTAGACATAGACACGATACAAAATAACAAACAAACTAACCGTCACAGTCCTGTGTGGCACAAACACTGACACAGGAAAACAACCACCCACAATCCCCAACACAAAACAAGCCACCTATATATGATTCTCAATCAGGGACAACGATTGACAGCTGTCTCTGATTGAGAACCATATTAGGCTGAACACAGAAACAGACGAACTAGACACACAACATAGAATTCCCACCCAGCTCACGTCCTGACCAACACTAAACAAGCAAAACACATAAGAACTCTGGTCAGGACGTTACAGTAACAAAATGTGGAAAGAGTCAAGGGGTATGAATACTTTCTGAAGGTACTGTATGTGGTTTAGAAACCTTAGAATCTGATAATATAAAGAAATAAAACATGTGACCTGGATAAACCTCTGTAGGACCATTTGAGAAAGTTGCTTTTTCGATCCACGTTTCATATTTTTTTCCTCCCCTCACTCGGCTTTGCCAGATCTCATGCACATTGATAGCTTGATAGCAAACGTCCTCGCCAACTGCTTTTTATTAGTAACCTTGGACAGCAGACAGTCTAAATAGCACTAAATATTCAAAAACATGCATAAATATCCAACAAAGTATTGTAACCTGTTAGCTTTTTGCCACTCCAGGAGAAGAGGAATGGCGACGCGGCTTGTATAATTTCACACAGGCTCATCTGGAAAAGGGAGGCAATGGGTAGCTGAAGAAGCTCATTCTTGTTGACCCATCATTCTGCTGGCTAAATATTAGGCCTAATACTGCAGTAAATTTGTCATCACCAGCCAATGTGATCACACCAGTGCATGCTTTCTTTCATTTCAAACTCCCTACCAGTTATCTTGGCTTAAGACAAATAGCCTACTAGTGATTTGTTGTATAAATTAGAAAAACTTATGCATATTGAACCCACCATTTATTAGCTAAATATAAGGTCAAGATACAAATATGAAATGGGAGACGCGCTTGGTGCGTTCCCCCAGGCTAAATGCCGTAGCGTTTCTGTGACAATAGACAAGAACAGCTCAAGGACAGAACTACATATATTTAAATGGAGATAATAAATGCATTAAAAGCATATCTGTGAAGCTTTGTGATTGAAATGGACAAGTTTGATGTCGGACAACAATAGAATGTTCATGATTTAATGGGTGCCTAAACCGGTAAGATGAAAGCTAACGTTTTACACTGAGGCATTGGCGGGACTTTTAAACATAATACCACTATAAAAGGTACATGTTTTGTTAATTAACAGAAATACCTTTCAGATATAAAGAAAAGGCGGTAAAAAGTTAACGGCATGGTAAAGTTGGCGGCTTTTCACCTCGGCATGAAAGGGATATTGAAAGAAAACAAGTATTACAGAAGCCATTTTATAGGATTGTAAATGTGTTAAAGCCTATATGGAGAGAGAAGCTGAGGAAGACACAATATGGGAGGAGAATGAGAGGAGATGGAGATGCTCAGTTCTTCTGACAAGGCACTGCTTATCAGGATAACAAGACAGCATCTATACTTCTATATGAGGAAAATGGATTCTCTGGCTTTCCATGGCAAATATGTGGTTTCAAATAAAATAACTATTCTTCACTTCTGTAGATAACATGTACAGTAGTCAGCACATTACAATTGAGCTTTATGTCATGTTATAAACTGCTGAGGTCTGTAATCTGGGTATGTATTTTGTATTTATAGATAACTTGTAAATAAATAAACATGTCCTGTTCAGAAAATACACTGTATGTCTCATTAATCTTTACAATCTTATCATAATGATTGTTTATTTAAACACTGTGGCAATGGTTATAATTGACAGTCAAACATTAATTTATTGTAAAATAATCTGTGACACTTACAGTGGGGTCCGAAATTATTGACACCCTTGATAAAGATGAGAAATAATGACTGTATAAAATAAATCATAAAAAATTTAGCTATATTGTATGCTCAAAATAATGGTGAAATTATTGTTTAACAAGTAATACTTAAAATATATATATATATATTGACACCCTTAAAAATTAGTATAAATAAAGTACTTAAAAGTTTAGTATTTGGTCCCATATTCCCATAACAAGCTTGTGACTACAAACTTCTTGGATGCATTTGCAGTTTGTTTTAGTTGTGTTTCAGATTATTTGTGCCCAATAGAAATTAATGCTAAATAATGTATTGTGTCATTTTGGAGTCACATTCATTATAAATAAGAATAGACCATGTTTCTAAACACTTCTACATTAATATGGATGCTTCCATGATTACGGATAATCCTGAATGAATTATGAATAATGATGAGTGAAAAACGTTAGAGAGGGTCAAAGATCATACCCCCAAGACATGCTAACCTCTCACCATTAACAATAACAGGGGAGGTTCGCATGTCTTGGGGGTATGATCTTTGACCCTGTCTAACTTTCTCACTCATCATTATTCACAATTCATTCAGGATTATCTGTATAGTGTAATACCATTCAGCATACCCAACCTACACACCCTTCCCCAACTACTGTATGTCTTATCTCTCCACTGAGAGAGTTGATCAAGATAGTTCCATGGAACCTTGAATCATGGTGATGACAGAGAAAAGAGCAGAGTCCATAAACATCAATGACAGACATAGAAATACAATGACTAGTCATACTAGTCAGAATTACAGTTGAAGTCGGAAGTTTACATACACCTTAGCCAAATACATTTAAACTCAGTTTTTCACAATTCCTGACATTTAATCCAAGTAAAAATTCCCTGTCTTAGGTCAGTTAGGATCACCACTTTATTTCAAGAATGTGAAATGTCTGAATAATATGGGAAGGATTTATTTCAGCTTTTATTTATTTCATCACATTCCCAGTGGGTCAGAAGTTTACACACATTCTATTAGTATTTGGTAGCATTGCCTTTAAATTGTTTAACTTGGGTCAAATGTTTTGGGTAGCCTTCCACAAGCTTCCCACAATAAGTTTGGTGAATTTTGGCCCATTCCTTCTGAAGAGCTGGTGTAACTGAGTCAGGTGTGTCGGCCTCCTTGCTCGCACACTCTTTTTCAGTTCTGCCCACAAATTTTCTATAGGATTGAGGTCAGGGCTTTGTGATGGCCACTCCAATACCTTGACTTTGTTGTCCTTAAGCCATTTTGCCACAACTTTGGAAGTATGCTTGGGGTCATTGTCCATTTGGAAGACCCATTTGCGACCAAGCTTTAACTTCCTGACTGATGTCTTGAGATGGTTCTTCAATATATCCACATAATTTTCCTACCTCATGATGCCATCTATTTTGTGAAGTGCACCAGTTCGTACTGCAGCAAAGCACCCCCACAACATGATGCTGCCACCCCCGTGCTTCACAGTTGGGATGGTGTTCTTCAGCTTGCAAGCCTCTCCCTTCTTCCTCCAAATATAACAATGATCATTATGGCCAAACAGTTCTATTTTTGTTTCATCAGACCAGAGGAAATTTCTCCAAAAAGTACGATCTTTGTCCCCATGTGCAGTTTCAACCCGTAGTCTGGGTTTTTTATGGCAGTTTTTGAGCAGTGGCTTCGTTCTTGCGGAGCAGCCTTTCAGGTTATGTCGATATAGGACTTGTTTTACTGTGGATATCGATACTTTGTACCTGCTTCCTCCAGCATCTTCACAAGGTCTTTTGCTGTTGTTCTGGGGCGTGCTTGGTCCTCCGTTTCCTGTAGTCCACGATCAGCTCCTCTGTCTTGTTGACATCGAGGGAAAAGTTATTGTCCTGGGTTAGAATGACAGCGGGTTATGTATGAGAGGGAGTGGAACTGCATGACAGGGAGTTCTATAAGAGGCAAATGACAGGAGTTTATAACAGTAGCTGCAAAGCAAACAGTAAAACGAGTAATCCCCTCCCTTAAGCAAACTTGCTAATGTTAATGATTATGTTACAGAACACCTTGATGAATCATAATAGTGCATGGTAGCACACCACCTTATGAAAACACCAGACCAGAATGACTCCAGTACTGTAGTAGCCTGAGGTAGCTGTGTGTTACTCAAATAATGAGATGGAACATTAACAAATAAGTAGCATTTAGCAGGTCCTCCCTCACAAACTCGGGCAGTTCCCTGCGGTGGCCGTACACCCTCTCCAGCCTGCCCCAGAGAAGCTCTCCTCTCAGGGTGAAGGCCTCGGGCCAAGTCCCTACCTGGTTCTGGAACCTCTGGGGCCTGGTTGGAGGAGGGTTGGCATAGAGGCACTGGTGGTAGTTCCAGTATGAGTTAGACATAAGTCAATAGTTACACCAGGGCAGGGGGGAAGGTCCATGATAGTGGTGGAACACCCTGTAATCAGGTCCCCTGGTGCTCCTGGAGACCAGGTTGAAGGGGAATTGATGCTGGGTTGGGATAGATGGAAGATGGGACTGTAGTTGTTGCGCCACTGTCGCTGTGGGGTGATGGCGGTGGGATACATAGCTCTGTAGAAGTGGTGTGTAGGTACAGGTCGAGGTGATGTGTATGGATAGGAGTAGTGAGAGTTCATGTTCTAAGAGAGAGGTGGTGTGGAGATAATGGGAGATGGTCGCCTGGCCTCAGAGACAGGTTGGGGTTGTCTTCATCCATACAGAGATCTCACATTGTTGAAATAAACAACTTTGGAGACAACAAACACAAACAAAGAGGTGAAAAGTACTCACAATAAAAATGCATATAAAGTACTTTTATCATTCCTACAACAATGTAGTAGCTCACTGCAAAAAGTGAAATCGAAGCTATCCTAAATATCTTATATTGAGTGATAATTTGTTCAAATGTGTGTTTTTTCATACCAAGCTAAATTATCTAACATCATTGGCAGATAATTTTGCTTATTAACCCTTTACACTGGCCGACTGTAGATGGATAGGGCTAAATTGAAATCTTACAGAAGAAATATGAAAAGCATATACATAACCATTTGAGCAATTTAAAGAACAGTTTGGCGATAATGGGGAAATGATTAGATCAAAGGTGAGTACACAGCAGTTCACCTGACACAAAACTGACTCCAACCATTACACTGTTGATTTTATGTGCATTTTACATTTACTGTACTTTCGATGCATTTGCTGATAACAAAATCTGAAAATACTCTGGATACATTCAGTAACATGATAAGACTATTGCTGGAAAATGTGGAGTAGGTGCACATAATACAAAAAATGACAAGGATTTGAGAGAGGGGACTAACTGGTGTCTACAAATAGACACACACCTCTCCAAAGTATACAATGTTCATAAGCAGTTTCAATGCAAAGAAGGGTCATCAACTATAAGGTGTTTTTTGAGCTCTCCTAGCTGTGCCGCTGAGGAACTAAAGCAAGTACACTTGTAGTTGTTTTGTTTGGAACACAATCCTGCATTCCTACCATCACACAATTACTGTTGGTATTTACACAATCCAAAAACGTCCCATTATATATCGCAATCTGGGTCAGGTGGGTATGACTTGCAAGCTTGTTCTATTGCCAACATGACTAGCTAAGTTATAAAATAGATCTTAAGTGTTAGGCTTTCACAAGACATTTCAAAGAAACAGATCGTAATTTTGGTGTGCATAGAAACAAGTCATGAGTGCATTTTCCTTCACAATAAACAAACAACCCAGGGTATGACGACATAGTATCTTGTACATCAAACAAATTGATCATAAACGTTGACACTGTACATGATTTGAGTTTTATGATTTGGAAATCAGAAGTGCACATTTGGACTCACGGATGTTTGGCTTGCTTGTATGACAACGAAGCAGTAGACCTATTTACAGAGCCTTCAGAAAGTATTCACACCCCTTGACTTTTTCCACATTTTGTTGTGTTACAGTCTGAATTTAAAATTGACTAAATTGAGATTTGTTTGTCACTGGCCTACACACAAAACCCCATAACGTCAAAATGGAATTATGTTTTTAGAAATTTTTACAAATTAATTAAAAATTAAAAGCTGAAATGTCTTGAGTGAATAAGTATTCAACCCCTTTGTTATGGCAAGCCTAAATAAGTTCAGGAGTAAAAATGTCCTTAGCAAGTCACATAATAAGTTGCATGGACTCCCTCTGTGTGCAATAATAGCGTTTAACATGATTTTTGAATGACTACCTCATATCTGTACCTCACACATACAATTATCTGTGAGATCCCTAAGTCGAGCAGTGAACTTCAAACACAGATTCATCCACAAAGACCAGGGAGGTTATCCAATGCCTCGCAAATAAGAGCACCTATTGGTTAATTTGAAAAAACAAGCAGTTTTGAATAACAAGCAGACATGGTGAAGTTATTAATTACACTTAGGATGGTTTATCAATACACCAAGTCACTACAACAATACAGGCGTCCTTCCTAACTCAGTTGCCAGAGAGGAAGGAAACCGCTCAGGGATTTCACCATGAGGCCAATGGTGACTTTAAAACAGTGACAGAGTTTAATTACAGGGGCTGAGTCACTGGCTTACTGGTGCACTTCCATGCCGTCCCTAGGAGGGGTGCGTCACTTGAGTGGGTTGAGTCACTGACGTGATCTTCCTGTCTGGGTTGGCGCCCCCCCCCCCCCCCCCCCTTGGGTTGTGCCGTGGCGGAGATCTTTGTGGGCTATACTCGGCCTTGTCTCAGGATGGTAAGTTGGTGGTTGAAGATATCCCTCTAGTGGTGTGGGGGCTGTGCTTTGGCAAAGTGGGTGGGGTTATATCCTTCCTGTTGGCCCTGTCCGGGGGTATCATCGGATGGGGCCACAGTGTCTCCTGACCCCTCCTGTCTCAGCCTCCAGTATTTATGCTGCAGTAGTTTATGTGTCGGGGGGCTAGGGTCAGTTTGTTATATCTGGAGTACTTCTCCTGTCTTATCCGGTGTCCTGTGTGAATTTCTCTCTCTCTCTCGGAGGACCTGAGCCCTAGGACCATGCTTCAGGACTACCTGGCATGATGACTCCTTGCTGTCCCCAGTCCACCTGGCCGTGAAGCTGCTCCAGTTTCAACTGTTCTGCCTGCGGCTATGGAACCCTGACCTGTTCACCGGACGTGCTACCTGTCCCAGACCTGCTGTTTTCAACTCTCTAAAGACCGCAGGAGCGGTAGAGGTAGAGATATTCTTAATGATCGGCTATGAAAAGCCAACTGACATTTACTCCTGAGGTGCTGACTTGCTGTACCCTCGACAACTACTGTGATTATTATTATTTGACCATGCTGGTCATTTATGAACATTTGAACATCTTGGCCATGTTCTGTTATAATCTCCACCCGGCACAGCCAGAAGAGGACTGGCCACCCCTCATAGCCTGGTTCCTCTCTAGGTTTCTTCCTAGGTTTTGGCCTTTCTAGGGAGTTTTTCCTAGCCACCGTGCTTCTACACCTGCATTGCTTGCTGTTTGGGGTTTTAGGCTGGGTTTCTGTACAGCACTTCGAGATATCAGCTGATGTAAGAAGGGCTATATAAATACATTTGATTTGATTTAATGGCTGTGATAAGAGAAAACTGAGGATGGATCAACAACGTTGTAGTTACTCCACAATACTAACCTAATTGACAGAGTGAAAAGAAGGAAGCCTGTACAGAATAAACATATTCCAAAACATGCATCCTGTTTGCAACAAGGCACTAAAGTAATAGTGAAAAAAATGTGGCAAAGCAATTCACTTTTTTTCCTGAATACAAAGTTTTATGTTTGGGGCAAATCCAATACAACACATTACTGAGTACCACTCTTCATATTTTCAAGCATAGTGGTGGCTGCATCATGTTATGGGTATGCTTGTAATTGTTAAGGACTGAGGAGTTTCTCAGGATAAAAAAGAAACAGAATGGAGCTAAGCACAGGCAAAATCCAAAAGGAAAACCTGGTTCAGTATGCTTCCACCAAACACTAGGAGATGAATTCACCTTTCAGCAGAACAATAACCTAAAACACAAGGCCAAATCTACACTGGAGTTGCTTACCAAGAAGACAGTGAATGTTCCTGAGATGCCGAGTTAGGGTTTTGACTTGAAAATCTATGGCAAGACCTGAAATTGGTTGTCTAGCAATGATCAACAACCAATTTGACAGAGCTTGAAGAACTTTGAAAAGAATAATGGGCACATTTTTCACAATCTAGGTGTGGAAAGCTCTCAGAGACTTACCCAGAAAACTTACACCTGTAATCGCTGTCAAAGGTTCTACAAAGTATTGACTCAGGGGTGTGAATACTTATGTAAGTGAGATATTTCTGTATTTCATTTTCAATACATTGCAAAAAATCAACAAAAAAAATCACTATGGGTATTGTGTGTAGATGGGTGAGATTGTTATTTTTTTATTAATTTTAAATTGAGGCTGTAACGCATCAACATGTGGATTAAGTCATGGGGTATGAATACTTTCTGAAGGCACTGTATTATAATCCTCAATTTCTCATCTTTCAAAATACATCAAGTCATCTTCATTTACAGGATTTCCCTGACTCAGACAACAACAAATGTACAAAAGTTGCCCAATTACCGGGAGGGATGTGGGCAACTTCTTGTCGTGCATGGGTGCTCAAATTCAGAACGGCTGTCAGTCAAAACCCATACAGTGCTGTGAAGCGAAGAGCCTATAGGCCTATAGCATGTTACTATACAGCCTCTACATTCCAATTTAGGCCCTTAATAGAGCTAAAATCTGCCATTATCAACCCATATAGGGTACTACTGTAAATGGCTACACTGACAAAGGTTTAATACAAGTAATTGATCTTATTTTAATATATTTTTCAATATATTTTACCTTTATCATCTTATCTTAAGATACTATCGATTCTACACCGAACAAAAATATAAAGGCAACATGTAAAGTGTTGGTCCCATGTTTCATGAGCTGAAATAAAATATTCCCAAAACTTTTCATACACACAAAAAGCTTATTTCTCTAAAATGTTGTAAAAATTCCCCAGACATGTCACCCATGTTAGGGATGCTCTGGATTGACGTGTATGACAACGTGTTCCAGTTCCCGCCAATATCCAGCAACTTTGCACAGCCATTGAAGGGGAGTGGGACAACATTCCACAGGCCACAATCAACAGCCTGATCAACTCGATGTGAAGGAGATGTGTCATGCTGCATGAGGCAAATGGTGGTCACACCAGATACAGACTTTTTTTTGTTGTATCTGTGGCCAATAGATACATATCTGTATTCCCTAGTCATGTGAAATCCATAGATTAGGGCCTAAATGTCTGACTTCCTTATATGAACTGTATATTTTTGTTTCATATATTTACTCACCCCTAGTTTCTCATGCCGGATGGGGAATTTCCTGGCACTGGCCACTGACTGTCTGAGTGTCCTGTCTATATCGCATGAGATGCGGACTTTGCTCTCCTGCAGCGATGCACAGTGCTGCTTCAGCTACACAAGGGCCTTCTTCCTCAACATAATCAGCAAATGAAAGGCTTTTAGAAATCTATTTCGATGTTATTTGTCTTTTACATGTAAAAGAAAATACCTGTCCTATTAAACTATTGTATTTTAAGGGTAGATCGTGTGGTTTGGTGCACACTTTATAACTTCTATCTAATGATACATTCATAACATCTCGTTAACTTATGGCTGCAGGGGCAGTATTGAGTAGCTTGGATGAAAGGTGCACAGAGGTGCCCAGAGTAAACGGCCTGCTCCTCAGTCATACTTGCTAATATATGCATATTATTATTAGTATTGGATAGAAAACACTCTGACGTTTCTAAAACTGTTTGATTTATGTCTGTGAGTATAACAGAACTCATATGGCAGGCAAAAACCTGAGAAAAAATCCAAACCGTAAGTGGAAACTCTGAGGCTGGTATATTTTCAACCAAGCTCCCAT
Organism: Salvelinus namaycush; assembly: GCF_016432855.1. NCBI lineage: Eukaryota > Metazoa > Chordata > Actinopteri > Salmoniformes > Salmonidae > Salvelinus > Salvelinus namaycush. The sequence continues at coordinate 36,444,529 of NC_052308.1, forward strand.
TGAAATCACAGCGAGATATGGATGAGTTTTCCTACGGCTTCCACTAGATGTCAACAGTCTGTAGAACTTTGTCTGATGACTCTACTGTGAAGGGGGGCCGGATGAGAGGAGAATTAGTCAGGTCTGCCATGAGGTGACCATTCATTGACCATGAGAGAGAGGGAGCTCTGTTCCATCGCTCATCTGAAGTCAATGTAATTCTCCGGATGGAACGTTATTCAAGATTTATGTTAAAAACATTCTAAAGATTGATTCAATATATCGTTTGACATGTTTCTACTGACTGTTACGGAACTTTTGGACATTTCGTCAGGTTTTAGTGAACGCGCTTCCCTGACGTTGGATTTGTATACCAAACACGTGACAAAAAATAGCTGTTTGGACATAAATGATGGACATTACCGAAAAAAACGAACATTTCTTGTGGAAGTGGGAGTCCTGGGAGTGCATTCCGACAAAGATCAGCAAAGGTAAGTGAAGATTTATAATGCTTTTTATGAGTTTTGTTGACTGCACAATTTGGGCGGGTAACTGTATGGCTTGCTTTTGTGGCTGAACGCTGTTTTCAGATGATTGAATATTGTGTTTTGCCGTAAAGCTTTTTGAAATCTGACAGCGGTTGCATTAAGAACAAGTGTATCTTTAATTCTATGTAAAACATGTATCTTTCATCAAAGTTTATGATGAGTATTTCTGTTATTTGACGTGGCTCTGCAATTTCTCCGGATATTTTGGAGGCATTTCTGAACATGGCGCCAATGTAAACGGAGGTTTTTGGATATAAATATGAACTTAATCGAACAAGACATATATGTATTGTGTAATATGAAGTCCTATGAGTGTCATCTGATGAAGATCATCAAAGGTTAGTGATTAATTTTATCTCTATTTGTGCTATTTGTGACTCCTCTCTTTGGCTGGAAAAATGGCAGAATTTTTCTTTGAGTTGGTGGTGACCTAACATAATCGTTTGTGGTGCTTTCGCTGAAAAGCCTATTTGAAATCGGACACTTTGGTGGGATTAACAACAAGATTACCTTTAAAATGGTATAAGACACATGTATGTTTGAGGAATTTTAATTATGAGATTTCTGTTGTTTGAATTTGGCGCCCTGCACTTTCACTGGCTGTTGTCATATCGATCCCGTTACTGGGATTGCAGCATATTAATTCCTAAATACGAGCATATGACTGCAAAAACTCCACTTGAACGCCCGTCCAACTCGTAATCACTTGTGGGGAACTCGTCTATCATACATGAGCTCTGACTCTCCCATGTGTTGAACTCTGACGTAATTGATGAAAAAGACATACGATAGTGAATGACCGCCATCTACTGGAACATGCACGAAACATTCTGGATTGTAATTTGGGCCATTATGCGATGATATCAAATAGACCACCAGAAATACTTTCACGCTATATTTTGCCAGTATTCCTCGAAGATTAGCCAACATTGCATTTAGTGTACATTCATGTTCAACCATTTATTTGCAAACAAAAATAGTAAATACACATTTAGCAAGTTGGTGTGACAGACATTTTCACTTTAATCTGTAGGCCAAACACATGATCACCAACTATCACATTTCCGCTACTTTTTCCCTTTTCTTTGGACTGACGCAAAGTCAGTCTCACAGTAGGCCCCTATTTTTGTCTTTCTTTTTTCAGATAGTTTAGTTTTATCGGAAATGGGAGCACTGCAAAAAAGTTAAATCTAAGCAAGTACAGAAGTACCAAGTATACTGTAGATATGATAGATGTAGAGTTCGAAGTCAAAGACCACCATTAACTATAACAGTGAGCTAGGCACAGAGCTACAACCGTATGAACACATCTCTTCATATTGACACAGAACCCGATATTCTCCCTGAGACGCTCAGTACTGAGACTATTGAATTTGTAGTAAACCGAGACCCCCGTTTATACAATAATGTAGGAGCATGCATACTATTAGTACCCAGAATAAATAAAGTCTACCCTGTTCCTCTGGATGAGTTCGATTGCTGCGTTTAATGGCTGGAGCCACAGTCCGATCGGACAGGACAATATAGAACTCATGGACTCAGAGCACGCTGCAAAGAAACAACTATGGGGTTTGTGGAAATATTATAAATAATGCGAATTATTATCATGTAATAATTGTAAATTTCACATGATCAAGCAAGAAAACGCATCAGAAAATCTATGAATCAGTATGCAGAATGCATGATCTAGATTATATACAGACAGAGAAATATCATCAATTATTGCTTTTTACATATATAAGATGTGAACATTTCAGAAGAATAAATAACACAAGATTGTAAGAATAGGGACCTAGAGAGACCACTAGATGGGGGTATTGAACACCAATAAGAGGCAATATATCAGTTACAAAAAAACACTTCAATAACAATTCTTCATTCATGCCTGCTGGGTGGAGAGTTTTTAAATAGAACATCCACCGGCATTCTTGTTCTTATCTGTTTTACATAATGCAATTATCTTTGAAATAGAAACCAGGTGTGTGTGCTTACGATTTACAGTGATGATGGCCAAAGGCCGAAAACGATTTGTTTTCACCTTTCATTTATGCACTTTCTTGCATGATTTTTTGGGCACCATGACGTTTTAATAAACATCTTTATTTTGCATTCAATCCTCAGTTTTGTATATATTTGTTTTTTCAACAGTGTGCGGTTCTCCATCTCTTCCAGTATTCTTATTTTGACTCCTATACAACTGGAACAGGCACTATTCAGTAGTAAGGACCTTAAAAGAGCGCAGATGACCTCTTATCATGATTTATAATCCACATAATAATTCACATTTCCTGTTGCTGCAGGATTATTTTCCTGCTGTAGCAAACTGGCTCAAATCAAGATCCTACATCTGTAACTTTATCCTGATTAATAATACAAATCTAAACATTTGTATTTTTTACCATGGCATTATCTGAAAATTACTGCAATTGAAAAGGGCTTATTTTCTTCCTTTTCTGTGTCAATAACTCATGCTTTCAATGTTTCAGGAAAATGCGGTGCTGGAAGATAAGAACAGAGAGCTGATCCAGAGTATCCAGGAACTGCAACACAGACCAACATCAGGAAAGACATATTCCAAGACATTTTCCCCAAATTAGATAAGTTTAGTTTAGTTTATTAATTCTACCATTAAAAAAACAAGGAAAATCATTGAGTACAACACACAATAAAATCTGGGACTTCCATTGATTTCCATTGTGGTCCTCTTGAGACAAGATGGCTAGGCAAGATCGAATACGGTTGAACACAGTATGGCAGCGAGATAATAAAACATAAAAACAAAGAAGAAGAACATCTGTCTCATCATTGCAGTTACGTCGTAGGGTACATTCATATAGGCACAGAAGTCATCAAACTGTTTTTTACTTTATTTTTAAAGCTGGAAAGAGGACATCGTTTTTATGGGCAGAGGCAACTCATTCCACTCTGAGGCTCCAGTATACAAGAAAGTACCTTTCCCAGCATTACTCCTGGACCTGTATAAGCACACATTAGCAACACCTGATCTGGTGCTGTGCTTGTGTGCATCCCTAACATAGGGAAAGTAACAGAACCATAAATACTCCTGTAAACCAGATCCAGTGTCACAACTTCCGCCGAAGTCAGTCCCTCTCCTTGTTTGGGTGGTGCTCGGCCTTCTAGCCATCACTGATCCATTTTTCATTTTCCATTGGTTTTGTCTTGTCTTCCTTCACACCTGGTTCTAATCCCATCAATTACATGTAGTGTATTTAACCCTCTGTTTCCCCTCATGTCCTTGTCGGAGATTGTATGTTATGTGCAAGTTATGTTTTGGTGTGTGACGGATTTTGTACCCACTTTTATTATTTTTAATATTTTGGTTTTCTGAGTTTTGTGAGCACTTATTAAACGACTGTTTATACCAAGTTCGTTCTCCTGCGCCTGACTTCCCTGCCACCAACACGCACCCATTACACCCAGTCTAATCTGGGACACCCTAGCCTCAACAGGCAGCAAGTTGAGTTCCTGAAAGCCGCTCCTGCCTATGTGAGTACACGGATTCACTTTCAATACTACCTTGATCAGCTTATTCTGGGCTGTATGGTTTCCCCTTCAGAAGCTTAGATAAGCCCCCAAACCAGGAAGTACTAGCATAATCAAAATGGCATTGAATGAGGGAAGTGGCTATCACTCATGGAGTCCTTATCAAGCAGCTTTGACTTTCTAGCCAAAAACGTGGTCCTGGCATTAACCTTCGCTAGCACTTTAATGGCCATGCTCACACCCCCCCCAAGCTTCCATCAAAGATGCATCCCAGGTAGCTAACAGAGGTTTTAGTAGCACCTCACCCCCTAACTCCACTCTGATTTCAGAGGACCTACACAGTTTAGGGTCTGGACCCAAACAGTATTGCCTCTGTTTTACCTAAGTGCAGAGATAGCTTATTATCTCCAAGCCATTTGATAATGTTAGTAAGCTCTGTGCTAAGTATGTTCTCCAACATAGTTTTACTTTTATGAGACACCAGAAGTCTAGAGTCATCCGCATAAAGGAAAAGACAACAAGAACCAGCATCTTTCACATTGTTTATATACAGTAAAAAGGGTAGTGGCCCAAGCACGCTTCCCTGCGGAACACCACAACTTATCAGTTTTGCCTGAGACAGTGAACCATTAACCTCTACCACTTGCACCCTACATGACAAGTAGGACTTTACCCAGCCTAGAGGGATACTGCTTAACTCCAGTGCCTCCAGTTTGGATATTAGGAGAGTGTAGTTAACTGCATCAAAGGCCTTCTGTAGGTCAAGCAGTACCATTCCACAAAGATTTCCCTCATCAATCTCTTTCATGATGAAGTCAGTCAAGTAGACATGAATCAGTGGAGTATGTTTTTCTAAACCCTGACTGAAAATCATACATTAGGCTTTGTTTGTTGAAATATCCATAAATTTGCTCATGTACAACTCTCTCCAGGATCTTTGATGTTATACTGATACAGGCCTATAATTCCTAGGTTCAAACTTTATCCGCTTCTTATACAGAGGTAGAACTTTAACTTGTTTCATGTCCTTGGGAAAGATGCCTTGTTCAAGAGAGAGATTAATGATATGCATAATACAAGGGGCAATTTTCTCAGCAGAATCTCTAAGAAACCTTGCAGGAATATTATCAAGGCCTGTGGCTTTGGAGAAGTTAAGCTCTGCTAGCATACTGGCTACTTTGGTTGTTGCTACCTTTGCAAAAGAAAAAGAGTTTGGTTGAACCCCTAATTCAACATAATACTTATTCGTTTCCATACAAACTAGAATTGGTGGGCAGCTTGCTAACCAGCTTGCTGGCAACAGAAGTAAAATTAAATGTTGAATTCATTGGCAACCTCTGCTTTTTCATATATCATCTCCCCCCTGATATTCAGTCCAATACTGTTTATTTTCTTTTGGTAGTACTACTACAGCCTAGTTCCTTAAATAATTTCCAAAGATTTTTAGGGTCATTTTTGTTCTCAATTATTGTATTAGCAAAGTAACCCCTCTTAGCTTCATTCATCCTGCTCTGTGCTTCATTTCTGTGACATTTATATAGGAGAGTTCTTACATTTCGTAAAGGCCTTATTCCTTGCTTGGATAGATTCTAGGATCCCATGATTAAACCAAGGGCTAGATCTCTCCTTTACTCTGACCTGTCTAATAGGAGCCATCACATTCACCACATCAAGGAATATACATTTAAAAGCTTCCCAGGCACTGCCTACCTTTGCACTATCCAGCACTGGTGACCAGCCAATTGCACCCACTTGCTCCCTAAACATTTCAACACAGTATTTTTTGAGTGCTCTGATTCTAACAGTTTTGTGACATGTAAATATACCTTTAAAAACACTCCTTGTGCAAAATGTAATAGAATGGTCAATGATTACTGACTATCACGCCATGATCAAAATGATCAATGACTATCACTCCACTCAATCGTACTTTGCACTGTTTCATATACCCTGGTGGGATCTTTTATCATTTGGATCAGAGCAAGTGATCTACAGAAGTGCATAAATACATGATGGGTTGGGTTATCCTTTTGCAAACATCAGCATTGAAATCCCCTAACAAAATGATTCCCTTCACCAGGGAATCATTACAGTTTGATGAAACAGTTTTCATAGAATTCATTCTGATTGGGCGGCCTGAAACGCACCCCACAAAAAAATCTGCTTGGTTTTGGGGAAGCAGATATCCAGCCAGGCAATTCCAGAGCATCGATTAAATTCGATCTGATGTTTTAAGTAATGTCCGATCTTACAAAGCACATATCCCGCCACCGTTCCGATTCCAATCCTTCCTGACAGAGTAATTGCCTATCTCAATTTCTGAGTCACAAACCGATGAATCCAACCATGTGTCTGTAAAACATAAGACACCCACCTCTGATTTGCGAACCAACAGGCGTATCTCATCAATCTTCAGTTGTAGGCTTCGGACGTTTAAGTGCACAAAATGTAAAACTTTTTCCCAAAGGCCTCGTTGAATTCCCGATCCACTTGTAACTTACTTGTATGTCAAGTCAACTTGATGGAGGGCACTTTACTGTACACTACTGCTCTTCATAGGCTGTGTGATGTCATCAATCCATGCCATGGGGGTGGTTACTTTAGACAATGTGGCTTCAGGCATTTCTTGATGGGGGTTTAAAAAGAATTCCGAAGGAACATTGTCTAATGTACATCCCTAAAACTAAACAAATACTAAAACTAATATACTTACATTATTTGATTTAAGTAACTTTTACCAATATGTAGTAAATTGAGTAAAATCTGAACTGTAGTGTTGTTTATCTATCAGACATCTATCAGTGTCACTAAAACAGTTGGACCGAACTAATACACGTGACAGGATTTTAACCTCTTCTTTCCTCTTTCCATCAAAAGCGATGTCTCGGAAATAGTAATGGGGTATCGCTGTTTAATATTACCCAGGTTTGGAAACAGACTTGCAGCGGCATCTTAAATTGAAATGAAGAAGCACAGAAGAGCCTTGTGTTCACGGAATCCCAGTCTGACATTAAAGGGTAATAAGGTGGTCAAATTTCCCCCCAGCCTGTTCCAAAACAAAATGACACTCAACACCCTCTGAATACATTCATTTCACGTGGGATTTTATATAAGGGAGATTTGATGTTGAATTGGGGTTTGAGAAATTATGACGTTTTCGGTAAACATCCTGAATCTCACTTAGCAAAGACAGAATTTTAGCACTGACGTGTTTTAAGCCTCAGAGAGGGAACTATAAATATGAAGTTGAACTGTAAGTGCAAATGTTCCATATGGAATAAGCTGTACTGACTCTGACTGATTCAAACTCATCATTCTCTGGGCTGGTAAATAGCGGGTCCACACAGACCCAACTGCTTTCTCTCACTCTGTTATTGTCTGAAGTCACTTTTGGGGAAAGAGTGTGTTTATTTAAACAGACGTGTTTTTTCCTTCTTCCGTGATAGGATACAGTCTTCCATAGAGAAACTGCTGTCAGCTTGTTTATTCTGTCTTTTACAATTACTTAAGGCAATGTGAGATGTTACTTTCCATTCATTTGTTCTCACTCAGAGGGGCCAGTTTAAGGATGTAAAATGTAGGTCTCCATCAGAATTGAATTAGCCCACAGTACATCTATCATAGGATGTAAATAGGAGAACACACCTGATATGCATGTAAGGAAAGGGAAAGGGACCCAACCCCTCTGAATCATTTTATGTGAACATTTTATTTTTTACATTATATCAGTACTGTAGGTTTCTAAAATATTGAATATCCATCAAGAATAGCCAAAACGTAATCATGATTTCATTTTTGAAGGGCACTTTAAAATGGCACCAAAACACTTTCTTCCTTATGGCATTACACCTTCACAAGCAATTAACATTTCCAAATGTATACTAAGTATGTTTATAAGGAAATTGTGCTCAGTGTGCATTAAGGTTCTAAATGTGTGTTGTGTTAATTCCAGATGCACCCCGGAAATGGCCGTGACCTTAAACATCCCTCATGAGGAGCGGCTCCCCATTTAGATGTGTGACAGACTAGTGTCACTTGGCTGCATTTAAACCTGTTGTGCTCTTTTAGGCGCAACCCCAGAATGTGTGTTACACTGAGTGCCCATCTTCTCAAACCTAGTTCCACATTGTAATACGGCTCAACTGGGGTCAATCGATTGTAAAACTTTCAAATAAATACCTCCAGGGTTCAGGTTCAAATCATTTGTATATTCTTTGAAAGAGAAAGGAACTTCAAAAGGTCAAATTTATTCTCCTTTTTTGGGAGTGGAATCATACACTATATATACATACACTTCAAATTAGTGGATGCTGCTATTTCAGACACACCTGTTGCTGACAGGTGTAAAAAAATCGAGTACACAGCCATGCAATCTCCATAGACAAACATTGGCATTAGAATGTCCTTACTGAAGAGCTCAATGACTTTCAACGTGGCACCGTCATAGGATGCCACCTTTCCAACAAGTCAGTTCGTCAAATTTCTGCCCTGCTAGAGCTGTCCCGGTCAACTGTAAGTGCTGTTATGGGGAAGTGGAAACGTCTAGGAGCAACAACGGCTCAGTGGTAGGCCACATAAGTGTGTAGCATGTAATAATTGTCTGTCCTCGGTTGCAACACTCACTACCGAGTTCCAAACTGCCACTGGAAACAACGTCAGCGTGAGAATTGTTTGTCGAGAGCTTCATGAAATGGGTTTACATGGCCGAGCAGCCACACATAAGCCTAAGATCACCTTAGGAGGAATAATGGTCTGGGGATGTTCTTTATGGTTCGGGCTAGGCCCCTTAGTTCCAGTGAAGGAAAATCTTAACGCTATAGCATACAACGACATTCTAGACGATTCTGTGCTTCCAACTTTGTGGCAACAGTTTGGGGAAGGTCCTTTCCTGTTTCAGCATGACAATGCCCCTGTGCACGAAGTGAGGTCCATACAGAAATGGTTTGTCGAGATCGGTGTGGAAGAACTTGACTGGCCTGCACAGAGCCCTGACCTCAACCCAATCGAACTGAATTGGTGAATTGGAACCTCGACTGCGAGCCAGGCCTAATTGCCCAACATCAGTGCCCGGCCTCACTAATACTTGTGGCTGAATGGAAGCAAGTCCCTGCAGCAATGTTCCAACATCTAGTGGAAAGCCTTTCCAGAAGAATTATAGCAGCAAAGGGGGGACCAACTCCATATTAATGTCCATGATTTTGGAATGAGATGTTCGATGAGCAGGTGCCCACATACTTTCGGTCATGTAGTGTATGATGTGTTTGATGTGTTAATTGGTGTGGTTTCATTCAGCTATAATTTATGGTCTATAACTGCCAGTTGAATCTCATTTATTGCCCATTATCAAATTCTTCAGTGTGCCGGTCCACAGAAAATTATTTTCAATATTTAGAATGTTTATAGTTTGCTTTTTCTTTCCACAGTGAGAGTAAACTTCCAACCCACCCTCTTTTCACAAATCTCCTCAGATCCTGTAACAGTAGTTTTGGGAAGTCTCTGACTGTGATTTACTTAAGTGTGGGAAAGAAGCTGGCTTTATAAACAGTGTAGGGCCTTCATCTGGCCATCGTACGGCCGACTGGTCTGATTACTTATGTTGTTTCAGTTGGAAAAGATTCAGCGGAGCCTCAGAGAATACAATTTCCTGGTAGAGAGTGCTGGTCTGCGGCTAGGGGTGTGAACTCTGCCCTCTCACAGTGTTAGGACAGAACTGATTTACAGATGTGTGTGTGTACTGATTGTCTCAAACTGAAACTATGCAGCATACTTGTAAAAGTGCTTTTAATGGAGACTTGGCTCCCTTTGAAGATATTTTTGTACTTTATAAAGGGTTCAACACTGGGGCTTGATTTGACTAATCTAAACAGACATGGCTGTATGGACAAGACACATCCTGTCCCCATATTTTCTATAGAAATGTATATAAAGCAGTGGTTGTCCTGCTTGGGCAATGTGTAATCATTAAAGGCACCCTAGTACAGCTGATTCAAGTAACCAACTCATCAAGCTTTGATGATTTGAATCAGCTGTGTAGTGCTAAGGGAAAAACCAAAACGTGCACCCAGATGGGGGGGCACCAGGACCGAGTTTGGGAAACCCTGCCCTAGTAGATATCTGCACCGTGAAGGTAAACATTATTGTGGTAAAAGAGAGCGAGAACTAACAGTTTAGAACAGGAAGTGACTTACTTTTACGTCATGTAGTCGGGGTGGGTTCTTCGATGAGATTAAAGTAGATTCACACAGGGAAAAGTTGCAGCAGCAATGAGAGAATTGAATGAGGGCTGATTCGAAGCACGCGCGCATCATCAAAGGACACGCTCCGCTGAAAACACCCAGAACGCGCATTGCCTACATGCGTTAAACGGAATTTACAGCACGGGTGAGTATCCATAGGTAGAAAACTGAAGTAGCCTAATTAAAATACGCCATATGACATTTGGAAATTAGCATCCACCATTTAGCCAACAACTTTTTGGACAGGAAGTGCAATAGCGTTCATAGAAGAAGCGCTATGGTTTTATAAAAGCAAAAAAGTGCATATTGAAATGATTGTCCATTTACATGATTTAGTTGTTGACCAACAAAGTTAGCGGTGTTCGAGTTTTTAAAATAGTATATTTGAATTAGCCTACACCATGACTACGTCTCAGTGCATGTTATCACAGGAGGTGATCTGAAACATTGTGTCTGCCTTTGTGTGTGTGTGTGCGTGTGCATGCCTTCTTGTGTGATACAGAGAGGAGATTGAAAAAGAGAGGCGAGCGAGCAACCCCCGATTCCACTCTTACATTTTTACAGGGTTGTGGAACGTTGCAGGATGTTACCATGACTCCAGGGGTATACTGTTACACTTGTATAGAATAGCTGATGGGACACTGTAACAAAACTGATTGATACATTGGAAGCTTTTCCTTGGTACAAGAACAGAATGACAGCTCAGACACAGCTCACCGACCCGAGAAAACTTTACTATATGGTGAAGTCTGTGCTTTGCTCTGCAATGGAGAATACTGGACAAAATTAGAAGATTCATGGCTACAGTTGTGAGTAAATTCCATACAATATTATGTTTCAGTGCTATTTACTGTCCATAGGCCGTTATATTTTTGTTTGTTTCACAATGTATCTTTAATCGGGGAGCAGTGTCTGTTTATAAACTGTTAATTTTGGTGGTTTGTTATATTATTTAGCCCAACCAAGTTTATTATAGTAAACGAAAACTAATCATGAAAACTATTTGGTAACCTGAAATAAAATAATCAACACCCCGTTTGAAAAACTACAACTAAACAAACTATTTGACTCCAAAACGAACTAAAATTAAATAAACCATCACGAATTATTTTTTTTTCTAAACTTTGGGTAAAAATGTAATGGGGATTACAATAGTGTTTTCAAGCTTTTGACGGGGTTTTCAAGCCTACTAAATCGGGTGGTAAATGTGGCTAAGAGATGGTTTCAAAAAGACCTAGCTTGTGCATCACTATCACCAGCTAACAGGGGAAAGCAGCTAACTTGATTACATGTACTACTTAATTAAGTTAAACATTGGATTGGTGTAAACATGGGCGAGATACTCCTTCCACCATATTTATTTGCATCAGTCTCAGCGCTATTCCTTTCAAATCCAAGTCACATTGAGAGTGACTGTATAACGTGAACCTAACCTATGACCTGACCCATCACTTTACTGACCCCCCAGTTGCAGACTATACAACACAAATGGCTCCTAGCCTGGCACACACATACTTTCTTGCCCTAACATTAAAACTGAAACTAAATAAAATCAAAATATTTTTATTTAACTTATTAAACTAAATAAAACTAGCTAATTAGGTCTGAAAACTGAAACGAAACTGCATTTCAAATAAATCGCAAAACTAATAGAAATAAAAAGGAATATAAAAACGCAGAACTATAATAACCTTGAGCTTAACTCTTATGTCCTAGTAAATTGGGACTCTATCTTATGATTATTTTACATATTCTTATTTTTAAGGGATGTTCTTTGCCTTTTCGCTAAGATGACACACACACAGAGAGAGGGCAAGGAGACTTTGCGGAGAAGGGCAAGTACTCCTATCCCTGCCTCTCATCAGCCGGGGACGAGAGGTAGAGACCCGCCAGCCGACCCCCATCACCCTCCGCTCGGCCAGTCCGCCTCATACCATCCCGGAGACAAGTCTCTCCACTGCCGCGCCAACTGGTCATCTGATGACTCTGATAATGACTCGGATGGCTCAGGAGCAGATTGTTTGTACCACGTTGTTTTGCTAGGAGACCACGGTGTTGGAAAGTCGAGTCTTGCCAATATCTTTGCTGGCATTCAGGAGAAGGATGCTCACGACCATACGGGAGGTGGGTTTTTTTACCAAGCACAATTCTTATGATTATTATGAGGCTATTTATGGTGTGTAGCCTATTAACACAACTATTTAGTAGTTTGTCAATGCCTGATAAGTAACCTAAAAAACTATCAGTATCATCCATCCTCATCTGCTAATTAAAATGATGAACACTAAGCACTAATGAGTTATTCAATGAGTTAATTTTATGCATCTCTTCAACAATGACTGTCAAAGTAATGGTCTCTGACATTGCCCTGGCCCTAACAACCTTGGCTAACCTGTCACAACTACATTGATTGAACTCTTGTCTCTGTCATGTGTAGTACTGAGTGACCTCAAAGCATTGATTGGCAGCTTATATTGACCCATGCATTTTGGCATCCAGCTGTGCTGCTGAGTGATGTGATTTGTGCAGTTTGTCCTTTTTGAAACACCAATTTCTCTAAAAGTGTTTAATATGACAGGATAAAAGTCATAATATTTACAAAATAAATAATGAAAACTTCTAGGTCTTGCCTGATACGGTAGCCTAGACACGGTTGCTTTATTCGTTTGTGAGAAGTTCATACTGTTGTGACTTGTGCGTGTCGGGTCGGCTGATGGGAGTGACTGGCTAAAGATGCGTCCCAAATGGTACCCTATTCCCCTTAGTGGGGTAGCTCTGGTCAAAAGTAGTGCACTATACAGGGAATAAAGTTCTATTTGTGAGGCAGCCCAGCTGAATGTTGCTGTATAGCCCCTGGTCAAAAGTTTCTGCAATATACAGGGAAATCGGTTGCTGTGTGTGTGTGGCAGCTCCTAGCTCTCCAGAGTGGTATGGTCTCTCCTCATGAGACCTCCCTCTGACATCATCAGGAGAAAGTGTATAGCTGTCCTGTTTTCAGCCCGTCACTGACTGGTCATGTTGTTTTTAGTTTTGTGTCACTTTGCTTGTCACACTGACAGCAATTTAACTGTTCTTCATAGTGGACTCCTTGGTTGGTTTAGAGCTGGTGTGGTGAATGGCAAGTGTTTTATGAGGAAAGAATGGCATTACGAGGACATTACAATACATTCCATTGTAGGCATATTACTTGTTTACAGGTTCTGACCTTCACAATACCCAGGTCCAGAACAAATTCAAGGAAACGTACAGTATTATACAGAGCCATGATTGCATGGAACTCCCTTCCATCTCATATAGCTCAAGTGAACAGCTCATCTGGTTTCAACAAAAATAAAGCAACACCTCACAACGCGTCTCCCCATGTGACTTTTTGTGTGTATGAACTGACATGTATGTGTAACTGATAGACGCAAACACACGCACACACTACATGTTAATGTATTTAAACGTATGTAAATGGTAGTCTTTTGTCTGTCATGTATTTTTCGTTATGTGTCGGGGCCCAGTAAGACTAGCTGTCACCATTGGCTTCGGCTAATGGGGATCCTAATAAATTCAAATCAAAAACCTAGATTGTCACTTCAACTCAGACCTCAACTTCTCAAGGCTTTGACGGGCCATTTGTCCTTGTCTTGTGCAGCAGCTTTTACAATAAGGCTAGGGTTGAAAGGAAAATGTAACAAGTTCTTTCAGTCTTGGCCAAAGTGTGTTTTCGTCTCGCTAGGATGATCTAATCAGACTAAACTAGACATGGCTCAATGGTGTTTTCCACGGCTTATATTCCATGGTCATGATGATATGGTAGTGAAGTGTAATAATTATATTGCACATTTAAACAGTAGTAGGGATAAACACAAGTGTAGTTCTTGTATGTCAAATATATGTATATAACCAAATTTGTAAAACACCTCTATTTTAGTTTCTAAAGTCATAACCTTAAAATGGACATGGCATAAATAATTCAGCATGAGGAAAAAAGAGATTCCGCACACTGAAATCTATGCTCCCGTGTGGTTTATTGACAGCAGTCTACAAGGTTTTGACCCTTAAGTCTCCATCAGGTCTCCATTCACAAAGAACAAGCCTATATTTAGAGGGAGAGAGACCCACATTCCATCACACCTGCTGGCTGCAACCAATAGTAGATATGTTTGAAGGAGTTGACAAATTATGCTTAATCCTTTATCTACAATAATAAAACAAGTTGTATTTATATTTTTACACTAGGTTGCAATGTCTAGACTCCCTTTTAGACCGTTTTCCAAGGTTATTGAGTTACAGTAGGAAATAATATATTTTCTATTCTCTTGTTTAGAGGACACCTATGAGAAAACCATGATTGTAGATGGGGAGGAGACCACCCTCATCGTCATGGACACCTGGGAGAACGAGAAACAGGTATGACACAACACCAACCATCAACATCTTTGTCACAAAAAATGCGTTGCACAGTAGAGAATATGATATAGTCTCACATTAAGATTTATTTCGAAAAGGGGGCTGAAAGCTTTAAGCTTTCTAATTTCTATAACTTAATCTTACTCAGTGTTACATGAGAACACAGGTAGAGCAAAGAAACAAATCCGCTTGTGCCAACCGAACCATAAGGCTCCATTCTAAACAACTATGACCCCTAGGGACAACCCTGCCCCTCCCTCAGTTTTGTGGAAAAATATATGTGCTCGCGCTGTGTGCCTGTAGCTAAACTCCATTGAGTCGAGCTGAAGTGGGGCGAATCCTGGCTGTGCTGGAGTCAGTGAGTGGTGGCTCCAGTGGCATTAGGCGAGTGTCTGTATGGGACACCGATGGCTGTGGGGCCTAATTACTCCAGTATTGATTACAGCTGGGGAGTGAAGCGTGCAGGCCAAGCCGCATGTTGACTTGTCTGTACCGGGTTAGAGGAGATATAGGGAGATAAGGATGTCTATAAAGACAGTGGTTTCAATGTGTTAAAGGGCACCAAGTGTCACTACAGGCAGAACGTCAGATGTATGTTTGACCAATAACCATCCCTGGAGACCAGAGTTCTGTATTCACAAATACATAAGTCAACTTAGCTTAGTGCTTTTTCAAATAACGACTTTAAAACTTCATGTTGACCATCAATTATCTTTTGAATGCATGAGTGCATTTTTGACATCAAAGGTGGCTTCAATGATTCAATTATAACAACAGAAAACACATGCTACATTACAAAGAACCCTTTTGGAACCCTTTTTTCTAAGGCAAACTTTTTTAATCCAATGAACTGTTTTTGGAAGAACGGGTTCTTCGGATGGCAAGAAGGGTTTTACGTGTATTTATTTTATTTATAACCTTTGTATAACTAGGCAAGTCAATTAAGAACATATTCTTATTTACAATGACGGCCTACCAAGAGCAAAAGGCCTCCTGTGGGGACGGGAGATAAAAAAAAAATACAAGACAAAATACGCATCACGACAAGGGAGACAACACTACATAGAGACCTGAGACGACAACACAACATGGCAGCAACACATGACAACACAGCATGTTAGCAAGACATGACAAAAACACAGTAGCAACACAACATGGTAGCAGCACAAACATGGTATAAACATTGTTAGGCACAGACAACAGCACGATGGGCAAAAAGGTAGAAAAAATGATACATCACGTGAAGCAGCCACAAGTATCAGAAAGAGTGTCCATGATTGAGTCTTTGAATGTAGAGATGGAGATAAAACTGTTAAGTTAGTGTTTTTTGTAGCTCGTTCCAGTCACAAGCTGCGGTGAACTGAAAAGAAGAGCGACCCAGGGATGTGTGTATTAGGGGGCCTTGAACAGAATGTCACTGGCAGAACGGGTGTTATGTGGAGGATGAGGGTTGCAGTAGGTATCTCAGATAGGGGAAAGTGAGGCCTTAGAGGGTTTTATAAAAAAGCATCAACCAGTGGGTTTTGCGTCAGGTATACAGAGATGGCCAGTTTACAGAGTATAGCGTGCAGTGATGTGTCCTATAAGGAGCATTGGTGGCAAATCTGATGGCGGAATGGTAAAGAACATCTAGCTGCTCGAGAGCACCCTTACCTGCCGATTTATACATTTCATCTCCGTAATCTAGGATAGGTAGGATGGTCACCTTAATCAGGGTTAGTTTGGCAGCTGGGGTGAAAGAGGAGTGATTATGATAGAGGAAACCAAGTCTAGATTTAACCTTAGCCTGCAGCTTGGATATGTGCTGAGAAGGACAGTTTACCATCTAGCCATACTCCCAAGTACTTGTATAAGGTGACTACCTCAAGATCTAAACCCTCAGAGGGGAGGGGCATTCTTCTTACCGAACCACAACCTTGTTCCGAACACCTCCAAAACAAAGGTAAAGGGCAGAAAAGGTTTGTTGGACACTAAGAAAGCTTTGTTTTAGAGTGTTTAACACAAAATCTGGGGATGGGCCAGCATCATCTGCATTTAAATAGATGAGAGCGCTTCCTACTGCCTGTGCTATGTTTTTTTTTAATATAAATTGAGAAGAGCGTGGGGCCTAGGATCGAGCCTTGGGGTACTCCCTTGGTGACAGGCAGTAGCTGAGACAGCAGATGTTCTGACCTTACACATTGGACTCTTTAAGAGAGGTTGTTAGCAAAACAGGCCAAAGACCCCTCAGAGACCCAATACTCCTTACTTGACCAAAAAGAATGGAATGGTCTACCGTATCAAAAGCTTTGGCCAAGTCAAAAAAATAGCAGCACAACATTGCATAGAACCCTCTGAATCTGAATAAGTTTTATATTATAATTTTTCCCTTTTAAATAGTGCCTGAGCATGAATGTTTATCAACAGGAGTTTGAGTTATCTGATCAGTTTAAAAAGATAGGTGTGCTGTTTAAACTGTATCTATATGGGAATACTCAAAACCATGCCCATCATTACCAAATTTCTCAGCATGCACTATTTTGCAGGTTAATTTTTAGAGTTGTTTTAATATCTGTTTTTGCATGTATATTGGTTAGATAATTACTCTTATGCTACACAAGCTAATCCAATATGTTAGTAGTTGGACTTATTTCACCCGTTACTGAGATAGTAATTCCAGATTAGAGGATTTAGGTTGTCTCTTATCAATCTCTCCTACCATGGCAGTCATTCTAAATGCAGGTTGCAGGTGATTTAAATGTTCCAATTGTTGGATATCCTCACTCTGGCTGGATTCCAATAGGAATTACACATCAATTTGCATGCCAGCATAATGTGACTTGAGTTTCCTAACACCACTGTGTTAGGCTATGACTACGCTCTCAAAGAAAGGTCTTATGTAATGTATTGTCATAAAGATTAAGGCTAATAAAGCTGGTTGAACCGTTCATGGAGGGTTCTGGAAAGAATCCAAAGATAAAACGGTTCTCGGAAGAACCTATCTAGGAAGAACCCTTTAGGTTATAAAAGAGTTATTGGTAGAACCATTTATAGATTGTACTTGGAAGGACCATTTACATGGAGTTATATAGATGGGCTAGCTGACAACGTCACAAAAACGGTGCGCGCGCTTCCATGGGGTAGAAGTCAGCGTGTTATTGTGATTTCTGGATTTTTCAGATTGCTAGCAAGAGTCTGGGGCATCATAAGTGGCTTTTTTCAGCTCATTTTATCTTGTTCTTGATACCATGTCTTGTTTTGACTGATTTCATGTCAATGCTAATATGGCTGTGCTCATTGTGCAAATGTATTTGTTTTCAATGAACATTGTAGATGAAATATAGATTACATGTTGTCAACAGTCTAAGCTGTGATGGAAATGTTATGTTTGTGCTTTTTTTAATAACCAATTTCTGTGTTCATGCAAGTGACTGAACGAATCCTCACTATCAGTATCTGCAATTTGGCAGTACGTCCAGACCCTTGTTTTGAGAACTAAAGATGTCTCAGCTTAGAGAAGAAGCCTTTTGAGGTATTATGCAATCATGCAAATATGACTTGTCTGCAGTATATAAGAGAACTAACAGGAATGCCCTGGGCGAGCTCCTGATCGACATGTGTACTTGATGCATTGAGTTGGTTGGAATTGCCCTTCTTATAGAGTATTAGAAAAAAAGGTGCTATCAAAGTCCAGACGAGCACCCAAATATGGCTGTTGGTGGAATGTTGAACTTCTCTCTGTTGTCTGTATCTCTCAGGAGGAGGATGAGAAATGGGTCCAGGACTACTGTATGCAGGTGGGCAACGCCTACGTCATAGTTTACTCAATCACGGACCGCACCAGCTTCGAGAGTGCCTCTGAGTTACGCATCCAGCTGCGGCGCATACGGCAGGCCGAGAACATTCCCATCATCCTCGTGGGCAACAAAAGTGACCTGGTCCGCTCCAGAGAAGTGGCTGTAGAAGGTAACGTTGATTTTAATGTAATCATTAAAGCGTCTCTCCACACCTTCTGAACAGTGACTTGATGAGAGCCATTTAACAATATGAGCAGCACTCTGCTTATAAAAGAGACAGTTTGGCATACAATAGTCTGTACTGCACTTTCTGTGGCCTTCATAGTCAAATAAACAAGCAAAAGTTACAACTACAGAACATGATCATATATCAAATGTTGTAGTCCACACAATACTATAAGCTGTTCCCTTAACATTCCATGAGTTGGATTTACAGCACACATCTCATACACTAACACTGTATTTTACAATGTCACTGTAATTCATGATATTTAACCTGTTCTGCAGATGAGAATAAGCTTGTGCTAATTCTGGTGCAATGGATTAAATGTATTTATGTTACGAGTTTCACCTGATCCCTGACTAATAAAGAATCAAACGTAGACCTCTCACATGTAAACACCTCTCGTATGACCTCTTCTTCCTCTGTGCTCTGCTCTCTCCCAGAGGGCCGTGCATGCGCCGTGGTGTTTGACTGCAAGTTCATCGAGACATCCGCTTCGCTCCATCACAACGTCCACGAGCTCTTCGAGGGCATCGTCCGGCAGATCCGCCTGCGGCGAGACAGCAAAGAGACCAATGAACGCCGGCGCTCCGTCTACAAGCGCAAGGAGAGCCTCGCCAAGAAGGCCCGCCGCTTCCTGGACCGCCTGGTGGCCAAGAACAACAAGAAGATGGCGCTGAAGGTTCGCTCCAAGTCCTGCCACGACCTGGCCGTGCTGTAACGGTTGCTGTGTGGCCAAGTGGATACACGCCAACAGTGGTCGCAGACTTCAACTCTCCTCTTTGCCCTGACGCTGTGTTCTTCGGGTGGCCATCTTGTGGGTCAAATCCTTAAACCAACCAACGGCTGTATTGTACTGTCTAGAGAGACTAATTCTATGCTCCAACCCCCTAGTGGTAAAGGGGAAGGACGTTATTTCCTATTTATTTTAGCCATTCAAAGCAATTGGGATGAGAAAATGTGAGGCAATTTAGACTTTTTTTTTTGTTGCTATATCACAGATCCGCTGAGAGCGAGTTTGCTAAACAGACACCTTATCAACTGTTTGCCTTACATCTAAGTCAATAGATTCCTAGACCAGTGTAGCACACTGTAGTGTGTGCCAGACACAAATGCCAGACATAGATCTGGCATTTGAAGTCCTTTACGGTCTCGTTTGAGAAGGTTTTCTAAGATTATTGAGGTATAAAATAATCGTTTTATTTTCTACCAAAGAAAGTGCTTTGAATACACCGTATGATGTATTTTTGCCATGAGGAAAGCAATGCCCACTTACGTACTTTTAAGCAAACGTCACTAACGATTTGATTTCAAGGTTTTGCACTATGGGAGACAGTCATGTGTTGGGAGGAATCAATGGACATTCTTCTACAACAACCAAGAGAGCTTTGGTTTAAGACTTCTGTTCTGTCTATGAGCCCATCAGTTGACAGCTAAATGACATGTGAATGCCGATGTGGTTTGGAAATAGACACCATCGTGAACTTTCCAAACAAATTATCCCGTCCACACCTTCCTTTACAAGCACCTCCTACGCTGGAAGGACCAGTGGGGTGTTACCAGTACAACTGTAATGGATGCTTTTGAAGAGGCGTGGTCTGTTTGACCACAGTCAAAAAACACGGTCCTGAAGAGACCAAAGAAGAAAAAGGTTGAGTCTTCAATGTGTGTGAATGTGTGTGTCCTAGTTGAGTTTGAGAGGTATTCTAATCACTTTTGTACAGAGTTTGTAAATACAGTACATAAATGTCAAGGATTTTTATGAGGAAATAAAGGAGTAGGAAATACATTACCACTAATTGTCTGCTCTGGATTTTAAGGTTTGTCACGTTTTTGTAAGCTTTTATAAAAAAAAATATATATATATATAGTTGTGCTACCTATCTGCTTTTTTCCTCATTGTCAAGTGACAATTTGGCTGAAGTAAAACCAGACCAGGCTACATATTACACTCTGAACAACGTGAGCATAGAGTTTTCAATGGCTTTAAAAGTACAAGTGATAGTTGTGCTGATTCTGGTGGGCACCTTTAGGCCAGAGCCTTCCATAAACCTGCTAAAGGAATCGGCGACTAGAGAACAGTTTTACAATGTCTACTTCCCAAATGGCACCCTACTCCCTAAAAAGAGCACTACTTTTGACCAAGGCCC
This sequence comes from Salvelinus namaycush, assembly GCF_016432855.1. Taxonomy (NCBI): domain Eukaryota; kingdom Metazoa; phylum Chordata; class Actinopteri; order Salmoniformes; family Salmonidae; genus Salvelinus; species Salvelinus namaycush. Next base: position 36,465,343 of record NC_052308.1, read on the forward strand.
ATAGGGCTCTGGTCAAAAGTATTGCACTATATAGGGATAAGGTGCCATTTGGGACATAGGTCACCGTCTGTTTGTGTTCCATATGGAGTAGTATGGCTGCCTCGTAACGTTGACAAAGTACAGATGATCAGGAGGTTTCCATTGATTAATGACAATGCCCATGTTGTGGTTTAAACCCCTAGATGGGTAGAAGCTCATGTTTGCATGAAATTCATGTCCAGACACGTGTTGGGAAAAATATGGAATTGTTCAATGCAATTTCTTTAATTTCTTTTGATATGGAAGAAATACTGATCTCATTTGATGATCCAGTCTTATTATATTACATGTTCCTTACTTTGTTACATTTTTTAATCAAATTTGAATTACATCTAAATATTGAATTAATGAAAGGAAAACAAGAAAAACATATGAACTGATCAACCCTGGATTATTCTATGGATAATATCATATTGCATTTTATCCCCAAAACTGTCATTTGACACGGTTTAGATCAGGCCTTGGAATTATACGTGGATTTCCATGATTAGTTGCTGGCTTAAGAGTAACAACATAAGTGGATACTCTCCCTGCGTCTCAAATGGCACCCTATTCCCTACATAGTACACTGCTTTTCACCAGAGCCCCCCCCCCATAGGGCTCTGATCAAAAGTAGTGAACTATAAGGAAGGGTGCCATTTGGGATGTAACCCCTAAGTGACACTTTCACAAACAACCAGAGCCCAATGTTAGCCAACCATGCAAGACAGTATCATTGAAACTACAGTGTGCTGAGAGGTCCTCAAGTGACATTCACAATAGGAGGCTATTCACTCAGTGTTCATTAACACAGGTTATTGCACTGCCATTTTGTGGCATTGATGAGGCTTCATGTAACATTCCTGAACAAAATAAAACTCAAAAACAGGATGGAATAGATATAAGTTCTCTCTTGTCATTCGTACAATATATATATTTTTTGTACTTTCACCCCTTTTTCGTGATATCCAATTGGCAGTTACAGTCTTGTCCCATCACGGCAACTCCCCTACGGACTCGGGAGAGGTGAAGGTCGAGAGCCATGCGTCCTCCGAAACAAGACCCTGCCAATCCGCACTGCTTCTTGACACACTGTTCGCTTAACCCGTAAGCCAGCTGCACCAATGTGTCGGAGGAAACACCGTCCAGCTGCCAACCGAAGTCAGTTTACAAGCGCCCGAAGTCAGCTTGCAGGCGCCTGGCCCGCCACAAGGAGTCGCTAGATCGTGATGGGACAAGGAAGTCCTGGCCGGCCAAACCCTCCCCTAACCCGGATAACGCTGGGCCAATTGTGCGCCGCCTCATGGGTCTCCCAGTCATGACCGGCTGTGACACAGCCTGGGATCGAACCCGATGCTGTAGTGACGCCTCAAGCACTGTGATCCAGTGACTTAGACCGCTGCGCCACTAAGGAGGCCCGATGTGCAATATCTTTAAGTTCCAAGAATTCAACCAATATGGAACACTGGAATCCATAAAACAGCATTGCTCCTGGCTGAACCTCTGAAAATATGTTTTATGTATCTGGGTTTGATAGAATTTGAGATCAACATGCTAAAAGAGAGTTCCGATTCTAGATAGTTACAGCAAAGGCCTCATGTTATGGCAGCATTGATTGTTGTGCTATACCACCAGGATTGGTTCAATATATAAACTGATTTATAGAGGTTTGATGAGGTGAATTACTGTGGCTCACCACTGCATATAAAGTCAAATCAGCATTACTGTAAAGTTGAAAATGATGCGATATGGTGACCACCCACCGTAAGCAGCAGTGAAAAGTATAATTTTGAAAGTACAAATTTGAGTGTTCAAATCCCCCAAAAGCATTGATACAAGTTATTTGATCACTCATAGAAATGCTTATAGGCCTACATGTCAGGGTAGTGGGTTCAATTTCCAGGAGCCCCCATATGTACAATGTATGCATGCATGACTAAGTTGCTTTGGATAAGTGTCTGCTAAATGGAATTATTATGTCAAATCAAATGTATTTGTCACACGCATCGAATAACACAGATGTAGACGTTTACCATGAAATAGTTACGAGACCTTTCCCAATAATGCAAAGCTAAAAGTAAGAAAAATGTGCACACAAAAAATAACAAAATAGTAACACAATAACGAGGCTATTTACAAGGAGTGCTGGTACCGAGTCAATGTTCAGGAGTACGAGGCAGTTGAGGTAATATGCACATGTAAGTAGGGGTAAAAGGGACTAGGCAATCAGGATAGACAGAGTAGCAGCAGCGTGTGCTGTATGAAAGAGTGTCTGTGTGTGTGTGTGGCATCAATATGCATGTGCGTATGAGTGTATGTGTTGGAGTATCAGTGTAGTATGTGAGAGTGTGTGGGTAGAGTCCAGTGAGTGTACAAGAGCCAGTGCAAAAAAAGGGTGTCATTGCAAACAGTACGAGTAGCATTATGTAAAAAAAAAAAAAACAAATGAAACAAATAAGATCAGCGCAAAAACACAAAATAGCACAATTGGTCAGGAGCACGTAAAACGCCTGCTATTCCCTCCAGCGCCATAAAGTCATGTCCTGTTACCCAAAGGGTCATTGAATCATTTTGACTAGCTTCTTCTACTCAGTTTTCTATTCAGAAGAATGCCTCACTTGTTTTTTCACAAATTATCTCAGTTTTTAGGCATATTTATTCTGTTCCTGACATTATTTTGAGCCGTCCTCCCCTCAGCAGCCTCCTGTGCTTTACACTTCTGACAAACCTCACCTTTCACATAAGGTGCCAAAACCAACACATTTCACAGGAATAGTCAAAAGAAACATAAGCAAAAAGTAGAACTAAGAATGTGTGTGAATAGTCTATGTGTGCATGCAAGGCTGTGTGAGTGTGTGTGTAAATGTTATTGGAGCCTGGGTCGCATGTGTTGAGACAGCCACTGTCTGTGTGTGTGTGTGTGTCGAGCTTCATGAGTAGCAGCAGGAGGCCAGGCAGGGGGCCAGGGCTACATTGGGGCCAGGCCTGGCCTGACAGGGTTGGGTCAGCTCTTTCCACTCTCCCCCCTAGCACAGCACAGCAAATCCAGAGAGGGAGGAGGAGGAGAGATGTAGGGGGGTGCTAGTTGGCTCTGAGCTCACTGCATTGATTTGGTCTGGGTAATGGAAAGAATGCACAACCCCTAACGAACACACACATGCACCATACACACGCATACGCACACACAGACCCACTGACATACGTATGTATGCAAACAAACAGGATGTCACAGGTCACACGCAGACATGTAGAAACACACAAACATCAAACACTCTTAAGCCCTTTCATTAATTTTGCATTATATCGTTAGCTGGAGTTATGAAGCCAAGATTATAAATTGAATGAAATAATGGTGTCATTAGACATTATCCATCTTCTGTGACTGATGTAATGCTTGTGGACAATTAGGTGAATTATTGTACTCACACTAAGTCATATATGAAAAACTAAATCCACCATATGTTTTTACTGTACTGTCTAACTGTTGTGCAATCACCATGTAGAGTTTATAGATGCCACCATTAGCTATTCTTAGTAGAATAGCTAATGGATGAGTAACAGTGAAAAAGATCAGTCATTTGATAATCAACTCGAGAGTTTTGGGGAGAGTTTACTGCCTGCGGAGCACCGACAACAAAACAACAGAAAGCAGAGAGCAGAATGGAAAAAGTGAATAAGAGCAAGAGGAGAAGGGAGGTGGCGGGGAATACAAGAAGATGAATGCTCCTGCGCCAGTCGCAAGGCTGGTTCTTGTTACGTGTCAAGAATCTGGCGTCCTCCAGATGTGTGTCATGTTTATATTGGGCAAATCCCCCAGAGAGATTTAAATCGCCGGCCCTGCTCTCTGGTGAACAGCTAGCAGAGATGGAGAGAGAGAAGGGGAGAAGGAGAGTGAACGTGAGCGAGAAAGAGAGAGCAAGAGGGACAGAGAGAGAGAAAGAGAGATAATTACGGAAAGTTGGCAGCCAGCAGTGGAGCAAGCTGTGGCAGGACACAACGGAAAGAATAAGATTAAACACAGAAAAATGCAGGGTAATAAAGTTTAAGACAAAAAAGATGAGTAATGATCATGCTCCTCAGCCTCTAAAAGGTGAACTTCCTCTCCTAATGTTTTGGCTAGTTTGTCCAGGAGTGCAGACTGGTTGTAACAAGGATAACTTGTAAGGGAGGGATGATCTCCAGGTCATAATAAAGGTGTACTTTGGGGCTCTTGTTTCAGGGCAAGTATCTTTTTCATTAATTTTGTTTATATCTTTTGTTTTTAAAATATAAGACATGCAAATATTATAATCCATACATATATTGGTGCTTCTACACCTGCATTACTAGCTGTTTGGGGTTTTAGGCTGGGTTTCTGTACAGCACTTCGAGATATTAGCTGATGTACGAAGGGCTATATAAAATAAAATTGAAAATTGATATATTCAGGGTAATTTCTCACTGACTTCGATAGTCTACTGGGAGAGTTTTAAGGCCAACTGTTCCTTGTCCTCTTTCTGTCCCTCTCCCACACTTCCTGTGTGGACCAGCGCCATGGAAATCATGCTAATTAACTATCCTTGAACTGTAAATCTCAAAATAACATTCACGATAGCAATCCAAAACCATGGATATCGAGCCAACATAAAGCCCTATAAAACATGAAGGATTTCTTGTTACTTGTAAGAATGCTAAGTATGTCAACTTCTTGTTGCTCCCCATCTGAAAATCAAATATTGTAATCAAACTCGAGGGAATATTACTCTCAAACTACACTGTGTTTGAAAGTAATATTTCCTGCCCCCGACTTTGACATAACATCAAATGTAATAAAATGGGGATTATGTAGTTTCAAAAGTGAAAAAATTTGACTATTTTAAGGGAGAACGTGCAACTGGTATCAATACAAATGAATTGCTTGTCATACTGTACTCAAAAACATTGTTTCCTAGATGAATTGTAAGGAAAGAGTGCCAATTTGCCATGTAAGGCTCCGACTTAACCCACACAGCCATTTCCACTCATCCTCCCAAACATCACTTGGAAAAATGTATTTATCAAGGAAGATCATGTAATAGTATTGGGACACTGTGTCTGCTAGTTTATGAACTTACAATACGGTTGGTAACTGATCTAGACTTCAGATCCAGGTATATAAATATATCTATTGCTGACTGCAGATATGCACTGCTACATGCATTTTCCAAGAGTCCAGGCCTAGGTCGAAATGGTATGGAGACGAGGTGGTGTAACAATGACTGATTTAGATTTAGTCTTTGGCTCCCTCTGGTGGATGTACTAAATGCCAGCACACAGTCTGTACTGTTCCTAGGGACTTGTACTGTTATTTATCCAGTCAATGTACTATAAATAGCCCATCTATTTAGGAAGTACATTTTCTTATATAACTTTGCCCTGTGCTTCTCCAATCTTGCACTTCCTATAGCCTATCGTGCACTGCTGCTGAATTTATCAGAGATGAGGGGCATACATCAATATATAATAAGCAACAAAATAATCACAAAAAAATCTATTACAAATTACATGACCTGATTTGTTTCCTCGAGTTCCCAGTTGTCTTGAACACACTGATGTTGGAAGTCTGAAATTTCAGAGTTCCCAGTTGTATTGAACGCATTTCTACCACTGTATGTCATCACTACAAGCGCTACTTGATTCGCTAGGTTCTCTACACGCCCACATTCTTGATACGCCAAGCACAAAGATGGACTGATCGAACAGCCAATGGAAAGGTAAAAGCGAAATGCCCACCAATGCTGGCCTTAGCAAGGAGAATGAAAGAGCAAGGTTGTAAACCAAAGTTACATATGGTCTAATTCAATATGTACATTCCAAAATGCTGAAAAATACTGACATTTAATCGATTACAAATGACACGACCCTCCCCTGAACAAAAATAATAATAATACGAAACCCTGCCCCTGGCTGAAATTGAAAAAGTATGACCATCCCCCATTTTCCTCCAGGTAACAATTGCGTAAATTTCGACCACTCCCTAAAAATAAAGACTCAAGTGAGTCACCCAGTAAAATACTACTTGAGTAAAATATTCAAAGTATCTGGTTTAAAATGTACTTAAGTATCAAAAGTATAAATTACATCCTATACATAAAATTCCTTACATTAAGCAAACAAGACCGACTATTTTTTTTTTTTTAATCTACGGACAGCCAGGGGCAAACTCCAACATTCAGACATAATTTACAAACCTATTAATTGCGTTTAGTGAGTCCGCCAGATCAGAGGCAGTAGTGACGACCATGCGTTCTCTTGATAAGCGCGAATTGGACCATTTTGCTGTCCTGCCTGAGCATTCGAAATGTAACAAGTACTTTTGGGTGTCAGGGAAAATGGGAGGAAAAAGTGCATATTATCTTTATGAATATAGTAAGAGTCAAAGTTGTCAAAAATATATATACACTTGAGTGAAGGACAGATACACCCCCCCCCCCCCCAACAACAAAAATGACTTACTTATTTTTACTTAGTTACTTTACACAACTACCTGCCAAGCAAGGAGGGAGATTTAGTTTAGTACCACACAAATGCCTTGCTGCGCCCACTGTCTAGCCTAGTGTTGCACATTATTTGTAAGTGGGTTACAGACATTTTTGAACACATTGTGCCTTATTGTAAACCCCACAGTATCCGTCCAACCCCCATTTATCCCCAACAAAAAGCCTGCTATTAGCAACTGTAATAAACTCAACATGGGCATTTTTTCAGGCAAGTAAACAGGAGTTAATTTTAGTTTGTTGTTCTTCCTTACAATTACTGCTAAATCGATCCTCTAGTGTAGTCTTCTTCTCCACTCCCTCATGTTGGCACTAATCATTAGCTGACATTCTAGAAGATGCTGTGTCTGGCTGATCCACGTGTCTAGAAGTTTGTTCTTTGTAGGCTCACATGTCCTTTCAAATAAGTGTAGCCGAGCCTGTGAAAGTAAAACAAATCGAGGGCACGGCCTTCACGTTGGAAAGGTAGTTTGATACACTTGAATGACTTGCTTTAGTTATTTAGCAAGAGTAATGGCACAGAGATTTTGCTAACGCTCTCTATCTCAACCACTGAGGTGTGATCACAAGTTTATCGAAAACTACAGAGGACATTCAAGGATATTCAACAACAGTGTCATAGAAAAATACATACACTAGGGGGTGCACAGTCCCATAGCATGACAAGGGCTTGAAGTTATGCAATGTGCAGTTCATTGCTCTTTAGAAAAACTCAAATAAGATACATTAAAGAATTAAAGATGGCTCCGGCTGAGAGTTTTTCCATATATGATAATCCAAATGTAGCTAGAAATGTTATTAATAGAAAAAGCTAAACTTTTGAAAATAAAACAAACAGTTCATGTTATTCAGAGGGTTTCTGTTTATTTAAAACAACCGTAAAAGTAATAAAATGCATTTCATACAAATTGGTGACATTTTTGTTGTTGTCACCATTAACATGGACTACAAATTATTTTTAAATAACCTTTTCAACAATGCCCCATGGGCTTGTTCAGTTGAGATGGTTTCAAACAGAAATGCAGTATATGGCCTACACAATTCCCTATTCATTGTCAGTGTCAGCTCTTGCACAAAAGTATTTTCCATTGGACCTAAAAAACCCAACTCTGACTTCCAGGTCTTCAAAGCATTGGTCACAACCTTACTTCTGTTTGGACTTCACAGCTGCTTTCAGTTTGGTGTAGAGATATCCACAATTCTTAAAATTGAAGAAGGAAAGTGGATAAATGAGCACATGGTCAGTGTTTCTTGAGCAACAATTTCAGACCCTGGCACTAATGCATAATTAATATTGCATAATCTCACAATAAAATAATATGCTTAATATCCCCGTTGGGGAAATTCACTTTTTTGGATCCAGTGACAGGGTTTGTTGGCAAATGGGCAGTCTATGTATACCAAGGTGAACTGTGAATGTCTACCAACCTCGATGGCATAGTAGACTATCGCCAGGTAAGCAGCTATACAGCCCCCAAGGAAGAGGTCAAAGGCTGCTGGCTTAATCCTGGTGATAAAACATGTAGGGAACAAAATCCAGTTAACAATTACCAAACATAATGAAAACATGGAAACAAACCTCACAAACACAGACTATGAAATGCATTGTTTACTTAATTTGTGTACACTATTTCGTATAAAAAAAATATGAAAAATATAAGGTTAGTCTTTGGATTTGCAAGTGTGGGTGTTTGGATAGTGTTTTCCTCTTTGTACTAGCACCTAAAATGTGACTGTTTTACACATTTAGTCCTCATACCTATACATCATCATTGGTTGCTCCATTTGGTCAAAAAAGGTAAGTTCAGGATCCCTGAAAGAGAAACAAAATATTACCAATTCACTCTTATTAACAATCATAATTTCAAGGAATGAAAGGTAGGAAGACATGTTCTTTATGGCTGTGTGCATGCGCACGTGCGTGCGTCTGTCTGTCTTGTACCTCTTGTCTTGGCGGAAGGTGTGTCTGTGGACCTGGTGCAGATAGTACCTCAGCTCATGTTCCAGAGTGTTCACCAGTATGGCGTGTTTGGGATCCTTATCCAGCTGTGTTGCCCGTGGGATTGACGTCAGGAAGGACATCAGGCTAGACATGCGACTGTCCTGAAACTCCTATACCAGAGATTGAGATGGAGACTTGAGGATGCATACTGTATAAGTTTAGGTTAGAGGTACAGTGCCTTTAGAAAGTATTCATACCCCTTGACTTATTTCACATGTTGTTGTGTTACAGCCTGAATTCAAAATGGATGAAATGTATATATTTTTTCTCACCCATCTACACACAATACCCCATAATGACAAAGGGGAAAAATGTATTGACATTTCAATAAATATTTAATTTACATAAGTATTCACACCCTTTTGCTATGACACTCCAAATTGAGTGCAGGTTCAACCAATTTCCTGTTTCCATCGATCATCCTTGAGATGTCACTACAACCTCATTGGAGTCCACCTGTGGCCAATTCAATTGTTTGGACATGACTTAGAAAAAACACACCTGTCTATATAAGGTCCCACAACTGACAATGCATGTCAGAGCAGAAACTGTACCATGAAGTCCAAATAACTGGCTGTAGATCTCAGAGATAGAATTGTGATGAAGCATATACTGTGTGTATATATATATGAGGAAGGGTATAAAACTATTTCTAGCATGTTGAAAGCTTCCAAGAGCACAGTGGTTTCCATCATTGGGAAATTAAAAAAAATATAGAACTACCCAGACTCTGCCTAGAGCTGGCCGTCCGACCAAACTGAGCAAGAAGGACCTTAGTAAAAGGCACGTAAAAAACTGAGATCATAAGGCAAAAGATTCTGTGGTCTGATGAAACAAATGTTACTCTTTGACCTGAATGCAAAGCGCTATGTCTGGAGAAAACCAGGCACAGCTCATCACCAGGTCTAACATCCTCCCTACTGTGGTGGCAGGATCATGCTATGGGGATGCTTTTCAGCAGCAGGGACTGGGAGACCGGTAAGAAGAGGGAACAATGAATGGAGCCAAATACAGACAAATCCTTGATGAGAACCGTGCAAACGACCTTAGACTGGGGTAAATATTTACGTTCCAACAGGACAATGATCCCAAGCATACCTCCAAAGCAATGCTGGAATCCCATTAACAATCTGTGTAAAGAAAGACTTGAAGATTGCTGTTCACTACTGCTCCCCATCTAATTTAACAGAGTTTAAGAAAATCTGAGAGAAAAATGCCTGAATCCAGATGTGTAAAGCTGATACAGACATACCCAAGATGACTCAAAGCTGTAATCACTGCCAAAGGTACTTCTACAAAGTATTGACTCAGGGGTGTGAATTTTTATGTAAATAAGATATTTCCGTATTTCATTTTCAATAAATTTGGCAACAATTCAAAAAATACTATGGGGTATTGTGGGTAAATAGGTGAGAAAAAATATATTTCATCCATTTTGAATTCAGACTGTAACATAACAAAGTGTGGAAAAGTCAAGGGGTATGGATACTTTATGAAGGCACTCCAAGACGGAATTGTTTCACACAAAAAGTGGCAATCAAGTGTTTCCTTAAGAATGTTAGATTTGTATTTGTATTTATGGAACCCCATCAGCTGCTGCCGAGGCAGCAGCTACTCTTCCTGGGGTCCGGGAGAATTAAGGCAGTTATACAATTTTAAAAACATTACAATACATTCATTACATAATTCACAACACTCTAAGTGTGTGCCCTCAGGCCCATACTCCACTTCCACATATCTACAAAACTAAATCCATGTTTACGTGTGTGTATAGTGCGTATGTTATTGTGTGTGTATGCATGTGTATGTGCCTATGTTTGTTTTACTTCACAGATCCCACTGTCCATAAGGTGTATTTTTACCTGCTTTCTAAATCTGATTCTACTGCTTGCATCAGTTACCTGATGTGGAATAGAGTTCCATGTAGTCATGGCTCTATGTAGTACTGTGCGCCTCCCATAGTTTGTTCTGAACTTGGGGACTGTGAAGAGACCTCTGGTGGCACGTCTTGTGGGGTATGCATGGATATCCGAGCTGTGTGCTAGTAGCTTCAGCTTGTCAACACCTCTTATGAAAACAAGTAATGATGATGTCAATCTCTCTTCCACTTTGAGCGATGAGAGATTGACATGCACATCATTAATGTTAGCTCTCCGTGTACTTTTAAGGGCCAGCCATGCAATTTTCCCAAGTCCCTCTTTGTGGCACCTGACCACACTACTGAACAATAGTCTAGGTGCGACAAAACCAGGACCTGTAGGACCTGCCTTGTTGATAGTCTTGTTAAGAATGCAGAGCAGCGCTTTATTATGGACATCTTAGCTACTGTTGTATCAATATGTTTTGACCATGACAGTTTACAATCCAGGGAAACTCCAAGCAGTTTAGTCACCTCAACTTGCTAAATTTCCACATTATTCATTACGAGATGTAGTTGAGGTTTAGGGTTAAGTGAATGATTTGTTCCAAATGCAATGCTTTAAGTTTTGGAAATATTCAGGATTAACTTATTCCTTGCAAAACATTCCGAAACTAACTGCAGCTCTTTGTTAAGTGTTGCAGTCATTTCAGTCACTGTAGTAGCTGATGTGTAAAGTGTTGAGTCATCCGCATACATAGACACACTGGCCTTACACAAAGCCAGTATCATGTCGTTAGTAAAGAATGGAAACAGCAAGGGGCCTAAACAGCTACCCTGGGGAATTCCTGCTTCTACCTGGATTATGTTTGAGAGGCTTCCATTAAAGAACACCCTCTGTGTTCTGTTAGACAAGTAACTCTTTATCCACATTATAGCAGGGGGTGTAAAGCCATAACACATCAGTTTGTCCAGAAGCAGACTATGATCGATAATGTCAAAAGCTGCACTGAAGTCTAACAAGACAGCCCCCACAATCATTTTATTATCAGTTTCTCTCAGCCAATCACCAGTCATCAGATTAACGATTCCCCTTGCATTATGTTTGCACTGTGCATAGGACAGTCAACTTCTGATAAATCTGCTTGGAACTGATGCAACAGTGTACACTAAACTAGAGGACAGAATTGTTCCCTTCATGACTGTAGTTGCCTTTCTGGATTCTGGTAAAAAATTAAATCTTACCATTTCACCCTTGAAGACCTGTATGTCTTTTGGCGAACCCTATTGGAAAACAAATTGAGATGAGTTCATTTGTTTCCTCATTGATTAAAATAAAGTATTCTAGTGTGTGTGTGTGTGTGTGTGTGTGTGTGTGTGTATGTGCGTTAGTACATGTTTTATACCTTGTCAGAGAGATTATACATAAACCGAGCTAGCGATTCTGCAATAACGATGGCATTGCGCTTCATCTTCCTCAAGTCCACGTGCAACCTGTTGGGAGGGTAACAGCCTCAATATGGACCTTTTCCAGACTCTGTAATAATAGCAATATGTCTAAGAGTCTAGATGCTAGACTGGGAAAATCTTGTGGAATATGCATTTAATATACTGTTGTCATTCCACCCTAAAATAAAACAGAGTAGTGCCACTCACACAGTGTCCAGGATGGAGCCTCTGAGTTCAGCTTTGGGGTCCTCCAGGTGAGACAGCGTGAAGCCTGGTATCCTGCGCATGGCATAGCGCTCGTGCTCCCAGGAAACAGTGGACTCCCCCAGGTTGATCTTCTTGTGGACCATCCCAAACCTCACCAAAGGGAACCGGGAAGAAACTACCTACATGGAAGGTGGTGGGATGCATGTACGTTTAGTTCATACAAGTGACAATGGGCCATCAAGCGCCTCCACACTTCCTACAGTATCTGCTGGTGGAAGGAGTTACCTGCTCCAGATGTTGTACGAAGGCATGCTGAGGGGTGCCAGGTTTGGGGGGGCGGGACACGTGCAGGAACATGTTGTCCCCATTGGCCAGCGTGTCCAGACACAGAACAAACGCCACATTGTCATGGAGAAGGCTGGTCTCTGGAGGGAAACAGACCACAAAGATAGAATCAACTTGAGAGAGACATAAGGCACGGCTACAATCAACCAGACTGCAGGGCTGTTGTAGCAGTGCCCTCCCAGCCATGGTTCACCCACTAAGCAGCAGATGAAAACACAAGTATGTGGCATAGTAGGTATGAAAACATGTGTTAGGGGGCCTACCTCCCTACTGTAGAAGCTGGGTGTACATGCAGTGGGTAAAGTTTTTAGGGTGTAGATGCTTTATGTTTCTGACTTGAGATGGTTGGTCTTGGTCTAGTCTTCGATAGTTCTGGTCTCGACTCCATAACTGAAAGACGATCAAGTGAAACAACCACTCACCGGCATGATCCATATTCTCCTCAATAAACCTTTTGGTACCCAGGAAGTTATACTTCCCACCGCCAGTCAGGGAGAAAAGAAGATGGTATCTAGAACACAAGTGTCATTTCAAATGCCCAAACATTCCCTTAAAACCTGATTGGATAAGGTACTAAGGCCTATCACTCAAAGTGTATGATATTTGAAATGTAATAGAAATGTAATATACAGTGCATTTGGAAGGTATTCAGACCCTTTGACTTTTGCACTTTGTTACGTTACAGCCTTATTCTAAATGAGATTTTTAAAAATTATAAAAAACTTCATAAATCTACCCACAATACCCCATAACGAAAAAGCAAAAACAGGTTTTTATACATTTTTGTAAAAGTATAAAAAATGTAAACATTTACATAAGTATTCAGACCCTTCACTCGGTACTTTGTTGAAGGACCTTTGGCAGTGATTACAGCCTCGATTCTTCTTGGGTATAATGCTACAAGCTTGGCACACCTGTTTTGGGGGAGTTTCTCTCATTCTTCTCTGCAGATCCTCTCAAGCTCTGTCAGGTTGGCTGGGGAGCGTTGCTGCACAGCTATTTTTACGTCTCTCCAGAGATGTTCGATCAGGTTCATGTCCGGGCTCTGGCTGGGCCACTGAAGGACATTCAGAGACTTGTTTTCCAAAAGACACTCCTGTATTGTCTTGGATGTGTGCTTACGGTCGTTGTCCTGTTGAAAGGTGAACCTTCGTCCCAGTTTGAGGTCCTGAGCAGGTTTTCATCAAGGATCCCTCTGTACTTTTCTCCGTTCATCTTTCCCTCAATCCTGATTAGTCTCCCAGTCCCTGCCGCTGAAAAACTTCGCCACAACATGATGCTGCCACCACCATGCTTCACCGTAAGGGATGGTGCCAGGTTTCCTCCAGACATGACGCTTGACATTCAGGCCAAAGAGTTAAATCTTGGTTTCATAAGACCAGAGAATCTTGTTTCTCATGGTCTGAGAGTACTTTAGGTGCCTTTTGGCAAACTCCAAGCCGTCTGTCATGTGCCTTTTAGTGAGGAGTGGCTTCCGTCTGGCCACTCTACCATAAATTGGTGGAGTGCAGCAAAGATGGTTGTCTTTTGGGAAGGTTCTCCTATCTCCACAGAGGAACTCTGGAGCCATGTCAGAGTGACCATCAGGTTCTTGGTCACCTCCCTGACCAAGGCCCTTCTCCCCTGATTGCTCAATTTGGCTGGGCAGCCAGCTCTAGGAAGAGTCTTGTTGGTTCCAAACTTCTTCCATTTCAGAATGATGGAGGCCACTGTGTTCTTGGGGAACTTCAACACTGCAGAAATGTTTTGGTACCCTTCCCCAGGTCTGTGCGCAACACAATCCTGTTTCAGAGCTCGTCAAGGGGTCTGTATACATTTTACGAATGCACTGTATATGTGATTAATTATTTTCATTTGATCTATGAATAGTGATAATATTTAATATACATGTATATAGTAATCATTTCTGCCACTTAGCGACTTAAAGTCATGCGTGCATACGTTTTACGTCTGTAAATAACTAAAAGATAGTGTGTTTAACTCACGGAGGCTGGCTGTGGGGGTTGCTATAAAGTTTCTGGAAAAGACGGACCAGCTCAAGCAAGATGGTGACTCCGCTACCGTTGGAGTCTGCTCCATATGACAGCCACTGTTTTACACACACACACCAATATTTTTGATTGAAACTCAGTATTTGTGAATACATTTATATTTCACTAGTATACGCAGCGTGCAGTTGACTTACTGGAGTAAGGCCGTAGGAGTCGTAGTGGGCCGTGATAACGATGGTGGACGCATCCTCTCCAGCACCAGGAAGTACACCCTGAAGGCACAGTGACCAATCACAATCTGTATACAAGTCTGACTTGGCTATTTTGGGACCAGTAGGCCTAATACAGTATTTCACATTCAATTATAATTCATTCCATGGTTCATATGCCATAAGAATTAACTGATGTCCTTGGTCATAGACAGGGTTGGAGAGAGACTCACCTCCAGAGTAATGATTGTACTGTCAGTGATGGGCTTGATGGGGTTGGTGTTGCTCACTAGAATCTGAAATACGGTGGCTGTGACCATGCTACGGAACACTGACAGAGTAAAATAAAGAAGTTCAAGTTGTGTTATGAAAGATGCGGAACCTATTACATTTATTATTATTAAAATCGAATTTCACATTGCGCTGTATCCCCCTCCTTTCTCTTCCCTCAGTCTACCTCCTTTCTTTCATCCCCTTCACTCATGCCCCTCTCCAACCTTCCTACTCTCCAGACCCTCTTCCTCCCATCCCGCCTTCTCCACTTACCTCGGACTAGTATAGAGGAGGTGCGAGAGGCTGCAGCGTGCTTGACCTCTTCGTACATATAAAGGAGCTGCTCGTCCTCCGGGGTCACATACACAGGCATGATGGTATCCTTTAACAACGCTTCGCTCTCACTCACCATGAAGGTCTGTATGGAAGCAAAGAGTTAACATTATATTGGATTAATGTGCCACATATCCAGAACTTGAAGGTGCCAGGTAGAGAAAACAGGCATTGTCATAAACCTGTAGATTGTTGTATACTCCCAAGTGATTGATATTACAATAGAATGTGCCGCCAACCCTGATAAAAGGTCTAAGATACCTGTATGATATCCTGGGGGACAGCGGACATGTTTTTGGGTAGCAGGAGGAGTACAGCGGCAGCGCTCTGCCTCAGAGCCTCCAGGTATCGCTCCACGGTGAAGTCCGGCAGCTTCATGATGACACAGCGTCGTGTTAACACTGGTTCGTCTGCTGAGCGGGCCTCCGCCTGCACTATGGCACCGCGACAACCTCCACAGGTCAACACAGAGGTCACATGAAAAAACACAGTTCCAAACTTCACTTTGTCTTTCCTGTCTCAATCACAGAAAATAAAAATACTAAATAATATAAACAGTACACAAATACCTTCTTGAGGAGTACAGCACATAAAAAAAGCTGCTCCACAGAGCTGCACTATATATTTTGAAATTATAAAATAACAGGTGTAAACTTTTCTCTGGTGCAGATACTTAGTATGTCTGGCCAAGGGACCCTACCATGTTTTTCCTGCTGAACGGCGTACTGCTGCATCCTATAGGCAGTGAACTCGTAGGAGGATACAGCAGGCAGCACGGAGGCATGCAGTAGCTGAACACACAGCATGAGCAGTGCAGCCGCTTGGGGCAAAATTCTCAGCAGCATGGCTCCACGTCCTGATGAGATCCGCTTACTGTCCTGACACAGAAATCTATGGAGGAAGGTTGGCTGTTAAAACAAGCATGATACATGTGCTTATTGAAAACACGATTGCTCATATAGTATTCCTCTTTTTAAGGAGATTCCTCAGATACGCCAATAGAAAACTCCCTTACTCCTCACCTTACCAACAGATATAGCACTATAGCCAAAGGATTTACGAAGTACCTGAGCAGCTTAGGAGAGACACATACCAATCTCTCCATGGCCTATGCCGAGTTAATTTGGGGCCCAAACTATCCAGGGAGAGACACTCAGAGCCTGGATGTCTTACTCACCTGTCTCCTAGGCTCTCTCCCTCTCGGTGGACAGACAGCGAGTTCTCTCCACACCTCCTCGCAACGTGGACATAGACTAGCCTCCTAAGGGAGAAGGCTCAAGACGCCTCGTTGGTAAGCCGCTAAACCCGTGTCCACCATCTGTCCCTGGGGATAAAGTCAGGCTAATCACCCCATCTTCCCTTCTCTCCCCTACCCTCATGGCCTGGCCCATAGTTACTGTCACAACCCCAATCACTAGTGGTAACTAACTGTACAAGCTCTTGGTCATTGGGCTATCGCCTACAATTTGCTCTATTGTAGGTTCTCAAACATTACAAAAAGAAACATCTGAGGACATTACTTTAAATATGTTTTCTATCCAGCACCTGACCGTTGGCTGTGCATATTTTTCCTTTTTCCAGACATCACATGGAAGTTGCGCCACAACTTTTAATTCAGACCGTTGATATTTATTTGTAGACATTATACACTACACAGAACAATAACATTGTTACATACAGAAACTTTAATTGTTCACATCTTTAAAATCACAATGAGTGTCTGAATGATACCCCAAAAAAGCCTATGGGCAATATTTAACATCCGCAAAATGGCACTAAACTCACAATATTGTGAGTACTGTAGAATTTCAGTGCAGTTTCATAGCTGTAAGTGCTGCCCTCTGTGTCCATGTTAAAATGTAGATTTTCCCTTTCCCCCCCCCCCAAATAAAAAAAATAAATAAAACAGGCAATAAATATCTTCCAATACAATGCATTACTTAAGGCATACTCTACTTTAGACAACTCTGGGGTGAAAGGGAGTGTGATCAGGGAGTGTGAACTTGTGATCACAATGACAGGGGAAGCTAATGCTTAGCGCTCAGACAAAACAGGTATACATTTCCATTGCTATTTGGATGATGCGTCCTTGAATATAGACAAAGCGTTTTTCCACTTCTTGCCTACTGAACAGTGTTCCCTGTTTCGCACCATCCCAAAACAGCAGGTATTTTCATTATTTTGGATTGACCCGTTTCTGTTTGATTTGTGTGTATTCAAACTGGAGTCAACCCCTCATATCATTCATTGCACTACAGTGGAATGCACTGGAAAACCAAGCACCCAAAGCAGTACAGTAAATAACATCTTTACCTCATCCATCCCTTGCTTTACATATAGTACACTATACACAGTCTTGGATCGTTAGACACGAGGAGCCATTTCCAATTTGAAGCGTTCTATAGTGCATTGTGTGTGTGCGCGCCATGTGTACTATGCCTGTGTGATTGCACATACTGTGTCAGTGGCAGTGAGAGAAGCACAATGTGGCGCTACAGCCTACTTCTGGAAGCACTATAGGAGGACATGGGCTGCTGTGTGTACAGGCGGACATTTTGCCGAACCACTATCATTAGTGTACTGGGAACATCCCTGCTCAGGAATTCAGAAGGACACATTCTCCATTACAACTGTTATATTCATACAATAATTTAACACCATCTCATGTTACATTATGGCTGTTATGCCCATGAAAGTTGTTTTTTTTGGACACTATTATACAAATACTTCTTTTTTTTTAGGGCCTTTTGGCAGTTAAACTACAGTACCCACAACCACTGGGTGCCAGGACTAGGAAATGGTATTATAGTATGGCAGGTACAGTAATGGTTAGCACATGGTTGTTAGCACATTAATCCTACTGAGCATATTGGAAAATGTGCTTTTCATACAACAGTTCAAAGCAATTTACACAACAAAATAAAAAGATAAGATTAGAAGTACAATAGACAAGTGAAGACAGCATAGTGAAATCAACAATGAGTATACATATAAGCAGGATGACCCAATATACAATTATATTGAGGGGTAACAAACCATTTAGTGTTACAGAAATATCCACTAAAATAAGTTATCATTTTCATGTGGACAGTAGTAGA
The DNA here is from genome assembly GCF_016432855.1 of Salvelinus namaycush. Lineage (NCBI taxonomy): Eukaryota > Metazoa > Chordata > Actinopteri > Salmoniformes > Salmonidae > Salvelinus > Salvelinus namaycush. The sequence goes on from NC_052308.1 coordinate 36,483,641, forward strand.
ATGGCACTAAATACACATTGGCTTCACCATACAGTATTGGACCTAGCCTGGTCCCAGATCAGTTTGTGCCATCTTGCCAGCTCCTTGTCATGCCAAACAATGTGCAAGACAGCACAAACAGATCTGGAACCAGGCTTTGTGACCTATGAATCCCATACCTTTTCTCTAAGTTAAGTACTGCACAAGAAAATGACCCGATCTAATTGGCACTAGGGTGAAGTTGCAGTAGACTGGTCCCAGATCTTTTAGTGCTGTCTTACCTTGACCATACTCGAGTTTGTCAAGACAGCACCAGACAGATCTGGGACCAGGCTAAGGATGCAGTGGGTCAAGTTGAGAGCCTAACCCCACCCAGTTACTGTATTGGTAAGGGTGTTTATCTAAGTGGCACAGTGAGCAACATGCAAAGCTGTTCTCATGTCATATATCAAAGTTGTAAATAGGAATAGTTATTCTGATGTCTTTGTATGAGAATTCAAATATTTGTTATGTTCACACATCATCATGTGAAACACGTATCACGACAACAGGAAGAGAAATAAAATCTGATCAGAAAAGATAGAGGAGCGAGAAGACAGACTGCTGCAAATCCACTCAACTCACTTTGCATTTTAACTTGTGAGATGCCTGCTTGGAAACATAAAATAAATATTCGGGATTCCTCTGTGTTCGTTGCTGTATCTCCTTAAATATTCTAAAAGGTTTGATATTTGATTTTAGACACGGTACACACACTCAGACAGCTCTTCAATCAAATGTTTGTCCTTTTTCCATGCTCACAGTACATTCCCTGTTGATCTATCCATACAGTAACAGCAACAAAGACTTTCAGGAGGTCAAGAAAGGTTTAAGATGACATAATCCTCAAGAGACCATCTTCGAAACACTGCCATCTCACACAAGTTCAGCATTTGAGACCTTTCCATTGCCCTCCATGTAATATTCCAAGATGAGACAAGGGAGAGCTGCTTCTGAATACTACTCAGACATAAAGACCCTATAACGTAACAGACAAACGTATGCACATGTCCTACCATAGGAGGAACTAGTTACTCAGTAAATTTGTTCTGCATTTTCACCCTTTTCAAATCCACACTAATTCCAATACACCTATTCTTCTGTCCCGTCCCCCCAATCATTTCAACTCCTCCTCTTCCTTGTTGCTGCCCTGGTGGCAGGGGCGGGAGCATCTGTCATGGGAGGGGCTACTGGATGTGGCAGGCTGAGGATGAGGTGGCTTGGCAGCACATGCAGGTGGGGTTGACTGATTTGGGAGGGATCAGATCCAGATCCTCGTCGTCAGGGATCTCGTCTAGCCGGTAACCGTCCTTCAGAAGCTGGATGTTGAGGTCCTGGTTGATCTGCTGCAGGGGACAGAGTGGACAAAACATGACCATTTCCCAATCATAATACAGTGTGTTCAGAAAGTATTCAGACCCCTCGACTTTCTCCACATTTTGTTACGTTACAATCTTATTCTAAAATGGATGACGATGTCCCCCCTCATTAATTTACACACAATACCCCATAAGGACAAAGCAAAAACAGGTTTTGAGAGATGTAAAAAAATTCATTTTTTACTTATTTTCCACCATAATTTGCAAATAAATTCATAAAAAATCCTACAATGTGATTTTCTGGATTTTTTTTTCTAATTTTGTCTGTCATAGTTGAAGTGTACCTATGATGAAAATTACAGGCCTCTCTCATCTTTTTAAGTGGGAGAACTTGCACAATTGGTGGCTGACTAAATACTTTTTTGCCCCACTGTGAGTATTCAGAACCTTTAATCAGTACTTTGTTGAAACACCTTTGGCAGCGGTTACAGCATCGATTCTTCTTGGGTATGACGCTACAAGCTTGGCACACCTGTATTTGGAGAGTTTCTCTCATTCTTCTCTGCAGATCCTCTCAAGCTCTGTCAGGTTGGAAGGGGAGCGTCGCTGCACAGATATTTTCAGGTCTCTCCAAAGATGTTCGATCGGGTTCAAGTCCGGGCTCTGGCTGGCCACTCAAGGACATTGAGACTTGTCCCGAAGCCACTCCTCTGTTGTCTTAGCTGTGTGCTTAGGGTCTTTGTCCTGTTGGAAGGTAAAGCTTTGCCCCAGTCTGAGGTCCTGAGCGCTCTGGAGCAGGTTTTCATCAATGATCTCTCTGTACTTTGCTTCATTCATCTTTCCCTCAATCCTGACTAGTCTCCCATTCCATGCCGCTGAAAAACATCCCCACAGGATGATGCTGCCACCACGCTTCACCACAGGGATGGTGCCAGGTTTCCACCAGACATGACGTTTGGCATTCAGGTCAAAGTGTTCAATCTTGGTTTAATCTGACCAGAGAATGTTGTTTCTCTCAGTCAGAGTTCTTTAGTTGCCTTTTGGCAAACTCCAAGTGGGCTGTCATGTGCCTTTTAGTGAGGAGTGGCTTCTGTCTGGCCACTATCATAAAGGCCTGATTGGTAGAGTGCTGCAGAGATGGATGTCCTTCTGGAAGGTTCTTCCATCTCCACAGAGGAACTCTGGAGCTCTATCAGAGTGACCATTGGGATCTTGGTCAACTCCTTGACCAATGCCCTTCTCCCCCAATTGCGCAGTTTGGCCGGGTGGCCAACTCTAGGAAGAGTCTTGGTGGTTCCAAACTTCTTCCATTTAAGAATAATGGAGGCCACTGTGTTCTTGGGGACCTTCAATGCTGCAGAAATGTGTTGGTACCCTTCCCAAGATATGTGCCTTGACTCGGAGCTCTACGGGCAATTCCTTCGACCTCATGGCTTGGTTTTTGCTCTGACATGTACTGTCAACTGTGGGACCTTATATAGACAGGTGTGTACCTTTCCATATCATGTCCAATCAATTTAAATTTACCACGTGGACTCCAATCAAGTTGTAGAAACATCAAGGATGATCAATAGAAACAGGAAGCACCTGAGCTCAATTTCAAGTCTCATAGCCAAGGGTCTGAATACTTGCGTAAATTAGGTATCTGTTTTTTATTTGTAATAAATTTGCAAAAATTTCTAAAAACCTGTTTTCACTTTGTCATTATGGGGTATTGTGTGTAGATTGATTATTTTATTTTTTCCCCTCATCAATTTTACAATAAGGCTGTAACGTAACAAAATGTGGAAAAAGTCAAGTGGTATGAATACTTTCCGAATAGACTGTAATAAAGAGCCACACACGTTATTATTGATTTGAAATGTCACAATGTTTTAGGTAAAACCTAAACGACTACAGAAATGCTATGGGTCGTGCAAGTGCTAGTCATTGTATAGTCGCAGACCTAACACCAAGTAATGATGTAAAAAGAAAAAAACTCAATTGAGACAAAAATAAAATGACTACTTAAACACATATAGACAAACACATGGATAGAAATGTATGGTGATGAAATGTATGGATAAATCACGACTGATGGAAACGCCAGTTATACATTTACAAAAGTGAATGGTGATCAGAGGAGAAAAGATACAGGTTACAGGATAGAAGCCATGGGAATTGACATAAGCAGGGAAGTGACATGACAGGTTATGCAGTGCTTATGACAGCTTATGGTGACATTAGCTGTATGTAGTGCATAGATACCTGGTCCCTCAGACATCTCACCTCGGCTGAGGAGTATCCAGACGAAGAGTATCTGGACATGTCGAAGTCATCATCACTGAAACAAGAAGAGATGATTAGTATGACACCTAGACCTCCCAAACACCAGGACGTAACACAAACATTGATAGGGACAGTAAAAAAAAAAGTTAAATAATCAATACAATATTGTGTTATGGAGCTTAAATTACTAGATAATAAATAGGGAACTGTAAACTCATTTCGGGATACTTTTGAACACATTGCCCAGCATTTCAGTGTGTTCCCTTCCAGAAAATGATTTATGAAAAACACAGTGTTATATTCTAGATCTCCAGGCATCTCCCCAGCAGATAATTAGGCACCACGAGGAGCTGACATTTCAGCAGGATTGATTTATTCTAACAGAGACAACCAGCAGAGACAATCTGGAACGTTCCATTGATCCTGACTCCAGGAATGATTGGCCCTTTTCTTAATGAGGCTGAACTCTATCAGACATGCCCAAAGACAATAAACACAAACACATGTACTTTCATACATGTGTTTTTTTGTGTGTGTGTTTTCGAGTAAGGGCACATGACATAATACAAAATTGTGTGTGTGTGACAGAGAACAACAATGGCAGTGCAATTGAGTGCAAGTGTGAGAGACAAATGAGAACAACCAAAAGAGAATAATTGGGGGAGTGAGTGTGCATGCTTAAGCTGAAATAAGTGTCTCTCTCTCTGTGTGTGTGTGTGTGTGTGTGTATGTGAGAGAGTGAGTGTGAGTGAGTGTGAGAGAGTGAGTGTGAGTGTGAGAGAGTGAGTGTGAGTGTGAGTGTGTGAGAGTGAGAGTGAGTGTGAGTGTGAGAGTGAGAGTGAGAGAGAGAGCGTGAGAGAGAGCGAGCGTGAGAGAGAGTGAGAGTGAGAGAGAACATGACGTCATCGTTGTGATGGGTGCCAAAAAGCGCAAAATCGGCAGATAAAGGTAATGGAAAAACAACACAGGGTACAGGACCCATGTATTCGTTCCAAATGGCACCCTATTCCCTTCATAGTGCACTACTTTTGACCAGGGACCTAGTCAAAAGCAGAACACTATGAAGGGAAAAGGGTAGAAACGGGTGCCATTTGGGACGCATCCCATCTGTATCACACGCTGGGCAGGGAGCACTGAAGGAGGGAGGACACTGAGCCTCTTTTCCCGGCGGTCCAAATCCCAAACCCCCTAATCCGGCACCCTGGGAGAGGATTTTCCCTAAATTTGGGAATGACTCTGCCTGCTTGCCGAGAGAGGGAGGCTCAGAGCGGAGCTGTAACAGCCAACAGAGCAGTTACACTTTTCCTGCTTTCCCCGAGTCGGATCACTCTTTTTTGGTATGTGCTACTCTTTCAGCCTGTATTGAATAGTAGAAGTAGTTAGTCCCCTACGCACTGTGACTGAGCTTTGAAAGGCTGAAGGCGGAGGTCTGGAAAAAGTCTGTTGGACGCCAGTGTCAGAGAGAAAGAGAGTAGACATCGGCAAGATGTGAGATGGATATCTTCTTCTCACCCTTTTGAAATCCCATTCAGAGAAATATTACATTCACAGTTACCTGTCTGTATCCAGCGCTACCAGGGGCTTCTCATCTGGGCTGGTCTGGTCTAAAGAGGAGTAGCCTTTGTTTGGCACCACCAACCTAAAGGAGAGTAGAAGAAAAGACACAAAACGTGTGTGAAAATGTCATGGGGATCCTCAAAGTAACATTTTCAAGTTTTCAATAAAAAGGGCAATATATCCCAAAATTGTAAACTTGAATGTTAGCTCAGTTCCAGTTATGTGGCGCCAAAATGAAGATATTCTGGTTCCTGGGTTTCTCCTCCGATCTCTTGAATACAACAGATCTGTGGCTAAATCTGGGCCAAATCTGGGATATCATAAAATGGCATGAACCAGCCTCCTCCTCAGCAGCAGCTGTTAGCCACAGCAGGGGTTAGTACTCTCCTAGCCTGGATAGAGCGCTTTTGGCTAAATCGCCAGCCTCCAATCTAATGGGTGCTGCACATAATCTGGGGCTCTGGGTGTAGGGGGAGCTGCTTTCACATCTCTGCTAATCCACCGAGGGACTAGGATTACAGACAAATGGAAGGGCACCTGTTAGTGGGTTTGACTGAACCAGGCCCATACGCTTATCAACTAGAGTGAGTCTGAATTTATCATTCACACAGACCCTCATTTCTAAAGTCCCTGTTTAATTATGAATGGTTTATAAATGGTTTATAAAATGTGTTTTTGTGTATTTCTGATACCATTTAAGACTTTCTGGTAGATGATTTCTAAGTCCCCTTTTCCATCTGTTTACCCAGAAATCAAAGCTTTTTACCTATGGCTAAATTATAAGATGGAAAATACAGACTCAGCTTTCATTTGACACCCAATTTGATATGATCAATTAAGTTCACGTTGGTGCTCATTGGTCCTTTTCCATGGAAATGCCCCAAAATAATAACATGGTGAGGAAACCATAACGTTTGAGCTTGTTACCGTGTTCTGGCCATGACGTTGTTCTTCTTGGGTTGCTGGTTGACAGGGCTACCCACGGTGCCATTTTTTACTGATCCCTTCCTGGCCAGCTCTCTCTGTTTCTCTGCCAATCACAGGAGATAACATCATAGTTAGAAACAATTAACAAACAAGGCAACAGTAAACATGTAGTCCCCCATGAATGATGCAGCGCCCAACTTTGGGCCAATTGAGACAGCGCGTGTGACTAACAAATTTCAGCTAATTACTTCAGCTCCTGCATTGGGCCAATCAATGTCATTTTGCAAATTCTGGATCTCTACGGCAAGACGCATCATTCACCTAAGTTTCTTCAAAATCGGACCAGGGCTGTCTAAGATATCATGTGTCACTAACATATGAACGAACAAACAGAGAGAGATCCAAAGTCCCCTCTCCAATTTCTTCGTGGGCGACAATGAGGGAAAGTGTCACCCCCTCCATCCCCATTGTCTTCCAACAGGTGGTGTCATTCCTAGACAGCACACAGTCCTCAGCGTAGTCGTCACCACTATTTTATGCAAGACAATGCCCCAACACCCTTTTCCACAATGTAGTCAATTGTTCATCTGCTTTGCTTTCTTTAGTGGGTCTACAATAAAACATGTTGCTTTCAGGTCCATCACTACCTTCTACCTGAAAATGACTAAAAACAAATGATAGTAGGCAACCGTACTGCAACACTGGTTGTGCTGACATATGGAACACTGTGGTCATTTATAACTCATATAGCCCTACTGGAGGGGCATGTGGGGTTTATAATGTAAACTTTGGGCTTGACTTTTATGGGACTTCCACACTGTCGTCTGTGTGCTTGGAATTCCTCTGCGGTCCAGTAGTGAATAAGCAGGCTGCCAAGACAATGATTGTGATGCAAAGCTTAATTAACATCAACATGACACTTCATTTATTTAATCTCTGAAGCACAGTGCTGCTGACCAACTGAGTACATGAGAGGGAGATAGGGTTATGGGATTGGAAGCTGTGACCTCAAAGCCCTTTCAAAGTTCCTGCCCTGGGATATGTTGAGTAACTTCATCCTGTTACTGCTAGCAAGGGCAGAATGGCTATTGGGTATTGGCTTTAGGCAATATACCCCAAACAACCACAGCAATGCTCAGGGAGATCAAACACACTAAAGCTTTATTAGGCTTTATTGTGGAAACCGTTTAATAGGAATACAGTGCATTCGGAAAGTATTGAGACCCCTTGACTTTGTCCACATTTTGTTAGATTACAGCCTTATTCTAAAATGTATTACATTATTTTTCTCACCAATCTACACACAATTCCCCAAAATGACAAAGTGAAAATAGGTTTAGACATTTTTGCAAATTCATAAAAATAAAATTAAAATGTAAACGTTATTTACATAAATATTCAGTATTCTGTGTCAGAGAAAAGGCCCCAAAAAATTGTCAAAGACTCTAGTCATCCAAGTCATAGACTGTTCTCTGTGCTACCACACGGAAAGCGGTATCGGAGCGCCAAGTCTAGGTCCAAAAGGCTCCTTAACAGCTTCTACCCTCAAGACATAAGACTGCTAAACAATTTATCAAATGGCCACCCGGACTATTTACATTGACACTCCACCCCCCTTGTTTTTACACTGCTGCTACTCGCTGTTTATTATCTATGCATAGTCACTTTACCCCTACCTACATGTACAAATGACCTCGACTAACCTGTACCCCCGCTAGAGTTGCAAAGGGTCGGAAACTTTCTGGTAAAATTCCCAGAAATGTTCCATGGGAAGTTAAGCAAAATTCCCCCAAATTCCCGGGCTTAAATTCATTTTTAAAAAAAGTTTGCTTATAACAGTGAACCATTTCTGTGGGATACACAAGGCAATTCTAGGTATTGTGGCATATTTTGGTTAACCTATCCCCAATTCAATGGAATTACAACCCTCTGCATGCACAGTGCATTCTTCCATCACATGTGCAGCTGATTCTCAAGATCTTGCACACTAATGAGATGCTATTGAGCCCACACTACTACACTGTCTGAGCCAAGGACTACATGCTTTCTAGTATGTTTTGATTACAATACTGGGTGGGGTGAATATATTTAATATGACATGCATGATTTTTTGTTTACTAGTAAATAGTAGCCTACAGCAAAGTGTGTTTAAATCATTTATAACTTGTTAATTTCGGCTAGTTAGTTTTTTCTACCATGTGGGTTTTAGCTTGCTTGAGCCTGCTAACTGAGGAGTGTTAATTCACCTGTTTCCATACATGTTTCATTTTAAAACATTTATCTTACAAAAGGAGTTATTTAATCTAACTGCTTAACTATTTATCTGTACATGGAATTGTATTTGTTTTTTTTACTAATCTTTACACAAAAATGCCATGGGCACTATCTGATGTGTGGAGAATTTTCACTGCAGCTGTAACGGCTGTTTTCCTCTTCTTCTGAAGAGGAGGTGTAGGGATCGGACCAAAACGCAGCGTAGGTGGAATACATGATGACATTTATTTAAACAAGATGACGAACACGAAGAACACTTGAATAACTACAAAACAATAGACGATGTGAACAAACCTGAACTAGAGAACATAACGCACTAACAGGAACGAACACATACCCGAACGAAAACGAAACAGTCCCGTGTGGTGCGACATACACAGACACAGGAACAATCACCCACCAACAAACAGTGTGAACAACCTACCTTAATATGGTTCTCAATCAGAGGAAACGTAAAACACCTGTCCCTGATTGAGAACCATATCAGGCTAATAGACAATGAACCTAAACATAGAAACACATAACATAGAATGCCCACCCCAACTCACGCCCTGACCATACTAAACAAATACAAAAACAAGGAAAACAGGTCAGGAACGTGACAGCAGCCAATGTAGAAGGAAAAGCTGTGTACATTTGCAAATACTGTGCCAAATCATGTGTTGGACCACAGAAAGTATTTGCACTGGTGACAGACAATGCTGTGAATATGAAGGCTGCTTGGTCTAACGTGGTGGAGTCCTACCCTCACATTACACCCATTGGCAGTGCTGCTCATGCACTGAATCTGCTCCTCAAGGACATCATGGCACTGAAAACAATGGATACACTCTACAAGCGAGGCAAGGAAATGGTTAGGTATGTGAAGGGTCATCAAGTTATAGCAGCAATCTACCTCACCAAGCAAAGTGAGAAGAATAAGAGCACCACATTGAAGCTGCCCAGCAACACCCGTTGGGGTGGTGTTGTCGTCATGTTTGACAGTCTCCTGGAGGGGAAGGAGTCTCTCCAAGAAATGGCCATATCACAGTCTGCCGATATGGACAGCCCCATCAAGAGGATCCTCCTGGATGATGTATTTTGGGAGGGAGTGGTAAGCAACCGAAAACCTATAGCAGTAGCCATTGCACAGACTGAGGGAGACAATGCCATCCTGTCTGATGTTCAGACACTGCTTACAGATGTAAGAGAAGAAATCCGTACTGCCCTTCCCACTTCACTGTTGCTCCAAGCAGAGGAAACTGCAATTCTGAAATACATCAAAAAGTGTGAAGACTTCAGTCTGAAGCCCATACACACCGCAGCGTACATGTTGGACCCAAAGTACGTTGGCAAGAGCATCCTGTCTGGTGCAGAGATCAACAAGGCCTATGGTGTCATCACTATCGTGTCTCGCCACCTTGGCCTGGATGAGGGCAAGGTTCTTGGCAGTCTGGCAAAGTACACTTCCATGCAAGGGCTTTGGGATGGAGATGCAATATGCTAGTTGTGCCAACATATTTCATTAGCCACCTGGCGGAAGGGACTTTGGGGATCTGAGGCTCTTTCCCCTGTTGCCTCCATCATCCTCCAAATCCCACCAACATCAGCCGCCTCAGAGCACAACTGGTCCTTGTTTGGGAACACACACACACACAACACTAAAGCACGCAACAGGCTGACCAATACAAGGGTTGAAAAATTGGTGGCCATCCGGGCAAATTTGAGGCTTTTTGAGCCTGACAACGAGCCATCCTCAACAAAGTTGGAAAGTGACAGTAAAGATGAGCCCTCAGAGTCTGATGTTCAAGAGGTGGACATTGAGGACGTCCAGGGAGAAGACATGGAAGTCTGAGAGGAAGACAACCAAAGCTTTAGTTCCTAAACTCATTTTTACAGATGTACAGTTGAAGTTTACATACACCTTAGCCAAATACATTTAAACTCAGATTCACAATTCTTGACATTTAATCCTAGCAAAAATTCCCTGTCTTAGGTCAGTTAGGATCACCACTTTATTTTATGAACGTGAAATGTCAGAATAATAGTAGAGAGAATGATTTATTTCATCACATTCCCTGTGGGTCAGAAGTTTACATACACTCAATTAGTATTTGGTAGCATTGCCTTTCAATTGTTTAACTTGGGTCAAACGTTTTGGGTAGCCTTCCACAAGCTTTCCACAATAAGTTGGGTGAATTTTGGCCCATTCCTCCTGACAGAGCTGGTGTAACTGAGGTTTGTAGGCCTCCTTGCTAGCACACGCTTTTTCAGCTCTGCCCACAAATTTTCTATAGGATTGAGGTCAGGGCTTTGTGATGGCGACTCCAATACCTTGACTTTGTTGTCCTTAAGCCATTTTACCACAACTTTGGAAGTATGCTTGGGGTCATTGTCCATTTGGAAGACCCATTTGTGACCAAGCTTTAACTTCCTGACTGATGTCTTGAGATGTTGCTTCAATATATCCACATAATTTTCCATCCTCCTGATGCCATCTGTTTTGTGAAGTGCACCAGTCCCTCCTGCAGCAAAGCACCCCCACAACATGATGCTGCCACCCCTGTGCTTCACGGTTGGGATGGTGTTCTTCAGCTTGCAAGCCTCCCCCTTTTTCCTCCAAACATAACAATGGTCATTATGGCCAAACAGTTCTATTTTTGTTTCATCAGACCAGAGGACATTTCTCCAAAAAGTACGATTTTGTCCCCATGTAAAAAAGCCAAACCGTAGTCTGGCTTTTTTAGGGCGTTTTGGAGCAGTGGCTTCTTCCTTGTTGAGCGGCCTTTCAGGTTATGTTGATATAGGACTCGTTTTACTGTGGATATAGATACTTTTGTACCTGTTTCCGCCAGCATCTTCACAAGGTCCTTTGCTGTTGTTCTGGGATTGATTTGCCCTTTTCGCACCAAAGTGCGTTCATCTCTAGGAGACAGAACACGTCTCCTTCCTGAGCGGTATGACGGCTGTGTGGTCCCATGGTGTTTATGCTTGCGTAGTATTGTTTGTACAGATGAACGTGGTACCTTCAGGCGTTCAGAAATTGCTTTCAAGGATGAACCAGTCCTGTGGAGGTCTACAATTTGGAGGTCTTGGCTGATTACTTTAGATTTTCCCATGATGTCAAGCAAAAAGGCACTGAGTTTGAAGGTAGGCCTTGAAATACATCCACAGGTACACCTATTGACTCAAATGATGTCAATTAGCCTATCAGAAGCTTCTAAAGCCCTGACATAATTTTCTGGAATTTTCCAAGCTGTTTAAAGGGACAGTCAACTTATTGTATGTAACCTTCTGACCCACCGGAATTGTGACAGTGAATTATAAGTGAAATAATCTGTCTGTAAACAATTGTTGGAAAAATTACGTGTGTCATGCACAAAGTAGATGTCCTAACCGACTTACCAAAACTATAGTTTGTTAACAATACATTGTGGAGTGGTTGAAAAACTAGTTTTAATGATTCCAACCTAAGTGTATGTAAACTTCCAACTTCAACTGTAGGTCAAATAGGGGAGAGGCGTTGTGCCGCTTTATCTGTTTTTTGAAACCAGGTTTGCTGTTTATTTGAGCGATATGAGATGGAAGTTCTATGCAATTAGGGCTCTATATAATACTGTACGCTATCTTGAATTTGTTTTGGATTTGGGGACTGTGAAAAGACCCCTGGTGGCATGTCTGGCAGGATAAGTGTGTGTGTCAGAGCTGTGTGTAAGTTGACTTGCAAACAATTTGGGATTTTCAACACATTGTTTCTTAAAAAAATAAGAAGTGATGCAGTCAGTCTCTCCTCAACTCGTAGCCAAGAGAGACTGGCATGCATAGTACTTATATCAGCCCTCTGATTACAATTAAGAGCAAAACGTGCCACTCTGTTTAGGGCCAGCTGCAGCTTAACTAGATCTTTCCTTGCAGCACTGGACCACACGACTGGACAATAATCAAGATTAGACAAAACTAGTGCCTACAGAACTTGTTTTTTGGAGTGCGGTGTCAAAAAAGCAGAGCATCTCTTTATTACGGCAAGACCTCTCCCCATCTTTTCAACCACTGAATCTATGTTTTGACCATGACAGTTTACAACCTAAAGTAACGGCAAGTAATTTAGATCACTCAATTTGTTCAGCCACACCATTCATTACCACATTCAGCTGAGGTCTAGAACTTAGGCAATATTTGTACCAAATTCAATGCTCTTAGTTTTAGAGATGCTCGGGACCAGTTTATTTCTGGCCACCCATTCCAAAACAGACTGCAATTCTTTGTTAAGGGTTTCAGTGACTTCATTACGGCGGTACAGCTTGCCATGCGTCTTATGGCTTTGGGGCTGAAGCTGTTAATAAGAAGCCTTTTGGACCTAGACTTGGCGCTCCGGTACTGCTTGCCGTGCGGTAAGGGCTTGTAAGTAACCATTTCACGGTATTCGGCGCCTGTGACAAATACATCTTATTTGATTCAGACCCTTTGCTATGAGTAGTGGTGGAAAAAGTACCCAAATGTGATACTTAAGTAAAAGCATAGATACCTTAATAGAAGATAAAAGTTACCCAGTAAAATACTACTTGAGTAAAAGTCAAAGTATTTGGGTCTAAACATACTTCAGTATCAAAAGTAAATGTAATTGATAAAATATACTTAAGTATCAATCATTTCAAATTCCTTATATTAAGCAAAGCAGACGGCACTATTTTCTTGTTTTTAAAATGTACAGATATATCTGAGTGCCAGGGGCCTTGGCTAATTTGTGCATTTGTGTTTAGTGAGTCTGCCAGATCAGAGGCAGTAGGGATGACCACGTGTTCTCTTGATAAATGTGTGAATTGGAATATTTTCCTGTCCTGCTAAGCATTCAAAATATAACGAGTACTTTTGGGTGTCAGGGAAAATGTAGGAAGTAAAAATAACATTTTCTTTAGGAATGTAGTGAAGTAAAAGTAGTCAAAAATATCAAAGTAAAGATACCCCCAAAAAACGACTTAAGTAGAAATACTTGAAAAGTACTTTACGCCACTGGCTATAAGACTCGAAATTGAGCGCAGGTGCATCCTGTTTCCATTGATCATCCTTAAGATGTTTCTACATCTTGGAGTCCACATGTTGTAAATTCAATTGATTGGACATGATTTGGAAAGGCACACCTGTGTGTGATTTGGAATAGTTGACAGTGCATGTCAGAGCAAAAACCAAGCCATGAGGTCGAAGGAATTGTCCGTAGAGCTCCGAGACAGGATTGTGTCGAGGCACAGATCTGGGGATCTGCAGCATTGAAGGTCCCCAAGAACACAGTGGCCTCCTCCATCATTATTAAATGTAAGAAGTTTGGAACCAAGAACCCAATGGTCACGCTGACAGAGTTCCTCTATGGAGATGGGAGAACCTTCCAGAAGGACAACCATCTCTGCAGTACTCCACCAATCAGGCGTTGGTAGAGTGGCCAGACGGAATCCAATCTTCAGTAAAATGCACATGACTGCCCACTTGGAGTTTGCCAAAAGGCACCTGAAGGACTCTGACCATGAGAAAAAGATTCTCTGGTCTGATGAAACCAAGATTGAACTCTTTGGCCTGAATGCCAAGTGTCAAGTCTGGAGGAAACCTGGAACCATCCCTACGGTGAAGCATGGTGGTGGCTGCATCATGCGGTGGGGATGTTTATCAGCGGCAGGGACTGGGAGACTAGTCATGACCGAGGGAAAGATGACTGGAGGAAAGTACAGAGCGATCCTTGATGAAAACCTGCTCCAGAGCACTCAGGACCTCAGACTGGGGCGAAGGTTCACCTTCCAACAGGACAACGATCCTAAGCCCACAGGCGAGACAACCAGGAGAGCCTTGGGGACAAGTCTCAATGTCCTTGAGTGGCCCAGACAGAGCCCGGACTTGAACCCGATCAAACATCTTTGGAGAGACCTGAAAATAGCTGTGCAGCGACGCTCCCCATCCAACCTGACAGAGCTTAGGAGGACCTGCAGAGAAGAATGTGAGAAACTCCCTAAATACAGGTGTGCCAAGCTTGTAGCGTCATACCCAAGAAGACGAGGCTATAATCGTTGCCAAAGATGCTTCAACAAAGTACTCAGTAAAGGGTCTGAATACTTATGTAAATGTGATATTTCAGTTTTATTTGTAAGAAATTTGCAAGAATTTCTAAAAACCTGTTTTTGCTTTGTCATTGTGGGGTAGTGTGAGTAGATTGATGAGGAGAAAAAACAATTTAATACATTTTAGAATAAGACTAACGTAACAAAATGTAGAAGTCCAGGGGTCTGAATACTTTCCGAATGCACTGTATCTTGGTTATGACTTTCAGTCAGTAACTCAAACCTATTTTGATAGCTCTAGGCCTATGTCAAGAAACAAATTCAGCAAAACATGGTAAAGGAGTAATGTTACAAAGATGCATGCCAAGGAAGAATCATCACTTTGGTGCATCTGACTGAACCTGCCTTTCTACATGTCGCTGTGCTAGAAGCCTATCATAAATATTTATTGTGCTTACGCAAAGAACACAGCATTGCTCCAAAAATAGATGAACTACTGAATGAGAATAACACCGTTGACTCATTAATACATTCTGTGTTGTGGATATGTGGTGTAGGGATGTTATATGATGTACCGTTTCATCTTTAGCTCATTTAGTACAAACATAGTTCACCGTTTTATCTTTTGTTTTAGATGTAATGTGGGTGCTTTGGTGTCTTTGGACCCCAGGACGAGGCAGCAGCTAATGGGGATCCCTAATAAATACATTAACCAATTGCTATAGCTGATTCACTCAGTTTGATAGCATGCCATCAATTTATGCATTTGCTCAAATGCCACAGCTGGTGGTTGTATGTTATATATTGACTGACAGACTGAATGATTTAATAATTTATAGACAGAGAGATGGTCTTATTGAAGGCCACCGTGTGTTAGTAGAAAACAGACACATTGATGTTGTACAGAAAATGAGGAGTGGATATCCTATTATAAGGCTCACCTATTTTCACTTGCAGTGGGGAGGGCTTGTAGTTCATGGCCATCGTTTCCCCTTCTCTAGTATCGGAGTCGGCCTCGGAGGTGGAGGATGCTGCTGGGTCCTGCCGCAGAAAACAAATTATGATTAGCTTTCCCAGGTTTGATATTGTCATTTTCTGTCAGAGGTGTTCAACTTTTCTTTTTTTCCCCCCACCTTTATTTACCTAGGTAGGCCAGTTGAGAACAAGTTCTCATTTACAACTGCAACCTGGCCAAGATAAAGCAAAGCAGTGCGACAAAAAACACAGAGTTACACGTGGGATAAACTAAAGTAGTCAACTTTCAAGATTCACTGTGGTTGTTTTACATTTGACCTCAGGCACAAATCAGCTTCCATAAGCGACAGTCGTATTTTTAATTCCAAAACAGGCAGACTTCAGCTTAACTTCACAACCGGTGAAAATATTTGTATTATTTGACCATGCCCAAAAGGCCTTTTCCAGCCCCTTGAGCACCTTCTTCCCCTCATCTATGGCGTTCTACTTATATTTTACTGTTTAGTTAGCCTCTGCTTCCAGGCTTCGCTCACGTGAGGTGAAAGCCTGTGACAGAAACTACTGTTAAGTGTGTGCCTGCTTGTGACTCTATGCTTGGCCAGTTTCCACTGCCAGAGCATTCTACTTGTGAGACTGGGCTGGGAGAAGGCCAGTGAGGATGTCTGTGAGTGACGTCACTCGGGGGCCGTGGGAGAACAGAGGGGGTTCCTATTGGACGGGAGTGTGTCCCAAATGGAACCCTACGTAGTGCACTACTTTGACCAGGCTCTGGTCACAAGTAGTGCACTATAAAAGGTAAAAGGGTGCCGTTTGGGACGCAACAGAGCTGCTGGAAGGTCTGGCTGGCTGGTCTGCCTACTCCGTTGACAGAGCCCTGCATTATGTTCACCACAAGCCTGTCACAGCCAGCAAAGTAGGCCGGAGCAGAGATCCCACAAGGGCAGCCTGAAAGAACCCTGCATTCTCTCCAGGGAACTGCCTGGCTGCCGTGGTGAAACAACAGACCACTAACAAGCAGTACAGCAGGCAGAGCTTGAAACTACTATACAGCACCTAGTGAACATATCCAGTCCCTCTCTTGCACAGTTTTCCCATTCTGCTGACTTCAATTTTACAAGCATAGTTGATTACATTTAAACACGTACTGTGTAGTCTACACTGTAGACAGACCTAAGTGTCATTACGTAATAGCCTATATTTATAATTTAGCAGACACTCATCCAGAGCCACTAATACACACTGTTATTTCGCTCCCAGAACAAGTGTTAATAATGGACTCAGAGCTTTTTCCTCTGTCTAGTACAATTCATACCGGCACTGGACACAAACAACGGCTTCATCCGGTGAAATATTGTTCATTAAGCTGAACGAATGAATCAAAGTGACAACGTGGTGCTAACAGAGCACAGGGACATGGGAAAGTACAACAATGAGCTATTCCCACTGTAACAGCCTGCAAACATCAGGCTATTTTTGTTCTGCGACAAAGACCCATTATTTTCTTTATGAGGTTTTCCAAGCACCAGCTTCTCCTTCTACCCATTCAGAGTCACACCTTAGCTCACACAATAGAGGTCTGAGCAGCTGGAGAGAAAAAAAATGAATATTGAAGTAATCTCCACTCACAATAGATGAAGTGTGGATGATGTGTCAAATTATGGAATTATGTTCTCCTTGAGGTCTTTAATCTAGTATGGATGCATGTAGAAGGTGCATCTGTTTTTGTGTGTGTTTTGATGAAGTGAGCTCTCACTGTGCAGAAGGTGTGAGGGATACATGTTAGAGGTCATACAACATATCATCAACACACACTGATACATCTTCTATATGCATCCATGCTTGATGAAAGACCTCAAGGACATCATACCATACACCAGTTAAACTAGGTGTGTTTCCATTGCCTAGTCTGGTCAGCTATAACCTCCAGAGCTAACAGCAGTGGTGGAAAAAGTATCCAATAGTCATACTTGAGTAAAAGTAAAGATACCTTAACAGAAAATGACTCAAGTAAAAGTGAAAGTCACCCAGTAAAATCCTACTTGAGTAAAAGTCTAAAAGTATTTGGTTTTAAATATACTTAAGTATAAAAAGTAAATGTAATTGATTAAATATACTTAAACTTCATATGGCTGCAATCCCGCTACCGGGATCGATATGACAACAGCCAGTGAAAGTGCAGGGCGCCAAATTCAAACAGAAATCTCATAATTAAAATTCCTCAAACATACATGTGTCTTATATCATTTTAAAGGTAATCTTGTTGTTAATCCCACCAAAGTGTCCGATTTCAAATATGCTTTTCAGCGAAAGCACTACAAACGATTATGATAGGTCACCACCAAACCACAATAAGCACAGCCATTTTTCCAGCGAAATATAGCAGTCACAAAAACAGAAATAGAGATACAATTAATCACTAACCTTTGATGATCTTCATCAGATGACACTCATAGGACTTCATGTTACACAATACATGCATGTTTTGTTTGATAAAGTTCATATTTATATCAAAAACTCTGAGTTTACATTGGCGCGTTACATTCACTAGTTCCAAAAACATCAAGTGATTTTGCATAGCCACATCGTTTCAACAGAAATACTCATCATAAATGTAGATGATAATACAAGTTATACACATGGAATTATAGATATACCTATCCTTAATGCAACCGCTGTGTCAGATTTCAAAAAAAAATTGCGGAAAAAGCAACCCATGCAATAATCTGAGACGGCGCTCAGAAATATAATAAAATTAGCCGCCATTTTGGAGTCAACAAAAACCAGAAAATACATGATAAATGTTTCCTTACCTTTGATGAACTTCATCAGAATGCAGTCCTAGGAATCCCAGGTCCACAATAAATGCTTGATTTGTTCGATAATGTCCGTTATTTTTGTCCAATTAGCTACTTCGGTTAGCGTGTTTGGTAAACAATTCCAAAGTCACAAAGCGCGTACACTATAACGTGACGAAAAGTCCAAAAGTTCCGTAACAGTCAGTAGAAACATGTCAAACGATGTACTGAATCAATCTTTAGAATGTTGTTAACATACATCTTGAATAACGTTCCAACTGGAGAATTAGATTGACTTCAGATGAGCGGTGGAACGGAGGTCCTCCTCATGTGAACGCGCATGGTGAAAGCATGGTCAGCTCCTGGCAGTGGTGACTAATTCCTGTCTCCTTCGGCCCCCCTTCACATTAGAGTCATCAGACAAAGTTCTATTGGCTGTTGACATCTAGTGGAAGCCGTAGGAAGTGAAAACTCATCCATATCTCGCTGTAATTTCAATGAGAGCTTGGTTGAAAATTTGTCACCCCCAGAAAAAATCCAAACGGGAAGTGGAACTTCTCAGGTTTTTGCCTGACATATGAGTTCTGTTATACTCACAGACATAATTCAAACAGTTTTAGAAACTTCAGAGTGTTTTCTATCCAATACTAATAATACTATGCAAATATTAGCAACTATGTCTGAGGAGCAGGCCGTTTACTCTGGGCACCTCTGTGCACCTTTCATCCAAGCTACTCAATACTGCCCCTGCAGCCATAAGAAGTTTTAAGTATCAATCATTTCAAATTCCTTATATTAAGCAAACCAGACAGCACCATTTTCTTGTTTTTATTTTAATTACGGATAGCCAGGGGCAAGCACCAACACCCAGACATCATTTACAAACGAAACATGTGTTTCGTGAGTCTGCTAGATCAGAGGCAGTAGGGATGACCATGGATGTTCTCTTGATAAGTGTGCAAATTAGAATATTTTCCTGTCCTGCTAAGCATTCAAAAAGTAACGAGTACTTTTGGGTGTCAGGGAAAATGTATGGAGTAAAAAGTACATACTTTTCTTTAGGAATGTAGTGAAGTAAATATGTTGGCGGGAAAATTCCAGTTCCCGTCAGTTAAATTGGATGTGGCGTTTGGCTTAAATACATGTCACCCTTCTATAGTGCTGTTTAAGTTAAAGGGAGTGTTGGCACAACCCAACTCAAACCGTAGCCTAATTCTACACAGGACAGCCTGTTTTATTAATTTGAAGTCAATTTAAGAACATTTGAGAGGCAGTTGCTAAGTTGATTCATTTGCTTTACCATTCACAATGAACTGATTAGCATGAGAATGCACAGAGCTCTCTGTGCAACAGAACAGCTGGCTCTTTGACTCTCTGATATGGGTTGAATAAGGATAGACTACAAGTTGTCATTGCGGTCTACGTAGACCTAACAGACCTAGCCATTGGATTTTCTTCAAGTAAATCAGGCTAGAAGTAGAAACCAATACTAGCAATCTAAAAAAAAAAATAGAAAAAAATAATCACTGACAGCAGTAGTACGTTGAAGTCTTATTACAAAAACAGGCTTGAGGAAAGGTGAATGTCAATGTTGAGAATTTAAAAGAAGCAGGCTGAGAGAAGAAAATAATGGCAATGATGGAGCTCTACCATTCATTTATGACCAACACACACAAATACATTAAGGCGTAACCAGATAAAAGCATTAAATCCATGCCAGCCTTAGCAGACGTGAGAAACATGAGAACATGGACTGTGAATCAAATCGATATGTTGAAGAGAAGCGAGATAGGCCTAAATTATTCTCTATTTTGTGGGGGGGGGGGGGGGGGGCACCTAATAATATCAAGGAAGCCCCCACAGTGTAGTTGCACTATATCTTTTTCACATTCAAAGTATTTTCTATCCAATGCACCTTGAAAGAGAAGATATAAAACCAGCAGACACTAGACCTTCCATGGAATGAATTTGAGTAGTTGAGGAACTGAAGTGTATGGGGCACTACGCATATTGAGAGGTCTGAATGGTGAAAACCCATAAAGAAACAATGAAGGACACTGAAAGACCTAGTTGTGGTGGTGAACCTATACTCATCCTGCACTGACAGGCACCTGCAGTCCCTGTTGAGACTCAAGAGGTACAGAAAGGTCATTCCTGAAACACCATGCATATATCGAAGCCAGAATGCACAAATTAAAAGTGAACTGACACAGTGTCCAGACCAGTGTGCATGTATACAGTGCAAGTGCGAATGTTAATCTGTATCCAGAGTTAAGCCTATCAGTGGTATAGTACTGTAATTCTCTCCTCCAGACGAACCTACCATCTCGGGCTATGCATCAGCTGAGGCTGGGACTGAGGCTGCCGGGCTGGGGCTAGGCATCAGCTGGAGACAGCGGATATTCACCCAGCCAGCAGTCGTCATATCGAAGCGAGCTCTACTTCCCCCTCCCCAATTCCCAATAAATAACACGTCACCAGTTTGGTTAGAAACTAATCTCGGTGGCAATGACGGCCAGACGAAGTCCATTCAATAAAATGTTATCGGTCAGAAGAAATGCTTAGGAAGACTCAAACATAATTGTCAAACGGGAACCCACCCACCCCCACCCCAAGCAAACAACACCAGGCAGTCGCTAACCAGCTGTCTGACAAGGATTTGACAAACACACCCGTACACGCATTTACATTCTAGTATAGGCTTAATTTCAAGGTAATTTGAAGTCAAATGAAGCTAGCAATAAACTAAACAAGACATTGCACTTGCCAAGGGCTGCGTCTCCGTAACTGGGGGTACTTGGAACCTATCCATTTCTTCTTCCTTCATCATTTTCGACGATTGGTGTTAGCTAGCTACACCGCCAAACCGATGTAAGATCTTAATACTTGTAAGCACAAAAATACTCGACTTATTCCTTAGGTTGTCGCATAAACGATCTGTTATTCTTGTGTGATTCTCGTTTGTTTTCTGCCTCTAGTCAGTCAGTAAGGCATGGTCAGATCTGGTGACTCAACCAAAACAGACAGAGCTACGTCGGTCCTAGTGATCTGTCATTCGCGAACAAACGGCTCTTTTTGGATGTATCTTTTTGGTGAACGTCGGGAACATAATGGAATCGGTGAAAGAGCCGTACATTTGGCTCCCTGATTTGCATACTGCTTTTTGAGCTCAAAACAACGTTTTTCTGCGGATAAGTTACAAAATAATTATCTAAAGAGGGTGAATCCTCACTGCAAAAACAATAAATAATGGGGAGAGCGCGTCAATCTGGTCCACGCCGTTTTGGAGCCAAATGAGCCGGCTCTTTTACGGGAATGGAGCCAAATGAGCCGGTTCACCAAAAAGACTCGGAATGACCATCACTAGTCGGTGCCATCTTCCGGGTCTGGAAAAATTCATACATTATTCATGACATCACCGTCCAATCATGGACGAATGATGATGGCAATATGAGATAACGCTTGAAAAACATAAATTTAGGAGATCACAACAACCACGTCGACAATATAGGAGGTCTAGATTAAAGCATGTCAGATAAAGGCTATATATATATATACATATGTAAATGTAAATGTAAATATTTGTATGAACATAACAAGATTCAACAACTGAGATAAAAACTGAACAAGTTCCACAGACATGTCACAAACAAAAATGGAATAATGTGTCCCTGAACAAAGGGGTGGGGGGGGGTCAAAATCAAAAGTAACAGTCAGTATCTGGTGGGGCCACCAGCTGCATTTGGTACTGCAGTGCATCTCCTCCTCATGGACTGCACCAGATTTGCAAGTTCTTGCTGTGAGATGTTACCCCACTCATCCACCAAGGAACCTGCAAGTTTCCGGACATTTCTGGGGGGAATGGCCCTACCCCTCACCCTCCGATCCAGATGTACTCAATGCTATTGAGATCCGGGCTCGTCGCTGGCCATGGCAGAACACTGACATTCCTGTCTTGCAGGAAATCACGCACAGAATGAGCAGTATGGCTGGTGGCATTGTCATGCTGGAGGGTCATGTCAGGATGAGCCTGCAGGAAGGGTACCACATGTGGGAGGAGGATGTCTTCCCTGTAACCCACAGTGTTGAGATTGCCTGTAATGACAACAAGCTCAGTCCAATGATGCTGTGACACACTGCCCCAGACCATGACAGACCCTCCACCTCCAAATCGATCCCGATCCAGAGTACAGGCCTCGGTGTAACGCTCATTCCTTCGACGATAAACCTCGAATCCGACCATCACCCCTGGTGAGAAAAAAACCCAACTCGTCAGTGAAGAGCACTTTTTGCCAGTCCTGTCTGGTCCAGCGACGGTGAGGTCCTGCCTTACAACAGGCCTACAAGCCCTCAGTCCAGCCTTTCTCAGCCTATTGCGGACAGTCTGAGCACTGATGGAGGGATTGTGCCTTCCTGGTGTAACTCGGGCAGTTGTTGTTGCCATCCTGTACCTGTCCCGCAGGTGTGATGTTCGGATGTACCGATCCCGTGCAGGTGTTGTTACACATGGTCTGCCACTGCGAGGACAATCAGCTGTCCGCCCTGTCTCCCTGTAGCGCTGTCTTAGGCATCTCACAGTACGGACATTGCAATTTATTGCCCTAGCCACATCTACAGCCCTCATGCCTCCTTGCAGCTCTTTAATGTCCTAAGTTTTCAAAACTGTGACCTTAAATGCCTACCATCTGTAAGCTGTTAGTGTCTTAACGTCCGTTCCACAGGTACATGTTCATTAATTGTTTATGGTTAATTGAACAAGCATGGGAAACAGTGTTTAAACCCTTTACACTGAAGATCTGTGAAGTTATATGGATTTTTATGAATTATCTTTGAAAGACAGGGTCCTGAAAAAAGTTTATTTTTTTGCTGAGTTTATAGACACACACACATATATATATATAGAGAGAGAAAGAGATATACTTAACATTTGTCTGGTATATTTTGATGGATCATTCAATCAATTTTACTCTTGGAGTGCATGCAAAAGGCTTGAAAATTGCCCTCCGTCAATATACCTTCATCAACAAAATGTAGGTTGCATTTGGAATATCACTACCATTGACATGCAAAGGACAGCTGGAGGCGCTCGTGCTCCACAAGACCCAGACCCGACATGTTCGTTGGCACGGCAACTGATAAACACTTGCAGCAGCTGGAGTAGAGTTACAGTTTGAAAACTTTTCATCTCTCTATTTAAAAAATTGTTGTATAGCGTTCGTTATCTATACAATAAAAGGGTATTTCTTATCAATAGTTTGTTATCTCTTGGACACAATGCCTGTAGCTCACAAGACAGGAGCTGTGAAATCCAAGCAGGTAACGTTAACGTTTTATAACGCTAACATTAGCTTTCGTTAGCTAATGTTTTAGCTAATAAGTTCGCTATTGCTGAATGCATGATTGTACAGTAACATACATTGTAACTACGTTGCTATCAAGTAGCAATAAGTGACTGGTTTGCTGATTAATGGCTGCATCTCAACGGTTTACAGTGGCTTCCATTCTTTGTTCCCTCTCCTTATCTGCATTTAGGTGAAGAAACTAAAGTTACTAGTAAACAGCTGACAGGGTGCTCCCAAGGTGATGCTGCTGAGTACGGCTGTAACTGACATTTTCTGCAATCAAAAGCAGAAATGTGCCTTAAATGATAACAAATACTGGCACAACCAGTCCACAAGGTTAAGCAGCAGCCCTCTTACATTCTTTGGGGAGAACCCTGAGAGGCAAATGTCTGGTTGCTATGGTCTACTCTGTTCTTTTCAGAAAATTGCAGATAAAGGAGAGAAGACAAGCAGACGAAGCCACTGACTGACTGTAGAATATTGAGATGCAGCCCTAGTGGATCATGAAACAAAGTAATGAAATATGTCTGTTTTGTATAGGGATCAAATGCTCAGTCCCAGAAGGCACCCGCAGCAAAGACTGCAAAAGTTGCCAGCAAGAAAAAGGTAGGTGGCTATTATAACTATACACAAATTTAATGACTACATTCTATTTGTGCCATTGGAAGCAGGTAAAACACTTCTTTCATTTGTGTTTCGTGTCACGTGTGCTTCGAAGTTGTTACATTTGTATCATTTCACCTCACCTGTGAAAGTGAAGAGGAAATCCAGCATCTCTGGAGGACAGTGGAAGTTGAGCAAAGGGGTTCTTTAAGATGAACCCTATTCGGTAAAAGCAACACCCGTAGCTTCAGATTCTAGGCCTACAGTCTGTTTTACTAATAGAAAATGACGGAAGTTTATGTCTCAAAATCGACTCTTATTGGTCAGATTTTTCTACCAATCCCGTCATGTTTTATGTTGTATTCCCATTTTGATTGGTCACTGAAACCATAGGAGGCAAGTTTGAAATACAGTGAGCTCCAAAAGTGTTGGGAGAATGCATTTTTTGTTGTTGTTTTGGCTCTGTACTCCAGCACCTTGGAATGATACAATGACTATGAGGTTAAAGTGCAGACTGTCAGCTTTAATTTAACAGTATTTTCATCCATATCGGATGAAAACGTTTAGAAATTACAGTACTTTTTGTACGTAGTCCCCCCATTTCAGGGGACCAAAATTGTAGGGACAAATGAGCTGATGTGTATTATAGTAGTCAAAAGTTTAGTATTTGGTCCCATATTCCAAGCACACAATGATTACTTCATTTTGGAGTCACTTTTATTGTAAATAAGAATAGAATATGTTTCCAAACACTTCTACATTAATGTGGATTCTACCATGACTACAGATGTAGTGCATTTGGAAAGTATTCAGACCCCTTGACCTTTTCATAATTTTGTTACATTACAGCCTTATTCTAAAATTGATTAAATTGTTATTTCCCCATGTCAATCTATACACAATACCCCATAATGACAAAGCAAAAACAGGTTTTTGGAAATGTTTGCAAATTAAATAAACCCCCCCCTGAAATATCACATTTACATAAGTATTAAGACCCTTTACTCAGTACTTTGTTGAAGCACCTTCTTGGGTATGACGCTACAAGCTTGGCACACCTGTTTTTGGGGAGTTTCTCCCATTCTTCTCTGTAGATCCTCTCAAGCTCTGTCAGGTTGGTTGGGGAGTGTCGCTGCACAGCTATTTTCAGGTCTCTCCAGAGATGTTCGATCTAGTTCAAGTCCGAGCTCTGGCTGGGCCACTCAAGGACATTCAGAGACTTGTCCCAAAGCCACTCCTGCGTTGTCTTGGCTGTGTGCTTAGGGTCGTTGTCCTGTTGGAAGGTGAACCTTCACACCAGTCTGAGGTCCTGAGCGCTCTGGAGCAAGTTTTCATCAAGGATCTCTCTGTACTTTGCTCCTTTCATCTTTCCCTCGATCCTGACTAGTCTCAGAGTCCCTGACGCTGAAAAATATCCCCACATTATGATGGTGCCATCTCCATGCTTCACCGTAGGGATGGTGTAAGGTTTCCTCCAGATGTGACGTTTGCCATTCAGGCCAAAGAGTTCATTCTTGGTTTCATCAGACCAGAGAATCTTGTTTCTCATGGTCTGAGAGTCCTTCAGGTGCCTTTTGGCAAACTCCATGCGGGCTGTCATGTGCCTTTTACTGAGGAGTGGCTTCCGTCTGGCCGCTCTACCATAAAGGCCTGATTGATGAAGAAAATGTTTTATTTCATCTATTTTAGAATAAGGCTGTAACGTAACAAAATGTGGAAAAAGGGAAGGAGTCTGAATACTTTAACCTCATAGTTATTGCATAATTTAAAATCCAAAGTGCTGGAGCACAGAGCCAAAACAACAAAAAATGTGTCACTGTCCCAATACTTTTGGCGCTCACTGTATATACAACCCTCCTTCATGTCTCTTTTCTGTCCTGAACAGTCTTTTTTTTATCTCCAGTTTGGCATTTCTCTTATGATGCGGTTCACAGAAGCACTGACAAATGTGTTGACTTGACAACTGCGTCTGAGTTTTGAACAAACCTTTCCCACTTTTGTTCCATGCTGGCTGAAGACCTAGCTAGCCAGTAACTAGCTAACAGTAGACACAAAGGGGAAACATATAAGTATCTTTGCCATAGATGGGGTAAACTTGTAATGATATATGCTGACATTTGCCTACAGTAAATTGTTGGCACCAATAGAGTAGCCATCTCGTTATATAAACCACGCCCCTTTGCAAACACGCCTTGTCTGATGTTGGTTACAAGGAGTGCATTTTTTATGTTATCAATAAAGATGCACTTTTAACAACTTCCACTGTCCTCCAAGAGTTGCTGAATTTTCTCTTCACTTCAGTTTGCTCCTCACATAATGCATCTTTCCCTTTGCACTTCACCTGTTAGAACCACGACCACGGGTAAGTCTTTTCTGCTTTGTGACCATAGTTGCGCCTTTACGATGCAGTAAACTGCTCCTCTCTAGCCAAAACCTATCGAAAGTTATGACTCATTTACTGAAGCTAAAATGTTTCTTTCTTCGCGGGTCACATTTTATTATAATAATTCAACGTTATAAACTAGCCTTCTTGCGGGCTGCTCACTATTTGTTTGATAAGAAACAAACATGTCGAGCCATAACTTAGATGGCACTGAAAGATAGGAAAAGGGCTGGATAGCTACTCTAGGAGATCAAAGACACTCATTACTAAAGCACCAGTGCTACCAATGAAAAAGTTCATTCAGAGCCCTGTATCCACATGATCACATCGTTAGCATTAGGCAAGCAATATAGCCTATGTCCACTTTTTTTAGTCAGACAAACATGTTGGTTATGTCCGTTTGGTCATGTTTTTTTGGTCAGGATGAGGAGGATGGAACAGAAACGGGTGAAGGAGATGAGTGGATGCAAGGGAAGACTCTGATCAAGCCACTTGACCAGCTGGATCTCACCGAGGCTGTGAGTTTACTGTAGCTGGACTGTGGTGTCTGGAATCCTGACATGGCACCAAACAGAGCCAGACTGTAATTGAGTCATAAAGGATACACAGAATAGTTCTGACCACAGATACTGTATAAGTAACTTCTTCTTCATAAGACTTTAAGGTTCTGGCTCATTCATTTACCAGTTGTATGTAATGTTTAGAAGTTGTTTGATGTACTGTATCTTTTTTCACTTAACCAGGAGTTAAAAGAGGAATTCACCAGGATCCTGACTGCAAACAACCCACATGCCCCTCAGAATATCGTCCGATACAGCTTCAAGGTAAAGTATTATAGTAACCTCCAGTCTAATCCATGATTTTATGAACAACTTCTCCCTTCTTCCTTATTGGGTCCATCATGTAATGGATATTAATGTAAACAAACAAGATTTTCAAGATACCTTGTATGATGGATACACATAAGCATTATCCAATGTAAATACATGTGTATCATTGTCTTCTCTCAGGAACGTTCATACAAGCCAATCAGCAGTGTGGATCAGCTGGCTGTCCACTTTGTGCTGGAGGGTAACCTGTTGCACCAGGACTCAGATGAGGCACGCAGACAGAGGGCCAAACAGGGCCTCCCTGAGGGTAGATAGCCAGGGCTTCAGGAATTTTTGTGTGATCAAATATGCTGCCTTTACAAGAGCAAACGTTTGAAATAACTTTGAATGTAACATGAGATGTTGATTATTATTCCAGAAAAAGCCACAGTTGAGACCGCTGTAGCTGAAAAACCTGAGACTCCGGTAGGAAAGCACTTAATTTATTAACATACCAAGAAGTCTGTGAAATAGCCTACATTCAGTAATTTGAGTGACTCTTAAGTGAAGTGACCCAAACAAGAGTCGGAGACAAGATAGTGAAAAGTGTTCTCTGGTTCTTTCTTCTGGCTCAGGCTGCAGGTGGGGAGGATGCAGGGGATGTGGAGGAGGGCGGGGGAGAGGAGAGAGCTGACAGCGTGGAGTCCAAGGCTGGCAAGAAGGAGCAGAAAATCACCAACCAGTTCAACTTCAGTGAGAGGGCCTCCCAAACCCTCAACAACCCACTCAGGGTAGGTAGGGTAGGGCCAAGGCAGACTATGTTGCAAGAAGCATAAATTGCCTATAATATTGTAGAAGGGCAAATCTGTCTTGCGAAGATTGTCAAGACAATAATTCTCAGAATTCCTTCTCAGGAAAGGGGATGTCAGACAGAGCCCCCTCCTCGTGCAAACTTCTCAGCTACTGCCAATCAGGTGAGAAATACATCATTTTGAGTTTGATGATTCTTATTGTTTGCTGCTCCTAAACATGAACTTTATGAAGGCTAGTGATACAACAGGGTAACCTCCTCCTCCTCCTCCTGCAGTGGGAGATCTATGACGTGTATTTGGAGGTGCTGCAGAAGCAGGAGAAGAACAAGGAGAAGGCGAAAGCCGTCCCCAAGAAGGACGACGACAAAGGCAAGAAGAAGATGATGCTGGTGGAGACTCAGGTAAACCTCAAGTCAACAGCTATTCACTTTGACATGAAAAATAAACTATGACCCCAAGCCAATCAATTGGAGATAACACTTAGATAAATCGGACCCTCAATCAACAACACACAGACATTGTTGATCCCATTGAAGGTAGAGAACTGAAAACGTTCCCCGTTTTCCTCTCAGAGTGATGACATCACCAAAGTGGCCAAGGTGGCCAAGATCATCGAGCGGATGGTGAACCAAAACACGTTTGACGACATTGCACAAGGTAGGTCCTTCCTGTGTGTGCCATGTTATTTTACCTTGATACAAAACCTCCTGATAGTCTCTGCATGGTGACATGATATGAGATGTCACTTCCCTCTTTTAGATTTTAAGTACTTTGAAGATGCCTCTGATGAGTACCGGGAGCAGGAGGGCACCCTTCTCCCCCTCTGGAAGTTTCAGTATGACAAAGCCAAGAGGCTGTCTGTCACTGCCCTCTGCTGGTCAGTCTTCTCACATTACAACAACAACGACAATGCGGCTTTACTATCACTGAAACAGTTCTGATAGGTGTGTGGCTTATAGACAGTAGTTGGACCACTGGGAAAACCTGAAATCTTCGTAATATTTTTTGGGAAATGCATGAAATAATTATAGTCTCTCTGTTCCTCCATAGGAATGAAAGCTACAAAGATTTGTTTGCCGTCGGCCTTGGATCATGTAAGTACGCAAGGTATACCAAACCTGTACCCTTTTTTACTTCTTTCTCTGAGCTATCTTGACCCAGCTCTTCCACCCAGACGACTTCACCAAGCAGGGGCGGGGCATGCTGGTGTTCTACTCCCTGAAGAACTCCACTTTCCCTGAGTATATCTACCCCACGACGTCGGGCATCCTGTGCCTGGACATCCACAAGCACCTGCCCTACCTGGTGGCCGTGGGCTTCTACGACGGCTGCGTGGCCGTCTACAACCTCAAAGAAGAGACGCTGCAGCCCATCTATAAGAGCACCGCCAAGTCTGGCAAGCACACCGACCCCGTGTGGCAGGTTTGTGTTAGTTTGTGCATGTTCTGTATTTTGGATAACACTCACTGACGCATGATGTTCTAAGACTTTGTTTGTCTGTCTGGCTGTCTGTTTGTCTGCAAATCACTGTCGCGGATGTATGTTTTTCTGGGTCATTGTGCTAAATTATGTTTGTGGCATTTCTTTTTCAGGTGAAGTGGCAGAAGGACGACATGGACAACAATCACAACTTCTTCTCTGTGTCATCTGATGGCCGTGTGGTGTCATGGACTCTTGTCAAGGTGCTCGAGAAATACATTCACTTTCCTCAGTATGTGTGTTAATATATGCATGTCTGCTTGTGAGCATTTGTGCATATTTTGTATTAGGATCCCCATTAGCTGTTGCAAAAGCAGCAGCTACTCTTCCACAAGACATGACACATGACATAATACAGAACACTAATAGACAACAAATATATATATATTACAAAAGGCACACGTAGCCTACATATAAATACATACACACAAACTCTCTAGGTCAGATAGGGGAGAGGCGTTGTGCCGTGAGGTGTTGCTTTATCTGTTTTTTAAAACCAGGTTTGCTATGTATTTGAGCAATATGAGATGGAACGGAGTTCCATGCAATAATGGTTCTATATAATACTGTACACTTTCTTGAATTTGTTCTGGATTTGGGGACTGTGAAATGACCTCTGGTGGCATGTCTGGTGGGGTAAGTGTGTGTCAGCTGTGTGTAAGTTGTTTATGCAAACAATTTGGGATTTTCAACACATTAATGTTTCTTAGAAAAATAAGAAGTGATGTAGTCAGTCTCTCCTCAACTTTTAACCAAGAGAGACTGCCATGCATAGTATTTATATCAGCCCTCTGATTACAATGAAGAGCAAGACGTGCCGCTCTGTTCTGGGCCAGCTGCAGCTTTAAAAACATTAAATATGCGTTAATAAGTACAGTACGTGAATGTTCATGTGTGTGTACCAGTCAAACGTTTGGACACACCTACTCATTCAAGGGTTTTTCTTTCTTTTCTTTCTTTCTTTTCTTTATTTCTACGTTGTAGAATAATAGTGAAGACATCAAAAAGATGAAATAACACATATGGAATCATGTAGTAACCCAAAAAGTGTTAAACAAATCAAAATATATTTTATATTTTATATTCTTCAAAGTAGCCACCCTGTGCTGAGCACTTGTTGGCTGCTTTTCCATCACTCTGCGGTCCAACTCATCCCAAACCATCTCAATTGGGTTGAGGTCGGGTGATTGTGAAGGCCAGCTCATCTGATGCAGCACTCCATCACTCTCCTTCTTGGTAAAATAGCCCTTACACAGCCTGAAGGTGTGTTGGGTCATTGTCCTGTTGAAAAACAAATCATAGGTCCACTAAGCGCAAACCAGATGGGATGGTGTATTGCTGCAGAATGCTGTGGTAGCCATGCTGGTTGAATTCTAAATCAATCACAGACAGTGTCACCAGCAAAGCACCCCCACACCATCACACCTCCTCCTCCATGCTTCACGGTGGGAACCACACATGCGGAGATCATCTACTATGCGTCTCACAACAACATGGCAGTTGGAACCAAAAATCTCAAGTTTGGACTCATCAGACCAAAGGACAGATTTCCAGAGGTCTAATGTTCATTCCTTGTGTTTCTTGGCCCAAGCAAGTCTCTTCTTCTTATCGGTGTCCTTTAGTAGTGGTTTCTTTGCAGCAATTCGACCATAAAGTCCTGATTCACGCAGTCTCCTCTGAACAGTTGATGTTGAGATGTGTCTGTTACTTGAACTCTGAAGCATTTATTTAGGCTGCAATTTCTGAGGTGCGGTTAACTCTAAATGAACTTACCCTCTGCAGCAGAGGTAACTCTGGGTCTTCCTTTCCTGTGGCGGTCCTCATGGGAGCCAGTTTCATCATAGTGCTTGATGGTTTTTGTGACTGCACTTGAAGAAACGTTCAAAGTTCTTGACATTTTCCGGAGTGACTAACCTTCATGTCTTAAAGTAATTGTAGCTGTTCTTGCCATAATATGGACTTGGTCTTTTACCAAATAGGACCATCTTCTGTAAACCTACCTTGTCACAATACAACTGATTGGCTCAAATGCATTAAGAAGGAAAGAAATTACACAAATGAACTATTTCAAGGCACACCTGTTCCAGGTGACTACCTTATGAAGCTGGTTGAGAGAATGCCAATAGTGTGCAAAGCTGTCATCAAGGCAAAGGGTTGCTACTTTGAAGAATCTCAAATATAAAATATATTTAGATTTGTTTAACACTTTTTTGGTTATTACATGATTCCATATGTGTTATGTCATAGTTCTGATGTCTTCACTATTATTCTACAATGTAGAAAAAATAAAGAAAAACCCTTGAATGAGTAGGTGTGTCCAAACTTTTGACTGGTACTGTAAGAGTATTTTTGTGTATCAAATTGTTCTCACAGTAGTTTTGATGTGGGTTTGAATGGTTGCAGAATGAGCTGGTCTTCACAGACATCATCAAGCTGTCGTTGGCGGGAGCTGTGTCAGAAGGACCAGAAGGCGTGCAACTTCCCATCATGGGTAAGACCTGTCATCAACTGATGCATCATTTCAACACTGTTTGATACCTGTTAGGATCATTGAAATATTTTGACAATGTTTGTCGTCCCGCAGCTTGTGGAACATCCTTCGACTTCCACAAACAGATTGACTACCTCTTCCTGGTTGGCACGGAGGAGGGCAAGATTCACAAGGTGAGAAGACATTAAAACATGGTCCCCAGTCATGTATCCCCCACTGACTATTGCTGTGTTCAGCCACTCCAAAACGTTTACTTATTTTACGGCAACTTAATGAGATATGAATTGTCTTGGGTGTCCTGACCGTCTGCTAGTTGCTCGTCTGAGGAATCAAATGGAGTCTTGTTCTGTTGTGTTTGTAGTGTGGTGTGTGATATCCTGCTTGGCCACAGAAGCAATGCCTTCTCCTTGTCTCTCAGAGAGTGAGGAAGTTCTCTCATTAGCACTAGGCTTTGGGCTTGGCACAGCCTCTTCCCAGCGGGCTGTAAAGCACCACTCTGAAGTGGTGCTTTACCTCTATCTCCGCTCTCAACGGTGCAGCCCTACAACTTGTTTAGTGGTTTTTCGGGGGCTCAGAGGGAAGGCTTTTTCGAATGCTAAATTTAAGAAGAGGAGTAGTCACGGCGATTGGCATAATTTAAACACTGTTTTTTTTTAAAAATTAAAAAATGTTTTACTGTATTTGTCAGTCTATGCTAGGCTTGTTAGTCTAGGAAAGGCTTGTCAGTCTAGGCTGGCGCTCTGGGAGGCCCTCTCACGCGGTGCTAAGCATTTAATGAGAGCCAAAATGAGGGCAGAGCCTCCAAACCTCTCCCAGATTTGCTCATTAACAGCAGACAGCTGTAGTTTTTGGCTGGCGTCCATCCTCATTTGGCCTTCTCACACAAGTGTCTATCCAGCAGTGGTGCAAAGAGACACGCTACTGTGAGGTTCTGAACACATTCCACACACACTGAAGCAGAGTTCTACAGGGGATCTTTTTTTTTGCCTCAATCTAGACGGGATGACGGATTCAATAAGGTTCCATCGCTCTCAGCTACAGCTTTGAGACAGATTGACTCAATCTCACACACACAGACAAACGCCTTTTAGAAGCCCCTTCTGCCACAGCCACGCAGAGCCTCAAGTGACAGGCAGCTCAGTATACTCTCTCTAAAGGCTATGCTAATTGTGAGCCTTAGCCCACTGTGTTAGCTAGCTAGCTCCCTGCAATGTTATGGTTCGGGAAGCGCACATGCTAATGAAGGGTTTTGGCTGATTGCGAGCTCGCTGTAGCAGTGTGTCATCAAAGGCCCATTCTGATTTTCCAGATCTTGCTGACTGTGCAAGCTCATTAGTGTCTCTTCAGTGTCTCGTTGTTGTGGCGTTTTTGCAACATCGGGTGGGAGATGGTTTCATCACACACATGCACTGGGGTCTAAGTCACAATAAACCTACAGTATTTAGTGTTTAATATGCCTACATGAAGGGTTTTTGAAAACTCTACATTACATTGTAATGAAGGCCTTTTATGTTGTACAACAGGGGTTCCAAAACGTTTTCTCCCAGGCCCCCCTTACAGCATTGGAGAACATCCTGCCACGTTTATCTCTATGGGCATAAGCACTGTAAACAAATGTAGGTTTTAAAGCTTATTTCCTGCAATTCTACACATTTTGTCATGAGGTGCAGAGAATTTTCAGTTTTAAAGCAAATTTTCTTGCAATTCTATACATTTTGCCATGTCTAATGTGTATGCATGTGATATTTGGGTGACACAAACATTACAACAAAATCTATGGGCAAAAAAAACAAGCTAAAAAAATGTTAGCTGACATGGGCAAGTTGATCTGGACATTTCTGACAAGTTGTAAATAGCTCTCTAAGGTATGCAATGACTGACATGACAAGAGAATTATACTAGTGCATTCTACTATTACAACTTTCAAGAGTAAGTTGAAAGCCGCGCCCCGCCCCACAGTTTGGGAACCACTGTTGTAGAAGATGCTAAGACGTTCATCAGGCTCATGATCGTGTGCTCTATATCAGGATAAAATTGAGAGAAAAGATCATAGGTGGCACAGGAGTTTCAAGTTTGGGGAAACTATCTTTTCACCCCCCAAAAAATCACCTTTAAGATAAAGCATGCATCTATCATCCCATTTGCAGACTAACGTAAAATAGCCTACTATTTCTAATGTGATGAGAAGATTGAATAGTCATAAATTAGGATTATAATATAACTAAATATTTGCAAAATAATTAGGTTCTGAACAATGCTTTTTTCTCTCCTTTGCACAGATTCAGAGCTCAGCCCTAGCTAGAGGATTTTTGGGGGGGTTCCGGAATACATTTTTTCATTTTAGAAACACATTTCATGCAATTCTACGACACTTTACATGACTGCCGACATATTAACAGAATCCTAATCTTTAACA
The DNA here is from genome assembly GCF_016432855.1 of Salvelinus namaycush. Taxonomy (NCBI): domain Eukaryota; kingdom Metazoa; phylum Chordata; class Actinopteri; order Salmoniformes; family Salmonidae; genus Salvelinus; species Salvelinus namaycush. The sequence goes on from NC_052308.1 coordinate 36,518,129, forward strand.
AAAATGACAGGGTAGCCTGCTCTGCTGACAAACTGACAACAATAAAAACAACCTTGTCTTGAATGCAACCATATTGTACAATATGACGTCCATCTAGCCTGGAGGAGGAAATTATATTATCCTAAAATGACTTTCCAGTGGCACTGACTCACACAACGAATGATAAAGACAGTGAATATGTTCTCCACTAGTGCTAATACGATGGGCAATAAGCCTACTGTTTCGTTCAATTTAAGAATTGAGAATTTTTGTAACTAAAGACAGATTATAGCTTTTACTCTCTTTTCTCTTTAGTGTTTGTCCCGCGATTGTATTTTGAAATATTGCGATAGCCCTAGGACTATTTTAGATGCATTTCACTGACAGCCGCACTCAACAAACAGCTATGCACTTGTGATTTAAAACAATCCACAGCTATTTCTTAAAAGAAGCTAATGACCCTCTGTGGATAAATCATGCTCTCTGGTGTAGTAATTTGAATGATTTAAAAAAGTTATTTGTATCATTTATATTATAATTTTATTTATTTATTCATAGATAGGATTAATTATAGCTAGCTCCTTGTCTCCTCCTTGTTAGCTCTAGCTAGCTCCTTGTCTGTGACACTTTTTGATTCATGCAAACTCGCACAAATACACACACACCCACACACACAGCTATGCGTGTGATATCAGTTCCAATCTGTCACCTCTTGTTGGAAAACAGCCAACTCCGGGAGCTCTTGGGAAAAATGTAATATCTCTGCTGTGATTTATTCACTACATATCCCCTTATATAACAACCCCACTGGGCACAGACATAAGTTCAACGTCTATTTTTATTTACATTTGGTTGAGTTGTCAACTAACACGAAATCAACAAAACATGTCACCATGACATTGGATGTAGGTTAAAAAAATAAAAAATCCCTTACGTTGATGACTTTTTGCAAATCCAATCTGTTTTCCACGTTGATTCAACCTCCTAATAATGAATGTCTTTGTTGAAATGACGTGGAAACAACGTTGATTCAACCTCCTAATAATGAATTTCTTTGTTGAAATGACGTGGAAACAACGTTGATTCAACCTCCTAATAATGAATTTCTTTGTTGAAATGACGTGGAAACAACGTTGATTCAACCAGTTTTGCCCAGTGGGGGACATGCCATTTAGGCCTGGGCTGCATTTTGATTTATCCCTTTAATTTAACTCTGATACTTTCTCTGTGCTTTCACTCCTATCATTCTGTCACCATGCAAATGATGTAGCTTGCAATAATAGTAGAGAGCAAGTTTGGTTCACAGCTACAGTATTATGTCTATCTGGAGTGGTTTATGGGGGAATGTGAGGACTGACTCCATATTATTGCCGTGTCATTTCCAGTGCTCCAAGGCTTACTCCAGCCAATTCCTGGAGACCTACAATGCCCATAACATGGCAGTGGACGCAGTTAAGTGGAACCACTTCCACACCAAGGTCTTTATATCCTGCAGCTCTGATTGGACCGTCAAGATCTGGGACCACACCATCAAGTAAGTCTACTCACCATCACACTATTGTGCCCACCCGAATCAAACTATGCTGTCTCTGATATTTATTTTCACATTGGCCAGCTTAGATTAGAGGAGTAGCTAAATTCAAAAAGGTCTCGCTGTTCCAAATCTATGTCAGGCTATAATTCTGGTTTTAAAATGGCACCTCAAAAACATCAATTTGATCCCTGGGGGCTCTATTTTTGGCTGCCACTAAGGAGGCACAAGTTAGTTTCCAATTTTATGATGTAAAAACTGGCGGCCTGGCATTTTCCAGCTCCAACGTCAGGTTCCGCAGTTTACCTGTCTAACATCAGCTCGATTGCGCTGAGGTGGGAGGGGTGGCAATATCTGAGGCCTGTCCTTAAAAACAAGCACAAAATAGAAAATGTCATAATGCGCTAATTGGAAGTTTTAAGGCCCAAAAAAAGCAGGTCTTAACGGTAACGCATGGATTTTGAGAGCGGATGTGCAGCCTAGCCAGCCATGACGTGCAGTGCACATGGTGATTCTCGTTTTTAGAAATATAAAAAACTATTGGTTTCCCCCCATTTTGTTTCATTTGATTAAATACCAAGCATAGCCTACCCTCCCCTTAATCAAGAGTGGTTTAGCAGCATCACATAGGTTTGTCTTTGTATCCTGGCCATTAGCCAAAAGTAGCCTATGAATAAAGGGGTTTTAAATGGTCTACTGAGTGCTTCAGTTCACATACCTGCATTTCACTTGTTCAAGTAGGCATCCATCTCCATTTTCAAAGAGCGCCCCTCGCTCGATTACCAATGACACGTACTTCCAAACTATTCAGTCCTCCGGTAATGCCATATCAATGGGCAATTTTTTGGAGAATCAGTCTCGCACTTAGGCAACGATACAATTGACAGGAGCCAAGTATTTTGTAGACGTGCAAATGTTATACGTAAAGACATTTAGGCCTACTTGTGCACACAGTGCCATGGAATGAGAAAGTGATTTATGACATCATGCTTCTGACCCAATCCTATTTAGAAATATTGTTGTTGGTTTAAAAAACAGATTGATTGTTTTTTGTTGAATTTGATTAAAAACCAAACATATTAGAAAGATTCACCTTCCATGGGTTTATGGTGAGAACGTACTGTACATGGCTCGAATGCAATTTTGTCTACTATTTCTGGAGATGTGCAAATGTGGTCTGTAAGATTATTCTATGATGTTTATAAAACATTACATTTGCGGGCAGTATAACGGTGAGTGGACATTCCCCCTTTCTCTTTATATTGGATCTTAATACAGCTCCTGTCAAAAGTTTGGATGTGTGTAAAACCCTCAATAGTCTAAGTTGCCTTGTCTGTATTATACGCCTACCGGGAGCAATTATGGTTCCTGGAACTGTATTTAGACATAGCCTATTTTAAAACAAGTTGTTGTTTTGTTTTTATAAGAATTTGATTAGAATGATGCACATTTTTTTCAGGCCTTATCAATAGCCTAGTGATTTTAACCATGCATATTGACTACGTCTGGCATGTCCAGACTGTATTTACAGTTCGCCTAGCACATATATCAGTGTACAGTAAATGCTATGGCCTATGTTTAACAAATCAAATCAAAAATACATTTTCACATGCGCCGAATACAACAGGTACCTTACCGTGAAATGCAGGGGGTACATGTACTGAGTCAATGTGTGGGGGTACAGGTTACTCGAGGTAATTGAAGTAGTACAGTATGTACTGTAGGTAGGGGTAAAGTGACTATGCATAGATAATAAACAGCGAGTAGCAGCAGCGTATAAAAGGGAGTCAATGCAAATAGTCCGGATAGCCATGTGATTAACTGTTTAGCAGTGTACACTGAAAAAATATATAAACGCCACATGTAACAATTTCACAGATTTTACTGAGTTACAGTTCATAATGGAAATCAGCCAATTGAAATAAATTCATTAGGCCCTAATATATGGATTTCACGTGACTGGGAATACAGATATACAGTACCAGTCAAAAGTTTGGACACCTACTCATTCAAGGGTTTTTCTTTATTTTTACTATTTTCTACATTGTAGAAAACAAAATATATTTTATACTTGAGATTCTTCAAAGTAGCCACCCTTTGCTTTGATGACAGCTTTGCACACTCTTGGCATTCTCTCAACCAGCTTCATGAAGTTGTCACCTGGAATGCATTTCAATTAACAGGTGTGTCTTGTTAATGTGTTTAAAATCAAATCAAATCAAATTGTATTAGTCACATGCGCCAAATACCAAAGATGTAGACCTTACAGTGAAATGCTTACTTAAAGGCCCTAACCAACAATGCAGTTTAAAAAATATGAATAAGTACAAGTAATTAAAGAGTAGCAGGAAAACAACAAAAGTGAGACTATATACAGGGGGTACCGGTACAGAGTCAATGTGCGTGGGCACCGGTTAGTCGTGGTAATTGAGGTAATATGTATATGAAGGTAGAGTTATTAAAGTGACTATGCATAGATAATAACAGTGGGGGGGGGGGCAATGCAAATAGTCTGGGTAGCCATTTGATTAGATGTTCAGGAGTCTTATGGCTTGAGGGAAGAGGCTGTTTAGAAGCTTCTTGAACCTAGACTTAGCGCTTGCCGTGCGGTAGCAGAGAGAACAGTCTATGACTAGGGTGGCTGTAGTCTTTGACAATTTTTAGGGCCTTTCTCTGACACCGCCTGGTATAGAGGTCCTGGATGGCAGAAAGCTTGGCCCCAGTGATGTACTGGGCTGTAGTGCCTTGCGGCCGGAACCCGGGCAGTTGCCATACCAGGCAGTGATGCAACCAGTCAGGATGCTCTCGATGGTGCAGCTGTAGAACCTTTTGAGGATCTGAGGACCCATGCCAAATCTTTTCAGTCTCCTGAGGGGGAATAGGTTTTGTCATGCCCTCTTCATGACTGTCTTGGTGTGCTTGGACCATGATAGTTTGTTGGTTATGTGGACACCAAGGAACTTGAAGCTCTCAACCTGCTCCACTACAGCCCCGTCGATGAGAATGGGGGCGTGCTTGGTCCTCCTTTTCCTGTAGTCCACAATCATCTCCTTTGTCTTGATCACGTTGAGGGAGAGGTTGTTGTCCTGGCATCACACTGCCAGGTCTCTGACCTCCCTATAGGCTGCCTCGTTGTTGTCTGTGATCAGGCCTACCACTGTTGTGTCATTGGCAAACTTAATGATGATGTTGGAGTCGTGCCTGGCTGTGCAGTCATGAGTGAACAGGGAGTACAGGAGGGGACTGAGCACACACCCCTGAGGGGCCCCTGTGTTGAGGATCAGCGTGGCAGATGTTTTGTTACCTACCCATACCACCTGGGGGCGGCCCGTCAGGAAGTCCAGGATCCAGTTGCAGACGGAGAGGTGTTTAGTCCCAGGGTCCTTAGCATATTGATGAGCTTTGACGGCACTATGATGTTGAACGCTGAGCTGTAGTCAATGAATAGCATTCTCACATAGGTGTTCCTTTTGTCCAGGCGGGAAAGGGCAGTGTGGAGTGCAATAGAGATGGCATCATCTGTGGATCTGTTAGGACGGTATGCAAATTGGAGTGGGTCTGCACTGGGCAGCTCTCGGCTGTGCTTCCGTTTGTAGTCTGTAATGGTTTGCAAGCCCTGCCACATCTGATGAGCGTCAGAGCCGGTGTAGTACAATTAGATCTTAGTCCTGTATTGACACTTTGCCTGTTTGATGGTTCGTGGGAGGACATAGCGGGATTTCCTATAAGCTTCCGGGTTAGAGTCCCGCTCCTTGAAAGCGGTAGCTTTAGCCTTTAGCTCAGTGCGGATGTTGCCTGTAATCCATGGCTTCTGGTTGGGGTATGTACGTATAGTCACTGTGGGGACGACGTCATCGATGCACTTATTGATGAAGCCAATGACTGGTGTACTCCTCAATGCCATCAGAAGAATCCCGGAACATATTCTAGTCTGTGCTAGCGAAACAGTCCTGTAGCATAGCATCTGCTTCATCTGACCACTTTTTTATTGACCAAGTCACTGGTGTTCCTGCTTTAATTTTTGCTTGTAAGCAGAAATCAGGAGGATAGAATTATGGTCAGATTTGCCAAATGGAGGGTGAGGGAGAGCTTTGTACACGTCTCTGTGTGTGGGGTAAAGGTGGTCTATAGTTTTTTTTTTTAGCACATTTAACATGCTGATAGAAATTTGGTAAAACGGATTTAAGTTTCCCTGCATTAAAGTCCCCGGCCACTAGGAGTGCTGCCTCTGGATGAGCGTTTTTTGCTTATGGCGGAATACAGCTCATTGAGTGTGTCCTCAGTGCCAGCATCGGTCTGTGGTGGTATGTAGACAGCTATGAAAAATACAGATGAAATCTCTCTAGGTAGATAGTGTGGTCAGCTTATCATGGGATACTCTACCTCAGGCGAGCAAAACCTAGAGACTTCCTTGGATATCGTGCACCAGCTGTTGTTTACAAATATACAAAGTCCGCCCCCCCTTGTCTTACCAGACGCCACTGTTCTATCCTGCCGATACAGCGTATAACTAGCCAGCTGTATGTTGATAATGTCGTCGTTTAGCCACGACTCCATGAAGCATAATATATTACAGTTTTTAATGTCCCGTTGGTAGTTTAATCTTCCTCGTAGGTCATCAAATTTAATTTTCCAATGATTACATGTTAGCTAGTAGAACAGAAGGCAGTGTGGGTTTATTCGATCGCATATGAATTCTCAGAAGGCAGCTCGACCTCCGTCCTCTTTTTCTCCTTCTTCTCTTCACGCAAATAACGGGGATTTGGGCCTGTTCCCGGGAAAGCAGTATGTCCTTAACGTCAGGCTCGTTGGACTCGTTAAAGGGGGAAAAAAGCTTCTGCCAGTTTGTGGCGAGTAATCGCTGTTCTGATGTCCAGAAGTTATTTTCGGTCATAAGAGACGGTAGCAGCAACATTATGTACAGAATAAGTGAACAAATAAGTTACAAACAACGCAAAAAATGAACAAAAAAACACAGTTGGTTAGGAGCACGTAAAACATCAGCCATCTTCTCCGGTGCCATGAGCCAATCAGTTGTGTTGGGACAAGGTAGGGGTGGAATAGCCCTATTTGGTAAAAAAACAAGTCCATATTATGGCAAGAACAGCTCAAATAAGCAAAGAGAAACGACAGTCCATCATTTCTGTAAGGCATGAAGGTCAGTCAATCTGGAAAATGTCAAGAACTTTGAAAGTTACTTCAAGTGCAGTCGCAAAAACCATCAAGCACTATGATGAAACTGGCTCTCATGAGGACTGCCACAGGAAATGAAGACCCATTATTACCTCTGCTGAAGAGGATAAGTTCATTAGAGTTAACCGCACCTCAGAAATTGCAGCCCAAATAAGTTCTTCACAGAGTTCAAGTAACAGACACATCTCAACATCAACTGTTCAGAGGAGATTGCGTGAATCAGGCCTTCATGGTCGAATTGCTGCAAAGAAACCACTACTAAAGGACACCGATAAGAAGAAGAGACTTGCTTGGTCCAAGAAACACGATCAATGGACATTAGACCAGTGGACATCTATCCTTTGGTCCAAATTTGAGATTTTTGGTTCCAACCGCAGTGTCTTTGTTAGACGCAGTGTAGGTGAACAGATGATCTCCGCATGTGTGGTTCCCGCCGTGAAGCATGGAGGAGGAGGTGTGATGGTGTGGGGGTGCTTTGCTGGTGACACTGTCAGTGATTTATTTAGAGGCACACTTAACCAGCATGGCTATCACAGCATTCTGGAGCGATACGCCATCCTGCCTGGTTTGTGCTTAGTGAGACTATCATTTGTTTTTCAACAGGACAATGACCCAAAACACACCTCCAGGTTGTGTAAGGGCTACTTGACCAAGGATAGTGAGCTGCTGCTTCAGATGGCCTGGCCTCCACAGTCACTCGACCTCAACCCAGTTTAGATGGTTTGGGATGAGTTGGACCGCATAGTGAAGGAAAAGCAGCCAAAAAGTGCTCAGCATATGTGGGAACTCCTTCAAGACTGTTGGAAAAGCATTCCAGGTGAAGCTGGTTGAGAGAATGCCAAGATTGTGCAAAGCTGCCATCAAGGCAAAGGCTGGCTACTTTGAAGAATATAAAATGTATTTTTATTTGTTTCACACTTTTTTTGTTACAACATGATTCCATATGTGTTATTTCATAGTGTTGATGTCTTCACTATTATTCTACAATGTAGCAAATAGTAAACATAAAGAAAAACCTTTGAATGAGTAGGTGTGTCTAAACTTTTGACTGGTACTGTATTTATATACTGTTTCCTGATCTTTGTTATATCCCTCATATATAGGACAGACACTTCAGAACAAACTTCCTTTAGATTTTTTGGGGGGGGACTATCTGTTGTTCCATGCAGTGAATCTGTTATTTAATGCGTTTGTATGGGCTATTAGCAGTAAGGCCAAATAACACTTTTCATAAAATAATTGTTTTATGTATTTTTTTGATACTTCAAGGGGTCTTAAAATTCTAAATCAAATAGCAAAATGATCCTTGGTATGACCTTCTTAAAATAATTCCATACAGCTTAGTAGATATTTATCTTTCAAAATACATATATTGAAATATATATTTCTTCCCGTATGGGTTTAGTCATGGTACATTGCGTTAGGTTTGTTAAAATAGAACCCTGGGTCTTATTTCAACTTTCACCCAACCATTATATGATACTACAAATTGTGAAAACTATTCCAAGATTTTCAACCATATCCATCACTTTTCTCACCCCCTTTCTGGAAACAATGTAATTTGCCTGCCAGATTATTTGACAAATCCAATTAGATATTTACATAAGATATAATTTCATACTGAACAATAATCATAATTATCTAATCGCTTTCCATGAAGTCCACATTTATGGCTAGCATTTTGCTACACCACAAGCATTTTGCTACAACCGCGATAACAGCTGCTAAACACGTGCATGTAACCAATACATTTTGATTTGATTTTGGCTATAAACAGAACTACCAATAGAGGGCTTGAACACATCGAAACACACGTATGCTCAGTGATTTTCAACTGGTTCTCAACTGACCTCAGTGTTATCAAGACTGTTCATTATGTTGATCATTATCACTGAGATATTGACTGTGCCTGCTTTCGTCTTTTGTGTTAGGGCAGACTGTTGGTGTTATAGTACTTGTATGTATCACTACACAATCATTAGTTTAGCACCTATCTCCGACCTGCCATTGAACCCACCAATGATATCACATCTTTAATCAAGTTGAAAGGGGTTTGACAACAACAGAATACTTTTTCAGAAATTGATTCTACATTGTTTAGGGAGCATGGTGAAGGAGCCACTTATTTAGTTCAGCAGTAGTTGAACAGTAGTCCCTCTGCACACTTAAATGGTAATTTGAATAATAATCAATCATGTGGATTGGTTAGGTCGGAACTACTTTTTCCTGTTGATACAAGCCCTTGTAACTCCATCTATCTGAATGGGTTGTGAGTGATGAGTCATGCGTCTCAGATCAGATCTAGCCTGAGTCACAAAATGTCAGAAGTGGTGTTACAGATTTCTCTGCAGGTTACAGAAATCAGGACTTCAGCCTGGCAGCCTGTGATAAACTAATAATATCATTCAGCTTACCCCGCACTCTCTTGACATCCTAGCTTCTTTCAGTGGCTTCATGTGCTATCTGTCTGTTTATCCACATAGAATAACTATCCTACAGTTCACAAAGCAGTCTCACCATTGGGAGCAATAACAGTCACTGTTCATGTCTCCTTCCTTTTCTTTGGAAAGAATGGAATATAAGATACTGCAGTTCACACACTTTCTAACTTATCATCCTGGATCCCATTCCCCGCTCTGGCTCATCTCTCTAGACGCTGAAGACCTCACAGGAGGAATATAATACACTGACAGGAAGGAGAGGATATCTTTGGTGGGATAAGAGGAGGGCGCAGGTTGCATTTACTCATCGGCTCGACCCAATGGAGTCTATGTAGCCTGAAGAGGTGCTATTGATTTTTATTTTCAAGCCCTCTCTCTCTCTTTCTTTTTCTCTCTCGGGAAGAGTAATGTCTGTCTTCGTCTTTTTCACTCTTTACTCTCTAACTTTTTACTTGAACTTATGATGAACAAGTAATGTGACCTGCTTTTACAAAAGTTTAGAGAAGGTGTCTATGATGTCTTGTTTTCTGCTATCTTTAAGGTAAATAAAGTAATCTTGACTTTATAGTATTAGTATTTGTATCCATTACGGAGTCCTTATACTTCAGTGTCCATGTCTCTGTAGGACCCCAATGTTCACCTTTGACCTGAACGCCTCTGTGGGAGATGTGGCATGGTCTCCTTACTCCTCCACTGTCTTCGCTGCAGTCACCACTGATGGCAAGGTATGTAACCAATTAGAGGCAAAGAGACCAAGGCATGTCCTCTCACTCAAAGTTGTTTTTATGAAACTCCATCAAGGCCAATGTAGTCAAAACGTTGTTAACTAGCAAAAGCTTAAATAACTTTTTTGAGGAGCAGCAAACGGTGAATGGACTGTCTGTCTATCTATCTTAATTTCTTTCGAAAAATATGTTTAACACAATGACTCTTATATGGCTAAGAGGTAACAACCAACTTATATTACAAGGGTATCCCCTACTGAAGACATCAAAAATAAAGAAATCAATAAGCATTGCCAATGCAGGTTTGATGGAGTCCGTCCCAGAGTAATTTGTACTACAGCACTCTCCAAGTATTTTGTTCTGTTTATCTCGGTGTCTGTTGTTAGCGCGCCAGCCAGCTGTTGTCGTTGGTCTACTGACGTGATTGGTCTTCAGTGGCTTGGCCGGTCCATTGATGCAGGAGTAGCTGTGGAGGTTGTCATCTCTCTGGCCTGCCTGGGAGTTCATCACATACTCCTGTCTCTCTCTCTGTCTTTCTGTCTCTCTGTCTCTCTTTCTATTTCGCCTGTCATGTGAAATTAAGGAAATTAGTGCTGATGAACAATGTGACGAAGCGCTATGAACCATCTGCTCTGTCACTGTCTGCAAACAGACAGATTAGAAAACTCTGCGGTGTGCATGGTGTCTGATATGGCTGAAAACTGAGTCCTGTACTCCAGGGGTTTGGGCCTCCCAAGTCCACCACAGACAGGGAATGATATGGTTCACTGATAAAGACAGTCAAAAGGATGCAATAGCCTACATAAAAAATCTGGGCTAATTCACAAAACATGTATCCAGAAAATACTCAACACAAACACAACAATAGCCTCAATAATGGCAAATAATTACTGAAATCCAGTTACCTCAACATTTGCTGGATAAATAGTTACTGTAGAAATGGAAAAGGCCATATTCACGTAACCAAAGAGATACCTTCCATTAACACTATACGTTTATCTCATTCTCAGCAATGCCAAATGAAATACATTAACAGTCATAACAACACAATTATTATTGAAAGGAATTACACTCATTTATATTCCCTAGATTCAACGATAAAGAAGAATAGAGACTTCCCAATTGTATGATATTACCAGTTATTTACCTGTTTTGTATCTAACCCAGTTCCTAGTTGCTAGAAAACTTTGTATGGCATAGCCTAGATTTTGTTTTTCAAGCAGTTCCACAGCAACATCAGTTTCTAAGGAGACCAGAATATGAAGTATTCTTGGTTAAGGTTGAAACTGTCAAAATACAACCATTCGTTTTTTGTCTTATACAGTACCACTTGTCTAATGACTGCTACAATTTGTATCATTTGGATTATATTTACAGTCATTCATAGTTGTCTCATTGAGATGAAAAATCCCTATTATAAGTGATAGCAAGCCTAGAGGTCAACGGCACCCCTTCTTCAGAATGTCACCGCTGGCTGTGTGGACTGCTTGCTTCGTCACTCCCGCTAATGACCAAAATACTCCCTCTACACTGTGATGTGGTATTTGTTGTTATTGTGTGTGTGTGTGTGTGTGTGTGTGTGTGTGTGTGTGTGTGTGTGTGTGTGTGTGTGTGTGTGTGTGTGTGTGTGTGTGTGTGTGTGTGTGTGTGTGTGTGTGTGTGTGTGTGTGTGTGTGTTGACATGTATTTACTGATGAATGGACCAATCTGCAGCGATGCTAAATGTCAGGAGAGGCAAGCTTTTCCTGTCAGGGTCATTTGAATAACAAGACATCACGCACACACACACACATTCTCTCAGTGTTGCGCAAACACTGGTACGTACACCAGATGGTCCGAGTTGCATCCCCACTGAGAATCTCTCTCTCTTGCCTTGCTGATTTGGTTTGTCACTCAGAGGTTCCCAGCTGGAATAGATGAGGATGGAACAACATGCGCAACTCAATTTATTTAGAGAATATCTCATATATTTTTCTATACAAAACAGTATGAGTCAGCTTTCACACTCATTCCAAAAGGCAGCCGGTTCAACCATATTTCTGTTCTCCACCATCCCACATTGTATTGCTTTTCAGGTTTGACCAAATGACTCCCCTTGCATTTGCATGCGATAATCTCCCGAACTTTCTATATATTTGTTACTTTTTTCCCTCAGGTTCATACCTTTGACCTTAGCATCAACAAATATGAGGCCATCTGCCAGCAGCCGGTGGTGGCCAAGAAAAAGACTAAGCTGACTCACATTGAGTTTAACCCCGTCTACCCCATCATCATCGTGGGAGACGACCGAGGATATGTCACCAGCCTCAAGCTCTCGCCTAACCTGCGCAAAAAACCCAAGGTAAGAGCCTAAAGAGCCCAGCAGCGCTGGAGCTGTGTCAGCAACTCTTAGCATGGTAATTTGGTATGTTAAAAAAGCAGCCTTTCTTTGTTGGAACGGTGTGAGCGTACCCCAACGAGAGAATGGTCTAGGTGTGTACCAGTCATTTAAAAACATGAATTTAAGTAAACCGTTGATTGGCCAGCTCATCCTCCATGAGGAAATAGCAGGCTTTTTTTAAACAGTTTGTTTGAGATATTGAGATACAAGTTTGAGGTTTTTGAAGTGTTTTGTTTCTCTAATTTATGCTTTGGCCACAAATACAGGTATATTGTGAGTCAATAACATTATTTGGGTATATGTTAACAGAATATTAACTTTTAAAAGTGAGATTTTCACTGGACAGTTAGTTTAACAATCAAGCGCTAGTTTACCAAGGATACTTTTATGTGTTGCGTTAACAGGAGGCCATGGCACCATATTGCCTATATTAGTATTTTGGACCAGAAGTAGTGCAGTATATATGGGAATAGGGTGCCATTCAGGATACTTTAGATCTTTAGACCCATTTTCAGAAAGAAAAGCTAGCTCACAGTGCTACTGATGATTAAAAAACGATTAGATAAGCAGTGCTCTAATGATGAGCAGTAGTTAAGTGTTTACTGATTTCAACAAAGCGAGATGAGTTTTTTTCCCTCCTTGGAAACAAGAAGATGCCGTTTCTTCACTTCCTGATGACGTGACCTCACTGGGCCGGCCATCGATCGGGGACTAAATTGTTCATTGCCAGCCGCTGCGGAGCTTATTGAAAGTATCACTCAATTGTACATTTATGTGAGCCGGCCCTTGTCACATGCAGTTCTCATAAAGGAAAAACCTAATTTATAATCATTGGTGTGTCTAGCTGCCATAAAACACCATTGATTGAAGGCCTTTGTGCATATGTTTATTTTCACCTCTAGAGGCTCAAGCGAAAATGGATTGAGTGATATTTTATTACAGTATCGGATTGTTTGTGGCAGATATCCATTTGAGGGCAGAGCGTTCGGTCTTTTAAGGTGCTCATGTTCATTTTCATACTCTCCGTATTAATTCTTTGATAGTTGAGTAAGGCCACGTATTTTCCAGTCACTTATAATTTCATGTCATGCTGACGCATGGCCTTTCTTCAAGGAACACACTTGTTTGCATCTCAGTGCTACAATGAGACAGCAAAATGACTTCCAAAGCCAAATGCTTCTAATTGGCATCAACAATGCTCCGATAGAAGAGCAGAGTATACTAAATGACAAATCACATTTCAGGGGGCGCGCGGTTATCGTGACAAAAATGGTCAAAGATGATTCACTTCCTTCGTAGCTTAAAATGACTACACTCTGCTAGCGTCATTGGTGTACTACTTGTACATTCTGTGCTTTCATTTGAGTGGGGAAACTTTACTATTCACCTGTGGCTGTATCCCACTCTAGATATGTATCTGGCCTTTGCATTATTCATACAGGTTTGTTGTTGTTCTACACAGCTGGGAAGAGATCAAATGATTCATCATCAGCATTGCCCACACCCAACGCATAATGCAATAAATAACACTGTCATGCTGGCTCTGCTACTCTCTCCTCTAGGCCCCGACACACACACACACACCTCTTTCTTCCCCCTCCTCTCTTTACGCTAAGTGCTTACACATAGGCCTTTGTACAATGTAAACAGTTGATTGAATCACGTGTATAGTATGTGTGGATCAACATGGGACTACCGCTCTCTCTCACCCACTCTGTCCAATTAGCTTTGGTTGCACATCGTGAAGTAGTTGTTTGTTTGTTCATCTGTTTAATTAGATAATCAGTTTCTAAATGATCGTTGTACTGTGGTGAGAATATATATATTCTCCGTTTCAGTTCTTGTTCCCTCTTGAGGGCTCCACTGGAGAACATGGGGGTTAGGGTCCGGGCAATTCACGGAGTAAAACCAATTTGACACGGGAGTCTTCAGCTGTTCCCATCTCATTAGTCACACTCCCGTTGTACCCTCTGATAGTGGTGGCTAATGAGGTGTGGTGTTTATAATCACTGTGCGCTCAGTAACCACAGGCCAAGAGAAGGAGTCTCTGACATAAAGGACAACACGGACATCAGACGTCAAGTCACGGCATATTAATTACACTCATTTTGGGGGTTAGCCGCGGCTGTAGTTCCGGTACACGTCAGAGCATTTAACAGTTGGACTCTGATGTTTCTCAGTGACTAAATGAATCATTAATGGGAATAGTTGGTGTTGATGAGACCCGAGTTCTAAGCCAAGTTATATAGTTGAGGGCAAACATTTGTCTGTCCAACTCCATTCCCAGCACAGCACCCTCCAGATGTTTATTTAGGAGCATTGTGACAACCAGCCTCTCCCCTCCTTCTCCCGTGGCTGTCCAAAGTCACTGACAGTGAAAAAAGACAAAGCCTGCCCAAAACTCAATCTGTTGCCCCAGGACACAGCAGAGCCATCTCTTCCTTTGTCCACTGGCACACCAATGAACCTGTAATGTGTATTCACGGTTACCACCTTCACAACGTTGCAGATAGACATGCAATGTATAGCCTAGAGCTGACATAATACACAGCCTAGCCTATCATCAATGACTGAGATCCATGTAACTTCTACTCCAGCGATTCTCAACTGGTGAACACAAATTTGGGTCGAGAGAGGTTTTGAATGTGTCTGAGTAAAAAAAAATATATATATATATATAGTATATACAGTACCAGTGAAAAGTTTGGACACACCTACTCATTCCAGGGTTTTTATTTATTTTTACTATTTTCTACTTTGTAGAATAATAGTGACGACATGAAAACTATGAAATAACACATATAGAATCATGTAGTAAAGTTTAGACCTCTGGAAATCTGACCTTTGGTCTGATGAGTCCAAATTTGAGATTTTGGTTCTAACCGCCGTGTCTTTGTGAGATGCAGAGTAGGTGAACGGATGACCTCCGCATGTGTGGTTCCCACCGTGAAGCATGGAGGAGGAGGTGTGATGGAGTGGGGGTGCTTTGCTGGTGACACTGTCAGTGATTTATTTAAAATTCAAGGCACACTTAACCAGCATGGCTACCACAGCATTCTGCAGCAATACGCCATCCCATCTGGTTTGCGCTTAGTGGGACTATCATTTGTTTTTCAACAGGACAATGACCCAAAACACACCTCTAGGCTGTGTAAGGGCTATTTGACCAAGGAGAGTGATTGAGGGCTGCATCAGATGAGCTGGCCTCCACAATCCCCCGACCTCAACCCAATTTAGATGGTTTGGAATCAGTTGGACCATAGAGTGAAGGAAAAGTAGCCAACAAGTGCTCAGCATATGTGGGATCTCCTTCAAGACTGTTGGACAAGCATTCCTCATGAAGCTTGTTGAGAGAATGAGTGTGCAAAGCTGTCATCAAGGCAAAGGGTGGCTACTTTGAAGAATCTCAACTACAGTTGAAGTCGGAAGTTTACATACACCTTATCCAAATATATTTAAACTCAATTTTTCACAATTACTGACATTTAATCCAAGTAAAAATTCCCTGTTTTAGGTCAGTTAGGATCACCACTTTATTTCAAGAATTGGAAATGTCAGAATAATGTAGAGAGAATGATTTATTTCAGCTTTTATTTATTTCATCATATTCCCAGTGGGTCAGAAGTTTACATACACTCAATTAGTATTTGCTAGCATTGCCTTTCAATTGTTTAACTTGGGTCAAATGTTTCGGGTAGCCTTCCCACAAGCTTCCCACAATAAATTGGGTGAATTTTGGCCCATTCCTCCTGACAGAGCTGGTGTAACCGAGTCAGGTTTGCAGGCCTCCTTGCTCGAACACGCTTTTTCAGTTCTGCCCACCAATTTTCTATAGGATTGAGGTCAGGGCTTTGTGATGGCCACTCCAATACCTTGACTTTGTTGTCCTTAAGCCATTTTGCCACAACTTTGGAAGTATGCTTGGGGTCATTGTCCATTTGGAAGACCCATTTGCGACCAAGCTTTAACTTCCTGACTGATGTCTTGAGATGTTGCATTAATATATCCACATCATTTTCCTACCTCATGATGCCATCTATTTTGTGAAGTGCACCAGTCCCTCCTGCAGCAACGCACCCCCATGAAGTGATGCTGCCACCCCTGTGCTTCACGGTTGGGATGGTGTTCTTCGGCATGCAAGCCTCCCCCTTTTTCCGTCAAACATAACGATGGTCATTATGGCCAAACAGTTCTATTTACGTTTCATCAAACCAGAGGACTTTTCTCCAAAAAGTACGATCTTTGTCCCCATGTGCAGTTGCAAACCGTAGTCTGGCTTTTTTATGGGGGTTTTGGAGCATTGGCTTCTTCCTTTTTGAGTGGCCTTTCAGGTTATGTTGATATAGGACTCGTTTTACTGTGGATATAGATACTTTTGTACCTGTTTCCTCCAGCATCTTCACAAGGTCCTTTGCTGTTGTTCTGGGATTGATTTGCACTTTTCGCCCCAAAGTACATTCATCTCTAGGAGACAGAACGCATCTTCTTCCTGAGCGGTATGATGGCTGTGTGGTCCCATCGTGTTTATACTTGCGTGCTATTGTTTGTACAGATGAACGTGGTACCTTCAGGTGTTTGGAAATTGCTCCTAAGGATGAATCAGACTTGTGGAGGTCTACAATTTTTTTTCTGATGTCTTGGCTGATTCCTTTTGATTTTCCCATGATGTCAAGCAAAGAGGCACTGAGTTTGAAGGTAGGCCTTGAAATACATCCACAGGTACACCTCCAATTGACTCAAATGATGTCAATTAGCCTATCAGAATCTTCTAAAGCCCTGACATCATTTTTGGAATTTTCTGACCCACTGGAATTGTGATACAGTGAATTATGAGTGTTGGGAAAATTACTTGTGTCATGCTGTCACGCCCTGACCGTAGAGATCCTTTTTTTCTCTATGTTTGTTTGGTCAGGGTGTGACTCGGGTGGGAAATTCTATGTTCTATATTTCTTTGTTTTTGGCCGAGTGTGGTTCCCAGTCAGAGGCAGCTGTCTATCGTTGTCTCTGATTGGGAATCATACTTAGGCAGCCTGTTTTGCCACCTTAGTTGTGGGATGTTGTCTTCGTGTATGCATGTATAGCCTTACGGAGCTTCACGTTCGTTTTTTGTTGTTTATTTTTTTGTTGGCGACATTTAAAAATAAAGAAAAATGTACGCTCACCACGCTGCACCTTGGTCCGGTCATTTTCAAGACGACGCTCGTGACACATGCACAAAATAGATGTCCTAACCGACTTGCCAGAACTATAGTTTGTTAACAAGAAATTTGTGGAGTGGTTGAAAAACAAGTTTTAATGACTCCAACCTAAGTGTATGTAAACTTCCCACTTCAACTGTATATTTTGATTTGTTTAACACTTTTTTGGTTACTACATGATTCCATATGTGTTATTTCATAGTTTTTATGTATTCACTATTATTCTACAAAATAAAGAAAAAAACCTTGAATGAGTAGGTATGTCCAAACTTTTGACTGGTACTGTAAATATATGTGTATATTCGTTTTTTTAAATGAAAACGACTAAACAGTGGTGGAAAAAGTAGCCAATTGTCATTCTTGAGTAAATTTAAAGATACATTAATAGAAAGTGACCCAAGTGTCAAGCCCTGATCTGTTTCACCTGTCTTTGTGATTGTCTCCATCCCCCTCCATCTTCCCCATTATCCCTGTGTATTTATACCTGTGTTCTCTGTTTGTCTGTTGTCAGTTAGTCTTGTTTGTCAAGCTTACCAGCGTTTGTCCTGTCAGCTCCTGTCTTTTCCCAGCCTCTCTTTTTCTCGCCCTCCTTGTCCTGACCCTGAGCCTGCCTGCCGTCCTGTACCTTTGCCTCTGTTGCTATAATAAACGTTGTTACTTCGACACAGTCTGCATCTGGGTCTTACCTTATCCTGATTTCAAGTAAAAGTGAATGTCACCCAGTAAAATAGTATTTGGGTAATAGTCAAAATGTATTTGGTTTTAAATATACTTAAGTATCAAAGTAAATGTAATTGCAAAAATATACTTAAGGATCAAAATTAAAAGTATTAATCATTGCAAATAGCTTATATTAAGCAAACCAGATGGAACAATTTTCTTGTTTTTATTTATTTACGGATAGCCAGGGGCACACTCCAACACTCAGACATAATTTACAAACAAAGCATGTGTTTAGTGAAGCCGCAAAATCTGAGGCAGTAGGGATGATAAGTGCGTGAATTGGACCATTTTCCTGTCCTGCTAAGCATTGAAAATGTAATGAATCATTTGTGTGTCAGGGAAAATGTATGGAGTAATAAGTACATTATTTTCTTTAGGAATGTAGTGAAGTAAAGGTAAAAGTTGTCAAAAATATAAATAGTAAAGTACATATTTTTATTTATTTTTACATATACCCCAAAAAACGATTTATTGTAGTACATTAATGTATTTTCCTTTAGTACTTTACACCACTGTGACTAAAACCAGGAAGAACAAGTGTAGACATGATAATGATCCTATATTTTTTCATATTTAATTTAACATCTTAACAATTTTTCTTCAATCACAGTATTATTAGCAGCGATATTTAGCGGATTTGGTTGATTTTGTGATCACAAACAGTGACCTTAACATTCTTCATAAAAAATATTGGCAAAATTGAATTATTGACAATGAAAAATGTTTGACTGTTGTCATATAATTGGTACGTTTACTATCAATATAGCATCAAAAATAGTTTTCCAGCTTGCATTTTGGCAAAACATTATTCGCAATGTGAATATTGGATTGCGACTGAGACAACCTGGTTAAATTTGGGTTCCGAGGCTAAACCAATTGAGAACCACTGTTCTACAGTATATCTATCTGCATGTCCTGTAATGTTGCACCCTCCTGAACAAGCCCCTGATTTAGGAGCCTATGTGTTATATTAGTCTGCAATGCAGCACTGGGGTCTCATCTATATGCGTAACCTCTCGGCATTGAGAGAAATCCTATTGAAATAGGTAGGACAAGTGCCATGATTTGAAGATCTCTGTCCCATGCATGCCGACAAGATAAGCTCCCCCTCGGTAAAAGCTTTCTAAACAAGGTTATGAATTAAATGTATTTTTTCAAGGCCAGTCAGCTATCTACTCACTGTACCACTGCCTAAATCAAGTCATCCACTACAGCATCAAGTCATCTGTAGCATTTTTGCAAAATATATTTTTGTAGTTTGTGAATATTGCAGCGCTCTGTCACTGAATTTCCATAAATTCAATATTAGACCACCATGTTAAACTGCTGTGTGTGTGTGTGAAGGTCTCTGTGCTATAACACTCTGCAGCCCAGCCCTGTGTGCTTTGAGGATCCCTATAATATAGTATAGTGATGTTGTATGAGGGGTGGAGCAGGCAGCAGGAACAGGAATGGGCTGGGTGGAGAAAGATGAATCTCACTCCACTACTTATCATCTCTGCCCATTCAGCTTTCTCTCTCTCTCCCATATCTATCAGATATGATAAAATGCCTTAAACAGAGAGAGGGGGCATATTTAAACAGATAGGGGAATATTTTAATAATTGCACCAATTAAGATACTATGTCCGGTCTGCCCACCTGTCCTCGCACTTCTACCTTGCAACTTCTAGAAACAGCATTAGTGTTTTTCAAGAGTGTTAAAGCACTCTGTGCATGACATGTACCGCAATGCATGTTGGATTGAATCATACCCTTCCTTAGTCCTTACCAGTTAGCAAGGTTGGGCAATGACCGCTGAAAATAACCAGCGCTCTCAAGTAAATAATCCAAAGGATGTTAATTCGGTTAAAGTCTCACCCCCGGATACACAGTGTTCCATCAGCTAGGTCGGTAACCATAGTGATGATCTCAGATAAGGAGGAGGTACTTGATGTCCTCCCAGGGAGAAAGGATGAACCTCCAGAACAGCATGGGAGAAGTGCCAGGTGGCCACATTACCACCGGACACCATGTTGGACCGCTTCCTTTACCTCTTGTTGGCCACGTTTGAAGTCAACAATGGATGAGTTTTAACTGCCAATAACACATTCCATATTGGAAGTTGCACGCTCTGCAAGTCTGCCTTTTTCTAATTTCTTAGTCTCCGGAAAGAAAGGCTTTTATTGGATTGCATTTCTCCAGGTCTTTTATCTTGTCTTTGTTTATCATCCCTTCCTTCCCAGCTTGTTTTCAGTGTATGTTTTTCTTCATTAAGGTCAAGTTGTTTCCCCTCCGGTATTTGACATGTGTGCTACTGTGTCTCTCACCAGGAGAAGAAGGGTCAGGAGCTGCCCAAGGGGCCTGAGGTGGAGATCGCCAAGATGGAGAAGCTGCTGAGTTTACTGCGGGAGCCAGAGAACAGCAATGCTTAGAAACTATGACAACACCATGCAGGACTGTAGTCGCCCACTATTTTTACTACTGCACTCCAGTTATAAACCCACCACCATTCATGCCTTATTCCTACTGTCTTATGTCTTCTAAACCTACGATACTAAAGCCACCGTTCCTTCCCATGTTGAAGTACAGTGCTGTCTATTGAATCTGCAATCTAGCCTACTGTTTTTCTCACTCTTGCGCTGTGCACTATACTAAACATATAGATAGTCATTGTGCAACCAGCAAAGTCTCCTTTACCTGATGCGGCAAAACCACTCAAGCTTTGGGATATATTTTTTTTGTTTTGGAAAACAAAGAAGCTCAGTTTGTTTGGAAATATTCATAAAAAATATTTATCATTCCAATGTCTGGCACGTCTTGTTATTTTTGTTGTGAAGGGGAAGAGATGCTATGTCCTCGTCAGAACAAGTCACATAATAGGAGTTGTAGGAGTGCTGTCCTACAACAATGTGTGGGCTGTCATTGACACTGTACCAAAGGAGGTTAGTACTGAGAGGACCACATTTTAAGAGGACAAAGCGAACAAAGCCTCTAAGCTCCTTACATAACACTTGGTATGCTTCGCTCACAGACCACTGCTATGTATGAGTGACCATGACGCACCCTCCACACAGACCACTGCTATGTATGAGTGACCATGACACACACTCCACACAGCCCGCTGTTGCCGTCAATACACACAGGCTTGTTTTTCTTCGCAAGAAAATGTCTGAAATGAGAAGCATTTAGAAGCTTTGCAGAAGTCCAGTCCTTCGGAGAAGTCTGGTCCAGTCCTCAGACACTCAAGGTTCTAGCCTCTTTGACTCCACATGAATTAACCTTGTGTTAAACCATGTGTCTTTGACCTCACTAGGTTGTGCGTGTGTGTGTGTATAACACATTTATGCCTGCATTTCGTTATGCATGTCAGTACTATCAAGGACCAAGAAGATCAAAACGGACTATAGTTGAGTTATTGATGCCAACTTGTCTCTGAGACACATTTTTAACTGTTACAGGTTGTTTCATTCATTCCGCTGCTGAATTTAAGAGGAATAGTTATACTTTGATTTTTAAGAGGGCCAGTGAGTGTTGTCTGCTAGCCAGTTGGCTAGTAGAGATCAGTCTATTCGGTCTACTATACAGGGGATCAGTCTATTCCTCTACTATACAGTACCTCCCTGAGCATTTAATATACGCTATGGTGCTCACTCTCTCTAGCTGCCAGTCAGGAGGTCAGCAAGTACTTGTGTTCGCTGCTCTGTTGCGGCTGCCCAGCGGGAACAGCCAGCACTGGCACCCTCTCCTGGCTGGAGGGCACCTTGCAGGCCCTGTAGATGACGAGGAAGAGGACGAGGAGGAGGATGGCCACCAGGGCATTGCAGGCGATGGCCACCACAGCTGCCGTGGACAGCCCCAGTCTCTCCCCGGACTCCATGACACAAACCAAACAGGAGCCGAGTCAACTGAAACGAGTCACCCAACACTAGAGTGGGCTCTCTTTAACTGTAGACTCAGAGTAAGAGTATATGGTGTGAATGTATTCAAATATCTGTGGGTGGGTAGACTGGCGCCAACTAGAATGATTCTAGAGCTCTTGATGTTGTGATATTTGTGCAGGACAGATGATGTCAGTATGATGTCATTTAAAATATATAAATATAGTTCCTCGACTCAGGCTCCCCATCAAAAATGTAAGAACTGCTTTTAAGCTTTTAACTTGCTCCAAGGCTTCATCTTCACTTTCATTCTTGTAATACTGAAGAACAACCTTTAAAATATGAATATATTAGAGTAAAGTATCAGTCCCAGGAAGCAGTCTATGCTTTCATTTTGGGGAAGAAATGTAATTCAACCCTCGATTTACTTGAACAAAAAATGAAATATCTTCTAATGATACAGCACTGTATATTGGAGAGATGTTTTTATGTCCTATAGTTCTCAAATCTCTCTTTCTATTTTGTCTGGAGTAAGTCTTCACCACTGCCCCTGCTATGTCTCAGAGTCAATCAGGGCCCAGTCATCAGGACCCCAAGGGTCAAACCGCTGCAGCTGGCTCTCCATGATGATGATCCACAGTGATGTCGGTACATCCTGGACATGTGTGTGAGGCGGACGGCTCTCCGCAGGTTGGCTACAACGGTTGGCTTTACAGTGGTTGCCCTGCAACAGAAAACATTTGAGAAATGTTAGGAGGTAGAGAAAAAAGCCTGTCAGAAAACAGATATATTTTTGATGCACAATGCAGTCTCTTCATTGTAGCCTTTAGACATTCCGTATTGCTTGTTTTGTCCCACTTACATGTAACATCTGCTCCCTTATCTGTAAATTATCCACTCAGCAACTTTACATCCCTGAGACATACCACATGCTGATGTTCTGAATGCAGCTTATGAGTAGTGAAATTGTAAAGCTGCTCTTATGCCGTTTCTTCCTAATTAACATTTGCATACCTATAAATGTTCTTGAAAAGCATCATCAAGCATGTATTAGGTAACATTTGTTTACATAGAGGGCATCACAAATGGCACCATGTTTCATATATAGTGCACTACTACTATGTGCCGGACATATTGTTAAGCACTATGAAGGGGAATATGGTGCCATTTGGGACGCAGGCATACTGTACATATGTTCTTACACATTTATATTTAGCACATCTTTTTTAGGGTTGTCACTATACCAGTATCGTGATACTACGATACCTGATTTTCCAGGGCAAAAAGGAAAACACGAAGCAGACCCCATTCTTTGGTCCTTTAAAAAACCTACTGTATGTAAAATATTGTGTGCTATACAGTGCCTTGCAAAAGTATTCATCCCCCTTGGCGTTTTTCCTATATCGTTGCATTACAACCTGTAATTTAAATAGATTTTTATTTGGATTTCATGTAATGGATATACACAAAATTGTCCAAATTAGTGAATTGAAATGAAAAAAATTACTTGTTTCAAAAAATTCTTTAAAATAAAAACTGAAAAGTGGTGTGTGCATATGTATTCACTCCCTTTGCTATGAATCCCCTAAATAAGATCTGGTGCCACCAATTACTTTCAGAAGTCACATAATTAGTTAAATAAAGTCCACCTGTGTGCAATCTAAGTGTCACATGATCTCAGTATATATACACCTATTCTGAAAGGTCCCAGAGTCTGCAACACCACTAAGCAAGGGGCACCACCAAGCAAGTGGCACCATGAAGACCAAGGAGCTCTCCAAACAGGTCAGGGACAAAGTTATGGAGAAGTACAGATCAGGGTTGGGTTATAAAAAAATATCTGAAACTTTAACCATCCCACGGACCACCATTAAATCCATTATAAAAAATGGAAAGAATATGGCACCACAACAAACCTGCCAAGAGAGGGCCACCCACCAAAACTCACAGACCAGGCAACGAGGGCATTAATCAGAGAGGCAACAAAGAGACCAAAGATAACCCTGAAGGAGCTGCAAAGCTCCACAGCGGAGATTTGAGTATCTGTCCATAGGACCACTAAGCTGTACACTCCACAGAGCTGGGCTTTACGGAAGAGGGGTCAGAAAAAAGCCAATGCTTAAAGAAAAAATAAGCAAACACGTTTGGTGTTCGCCAAAAGGCATGTGGGAGACTCCCCGAACATATGGAAGAAGGTACTCTGGTCAGATGAGACAAAAATTTAGCTTTTTAGCCATCAAGGAAAACGCTATGTCTGGCACAAACCCAACACCTCTCATCACCCCGAGAACAACATCCCACAGTGAAGCATGGCGGTGGCAGCATCATGCTGTGGGGATGTTTTTCATCGGCAGGGACTGGGAAACTGGTCAGAATTGAAGGAATGATGGATGGAGCTACATACAGGGACATTCTTGAAGGAAACATGTTTCAGTCTTCCAGAGATTTGAGACTGGGACGGAGGTTCACCTTCCAGCAGGACAATGACCCTAAGCATACTGCTAAAGCAACACTCGAGTGGTTTAAGGGGAAACATTTTAAATGTATTGGAATGGCCTAGTCAAAGCCCAGACCTCAATCCAATTGAGAATCTGTGGTATGACTTAAAGATTGCTGTACACCAGCGGAACCCATCCAACTTGAAAGAGCTGGAGCAGTTTTGCCCTGAAGAATGGGCAAAAATCCCAGTGGCTAGATGTGCCAAGCTTATAGAGACATACCCCAAGACTTGCAGCTGTAATTGCTGCAAAAGGTGGCTGTACAAAGTATTGGCTTTGGGGGGTGTATAGTTATGCACGCTTAAGTTCTGTTTTTTTTGTCTTATTTTGTCTTACTTTGCATCTTCAAAGTGGTAGGCATGTTGTGTAAATCAAATGATACAACCCCCCCCAAAATCCATTTTAATTCCAGGTTGTAAGGCAACAAAATAGAAAAAATGTGAAGGGAGTTAATACTTTTGCAAGCCACTGTAGCTTGGAAAAGGAACATGATTCTTGGGGACAACGTAAGGATGCTTGTTTCCAACATTTTTCTCAGGAAATCTAGTCCTCTTCATGTTTTGTTTCCTTGCCACGATTTTGCGAGTATGGTATCGTGACAACCCTATTTTGTTTACCTGTACATTTTTCATGGCAAGCTTGAAAGGCTTTAGCAGATATTCCATGGCTAGATAATAGTGGCAGGTAGATGCATGGAGTGCAGTTTTCAGAATAAGTTTAACGGTAGACTCCCATGACATCATCATACACAGTGGGGCAACTTCCTGCTTACGGACCTCAACAACAACATAATATTTCAAGAAGTGACACAATTTTCACCCTGCCTTGAGGGCACACCCCAACACTAAGCAGGAAGAAAAATGATTTTACCAAAGGATACAAATAAAGAGTTAGGAGGGAGAGATGAGGAAGAAAAGAGGTTCAGATACAAAGATAATCTATTGTGCAACAAACACATGCATGCTCGGACATACACACACCTACCGACCATTCCTGTAAAACAGATACTCACACTTATCCACTGTTAAACAGGGATGTGGTAGAGCCGGATCATATACAGTGCCTTCGGAAAGTATTCAGACCCCTTGACCTTTTCCACATTTTGTTACGTTACAGCCTTATTCTAAAATTGATTAAATTGTTTTTTTCCCTCATCAATCTACACACAATAACCCAAAATGACAAAGCCAAAACAGGTTTATAGAAATGTTTCCTAATTTATAAATTAAAAAAATGAAATATCACATTTACATAAGTATTCAGACCATTTACTCAGTACTTTTACGTAAGTATTCAGACCCTTTACTCAGTACCTTGTTGAAGTACCTTTGGCAGAAATTACAGCCTCAAGTCTTCTTCTGTATGACGCTACAAGCTTGGCACACTTGTATTTGGGGAGTTTCTCCCATTCTTCTTTGCAGATCCTCTCAAGCTCTGTCAGGTTGGAAGGGGAGCTTCGCTGCACAGCTATTTTCACGTCTCTCCAGAGATGTTCGATTGGGTTCAAGTCCGGGCTCTGGCTGGGCCACTCAAGGACATTGAGACTTGTGCTTAGGTTCATCAGCTTCCTATTTCGCAACAAAGCATCCTTCACTCATGCTGCCAAACATACCCTCGTAAAACTGACTATCCTACCGATCCTTGAATTCAGCGATGTCATTTATAAAATAGCCTCCAACACTCTACTCAGCAAATTGGATGCAGTCTATCACAGTGCCATCCATTTTGTCACCAAAGCCCCATATACTACCCACCACTGCAACCTGTATGCTCTTGTTGGCTGGCCCTCGCTTCATATTCGTCGCCAAACCCACTGGCTCCAGGTCATCTATAAGTCTTTGCTAGGTAAAGCCCCGCCTTATCTCAGCTCACTGGTCACCATAGCAGCACCCACCCATAGCACGCACTCAAGCAGGTATACTTCACTGGTCACCCCCAAAGCCAACTCCTCCTTTGGCCGCCTTTCCTTCCAGTTCTCTGCTGCCAATGACTGGAACGAATTGCAAAAATCACTGAAGCTGGAGACTCATATCTCCCTCACTATCTTTAAGCATCAGCTGTCAGAGCAGCTTACAGATCATTGCTTCTGTACATAGCCCATCTGTAAATAGCCCACCCAACTACCTCATCCCCATATTGTTTGTTTTTTTGCTCCTTTGCACCCCAGTATATGTACTTGCACATTGATCTTCTGCACTTCTATCACTCCAGTGTTTAATTGCTAAATTGTCATTATTTCGCCACTATGGCCTATTTATTGCCTTACCTCCCTAATCTTACTTCATTTGCACACACTGTATGTAAACTTTTCTATTGTGTTATTGACTGTACGTTTGTTTATTCCATGTGTAACTCTGTGTTGTATGTGTCGCACTGCTTTGCTTTATCTTGGCCAGGTCGCAGTTGTAAATGAGAACTTGTTCTCAATTGGCCTATCTGGTTAAATAAAAAAAATTAAAATACAATTGTCCTGTTGGAAGGATCTTTCGATACTTTGCTCCGTTCATCTTTCCCTCGATCCTGACTAGTCTCCCAGTCCCTGCCGCTGAAAAACATCACCACAGCATGATGCTGCCACCACCATGCTTCACCGTACGGATGGTGCCAATTTTCTTCCGAACCTGACGCTTGGCATTCAGGCCAAGGCGTTCAATTTTGGTTTCATCAGACCAGAGAATCTTGTTTCTCATGGTCTGAGAGTCATTTAGGTACCTTGTGGCAATCTCCAAATCGGGCTGTCATTTGCCTTTTACTAAAAAGTGGCTTCCGTCTGGCCACTCTACTATAAAGGCCTGATTGGTGGAGAGTGCTGCAGAGATGGTTGTCCTTATGGAAGGTTCTCCCATCTCCACAGATGAACTCTGGAGCCATGTCAGAGTGACCATCGGTTCTTGGTCACCTCCCTGACCAACGCCCTTCTCCCCCGACTGCTCAGTTTGGCAGGGCGGCCAGCTCTAGGAAGAGTCTTGGTGGTTCCAAACTTCTTCTATTTAAGAATGATGGAGGCCACTGTGTTCTTGGGGACCTTCAATGTTGCAGAAATGTTTTGGCACCTTTCCCAGATCTGTGCCTCGACACAATCCTGTCTCTGAGTTCTACGGACAATTCCTTCAACCTCATTTCTTGGTTTTTGCTCTGACATGCACTGTCAACAATGGGACCTTACATAAACAGGTGTGTGCCTTTCCAAATCATGTCCAATCAATTGAATTTACCACAGGTGGACTACAATCAAGTTTTAGAAACTTTTCAAGGATGATCAATGAAAACAGGATGCACCTGAGCTCAATTTCGAGTCCCATAGCAAAGGGTCTGAATACTTACATAAATAAAATTAAAAAAATGGACATTTGCAAAAATTTCTGCAAACCTTGTTTTTGGTTTGTCATTATGGGGTATTGTGTGTAGATTGTTGAGGAAAAAAACGATTTAATCCATTTTAGAATAAGGCTGTAATGTAACAAAATGTGGAAAAAGTCAAGGGGTCTGAATACTTTCCGAATGCACTATATATTTAAATATATGGCTCGGGATAGAGCAGAGTTAACCCTAATCCATGCCACATTGTAGCAAAATAATGGTCTACTCTGACTCTAGCAGCAGAAGAAGATTCTGCTGTGTGTGTGTGTGTGTGTGTGTGTGTGTGTGTGTGTGTGTGTGTGTGTGTGTGTGTGTGTGTGTGTGTGTGTGTGTGTGTGTGTGTGTGTGTGTGTGTGTGTGTGTGTGTGTGTGTGTGTGTGTGTGTGTGTGTGTGTGTGTGTGTCAATAACAGAAGAGAGCAGCTGCAGTAATCACCTGGGGTGGTCATTCCTGCAGAGCTGGCAAAGGATGCACCGATAATTAAACAGGTGATGAGAAGGAATCACCAAGAAAAACTTCCAAAAGGATTAATTTGAGGTAGAAAGGAGTTGGAGCATATCCACAAAAGAAGCATACATTTATTTATTTTAGCTCACTTTAATCCATTGTACAGGATACAAACAGGTGAAGTAAACAGGTGGGTGTGCTTACATTCAATCTCTTGAGCAGTTACACCTTCTTATAGAAAGGCATAGCCTACAGAAGGACAGAGATCATCAGGTTATGGAAGTGGATATGGATATAGAATTATCTCGCTCTTCCTCTCTCTCTTTCAATCTCTCTCTTTCAATCTCTCTCTTTCAATCTCTCTCTTTTTCTCTCAACTCTCCCACTCTTTGTCCCATTGCACCACTGCACAGAGAGATAAAGAAGGCAAGTTGGCACTGCAGGCCTCTCCAAATCCTCTTCCAATGGGAGAGGTGGCCAGGGAGGGGTTATCCAGAATATGTCAGAAGCGATATGAACCATGGAGAGGAGAATAGTGTGCCTAATTACCCAGGGGGTCTGCCTTACACAACAAGCTGTATTTTACAAATGTGCCTGTCACACACCACTCAATGACTTTCAGCTTGGCTCGTGGCATACGGCATGGCCAAATCGCACAATATTTCAGGGTCTTCCGAGTAGGGAAGTCTGAATGAGCACACAGAGAGAGAGAGAGAGAGAGAGAGAGAGAGAGAGAGAGAGAGAGAGAGAGAGAGAGAGAGAGAGAGAGAGAGAGAGAGAGAGAGAGAGACAGAGAGAGAGAGCGAGAGAGAGAGAGAGAGAGATTGTGAGTGAAACCCAGACATGTGCTCGGTGGAGTGGATCTGAGTGCCCGAGACATTAACAGTAGTTAGCTGGACCACTTTTAGACTATAAGGTTTGCCAGGAATAGTTCCCACCAAGTTGGTAAATGTTGTTGTTGAGGATGTTGTTTCAAAAATGCCTCTGTACAGACAGCCCGTCGTATGCACGCACACACACACTCACGCACGCACGCACGCACACACACACGCACTCACACACAAACCTTGCCTATGAATAACGATGAGACTCTAGTGATTAATATGACAGACGAGGGCAAAATCATTTCCTGGGAGATAAACACGCAGACACCTCACAATACCCAGGCAGGCAGCCTTGAGATCAGAGTCAGCTATGTGTGTCAGCCTGAATGTGGGAAGGACATGCACAGCAGATAAGCGCTTTGTCTGCCAACGCGTGGGCAGGAAGGAAGGACTCTGCAAGTTCCAAAGAAGTGGGACACAGGAGCTGGTGATAACCACTGAGGCTGAGTAAGAGCAAGCATCTCCCTGCAGAGAGAGGGTAGAACAGCATTCTTCAATGGTGGAGACCCACAGGGCAGGAAAGCTTTTGTTTTAGCCCAGTATTAACAAACCTAACTCTAAAAATCAAGGACTTGATGACTAGTCGATTCGATGAGTGGGGTGCTTTAGTCGTGGGCTGGAATAAATGACTGCACACCCTGTGGGTTCCCAGGACCAGGTTTGAATAACAGTGGTGTAGAAGTAATCAAAGGCTTTTGACCACTGTAAGTATTTGGTTCTTCTAGTGGAGGGCACTTTATTACTTATTTAAAACTTACAGTTGAAGTCGGAAGTTTACATACACTTAGGTTGGAGTCATTAAAACTAATTTTTCAACCACTCCACAAATGTCTTGTTAACAAACTATAGTTTTGGCAAGTCGGTCAGGACATCTACTTTGTGCATGACACAAGTCAGTTTTCCAACAGTTCTTTACAGACAGATGATTTCACTTATAATTCACTGTATCACAATTCCAGTGGGTCAGAAGTTTACATACACTAAGTTGACTGTGCCTTTAAACAGCTTGGAAAATTCCAGAAAATTATGTCAGGGCTTTAGAAGCTTCTGATAGGCTAATTGACATCATTTGAGTCAATTGGAGGTGTACCTGTATTTCAAGGCCTATCTTCAAACTCAGTGCCTCTTTGCTTGACGTCATGAGAAAATCAAAGGAAAACAGCCAAGACCTCAGAAAAAAAATTGTAGACCACAAGTCTAGTTCATCCTTGGGAGCAATTTCCAAACACCTGAAGGTACCACATTCGTCTGTACAAACAATAGTACGCAAGTATAAACACCATGGGACCACGCAGGCCGTCATACCGCTCAGGAAGGAGATGCGTTCTGTCTCCTAGAGATGAACGTACTTTGGGGCGAAAAGTGCAAATCAATCCCAGAACAACAGCAAAGGACCTTGTGAAGATGCTGGAGGAAACAGGTACAAAAGTATCTATATCCACAGTAAAATGAGTCCTATATCGACATAACCTGAAAGGCTGCTCAGCAAGGAAGAAGCCACTGCTCCAAAACCGCCATAAAAAAGCCAGACTACGGTTTGCAACTGCACATGGGGACAAAGATTGTACTTTTGGAGAAATGTCCCTCTGGTCTGATGAAACAAAAATAGAACTGTTTGGCCATAATGACCATCGTTATGTTCGGCTTGCAAGCCGAAGAACACCATCCCAACCGTGAAGCACGGGGGTGGCAGCATCATGTTGTGGGGGTGCTTTGCTGCAAGACGGACTGGTACACTTCACAAAATAGATGGCATCATGAGGTAGGAAAATGATGTGGATATATTGATGCAACATCTCAAGACATCAGTCGGGAAATTTAAGCTTGGTCGCAAATGGGTCTTCCAAATGGACAATGACCCCAAACATACTTGCAAAATGGCTTAAGGACAACAAAGTCAAGGTATTGGAGTGGCCATCACAAAGCCCAGACCTCAATCCTATAGAAAATTGGTGGGCAGAACTGAAAAAGCGTGTGTGAGCAAGGAGGCCTACAAACCTGACTCGGTTACACCAGCTCTGTCAGGAGGAATGGGCCAAAATTCCCCCAACTTATTGTGGGAAGCTTGTAGAAGGCTACCTGAAATTTTTGACCCAAGTTAAACAATTTAAAGGCAATGCTACCAAATATGAATTGAGTGTATGTAAACTTCTGAACCACTGGGTATGTGATGAAAGAAATAACAGCGGAAATAAATCATTCTCTCAACTATTATTCTGACATTTCGCATTCTTGAAATAAAGTGGTTGTCGTAAGAACGGGACCAAGGCACAGCGGATATTGAGTTCCACATGTTTATTCCAAAAGTGAAACATCAGCCAAAACAATAAATCAAATAAACGAACAATGGAACATGACTACGTGATGCACAAACACAAAATAATATCCCACAAACACAGGTGGGAAAAATATCTACTTAAATATGATCCCCAATTAGAGACAACGATTACCAGCTGCCTCTAATTGGGAATCATACAAAACACCAACATAGAAAACATAAACTAGAACACAACATAGAAATATTATACTAGAATACCCCCTAGTCATGCCCTGACCTCCTACACCATAGAGAAACTAGGGCTCTCTATGGTCAGGGCGTGACAGTGGTGATCCTAACTGACCTAAGACAGGGAATTTTTGCTAGGATCAAATGTCAGGAATTGTGAAAAACTGAGTTTAAATGTATTTGGCTAAGGTGTATGTAAACTTCCGACTTCAACTGTATGTATTATTTATTATTAAAACATTTGTGGAGGATGTATGCTCCTCACAGAGCTAAAGAGTTTGAGTCAAGTCACTGTATTACGACTGGTGTTGTAATCTTTATAAATGGTGTAAGAGTAACATTAACGGTAACAGCGGGGCATAAGGCAGCTGTTCTGTTTGTTATGAAGCCTGCATACTAAGCTTGACTTCCATTTTGTCGCTGCTCAAAGTCAAGCTTTAAAAGGACAAATAACAAACGTCTTGTAAATCCTGGGGGTACTACGGAGCACATCAGACAGGCAGAACACATTGCCTCCGGGACTGTGGATTGTAGGTCAGAGAGAGAAAAAAGAAAACATAGCACGGTTTGGCTGTATATGGTAGCAGTATACATGGTCAGAATGTTGAGCAACACAAAGTATGCGTCCCTAATGGCACCCTATTCCCTGTATAGTCCACTACTTTTGACCAGAGCTCTATGGGCACAAAACAGGGAATAGGTGCTATTTTGGATGCACACAAAATGTCAGACTAAATACTGGTTGTTTTTAAAGGCATGCCACATCGATACCTCAGTGGGTTGGTGCCAGTGGTGTTTCATATTTGAAGTCATTTTTATAGAGCAATGCATTCAGGCATATTTGTTTGCACTCTCTGGTATTGCATTTTGAATGATGAATTCAATACTGTTTATTAACCTAATATTGCATTAACTTCCTTCGATAGAAAACAAATCTGTGATGTGCTGAGGTAACGGGAAACTGGTCTTTCGCTCTTTCTCATTTGTTTCCATTCCACGCAGAGGCAATGAACAGTGATTCTGAACCTCTTTCTTTCACTGCTTCACTGATCCATGACATTGAAATCAATATAAATACAATACTCAACTCAATGTCTTTAATTAAGCACATTGAATAGATGACAATCTCTCATACGATAACAAGATCAGCTTATCCTCTTGCCCAGCATTGACCCCAAACACAACGTCACTTAAATGACTGGTTGGAAACAGGGACTACCACTTAATCATTCATAGTAGCATGTACACTGGTCTTAGGGTGATATATTTCCTTGATTCCTCTCTCCTTGCCCCTCCTCAAAATGCATTGGAGGAGAAGATCCGAGGTTCCTCCCCTCTGACGTTCTTCTCCAATGCGTTTTGAGAAGGATGCAAGGAGAGAGGAAGCGAGGAATCAAGGAAATACAATTGGGATTCATTCATATTTGGAGACATTATTACATCAGAAGCATTAGCAGAAACCGGGAATATTGCTCAAGCATGGAACGTAGAATTTTCCACAACAACAAACCACCCCTTCTTCACCCTGAAGGCAGCAGAACGAACCATCTGTGTCAGCAGGGGGGGGTTGATGCACGACTGGCCTGGGCATTCATCTGAGATGATTCCCAAGGTCTAAGTCACTCTCAGTTTAGGTCTCTCTAGTCCAGGGGTCTCCAAACCTGTTCCTGGAGAGCTACCCTCCTGTAGATTTTCGCTCCAACCCCAGTTGTAACTAACCTGGTTCAGTTTATCAACCAGCTAATTATTAGAATCAGGTGTTCTAGATTAGGGTTGGATTGAAAACCTAAAGAATGGTAGCTCTGCGGGAACAGGGTCGGAGAGCCCTGCTCTAGTCTCACATTGCCAGTCTCAAGGCTACGTTTACCCCGCAGGCTTAAATAAGTACATCAAGCCTGCAAGGCTGTAACCTAATTTGATATCTTAATTTTTTAGATACTTCATGACATTCAGTCTTTACTCTTTACTTTGCAGAGCCATGTTCAGTTCAATTGTTGCATGTGGGGGTTTCTGACTGCAGTCTCCTCTTCAGCAAGTCAAATGCATGCTTGACTGGGATAACTTTGAACCTTCTCCCCAGTCTGAGGTCCTGGGCGCTCTGGAGAAGGTTTTCATCAAGGATCTCTCTGTACTTTGCTCCGTTCACCTTTCCCTCTATCCTGACTAGCCTCCCAGTCCCTGCCGCTGAAAAACATCCCCACAGCATGATACTGCCACCACCATGCTTCACCGTAGGGATTGTGCCAGGTTTCCTCCAGACGTGATGGTTGGTATTCAGACCAAATAGTTCAATATTGGATTCATCAGACCAGAGAATTTTGTTTCTCATGGTCTGAGGGTCTTTAGGTGCCTTTTGACAAAACTCTGAGTGGGCTGTCATGTGCCTTTTACTGAGGAGTGGCTTCCGTCTGGCCACTCTACCATAACGGCCTGATTGGTGGAGTGCTGCAGAGATGATTGTCCTTCTGGAATATTCTCCCATCTCCACAGAGGAACTCTGGAGACATGTCAGAGTAACCATCAGATTCTTGGTCACCTCCCTGACCAACGCCCTTCTCCCCCGATTACTCAGTTTGGCCGGGCAGCCAGCTCTAGGAAGAGTCTTGGTGGTTCCAAACTTCTTCCATTTAAGAAAGATGGAGGCCACTGTGTTCTTGGGAACCTTCAATACTGCAGACATTTTTTGGTACCTTCCCCAGATCTGTGC
Source organism: Salvelinus namaycush (assembly GCF_016432855.1). Lineage (NCBI taxonomy): Eukaryota > Metazoa > Chordata > Actinopteri > Salmoniformes > Salmonidae > Salvelinus > Salvelinus namaycush. The sequence continues at coordinate 36,552,560 of NC_052308.1, forward strand.
CTCGACACAATCCTGTCTCAGAGCTCTATGGACAATTCCTTCAACCTCATGGCTTGGTTTTTGCTCTGACATGTACTGTCAACTGTGGGACCTTTTATAGACAGGTGTGTGCCCTTCCAGATCATGTCCAATCAATTGAATTTACCACAGGTGGACTCCAATCAAGTTGTAAAACATCGCAAGGGTGATCAATCCAAACAGGATGCACCTGAGCTCAATTTCGAGTCTCATAGCAAAGGGTCTGAATATTTATGTAAATAAGGTATTTCTGTTTTTTAATTGTAATAAATTAGCAAACATTTCTTAAAAACCTTGTTTTCGCTTTGTCATTATGGGGTATTGTGTGTAGATTGATGAGGAAAATGTTTTATTTAATCCATTTTAGAACAAAGCTGTAATGTAACAAAATGTGGAAAAAGTCAAGAAGTCTGAATAATTTCCAAATGTACTGTATCTACCTCAATTACCTCGTATCCCTGCACATCGACTCTGTACTGGTACCCCGTGTATATAGCCAAGTTATCATTATTCATTATGCATTTATTATTACTTTTATTATTATGTTTTACTTTTCTATTAATTCTCTATTTTCTTTCTCTCTGCATTCTTGGGAAGGGCCCATAAGTAAGGATTTCACTGTGATAATCTACACCTGTTGTTTACGAAGCATATTGACGAATACATTTGATTTGAAATTATACTTTATTTTTTGGAAACTATCGTTTTTTTTTACAAAGACATTGTTAATTTTTTGCAAACAATGGAGTAAAACCATATATTTCTATCAATACTCTGGGTTATGATAGGATAAGACAGTTGTAACCATTATGAAGCTTTAACTTATATTCTTGAAGAATAAAATGCCATTGAACAGCTGTAAATATTGCATTTGATAAGCATGTGTGCAGGCATTATCTCTCAACCCACTACACTACAGCCTCTGGAATATAATCAATTTACTATCAGACAACTAAACCGAACAGGGAGACCAAAAATAGAATAAAACAAAGAGCACATAGCCTACCTCTTGAACACAGATGTAGATTCTTCTCGGGATAGGCATCTGAATTCATTCTCAAAGCAAAGCAGATGAAATGCCAACTGTTCTTGACACAGGGACTGTCTGGCTCCAGTCTGCGCAGTGAAATGCCTGTAACCTACTCTCAGTCACATGGTTTGTCACATGTTAAGCCAGAAAATGTAAGGGAATTTCTGGATTTCTCTTCAAAATAAAAGCTCCTCTTCAAAATGAAAGTGTTCTTATAAAACATATAAAAATGTTTTAGAAGAACATTTCGTTCAAATATACACCCATCTAGTACCATGTTGGACACACCTTTGCCTCCAGAACAACCTGAATTATTCGGGGCATGGAAACATTGCTCAATTGTCTATGTATGTTTTTTGTTTGTTGTCAGAAAAAAACGGGGGAATAAGTTAAATTAAATATTACAAGAAAAGGAAACGTTGCTCAATTGGTATCAATGGACCTAACGTGTGCCAGGAAAACATTCCCCACGCCATTACACCACCGCCACCAGCCTGCACCGTTGACACCAGGCAGGATGGGGCCATGGTCTCTGCCATCAGCATGACGCAACAGGAACTGGGATTTGTAGGACCAGGCAATGTTCTTCCACTCCTCAGTTGTCCAGTGTTGGTGATCACGTGCTCACTGGAGCCGCTTCTTCATGTTTTTAGTTGATAGTGGTGGAACCAGTGTGGTCGTCTGCTGCAATAGCCCATCCTTGACAAGGACCGAGAGGGCCTCACAAATAAGGCCCTCTCACTTCATATTTGCTGTTGTTTCTTAGTCTACTTCGCTTGTTACCCCTCTCTCTTCAACTCAACATTACAAACCATACAAAATGTCTACTTGTCTTGGACCAAAGTGAAAAGGAATTGGATTTCATTATGACAGACACAGGTGTTTTGGTGTCAGGTGTGCGGCTGCAATCTCAATTGAACATAGCCGGAGAGACTGAGCCAATGAAAAGAAGCATGCAATGTCCTTTAATTACATTTTCCCTTTTGAATGGGGATATGTGGCATTTGGCTGCAAGATACTCTGCAAGGCAAGGCAGTTTCTGAGGAAAATATTGTATACATTTTAATATGCATGCTGTGGTAGCAACACCCTCTACTGATCATCCTGTGTCTCCTTGACCTGCCGCCACTCCCCCAGTACTCTCTCCCCTTCTCTCTCTCTCTCTCTCTCTCTCTCTCTCTCTCTCTCTCTCTCTCTCTCTCTCTCTCTCTCCATCTCTCTCTCTCTCTCTATCTCTCTGTGTGTGTGATTGTGTGGGCGAAGACAGGTGTGCTGGAGTCAGAGCAGATCCCCACCAGCTGCAACCTGTTCCATAATCAAGACCTCTACAAATACTCAGCCCTGCCACTTCCACGCTGCCAGATTGTAATCTCTGCTCAGTCAGTCTACGGTTCTAGCCGTTTGTTACTATTCAGATCCTGTTATTCTGTCGTGCCTGTTTTCCTTGCCTGACGCTGTTTTCCGCTACAGTTCTGCCCGCTCTGACTCTGGTCCCTGTCTCCAGTTCCACGTCTCATCATCCTGCTACTCTGTCCTGGATTCCCTGCTCTACTACTCCCTTGGATTCCCCTACGGACCTGCTTACCTTGTCTCAACCCCTCTCGCTCCAGCCTCAGTCTCCGCACCTGGTTTCCAGCAACCCGCCCGAGCTTCCCCTGACCTGCACTCCATCTCCCCCCTATGTTTCAATAAATACCTTGGTTACATCATCCTAGTCTTCTCGTCTGAGTCTGCTCTTGGGTTCCCTTGTTCCACTCCGCGTAACAGTTATGGCTGATTTAGGATAAAATCGTCAACTCTGTTATGTCAACTTTTATAGTAATTTTTCTCTTAATTTAACATCTTGAGATCGGAAAACATGTTTGTTTGGAAGTTGAACGTACTCTTTATGACAGAACGTTAAAATTAGGTGACATAACTAGGTGACAAAATGTACGTTACCCAAAAGGCACTCTATTCGTGGAATGACACGCATATGCTTGAATTGTGGCATAATGCTTTGAGAGGAGGACTGTGCTTCACTAGTAGTCCATGACCTTATATAATACAAATGTCAACCCTGATACAAAAGTGTTGGAAGTGTTAAACCATTAGAAAAATAGGCCTATTTGGGAGCTAATTGATGCCACGAAGAAATTATGTTCAAATGAAGAAATTAAGATTATACACAATGTCTGGCATGATGAGGAGGAAATCTGAATCAGAAATGTCTGCAATTTAATGAAACCTCAAATGGTTTGTACCATCTGAGGTGTTTATTCACTAGTGTCTGAGGCCCCCTACTGGTCAAGACAATATCTATATTTTGGGCCCTAACTTTCAAGCTAGAACAAGGAATATGCCCTGCTCTCAGCTTTGTAAGAAATAATGATCACATATTTTAAGCTGACGTTAATCAAAACATTGAGGACAATATTTCAATAAAATAACATATTTTCTCATGTATTTATAGGTCTTTATTTGAAGAGCACACAGACACGTCTTAGTTGTCCATCATGGTCTGAAAGAAACCCAAAATACAGGCTCAGATGAGTTTCACAAGGCAAACCAAACACATTTGAAACAGAACTAAAGAAGAACACCAAAACACTCAAACAGTGAAATGGTTGAGGTCAAGCTCATTTCAACAATTCAGGAAGTAAGTTCCAATTTTTCCAATTTTCTTCAATTATTTTCTGAGGAAAATGTGGACATGGAATTGGAATTTGAGTTTCTAAATTGACTGAAATGCAATGGAGTTGACCTCAACCCTGTGTGGTGATGTATAGCGATGTGTTTAGTGATCTGGTCATCAGCAACTCTGGTTACCTCATCAATCCACTCATTGTAGTCGGAGACACGGGTGAAGACGGTGGGTTTCTTGATGTAGTTGCAGCCCTGGCCGGAGACGAAGCTAGCGATGCCATGCACCTCCCATACTCCCGCAGAGTTCTTACAGTTCAGTGGGCCACCAGAGTCACCCTGAAACAGAACACAAAACACTTCATATCTTTGAAATGTTTACCACACAGGTTGATGAAAATATAATGCTCATCAGCTTTGCTTGAATTTCTTGTATCTTAATTTTTTTGCTTGTATCTCCTGTATATCTAATTGTCTGTTCCCCAAATGACACCCTATGCACTTTATATTGCACTACTTTATACCAGAGCCCTATGGGTGTGTGTGTCTGACTCACGTTGCAGCCTCCTACCACTCCGTCCCCTCCGGCGCAGACCATGGACCTGCGAATGGACACGCCCCACCAGTCGCTCTGGGTACACGTATTGTGGTCTACCACGGGCATCAGGGCCTGCTGGAGGGTGTCGGGGGTGGGGCCTCCGGCTGGAACACACACAGCAGGGGGATAATGAGCATGATTGTAATGAAAGAGAACAGACATACAGTATGCTGTCTTGGTCTTACATACAGGCAATTACATACAGGCAGAGACACAGAAGCATGCACGGACACGCACACACACCCACACCACTCATCACTCACTGGTGAGTCTTCCCCAGCCGGTGATGTAGCAAGGGTAATTATTGGACAGGATGGTTCCGGGGGCGGGGACACAAGCCAGCTGGACCTGGTCACTCAGAGTCACATGCTCTGCCAGCTTGATCATGGCGATGTCATTGCTGGTCATCAGGGAAATTAGAGTTTGAATGGATCAGAATAGATCAGAAACTGTTACTGATTACTAGTTTACTGTTATTATGGCCATTGAAACCATATATAAGTTCAGTATTTAGAACAATTTCCCACCAATGTGTATAAACTATTTAATACTTAATTAATACTTAATAGGTTATGAACTCCTTATTCCTTATAAATCTGAATATTCTGCGTTAATAGTGTAAATGTAAAGTTTCACTTGTGTTTTTACATGCCATTGCCCAACTTACCCTACTGACAGGAGGACAGGGTTATAGTGTTTGTGCACGATGATTCCTTTCTTAGCTGGGAAGTAGGCCTGAGCACTGGGCTCAGCCTCTGCCAGGTTGTGCTTGCCCACAACCACACGATAATTCAGCTTCAGACTGTATGGAGGAATAGGGAAAAAACTTGCCCATGAAGCATCATTTTGTAGACCTATAGGCCTACCCGTTCTTCCCATTGGTCAAACACAATTGCTTATTTGTTTCACTGTTTTGTGCTGGTTAACACCTTTAAAAATACCCGCAGTGTGTCTGTGTGTGCTGGCTTACTCAATGCAGTGGGCAGCAGTCATAACCCAGTTGGTAGCGATGAGGGATCCACCACAGGTGTGTCTGTATTCACCATTCCTCTCATACTGCAGAGAGATCTACAAAGACTGACAATGATCAGTAGATTCTTACAGCACTTAGCTAATTAACCTAAACTTAACATTTTAGAGTCCGCTCCATCAACACTTCACAGTCAATATCATAAACACTTCACTTTTACTCAAAACTATCAATGATTTACAGTAGATACAAAGAACACTTTAGTTTGTTCCATCTAAACATTCCTGTAAGGTCCATTACCATTAAAAGTTGCGGTCAGTCAGCACCTCCATCACTTTACCTATTTAAAGTTACATTCAGCACCATTTACATTTTTAAACATTTAGTTAACATTTGAAGCATCTTGAACGAAACCCATGTCTCGACATCCTCACCTGCCAAGGCCAGCTGTTGGGGCGGGCATCCACGCCATTGACCACGCGGGTAGTATCAGGCTTAATGGCTGGGGTTCCACAGCCATATGCTGCAGACGAGGAAGAGGGACAACCAGGACTTATTACACAAGGGGTGGCAGGTAGCCTAGTGGTTAGAGCGTTGGGCCAGTAAGATTGTTAGATCGAATCACCGAGCTGACAAGGTAAAAATCTGTCGTTCTGCCCCTGAACAAGGCAGTAAACCCACTGTTCCTAGGCCGTCATTGTAAATAAGAATTTGTACTTACTTGCCTAGTTAAATAAAGGTAAAAGAGACGCATACATAAATATAACAGCTTTGGAGTGTTGCACATAGATCTATTTACAGGTTGGGGTCATTCCATTTAAATTCCAGTCAATTCAGAAAGTGAACCAAATTTCAATTCCAAATGTTCCTCATTGAAAAGCATTGAAGAGAATTGGAATTTCAGTGTACTTCCTGAATTGACTGAAATTAAATGGAATTGACCCCAACCCTGTTATAGGCTATGTATAGGGCTGTCAAGATTTCCTATTCTAGGCCAGTGTCCCTGAGATGCATAGCTGCGGGAAGTAGGGAAAATTTGAATAGAAATAATATATTAATACGCAAAAGTAGTGCACTGTGACTTTACTAGTATTAGCGGATTGATATAGATGTCTGTAAGGTGGGCAACAGCAAAAAATTCAGCATCTCTGCTTTGGCAAAAAAGGTAGTTGTATAATTAAGAACAGTATCTTGCAGGATTCAATAGTTGTACTTGTAAGAGTTGTTGCCCTGTCCCTTTCTCTGCAATTGTCATTCTAATGGAATCCTGAAAGAACGAAACCCTGTCCTCAAACATTTACATCAAAAGGTGCAACGTTATGGGCAAAGACACAAAACATCCACATCAAATGAAATATTTTTCTTGATCAAATAACATGGAAAACAACAGTATTTTGTTCAATAGTAATTGACCATCCTTACAAATCACTTAATGTAAATGTACATTACTGTATTGTCCATAGGCTGGTTTGCACCTGATGACTTTCCATCACCATGAAAAAAAAACATTGCACAATACAGTAATTGAGTACATTTAGACAAGTGGTTTGTGATGATGTGGCTCAGTTGGTAGAGCATGGCACTTGCAAAGCTAGGGTTGTGGGTTTCGATTCCCACAAGGGACCAGTAAAAAATAAGAGTGTCTACTAAAATGCAAAAGGAATGAATAGACCATTTCAGTTTTCACTTAAAAAGAAGTTGCATTTGCAAAGTATTTCAAGAAACTGGAAAACATATATCAATGAAGTATTTTTATATTCTACAAGTATTATCAGATTAACTGTTTTGTACAGATAATTATCAGACTCAAGTTACAAATGCTGGTAAACACTCGAATACATTTAGTTTACATTTTGTCACATAAGTAGACCTGTAGTAGCAGACCAATATAGTTGTCTTCAGTACAGGCACATTTTTTTCTTCTGCATCGTTGGCAAAAATAATTGCGGCACCACCACCCCCAAACTACTTCCCACAGCTATGCTGAGATGGTTAGCTAGCTGGAGGAAAAACCATAGCTTGTCAGTCGATATAAAACGTTTGAAAACACTGTTCCTTGAGATATAATGATAATTTAAACACAATAATCTACTTGCCATGTCTGTTAAAAATGCAAAAAGGTCTTACCGCTGGCAACAAGGGCCAAGACCAAAATGATAGAAGTCATGTTGCTGCTGTCATGAGTGCTGTTGGAACTCCTTTATACTGCTTTTTGTTTCTTATTCGTGACTGATAAGTGAGCTTCATCCAACTGGTTTAGTTAGAAAAAACTGCCCATTCTGTCCAACTGATAAGCCTGATAAGCCAACTGATAAGTACAGAAGGTGTGAGAAACGTGTGTCTGTCATTATTGCTCTTAGGCCAGAGATATTGATTCTGGCCTTCTTCCAACTGTCTGGCTTCGAAAGTCATGTGGGCCTACTCTGAACTGCTATCCGGTCAGGCCAAAGACAATCCAAATCCAAATGTGCATTCTTGCAGCCTTAGAATAATCATGTTCTGGATTTGGAAAACGTGGTATACGGATTTAATAGGATTTGATTGTATTCACTACACATGTAAAAGAGATGCAGCAGCAAAGATTTGTTCTAACAATTATTGTAATGATCTATTTTTTGCTAAATGTAAAACTACTGGTAATTTATTATGTCCTTAAGTGTAATGTGGAATAGGACATCCAGACAGCACTATTCTAAGACCAACATAAAGTTGCCTTCATTTTCAAGGGTCAGCAACACCTGTTTACTTCCCAGAGTCTTCCTATCCACACTGCAAATGTTTAACCACGAGAGCACAACCAATGACACGCAATTCAATCTTTATTTTTACTTGATATGAGAAACTACAGATTACTGAAATTACATGTATGAGGAACAGTGATAGAAAGAGAAATTGGCGTGCTCAGCTCAAATATTCGTAGTAAAATAAATGTGTGTGCTAGGTTCAAAAGGCATGTACTGGAAGGAGGGAAAACTTTTAGTGGCTTATTGTTTTGCAACAGAGGTCAAAACAAAGAGACTTTCGGCGGCAACCTTCGTCACATTTCTGAGTGAACCATTACGTTTGGTGGTTCAGTCCAAATGAAGACAACACAACTCCCTGTCAGTCTAAGTTGCCTCTGGCACAGGAAGCATATATGTGCATGGAGCAGCAGCAGATCCCATGTCTCAGGTTTCTGTTTACTGCCAGTTCCACATCACAAACCCAGGAGTTCCAAAGAAACATCAATCACACCGATTTGTCTAAAAACTGTTTTCATTTCGAGTGCCTGAGGTGTGTCTATTTGTGATGTGGTGTCTGAACCAGGAAGTTAGTTAAAGTTCCTTTCAAGAACTGAGCTCATGGATATAGTTTCTCTATCCCGAGGGTTTAGACAGTGGGGGACACTCGGATGTGGGGTGGGAACTGTTTACCAGTGTGCCATAATTTTTATAAGACATTTATCCCTTCCTATGTACAGATGTCATATCTTAATTTGCACAGCAGTAAATGTAAACTTGCAGGCTATTCAAGCTTTAAAAAGGCTTCTAAAGTTGATAATTTCCACTTTAAAATAGATTTGCCCTAATGAAAAATGTATCAACTCCTACAAAATTGTCAATTTATTATAAACCACATAATAATTCCCTGTTGCTGCAGGATTATTTTCCTCCTCTGAGAAACTGGTCAAATTAAGATAGGAAATGTCACAGTTTAGTGTGAACCTCCACCCAACACAGGATGTATGTAATGATGGGGCGGTGAGTCGGAAGCAGGTGCAGGTGAAACGTTTTAATAAAACAACAAAACCAAGAACACGACACTAACATAAGGCAGTATGCCGATAAACAAGAACAATACCAACTGGTGAGTGAACATGGGAGACTGACATATAAATGGGAGGAAATTAGGAAGATAATGGAGTCCAGGTGTGAATCATAATGATTCACAGGTGCGCGTAATGATGAGTGCCAGGTGTGCGTAATGATGGTTCCCAGGACCGGTGGTTAGTATTCTGGCGACGTTGTACGCCGGAGGGGAGTTGCAGGAGTAGACGTGACAATTTAATATTCTCCAGCACACAACCCCAACACAGAAGACCAGGACAGGTAAGTATGCTCAAGGTAAATCATTTTAAATTCATGGGTTAACATGGATCGGACACAATAGAGCCTCCCCTCATGGTAGGTTATCCTCTGTCTGACTCTCTCAGGTAAATAGCGGGCATGCAAAAGTGACACACTGCAATCTGAATTATTCTGATATGGCACTGCAACAAGATAGTTATTCTAATGGAAGGCACTGCAAACAATATGGTGAAAGGCACTACAATGTCGCTCTGGTGCTGCATACAATATGGGACCGACCCTTGGCCCTGCTCGACTCTGCCAACCCCTTTAAATGACTCTACTGCTATGGGGCAAAATAAGGAGGGGGAAAGACAGACAAGACAAAGGGTGGGGATAGATTCTTGATTTCTAGGGCCCAACAAGAACCATATCCCCCCAAAATAAAATAAACGTATGGCGATATCCAGAGCTGCATAGCTCCCTGTCCTGGAGCGCGCCTGGTCTAAAACTCTGCTTGGCGACGTCACCTATGGACCCGCCTCCAGTGCTAAACAAGAGGAAGACAGACAGCAGGGAAACATGCCAACAATAGTGGGTTTCAGTGGCAGGGCAAAACGGCCCAGAGAGAGCAAGAGTAATGTAAATGGAACACGGGAAGAATCACGTCCCTTACTTGTGTCGTACCAATGCCTCTGTCTGTCCTCTGCTCTCGGATCGCCACTCAACTCCACAGCCCCAGTTCGTCATCAGGGAAACCACCCATGAGTTGCATCTGGGAGCGGTCTGAAGGTCGACAGGGGCAAGGCTGCACATGGTTCAGATGAATTCTCGTATTGGTCTCCTCCCTCTGGTCGGATACGAAAGACTGCCAGTCCAGGCCGAAGGTGTCCTAGAATGACAAAAGGCTGTGGTTGTCATCGGGGGGCTAGTTTACCCTGATCATGTGATCGGAAGTTCTGCAGGAGCACCCGGTCACCAGCCATCAATGGAAGGTCCTTTCCCCGCTTGTTGTACCGCTGTTTGTCTCGCTCCAGCTAATGTCGGGTCCATGCCTCGACCTGACTTTAGACCAGTCGTAGCTGGTCATGATGGTGCCTCAGCCATCCATCAAGGTCCATCTGCAGCGTCGTGGCCTCCACACCTGAAGTCACATCAACAGGAAGTCCGGCATGCCTGCCACTCATTACAAAGAATGTGGTAAGACCGGTGCTGCCATGTTCAGTATTTTTGTATGCCTGGAGAAGCATAGGTAACTGCTCTGGCCAACCCATCTTCTCATCTTGCCCCAGGGACTCAAGGAGAGATAACAATGTTTGATTAAACCGCTTACAGGCCCGTTGCCTCCGTTGGGCTTTTCACCTCGGTTGACCCTCTCTACTAATGATAGAAGGTATTGATGCTCCTGTTGAATCAGACACACCTGCCCGTCCGTGCTGGATAATCTGGAGAGAAAATCAGCAGTCTGGTAGAGCAACTGGGGTGGTACTTCACCAGAAAACTGGAAGCTGGACAGCTGGGCCACCCAGTGCTGCGCAACTATCCCCAGTTTTGCAGTGTTGAGGTGGACCAGCAGGTTGTTGTCTGTGTAAACTGTGAACTTCGCCCCTCACAGGTAGTCTCTGAACGTTTTAGTCACTGCCCATACAAGAGCAAGTAGCTCAAGTTTGAATGAACTATAGTTCTGATCATTCCTCTCCAGATGAGACAGGCTCCGTCTGGCATAGGCAATTACTCTCTCCTTGTCACCTTGGACAGCACTGCCCCAAGGCCCCCCAATCTGGCATCAGTGTAGGCGAGAAATGGTTTACTGAAGTCGGCATACGCCAGAATTGGGGCACTGCTTGACTCACCACATGCCCCAAGTAGACCACCTCCCTCTGCCAGAGCTGACATTTTGTAGGCTGCAATATCAGGACATGCTTGGCAAGCCTCTTGAACACATGGTCTAGATGGGTGTAAAAGTCAGTTGAGTAGATAATGACATTAAGTCGATCAAAAGAAAGTTGTTTACCTTGCCCCCTAGACACTTCTGCATGAGGCTCTGGAAGGTGGCAGGGGCGTTGCAGAGTCCAAAGGGCATGCCAGAGAACTCAAACAGCCCCAAGGGTGTGGTGAAAGAAGTACTACTGCTGCAGCCCAGGGACTCAAGCTTTCTGTGATTACCCAAGACTAGCATCCCTGCCAGTAGGAGTCTGAGCTCTGCATACAGGCTTGGTGATATTGGCTGGTGTCGCTCTAGGCTAAGGGGGCGGACAGTACCTGTGGGAATGTGATTTAGGACAGCATCAGACTTAGCAAAATCCTCCTCATGGGAAGAGAACACACTTGACCAATGGGCTAGGAGAGCATGGAGCCTTTGTTGCTGTGTTGGCTCCCTTTAGCGGTTGGAAATTTACAGGGGGTTGGCCATCAGGCTGTAACTGAACTGTCTGCACATCCACCTCAACCTCACCTGGTGTCTGGGTGCGTAGCACCAGGTTTCACTCTCCACAGATCTGAGAAGGCTCCAAGAGGGTCACAAGGGGGTAAGGGTTTCAATTCAGCAGTCGCAAGGGTAGCCTTTCTCCTTGCACTCTTGCCACGCAACTCCATCATCAGGATCCTCCACCAGGGTTTAACAGTCTTTGGAGGAAGTCCCACCAACAACTCCAGCCCACAGCAACTTTTCACTGCTAGCTGGGATTCCATTGGGGTCCCTCTTGGACAGGCATGCAGTACCTGGTCCCCCCTCATGCTCATCGGTCTGCATGCCTCGTCTGCAGACAGCGAAAGCATTCTGCCACTCCTTCCTGGCAGCTACCCACAGTGGCGTTGAACCCAGTAAGACTCCTTGGAACAGCTCCTTCCAGCATTAGCCTATGACGGTCATCCCAATGATTACTTGGTCAGCCCCCAGAAAGTCATCCTTGGCAATCACAACCCCCTTGGCTGGAACTTGCACTCCTCCAACTACAAAATCCACGACCGCATTGCCTTCAACGTGATCCAGCGGAGATCTGAAGAATCTTGCATCTTCCACCTCTGAAAACTTAACACTGTTACATTAGACACCGTATCCAACATACAGTTGAAATCGGAAGTTTATATACACTTAGGTTGTAGTCATTAAAACTCGTCTTTCAACCACTCCACAAATGTCTTGTTAACAAACTATAGTTTTGGCAAGTCGGATAGGACATCTACTTTGTGCATGACACAAGTCATTTTTTCAACAATTGTTTACAGACAGATTATTTCACTTATAATTCACTGTATCACAATTCCAGTGGGTCTGAAGTTTACATATGCTAAGTTTACTGTGCCTTTAAACAGCTTGAAAAATTCCAGAAAATGATGTCATGGCTTCTGATAGGCTAATTGACATCATTTGAGTCAATTGGAGGTGTACCTGTGGATGTATTTCAAGGCCTCTTTGCTTGTCATCATGGGAAAATCAAAAGAAATCAGCCAAGACCTCAGAAAAAAAATTGTAGACCTCCACAAGTCTGGTTCATCCTTGAAAGCAATTTCCAAACGCCTAAACGTACCATGTTCATCTGTACAAACAATAGTACGCAAGTATAAACTCCATGGGACCACGCAGCCGTCATACCGCTCAGGAAGGAGACGCGTTCTGTCTCCTAGAGATGAATGTACTTTGGTGCGAAAAGTGCAAATCAATCCCAGAACAACAGCAAAGGACCTTGTGAAGATGCTGGAAGAAACAGGTACAAAAGTATCTATATCCACAGTAAAACGTGCCCTATATCAACATAACCTGAAAGGCTGCTCAGCAAGGAAGAAGCCACTGCTCCAAAACTGCCATAAAAAAGCCAGACTATGGTTTGCAACTGCACATGGGGAAAAATATCATACTTTTTGGAGAAATGTCCTCTGGTCTGATGAAACAAAAATAGAATTGTTTGGCCATAATGACCATCGTTATGTTTGGAGGAAAGGGGGAGGCTTGCAAGCCGAAGAACACCATCCCAACCGTAAAGCACGGGGATGGCAGCATCATGTTGTGGGGGTGCTTTGCTGCAGGAGGGACTGGTGCACTTCACAAAATAGATGGCATCATGAGGGAGGAAAAATATGTGGATATATTGAAGCAACATCTCAAGACATCAGTCAGGAAGGTAAAGCTTGGTCGCAAATGGGTCTTCCAAATGGACAATGACCACAAGCATACTTCCAAAGTTGTGGCAAAATGGCTTAAGGACAACAAAGTCAAGGTATTGACCTCATCCTATAGAAAATATGTGGGCAGAACTGAAAAAGCGTGTGCGAGCAAGGAGGCCTACAAACCTGACTCAGTTACACCAGCTCTGCCAGGAGGAATGGGCCAAAATTCACCCAACTTATTGTGGGAAGCTTGTGGAAGGCTACCTGAAACGTTTGACCCAAGTTAAACAATTTAAAGGCAATGCTACCAAATACTAATTGAGTGTATGTGAACTTCTGACCCACTGGGAATGTGATGAAAGAAATAACAGCTGAAATAAATCATTCTCTCTACTATTATTCTGACATTTCACATTCTTAAAATAAAGTGGTGATCCTAACTGACCTAAAACAGGGAATTTTTACTTGGATTAAATGTCAGGAATTGTGAAAAACTGAGTTTAAATGTATTTGGCTAAGATGTATGTAAACTTCCAACTTCAACTGTACATGTTTTTTTTTATTTTGACCACCTCCACTTCTACATGAGGACAGTTTCCCACAACAGCTGACTTCTCAGGGCTTTCCTCCTGCCTGGTGCCTGTATCCCCGACATCTAGCCCTACAGTGGCCAGGGGATTCCTGTTTTAAAAGGGCCTGTTCATCTCTCTGGGTGCAGCAGAAGCATTGGATGTGGCCAGGCTGTCTACACCCCAAACAAATGGGTCTGCCCTGTCAGTCCCACTGGAATGGGGTTCTCCTTCCATTAGAGAAAGGAACATATTGCCCGCCTACTACACGCCCCTTGGCTCCTCCCTTGGCCATGGCGGGGCAGCTGAATGAGACGTCTGCTGTATGACTTCTCACTAGGGTCTCTGCCAGGCTGTTCAGTTGCTCCTTCATCTCCTGCCATAGCTCACCACAAGTTCTCCTTCCATTGCTCAAAGTCTGCAGTGGTTCACAGCGGCTGGGGTGCCACTTGTATGGGGAACAGTACGGCAAACCTGGCAGTCCTTTTCCTCCATCTCTCTGGCCAGAGACTCAGCCTTCTGACTAACCTAAATGTCATCCCTTGCTGTCGCTAGGCATACTTTTGGAGCGCCTGTTTCAGAGGGCCCTCCTTTAGACCTGTACCGAATTGGTCCCTAAGAGTATATTCATCCCTGGCATATATGGCCGGATCTGATTGGAGCTATCGGCTAAACAACTCCCATGTGCACAGGAGGTAGTCTCCCATAGGCTCATCTCCCCTCGGGTTACAGTCAAAGAAGCGGGACTGGTGAGTTGGTGTAGGGTCAGAGGCTGCCAAATTGGTCCTGTATTGCAGCCCACAAAGAAGCAGGTGAGTTCCTCTGGGCTTAACTAAACATGGTTTCTCTTTGCACTGCCATCTAGAGCCCCCATGATGAAATCAATCTGCTGCTGTTCTGCCATTCCTTGCACCCTCAACATTGCTTCCATTTGTGCTCACCACTCCCAGTACACTACTCTCGGCAGCAAATTTGGGAACTCAGGGTGAACACATGAACCAAGGCATTGCTACAGGAGTATACTGAGGTAGTGGGCATGCCCCTGAAGGACTAGAGCATTCTGCCCCTTGTGCTCCATCCCCTAGCTGATCATTAGCCCCCTGTGCAAGAGAAGTGTGCATGGAAAAATCGTGCCGACGCAACGCCACTTAACGTAAATAATCGATAAAATTGAAGACGGGATGATCTGTGTTCAACCCTGGAGGAAAACAATGTGTAGCATGCTTTCTGGTCACGCGCCTCTAACAAACAGTACACTTCACTTGACCATCGTTCTGAACAGGGCTACTTCTTCATTTCTCAAAGGAAAAACCTCAACCAATTTCTAAAGACTGTTGACATCCAGTGGAAGCGATAGGAACTGCAGGAAGGTCCCTTAGAAATCTGGATTCCCAATGAAAACCCATTGAAAAGAGAGTGACCTCAACAACAACAAAAAATCTGAATGGTTTGTCCTCGGGGTTTTGCCTGCCAAATAAGTTCTGTTATAGTCACAGACATGATTCAAACAGTTTTAGAAACTTCAGAGTGTTTTCTATCCAATACTAATACTAATATGCATATATTAGCAGGGAATGAGTAGGAGGCAGTTTACTCTGGGCATGCTTTTCATCCAAACGTGAAAATGCTGCCCCCTATCCACAAGAAGTTAAAGAGGTGTCACAGTTAAGTGTGAACCCCTTTTTACTCCACCCAACACAGGATTTAATGTTCTCCAGCACACAACCCCAACACAGGAGACCAAGACAGGTACGTTTCATTTTCCATTCATGGGTTAACATGGGTCGGACCCCGTTTCCCACAGCAGACTGCGCGATAGTGTCGACATAATAGAGCCTCCCCTCAGGTAGGTTACCCTCCGCCTGACTCCCTCAGGTAAATAGCTGGCATGCAAAAGTGACACTGCAACATACTGCACACTGAATTATTCTGATTTGGCACTGCAACAAGACACAGTGCCTTGCAAAAGTATTCATCCCCTTGGTGTTTTTCCTCTTTTGTTGCATTACAACCTATAATTTAAATAGATTTTTATTTGGATTTCATGTAATGGACATACACAGAATACTCCAAATTGGTGAAGTGAAATGAAAAAAAGAACTTGTTTCAAAAAATTCAAAAAAATGCATATGTATTCACCCCCTTTGCTATGAAGACCCTAAATAAGATCTGGTGAAACCAATTACCTTCAGAAGTCACATAATTAGTTAGATTTCACACAGGTGGACTTTATTTAGGTGTCACATGATCTGTCACACGATCTCAGTATATATATACACCTGTTCTGAAAGGCCCCAGAGTCTGCAGCACCACTAAGC
This sequence comes from Salvelinus namaycush, assembly GCF_016432855.1. Lineage (NCBI taxonomy): Eukaryota > Metazoa > Chordata > Actinopteri > Salmoniformes > Salmonidae > Salvelinus > Salvelinus namaycush. The sequence continues at coordinate 36,568,838 of NC_052308.1, forward strand.
AAGGGGCACCACCAAGCAAGCGGAACCATGAAGACGAAGGAGCTCTCCAAACAGGTTAGGGACAAAGTTGTGGAGAAATACAGATCAGGGTTGGGTTCTAAAAAAATATCAGAAACTTTGAACATCCCACAGAGCACTTTTAAATCCATTATTAAAAAAATTGAAAGAATATGGCACCACAACAAACCTGCCAAAAGAGGGACGCCCACCAAAACTCACAGACCAGGCAACGAGGGCATTAATCAGAGAGGCAACAAAGAGACCAAAGATAACCCTGAGGGAGCTGCAAAGCTCCACAGCAGAGATTGGAGTATCTGTCCATTTTACCACTTTAAGCCGTACACTCCACAGCTCCGCTGGGCTTTATGGAAGAGTGGCCATAAGAAAGCCATTGCTTAAAGAAAAATAAGCAAACACGTTTGGTGTTCTCCAAAAGGCATGTGGGAGACTCCCCAAATATATGGAAAAAGGTACTCTGGTCAGATGAGACTAAAATTGAGCTTTTTGGCCATCAAGGAAAGTGCTATGTCTGGCGCAAACCCAACACCTCTCATCACCCCGAGAACACCATCCCCACAGTGAAGCATGGTTGTGGCAGCATCATGCTGTGGGGATGTTTTCATCGGCAGGGATTGGGAAACTGGTCAGAATTGAAGGAATGATGGATGGTGCTAAATACAGGGAAATTCTTGAGGGAAACCTGTTTTAGTCTTCCAGAGATTTGAGACTGGGACAGAGGTTCACCTTTCAGCAATACAATGACCCTAAGCATATTGCTAAAGCGAAACTTGAGTGGTTTAAGGGGAAACATTTAAATGTCTTGGAATGGCCTAGTCAAAGCCCAGACCTCAATCCAATTGAGAATCTGGTATGACTTAAAGATTGCTGTACACCAGCGGAACCCATCCAACTTGATGAACCTGGAGCAGTTTTGCCTTGAAGAATGGGCAAAAATCTCAGTGGCTAGATGTGCCAAGCTTATAGAGACACCCCAAGAGACATGCAGCTGTAATTGCTGCAAAAAGTGGCTCTACAAAGTAGTGACTTTGGGGGGGTGAATAGTTATGCATTTTTTTGTCTTATTTCTTGTTTGTTTCACAATAAAAAATATTTTGCATCTTCAAAGTGGTAGGCATGTTGTGTAAATCAAATGATACAAACCCCCCATAAATCTATTTAATTCCAGGTTGAAAGGCAACAAAATAGAAAAAATGCCAAGGGTGGTGAATACTTTCGCAAGCCACTGCAGTTATTCTAATGGAAGACACTGCAAACAATATATTGAAAAGCACTGCAATCTCGCTCTGGTTGGCCCTGCTATACTCTGCCGATCCCCGTTAACAGACTACTGCCATTGGACAAAATAAGGAGGGGGGAAAGACAGACAACATACAGAAAGGGTCGGGATAGGTTTTAGATTTCTAGGGTCTGACAAGGATCATATCCCCACAAAATAAAATAAACATCTCTGTATGGCGATATCCAGATCCGCACAGCTCCCTGTCCTGGAACGCGCCCGGTCTGAGACTCAGCTTGATGACGTCACCAATGGAACCGTCTCTGGTGCTAAACGAGAGTAAGACAGACGGAAGGGAAACCACTAGACACTGGTCCAGTGTGATCACAGCAATGGTCCAAGACATGATCTCTTGAATAGGGGACCGATCCCCATGGAGAGACATTCTCCGCTCAACTCCCAGCCTCGAACACCACAAAACACACAGCTTTTAATGGAAATGACAGCCAATCCCCAGCTTTTGATTAGCTAACTCGCTGGATGTGCGTCTGATCACACCAGCCCCGCAACCCACTTATCCACTTATCTACCAATCCATCTCGTGGCATACATACAGTATGTACAAGCAAACATTTTGTTTGTACCCTTTGTTGGCACCATTATGTAATCCAAAAGCACCTATAACTTGTAGCAAAACACTTATTGGATAACAATTTGTTTGATAAAATAGACAAGATATGTCGAACAGAGAGATACCCTTTAGTTTTGTAAAAACACAATGTTTCTTTTCCATAAAGAAAAACATAGTATCATACTTGACCCCACTAGGCTCTAATTTGAAACCACACGACCATAAAACGTATCAGTATGTCTTATTTTCTGGTAGCTTGTGAAAAGATGATCCTACCCCAGCTTTCCTACATCTACCCTCCAGATTAGTTGGTGTGTGAGGTCTTAGCAGTGGCATCTTGAACATCCACAGACTACCGGGGATTTCTGTGACCCACTACCCAAACTCCACATCTCACTACTCTTCTGACAGTCTCTAAAGGTAGGAGATGGATATGCACTGATGACATGCCATTTTAGGTCAAGCAGGGAATATGCATGGGCAGTGTATTCCAGCACATCTTATTACCAAAGGTTCTGTCAAACTATCCGGGCCACAGACCATCATTGACCGTCTCTCGTACGGCTCTCAGGCTTAAGCCACTGACTGCCTGTGTGCCTCACTTGTCTTAACACGTTCTCAGGACTATCCTCTTTCCCTCATCATCATCACCGTTAGGTTATAATGCTGCGTTGCGTGGGAAGCATGATATTGAGAAGTGTCCAGTGAAACAAACTCTCAAGTGGACCGAACAGGTTACAACAGTGAAACTTGGTTGTGTGGAAACAGAAGCCTACATCAGTTTTGACTTGTGGGATTTTTTCATGCATTAAAAACTCATTGGCCAATAGAAAATCATTTGCAAAGGCCATCAACTTTCACTAGCCTGTTATAGACATTGTCATCCTTTACAAGGCAGACACTTGTCATTGCAATGCCACAGGCCTCCCACAGCAAAACAAGCTGAAATGTAGCCTCACATTGAAGCGTTTTACCATTTTCTTTTCAGGACAACCAGGCCTACAAGTAGAATACAAAATAATTTGACATAAACAGTTGCATTCATGAGTTTTATTGACAAATGTCAATAAACAAATAAGGTCTGCCAAGCAAAAACCGAATAAAAAAATGAATTTATAAGAATGCCGTAAGTACAGAAATTGTTTACTCGGTGGGTAATGAATGTCCAACTAGTCAGTGACAACTGTGTGGATTTTGGAGTTTGTTACAGCTACTATGTGAGCTTATTACAGAACTATAGACATTATTTCCTGGGATTTCCTATGATCTTCTATGTAGAAGAACCCCTTACCTTCTAACGACTCTTGTGTAGCTTGTGAGCACCGTAGAGCAAAACGTCAGAGTCTCAGCTTTTCATAGATGGTTCATAATAGTTTGTAGTTCACCATTCGGACTCTACAGACGTTTTTGTGAGAAGAACCGCCCCTTGACCCCGCCTCTGACCCCTTCTGCGCTTGTCTCACAAACACTGCTCTAACTCAGCCCCCGTTAATCACACATACTAATGGTTGGTATCAGCGGATACAGAAGAATAGACAAATCCAATGGTACAACTAGAAGACTGTAGCTCAAACACACAATGTTTAAAAGGGGTTAGCCCAAAACGCGCCAGTGTGATAGTGGGACTCAACAGGTAGTAGCTGAGTCAGCTCTTGTCCATGTGAGCTACATTTGGCAGAACACAACAGGCTAGTGTGTCATGCAGCCCAACACCAGCCCACAGGGGGACATCTGTCCCTATATTTAGCCAGTGATGGGTGATACTGTTACATATCAAACTACAGGATCCTTCCGACTCGGCAGATTGCAGGGGACTAGGGGAGAGCCAGGGGGAATGGGAGATGGGTGAATGAGGGCCAGAGCAGGTTGTGGGCAGTAATTAAGACCATCTGTGTTCAACCTGAGCTATCTGTGACCAAAACTAAAAAACTCTCAGAACAACTCCTAAACCCTTCATCTTGCTATGCCCTGTCAATGGCAAACATGAACATAAACCCAAAAATCTTTGTTTTTTTAAAGACATTTGATACTAATTCATCTTTGTTATGTCGCTATTCAAATATATTACATTCTGTCGGTATAAAGTTTTTATTCCTGTATTGTCATTCTGTTTGTTTTGTTTTTTACATGAGAAGAAAACACTCCTACACATACAGTGCATTCGGAAAATATTCAGACCCTTTGACTTTTTACACATTTTATTACGCTACAGCCTGAGTCTAAAATTGATTTAATCGTTTTTTCCCTCATCAATCTACACACAATACTCCATAGTGACAAAAAAAATTGTAAAAAATAAACAACTGACATCACAATTACATGAGTATTATTTACTCAGTACTGTTGAAGCACCTTTGTCAGCGATTACAGCCTCAAGTCTTCTTGGATATGACGCTACAAGCTTGGCACACCTGTATTTGGGGAGTTTCTCCCATTCTTCTCTGTAGATCCTCTCCAGCTCTGTCAGGTTGGATGGGTAAGGTCGCTGCACAGATGTTTGATCGGGTTCAAGTCCGGGCTCTGGCTGGGCCACTCAAGGACATTCAGAGACTTGTCCCGAAGCCACTCCTGTGTTGTCTTGGCTGTGTGCTTAGGGTCGTTGTCCTGTTGGAAGGTGAACCTTCGGCTCCAGTCTGAGGTTCTGAGCGCTCTGAAGCAGGTTTTCATCAAGGATATCTTTGTACTTTGCTCCGTTCATCTTTCCCTTGATCCTGATTAGTTTCCCTCTCCCTGCCGCTGAAAAACATCCCCACAGCATGATGCTGCCACCACTATGTATTAGAGATGGTGCCAGGTTTCCTCCAGATGTAACGGTTTGCATTCAGGCCAAATAGTTCAATCTGGGTTCCATCAGACCAGAGAATCTTGTTTCTCATGGTCTGAGAGTAATTTAGGTGCATTTTGGCAAACTCCAAGGAGACTGTCATGTGCCTTTTACTGAGGAGTGGCTTCCGTCTGGCCACTCTAACATAAAGGCCTGATTGGTGAAGTGCTGCAGAGATGGTTGTCCTTCTGGAAGGTTCTACCATCTCCGCAAAGGAACTCAGGAGGTCTGTCAGCGTAACCATCAGATTCTTGGTCACCTCCCTGACCAACGCGCTTCTCCCCAGATTGCTCAGTTTGGCCGGGTAGCCAGCTCTAGAAAGAGTCCTGGTGGTAACAAACTTCTTCCATTTAAGAAAGATGGAGGCCACTGTGTTCTTGGGGACCTTCGATGCTGCAGACGTCTTTTGGTACCCTTCCCTAGATGTGTAACTCGACATAATCCTGTCTCGGACCTCTACAGACAATTCCTTCAACCTCATGGCTTGGTTTTGCTCTGACATGCAGTGTCAACTGTGGGACCTTATATAGACAGGTGTGTGCCTTTCCAAATCATGTCCAATCAATAGAATTTACCACAGGTGGATTACAATCAAGTTGTAGAAACATCTCAAGGATGATAAATGGAAACAGGATGCACCTGAGCTCAATTTTGAATCTCTTAGCAAAGGGTCTGAATACTTATAATACTTAACTTATAAAAATAAGGTCTGATTTTTGTTTGTAATAAATTTGCAAAAATAAAACCTGTTTTCGTATTGTCATAGTGGGGTATTGTGCGTAGATTGAGGATGACATTTCATAATAAGGCTGTAACATAACAAAATGTGGATAAAGGGAAGGGGTCTGAATACTTTCAGAATGCACTGTACATATTTGGCAGATGTAATATCAAGTAAAAAAGCGAAAGACATTTATGACAGTAAACACTCGACAGTTACGTGATTGACACATCAAACATCCCAAGTGGCACAATAATGCCACGTTCAAAACAACTGGGCACTTGGAAATCTCCGACTTCCAACTTCAGTTCAGTGCATTCAAGACAGCTGGAAAAAAAGAGCTCCGACTGGGAAAATAGTTTTGAATAGTCATCCAACTCGGAATTCCAATTCGGAAACTCGGGGATCCTTCTAGAACTCTGACTTTCCGACCTGAAAATCCCTGATATCATGATTTGACCTCCTTTTTCCAGAGTTCCCAGTTGTCTTGAAAGGACCATAAATACAGTAATTGTCAGCATGTTAGTGCTACAGTGACCACACAGTTACTGCTGCAAAAAGAATTGTTCACTCGTCCAACAGCCCACATTATCAATCAACGCACACAGGAATGGGCAGGTGTTTCTTCCTCTTCTAATGTGTGTGTATGTGTGTTTACTTAACTTTCCTTGTGGGTACCTGAAGTCCTCACAAGGATAGTAAAACAAGGAAAATTCAGACAAGTGGGGACATTTTGCCGGTCCCCACGAGGAAAAACGCTATTGTAGGCTTAGGGTTTAGGTTTAGCGTTAGGGTTACAATTAGGGTTAGGTATAGTTTTAGGGTTATGGGTTTGGGGTTAAGGTTAGGCTTAAGGTTAAGGTTAGAATTATATTTAGAAGTTAGAGAAAATAGGATTTTGTATGGGAATCAATTCTTTGGTCACCACAAAGATAGCAATACAAAACGGTGTGTGTGTGTGTGTGCGTGCGTGCGTGCGTGCGTGAGGTTTGTGCTGTGGGTATCATGTGATCCAGAGGTCAGTGTTCCATACAGTCTTTCAAAAGCAGTCTTGCTTCTTAAGTTCTTCTCCCAGATAGAAGAGTAGAAAGGCTGGGTGTGGAGGATGTGTGACAGAGAGAAAAGATGAACATCACACCTGGGGTGGAGTCCCGTTCTTGAGGATGGAGATTGCTGCCAAATCCGGCGCCCCAGAACGCTTGTCATAGTCCATTCAGAGAGTTGTCCATAGTCCATGTCTTTGAGAGCGACATTTACTTTGTTTAGCTTTTTCCAGGCATACTGCGCAACTCTTCTAAAATTTATACTAGAATAGAGAGAAAGATAAACACACAGATGAGACATACACATAGAAGTATGCAAATTATATTTATATATGGTTGAATGCCTGTTTGAGTGTTTGTCTCTGTTTAATATTTGCATGTACTTTATGTCTGTTCAAATAGTTGTTGTTTTCTTTTAAATACTTTGAGCTTTTGATTGAGCCTGCCTGGAGTGCCAGATGAGCAGCGTTAGCACTTTATGGGATATCCCATTGGTTACATTGCGGGGAATGGCTGCTGCATTACCGTGGTGAAGTGAACGATGATAAATATGGCGATGATGAGGAGGCCGATGATGATGGAGGCGATGGCCACTTGGAGAGCTTTCTGACCGAGTCGTCGCGAGCCGTCATAGTCTTGCAACTCATAACTTTTCCTGGACTGCATGGGGACAAGAGGGAAAACACTTCACCAAGGGAGCGTTCAACTTCACCAGCAGTCCTGGACTAAAATGTGTTGCTTTACCATGATCATTTAAGGAGAAACATGTTCATGCCACATACCTACCTCATACTGAAGTAGACCTGTATTTGGAAAATAATTTGGAGTAAAAAGAAATGTGTCATATTTACATGTGATACTCACATGTGAATGAGGTACGGAACACATAACACCACACATGGGTTCAAATAGTATCCGTTTTCTTTCTAATATTTTGAGTGTTTGATTGAGCCTGGCTTGAGTGCCAGATAGGTGGGATTTGCACTTTTTACTATTCCATTGATTACATTGCACCAGACAAGCTCAATCACAGGCTGTTGAAATACTGGCTGAAAAAATACTATATGAACCCAGGTCTGCATAACATTGTGTGATTGTGTGTTTGAGAGTGAGAAAAGAAAGGTGGGAGAGAAAGTAAGGGAGTCCAAACCCTTTGGATGGGAAAGTGTGTCAGTGACGTGGTGTTTTGAGAGGTGAAAGGAGCGAGCATGTTAGGAGGGCACATCGAGCACGTCAGAGGGCACTTCGATGAAACCCTGCCCTACCACAGACACATCTGTTCCTCTCATCAGACACATTTGGCTCTTTTTTCTTCCTCAAACACAGACACATACACAGACAGACCGACAAGCCATGCACATACACGCACGGCCACACGCAGATATTAAAGTAAATACGGGATTACCGGTGGACTCCTTCCCATATTACCAACACCACTTCTCTTTCTCGGTCCCACAAAAACACACACACATCGTGAGAAAGTTGGGGCAGAGATCCTAGTGTGATCAGCCAGCTCTCAACACCATATCTTATGACCTGACATGTAGCTTAAGAACATGTGAGAATTGCAAAGGAGAACTGTTGTGCTGGCAAGCATTCAAAGCTGGTGCACAAGATATTTTTTTTACGGCTTGTTGCTGGAATCCCAGAATATTATTTTTTTTCCTTTAGAGACGCAGTCAAAAGCTAGAGCAGAGCTGCTTTCCGCTCTCCTCCACTTTCCCCATGCTTTTGAACAACCGCTAATGGACACAATCAGTTTCCACTAGCATTGCTATATTTCAAAAAATGCTAGCCAGATTATTCTGGACATTGCTAAATAATTAGCTAATGATTTTTTTAAATGCTTTGGAGGAAACAACATCCTAGGGAAGTTGAAAATATGGTCAACTTCAAAAATGCGTACTGTCCCTTTATTACTACATAAACAGAACTTGATTAAGATTATTAGGATTATTTTATAATTGCAAAAATGGTGAAATACAACTGGCCATATGTTTACAATGTATTCATCTTGCAACATATCACTCAGCATTGGCTTTTTCCTTCATGGAAATTGACCTGAGGTACTTTTCACATCATTTTCAATATATTTCTCATTCAGTATTCTATAAATTTATATCAGCTTTAAGACATATATTAGTCAGTGAGTAAACCGTTTCCCATATGCCTGTGATGTCCCCTACTCACCAGTACTGAAAAGACCAGAGCTACAATGTTGACTGGGTACGCGGGGCAGAAGCAGGTGAGGATTGTTAGCCACAGGTAACTGTGGAGGGGAGGTGGAGGATGCTGTTCCCCCATAAAACTAAGTCTGTCAAAGTCTGCACTCCCATTTAGGGAACTCTTAACACCCAAATGCCCTCTTATCGGCTCCAGAGCCAGAGGATGGGCCATGGTGTGGGTAACAGACGACAAGAGCGAAAACACAGCCAACAAGAAGAAAAGAGAGACGAGCCACAAAACAACCAATGGAGAAAAAGGGAAAGTTAAAACAGATGTAGATGAAGAAATCTCAGGCCAAAAGAAAACAGAAGGAAAAATAATGGCCAAATGACAGAAATTCAGCCAATTGTAGGAATGGTACACAGCACAGGAACAACCCCACTCAGAAGAGGGGAAAAAAAGGGTCGAAAACCTGACTTGGAAAAAGGAAGGATGGAATAGCCAGTGAAGGAGTAGAGTTGAGCAAGCTTCCCGGAACTGTCCAGAACTGATTGAGGGTTCTGAAGAAGGGAGGCTGGTGTGGAATGGGGGCGTCGAGAACTGTACCCTCACGTAGAGCTGACCTCATTTTCTTTAGGGTGGGCAACATTACCACCCCGTCTCACACACCCCTCCCCAGGCAAGAGAAAGGAGGGAGACGAGAGACCAGGATCTGACCTCATATGCTGTGGCTAACATTAATCTCCCCCTTCACACGCACACACACTGGCAGCCAGTCCTAGCCAACACTGAGCAAAGTGTGTGTGTTAGTGGTGGAGGTCACTGTTTACCACTGGGACTTTGAACATTCCCAAATGAGTTTGTTAAGTGTATAACACTGTATTTCCCACACTCACAAACAACATTTACTCACACTGCAATCAATTCATCAATAAGACAAGGGTGACTAGCCAACCCTACTGCTTCTGTTTGAGCCTACCTTGAGCACACCTGGGTGGTGTTCAGTAGGTATGAAGTGGGACAAAATGTACTGTACCTAGTAAAATAAAGGTTACGTATTAATATGTGCTTTGTCCTGCCAAGGTCAGGAACAGTGCTAGAGTCCTTCCAAAATATGTGTTGATGCTTCCCCTACATTTAAGTGTCCCCCACTATAATAGGACATTTTTGGGGACTATATGTTGTTCCATGTAGTGAATGTTATTCAATGTGTTTCTATTGGCTAATAGCAGTAATACCAAATTCAATGTTTTATCCAATAATTTTTGTATATATTTTTTTAATACCTTAAGGGGTAGAGCAAAATGGAGAATGCCATCGTGTTTGAGTGTCTCATCTTTCAATATAGTGGTAGGTCAAACCGTTCGGACGCTATAGACGTTTTGTGAGAAAGCCAATTTTCAGGATGTCTCATGGTCTGACAAACACTGCTCTAGCTCTTCCACCTTTGACCACAGATGCGGAAGGGCTAAAACGGCGGATGTGGTGGATTGAGACGCAGCCCAGATATCTCAAGCGCTTAAACAGACTGATTTTAACTGGGATTTTTGTATTACATTAATTCGATTTCCGCTGGGCCTAAGAAATTGTAGAAGTAAAAAAAAAAAAAAAACAGAACCACAATCTCAGTGGAATGCTTTAAAATAATTTATTAGGAATTTTAAAATGGACATTTCCAGAGGAGAAAAAAAAAGAAAGAAAAAAAGAAATACAATAAGATAAAGCGGGTGGGGAACAGTCCAAATAAAAGTTTAGTTACAGTGTTGGTCAAGACCTTGAAGTTGGAGCTTTAACAACCAAGGCCTTGCCCCTTTTCCGACCCTGAAGAAAGCATCAACATAAACAAACAAAAAACACCAGCATCTTAAAAATCACTGAATCATTATTGTGCACCGGGAACGAAATCGGACAAGAGAAAAATATAATTTCCTTTTTGTTCTGAAAAAAAGTCTTAATGCCATGGAATTATCCATACTCCCATTGCCATTAATAGCAGTATTAATATTCCTAAAATAAAAAATTACGTATTGCTTTTTGAAAGTTAAAAAGTTACAGTGTTCGTGTCCAGCAGTAGTTTTGTGTAGTGCCCCAGCCAGTTCGAAAAGGGCAGTACTAGCCAGTATAACATGGGAGATTCTTGTTCATGTTTAGTGGAAGACTTTGTGGAACATCAACAAAATTCATTTGATTTTCATTGAAATATCTCTGTCAAAAGAAAGGGGACAATTCCACTCTGTCTCCTCCTCCATTCCAGCTACTGGTCTGTGTATACCTCTTTTCTGTACTGACTGGGACAGAGGCTGCGTTCCATTTCAGTTTACCTAGCCCCTAGATCTGAAAGGACACATAGGATACGTGGTGTTAGACCAAAATGGAACCAGCCAAACATTTCAGTACCAAAATGGCAGTCAAAAAATGCATGTCATGTCAACTTTCGAATCTAGCTAATTCCATACGTCAGCTCACTATTGTGCGCGCACACATCACACACAAACAAACACACCGTCACACATAATGACACAATCACCTTCTAAGGTCATCAGAGGACAAATACAACCATGATGTAACCGTTTTTTAAAGAGTCAATTGCTTTGTTAAATATGTCCTTCATTTGTTTCTACGGTCCGTATGACCGTACATAGAACAGCAAGAAAGAAACAAGAAACAAAATAAAAACATAATGAAGGAAAATAGAGCAAAAATATATATACTTTCCCCCCAAAAAAGTTATATTAAATCCCACCCAATCCCCCTTAACCCCGACCATGCACCCTCACCAGAGCCAATTAAAAATCCTCAGGGCCTCACTTCAGTTTTTCCTTATCTCTCAGGGATACATGGATGTCATGTCCATAGAAATAAAATGACTAGAACAGGAACCCCTATTCAAGTAACAATATTTCTATGGTTTTGTCACTTGGTAAGAGTCTGCCTTTAAGGGGTCCAATTCAATAGAAATCAGTTACTGGCATGTTCACAGTAAGAAACTAAATGAAAGGAAAGGGAAAAGGACCCAACTGTGTGAGAATTCAAGCATGTTCTCTTTTTGATACCAATTTCTAATGAAAAGGGTCTTATCATTTCGTCTTATTTACAAATATCATCTAGTCTTCAACCCTGCTAATGCATGTTGTTGGCCTAAACACCAAACAAATGCTGAGGGGATTGCCACTTTCAAATAGAAAATTACCTGCCACTGTACAACACGTTTGTTGTAGTAGTTAAGCAGACTTCCAGTTAAATTGGCGCCAAACGATTAATAGTAACCCCGCCTGCTGATCAAAGTTCAACATCCCCTCCCTCCTCCCCTACACCAACCTCCCTCCTCCCCTACACCACCCTCCCCTCAAAATCTATATACAATATTTTACAGGAAGAAAATAAAACATTCCTTTCAAAACCAATTACGGAAGAAAATATCTAACCGATTATCATCATTATTATCATTGCGTTCAATATTAATAACAATATTACAAATGTTGTTTTAAAAACTATCAAAATATACATTTTAGTTTTCTTTTCATGTTTTCTGTGACACGTTTGTTAAAAATGGAAATTACATCATTTCTTTGTTCTTCCTCTGTTTAAATGGGTTAGGTACCCCTTTTGACAAGGAGACACCATCCCACACACCAGTTCATCTCTCTCTAATCCTCTCTCCTCCTCCATCTCACCCCGGTAACACATTAAAGGGAGGTCAACGGAACAGACAACACATCAAAACATTGCGATTAAATAAAAAAATCCTCAAATATAAAGCAAAACATATCTGACAGAATCTGTGTTTGCCTTGAGCGTAACCCACAAACGTTATTTTCTCACTTACTTTTCTGCCAGAGCAATATTTAAAAAAAGAAACAGCATTGGATCTAATTAAATAAACCTACGTGAAGGTAAAGGATAGGAGAAACAAGGGATTGAGAAGAGGGAGTGATATTAGTACAGGAAAACAGGATACAGAAGTTAAAAAAATAAAAGATCTTCAGTCAGTGGGTGGAGTCAGGGGGAGCCAGGGGGTACGGGTTTTGAACTGTGGCCGCCAATCGGATTGTGCCATGGGTAGGCACACAGCAGTTTGATTGGCTCGTCAGCAGAAGGGACCTCCTCCCGTGCCCGGTGATTTGCTAAATCTGCTCAGTGGTAACCGTTGGTGAAGGCAGTAGCGATAAGAGGACCCTGGGAAAAGAAAGACACACGGACTATTAGAGACAGAGCAGCTGGTAGATAGTTTGAAATGAAGAAAGGATATGGTTTACAAAATTGCCAACATTTTATTGATTTGTCATTATACAATTTACACTTCCATATTAAAAACTGGTAAGCAAATCCCTGGTTTCCCCTAGCATCAGATACATGCCACATGCCACCTAGCGGGCTCCTTTAGCTACCTCTTATATCCCTCTTCACGATATTCCAACCATGGGTCATATTCATTAGGCACCAAAAGCAAGACAACAGACTAAACCTGGGAGAGACTACTCAAATTTCAGTTGTGAAACGTGATAGTGACGTACCCCAAGACCGTGGCCGAATCCTGAGTTGGGACCGGGACTGGCTGCGCTGAGATAGCTGCTCAGTGCTGAGTCCTGACTGGCTGCCGCATACAGGTCAGCCATTGGCCCAGGGCTGCTGGTGCCCAGGTAGCCTGCGTTACGTGACTGGGTGGAACCTGAGAGCGAGAGAGATGGAGAGAGACAGAGCAAGAGAGTTGAGAGAGAGAGACAGTCAATCAGTCAATCACATACACATAGACAACTGACAGGCAGAACGACGAAGAAGAATTATCTACCTCTCATAGCCGCTGCTGCTGCTGCTGCCATTGGTCCGTATGCTGACAGTGGAATGGCTGAGGGACAGAGGAACAATTTCAGATGTCTTCTTTTACCTATACCAGTACGTTGCCTTACAAAACAGTGTTTGGCAGTGTGTAAATTAAGTTCGGAAAACATTTCATTGCCAGGTAGATTCCCGTTTCTTCTGCCCAATTTCAATCTCGACTCATCGCTGCAACTCCCCAACGGGCTTGGGAGGTTAAGGTCAAGTCATGCGTCTTCCGAAAAATAACCTGCCTAACCGTGCATTTTAACACACGCCCGCTTAAGCCGGAAGCACCAATGTGTCGGAGGAAACACCGTTCACCTGACGGCCACGGTCAGCCTGCAGGCGCCCGGACTGCCACAAGGAGACGCTAGAGCACGGTGAGCCAAGTAAAACACCCACGACCAGACCCTCCCCTAACCCGTACAACACTGGGCCAATTGCACGCCACCCTATTGGACTCCCGTTCACGGCCAGTTGTGATACAGCCCGGGATCGAACCCGGGGCTGTAGTGACACCTCTAGCACGGCGATGCAGTGCCTTAAGACTGTTGCGCCACTCGGGAGGCCGGTAGTTTACAGTTTTAAAGATGGTGAAACCATGCCCAAAATATCCAAGCGTAACATTGTTCGGGTCAATTCCATGATTCATCAATTTTTTATTTTTTAATCAAAGTTAGGTTTGAACCCTTCTAGATTGGAAAAAGGAGGGCCATTACACCATTCCGCCACAGGTTGGCGATGTTGCCTTGTAAAGACAGAGATTGTGAGCTACCGGTAGATCTTAGAGGAGTGACTGACCTGTGAGCTCAGAGGGGTGGGATGATGTCAGAAGGGTGGTCCTCTCTAAATGGAATTCTAGAACAGAAATGTCAAGAGAGCGCTTTTTTAATACCAACACTATCCACGTGCTAATCGACTCTCTCACACACACACACACACACACACACACACACACACACACACACACACACACACACACACACACACACACACACACACACACACACATGAACATGTGCACACACAAGCAAGCAATTTAGAATGGGTATGAGAGACTACAGGGGAGAAGGGTGGTAGGGGGAAAGGAGAGAAAGGAGGCGCAGTGAGGTCAGAGTCGAAGAAAGAGAAAACGGGGAGATAAAAGTGCAGCAGAGATTATTTCTTACATGAGAGGGGAGGGGAAGTAGAGAAAAGGACTGGGTAGAGGAGGAGGACGTCAAAACCAAAATCAACTCTCTGAACTCTACAAGCAGCCAGACTCTGCCATATGCGTTTATACATGGAGTAAAAAGTGTAGGCATGTCTGTGTGTTTGGCACCTAACGTAAAACTAACACCAGTATGTATCTGACATGATCACTAGGCCAATGCATTGTTTCTGTTGTCAGACCTAGCCAGTTCTTTGGATAATTAACAGACTCAAGTCGCCTGTACGTCTGTAACTCATACTCTACATAAACAAGTGTGACAGAGGGAGCGATGCACATATACCAGGGAACTGGTAGGTGTATCCAGGCGCGATGCTAGGGTAGCCACGGCTAGCGTACGTAGCTGCTTGGAAGCCTGGGTAGCCTGTGAAGAGACAAATAAATACCCATCAGGATACGGCTGAACACGGTTGAAGGAGATGATGCTATTGCATTCATATTAGACCTCATGTAGCATGTAGCAACTAGCACCATAACTCAGTACCATGCTGTTGCCATGTCTGACCTGTAGGTGGAGCAAGATACTATGACTTCACCGCAGGCCATAGCCTACTTGAATCCCACTGGAACACATCCCCCTCTACATCTCCTCCCATCTCTTTAGCCCTGCTCTCCAGTTCTGGCCAAGAATTCATAGAGCGTCTCTGAGTAGGTCACCCCTGTTATATACTGTAGATCATATATATATTTTTTCCCCCACCTTTATTTAACCAGGTAGGCAAAATTTGATTTGATTTGAGAACAAGTTCTCATTTACAACTGCGACCTGGCCAAGATAAAGCAAAGCAGGTCGACACATATAACAACACAGAGTTACACATGGAGTAAAACAAACATACAGTCAATAATACAGTAGAAAAATAAGTCTATATACAATGTGAGCAAATGAGGTGAGATAAGGGAGGTAAAGGCAATAAATAGGCCATGGTGGCAAAGTAAATACAATTAAATATTAATTGTTAAAAAGGCAAAACTGATCCTAGATCAGCACCCTTACTCTGAGAAGCTTTATTATGGTTCCAGAGTGTTTAGAGGCAGCTAAATGACAGTGTTATTGTTCTTACCCAGCATGCCGATCCCCAGCATGAAGGCGTCCATGCCGTAGGGCATCACCCTGGCACGACCTCGAGCCGTACCTGTCGGTGACATCACTTCCTTGGGCTGGGCTTTCTTGCACTCCACCTGGAGTGGAATGCAAATGGTTTGAAATATTCTGCACATAGACACACACACTCCTCACTATCAACACTGACGCACACATTCGCACATACACACATTGCCTGCCTACATACCATTTTGTTGTTGATTTCGTGGAAATGGATCTCACACACTTTCTCCACCATGTCTTCATTCTCAAAGGTCACAAAGCCGAAACCTGAGGGACACAGGAACACAGACTGCTTTACCTTCCACTATGGCCATTTGTTTCCATTTTCTATTAAACTGAATGCAATCATGACTTCACATGTCCAGTTCTTCCAGGTTAGGTGTCACCAAGGAAGAAAAGGAGATGAGGGAAGGAGGCGAGGAAAGAAACGAATGATTGGGACACAGCCCATGTTTAATAGTCACTTTGTCCTCTTTCCTATCCTCATATCCTGTACACTTCTTTCCCCCATCCTTCTCTCCCTCAAATCATATTATTTAAAAAAAAATTGCTTTCATCTATTCAATCCCTTTCAGATGACAGAACATAAAGGTAGCAGAGACTCCATCAAAGTATTGAGACTCACCTGGTCTCTCCCCCTTTCTCTCCCTACTCCATTACATGTTCCTTCTCCCTTCCCTCCCCCACACCTCAAGAGGCTGTGAGGGGATTTAGCCGGGTTTGCGTGCCCTAACTCTCAATCTGTCGTCGTGGTAAAGGGGGATGGGGTAGAGTATTAGCTAAGGTTTTAGCCTGAGCCCCGATTAAACGAGCTGACCAATTAACCCTTCTCGCCTTCCTTTACTTGTTCCTCCCTGACTGATTCACACTATAGGGCCGACCCGAACTGTACTCCGTTGGCTCAGATACTTTTTTCCCCACATGGTCCTTTCCAGCATGGTTCCAACAACTATGGCCTAACCAGCTCATCCCAGTACAGCTCCCGCACATTAAAATACTGAGTGTGTGTTTATCTAAACAATGTGTGAGAGTCTGATAATGTGTGTTAATGTGTGTGTTATTTGTTTCCCGCATAACATTATTTACACTACAAATCAATGTGTGCTATGTTGCCATTCCATGCATGGCTGAACCAAGGATCAGGCTCTTCAATACCGTCACAATGCAAGAGGTTTACTTTTGCACCAACAAACCAGCCAGTATGGTCTGCCAACTGATCTGAGAGAAGATTATCACAATGAATTTTGTTTGTTTGTGTGTGTATGTGTGTGTGTGTGTGTGTGTGTGTGTGTGTGTGTGTGTGTGTGTGTGTGTGTGTGTGTGAGTCGGCTGGTGTTTCGTGGCAATACCTCTGTGTCTGTTGGTGGTTTTGTCGAACATGAGCATGGCGTCATCGACCTATGAGAGAGAGAGAGATAGAGAGAGAGAGGTAGAGAGAGAGACAGAGAGAGATGAGCTTGGACAAACACAAACACACAGGCCATTACACAGCATGGGGCTTCATTGTCCCTCCTTCACGTCCTGTGCTTTGGAGCAAGAGAGGAGAGGGGGCTAACAGATGGAGAAAGAGGAAGGGAACGAGGGGGGTGACAGGTGACAAAGGAGGAGGAGAGAAAGAAGGGGGTACAGGGGAGAGGAAAAAGAGCGTGGGAGAGAAAAGGGGAGAAAGAAGAGGCAGTCGTTCTTTCTCTGTAAAGTTAAACAGTGTCTCACTCCCCAAGTTCTAGGAGGGAATATTCTCTCTCTCGCAATCTCTATGTAAATATATATATATACATAGAGAGAGTGAGAGTAATATATATATACACTGAGTGTACAAAACATGAGGAACACCTTCCTAATATTGAGTTGCACCCCCCTTTGCCCTCAGAACAGCCTCAATTCGTTGGGGCATGGACTCCACAAGGTGTGGAAAGCGCTCCATAGGGATGCTGGCCCATGTTGACTCCAATGACATATCAAGTTGGCTGGATGTCCTTAGGGTGGTGGACCATTCTTGATACACACGGGAACTGTGAGGCGTAAAAAACCCAGCAGCGTTGCAGTTCTTGACTCAAACCGGTGAGCCTGGCACCTACTACCATACCCCGTTCAAAGGCACTTAAATATTTTGTCTTGGCCATTCACCCCCTGAACGGCACACGTACACAATCCATGTCTCAATTGCCTCAAGGCTTAAAAATCAGTCTTTAACATGTCTCCTCCCCTTCATCTACACTGATTGAAGTGGATTTAACAAGTGACATAAATAAGGGGTCGTAGCTTTCACCTGGATTCACCTGGTCAGTCTATGTCATGGAAAGAGCAGGTGTTCCTAATGTTTTGTGCACTCAGTGTATGTTTGGTGGGGGGGTAAGCTTTTGTGTCCTGTTCTCTAGCTCTTTGTTCTCCTCTCCACAAAGTTTACTATTCCCATGGAGACCCTGTAAATAATTTCAATTAGGAGAATTTACC
This sequence comes from Salvelinus namaycush, assembly GCF_016432855.1. NCBI lineage: Eukaryota > Metazoa > Chordata > Actinopteri > Salmoniformes > Salmonidae > Salvelinus > Salvelinus namaycush. The sequence continues at coordinate 36,587,050 of NC_052308.1, forward strand.
CTCCTCTCACTACTCTCACTATGAATAGAACTACAGAGAGAAAGATCTGTGTGAGAAAGAGAGAGAGAGAAAGGGTGAAAGGGGGAATTGAGAGAGAGGGACAAAGTTGAAAAAGGGCTTACTAGAGGGAGAGAAAATGATTTTTGCGTGGCGACGCAGAAAAGAGAGGAGGCGAGAGATAGTTCAGGACAGAATAAGGATGGGAGGGGGATTGGTGCATACGAAAGAGTGGGTCGAGGGTGAAAAGGATAAAAGAGTTTGGGGGAGAGAGAGTGAGGGTTGGATGGACAGAAAGACAGACAGAAGGACAGGCAGGGAGAGAGAGAGAACAAAGAGAAGTGGGGGCTTTGTCAACACGCACCCCTTTCATTCTTCCTTTCCCTCTGTTTTTTTTCTTTTTCTCCCACTCTTCTCCCTGCAGCCCTATTCATGCTGACCCCATCCCCTCTTTACTCTCCTTTGCTGGTAAGAAAGTTAGCACAAACTCCTCTAATAGAGGAACTGTGAAACTACTCCATGTTTTGCCAGTGAGAGACATCATCAGTATAACCATCGCTTAAGACACACAGCATGACTGCATTCCTATTTTCATTACCTATCAGCGTAATGAAACTTAACACAGGGTGAAATGTGAGTGGAGGAAAGCTCTGGACTCCAGTTTGATGTTTAACCTTTGAGATCATCTATTTGGTGTCATAATGAAAGCAGTACATATAACTAAAGTACTTAAGTAAAAATACTTGAAAGTACTACTTAAGTAGCTTTTGGAGGTATCTGTACTTTACTTTACTGTTTCTATTTTCACTGACACCCATAAGTACTTGTTACATTTTGAATGCTTAGCAGGACAGGAAAATGGTCAAATTCACACTCTTATCAAGAGAACATCCCTGGTCTTCCCTACTGCCTCTGATCTGGCGGACTCACGAAACAGTGAGAGTGCTGGAGTGAGCCCCTGGCTAGCCGTAAATAAAATAAAAACAAGAAAATGGTGTCGTCTGGTTTGCTTAATATAAGGAATTTGAAATTATTTATACTTTTACTTTTGATACTTAAGTATATTTTAGCAATTACATTTACTATTGATACTTAATTATATTTAAAACCAAATACTTTTAGACTTTTACTCAAGTAGGGTTTTACTGGGTGACTTTCACTTTTACTTTTCATTTTCTGTTAAGGTATCCTTACTTTTACTCAAGTATGACAATTGGGTACTTTTTCCACCACTGCAATATATTTAGTTTATTTGAATGATCTAATAAACAAAGTTTACACAAGCTGTGCTAGTGAGTGTGTGTGTCACTGCGTGTGTTCATGGGATATAGAAAAGGTCAGGGTTGGAGACCCGTTAGTCCAACAGAGCTATGATCTCTCTCTCGCTCTCTCACACACACACACAGCCCCCCCCCCCCCCCCCCCCCCCAGTCTACCCTCTGTCCTTCATTCAGTTTTTATCTCCCCCCTCCCACTCTTCACCCTTCCGGTCCTCCAAAGCCAATGACACAGCAAAGTCGGGACAGGGAGAGTAAGTGGACAGCTGCAGCACCAGAGACATGTTATCATAAGTGTTGTGTTACATGGTCAAGTAGGCAAGTAGACTCCAGTTAGCATTAGCGCTATTTATTCTAGACGCTAACCATTCGTTAGTATTAGGCTGACACATGAAGGTGTGAACACAAAACAGTCACCTTTAGCCGTATTCAGTGAGGATGGCTAACTGTGATTTATTCTAATTCACTTCCTAGCTAACATCTTGAAGTTTGTAAGCTTTATTGTCTTCAGTGCTAAAAACAAAAACTACTGGGCACAAACGTCAATTCAACGTCTATTCCACGTTGGTTCAACATAATTGAATTGACATGATGTGGAAACAACGTTGATTCAACCAGTGTGTGCCTAGTGGGAAGTGTTAGACCTACTGTTACAGAGCCTCCTCGACAAAATCAATGGGGAAACAACCTGTTGTCCACTGTGTCCAGAGAAGTGTAATACAATCTGGCAGAAATATAGCGTCTTGTATTTACCTCAGCACGGCTCACACTCACTACCCAGCACCTTTACAGCATGTCACATAACATTCTCATTTCGGAAAATTGACAAGGAGGTTTTCAGGAACATTCTGAGAACATTTTTAGTCAAAGAACTTTCTGGGAATGGTTTCAGAGAGCTCCTGGAAATGTACAGACAGACAACTTTTTCCACGCAGAATGTTCTGTATCCGGGAATGTTCTCTTACCGCCAATTTCAAAGAAACTGGACAAACCAATAATATTTTGCAGCCCTTTGTAAACATCCAGTGAAGAAAACTCTGTTCACTGTTTGCTGCTACGTTGGCTACGAGACAGTACAAACCGTGACCTATTTGCAATGAACATGTGGGCTTCAATCCCTCAGTTCAAACACCCAAACACAGCCAGTGTCTAATTTACCTCAACCGTCTTCCTCTCTCACCTGTTTAACTCTTCCTTCCCTCTCTTTCCCTCCCTCTCCTTCCCTCCCTCTCTCCACCCATCTCTCCAAACAGGCCGGCAGACAAAGTGTCCAGTGAAGCCCTCTAATCGCCAACTCACATGGCTGACTGGAGCCCAACTTGTTCCTTTCTGTCCTATCCACCCCTCTATCTCTCCCCTCCCTCCCCATCCCTCTTTCATCCATTTTGGAAGGATGAAGATAGGCCTATAGTTTGTTGACTCTTCGAAGTGAAGCACCACTGCTGTGTTTTTACACTGTACTTTGAGGCAGAGTGTTATCCAATGGCTTCCCAGTACTGTTTGGGAGAGCAAGGCTGGGAAAAGGATAGTGGGAACGTCGGGATAGAGTGCCGGGGAGCACAGCGGACCTCTGGCCGGGCACGGCGGGGGCGTAAATCGAGACTTGTCTCTGTGGGATTCTGACCTGCTTCCCAGACAAACATGGCCGCCGGTGAGCGGTGGGATCAGCTCGTTTGAGGAACCCGTGTACGGTTACATCCGGTTGGTCAATCACACCAAAGAAAAAAAGGCTTTCGCTTTGCACTAGACTGACATTGATGCCCATTTAAGCCCAAATGCTCACAGAATGCTAATCTGATTTTGAAGTGAACAAAACAAAATGGTAAGAAATCGTCAGTTCTGTGTGTGTGTTTGTGTGTGTGTGCGTGTGCCAGATCATTTCACGAGACTGCCCATTTCTAAATCAAGTGACAAACTCTCTCCATGACACTCTGCTGTGGAAATCAAATGCTGGAAGCGCAATGTGGAAATCTGCAATGATATAATTTGGCCCAAGCATCTCCTATGTGGGGGTTGATACTTCACAAGATCCAAGCCTCCATCAGAACTCTTTCCTCTAACCCTTTTCCTCTCCTCTTACACCCAACGGTTTCTTCCTCTCTCCGCCCTCAAAGTGACATCATCAAGCCCCATTAAGGGGACGGTGATTCTGTCTTTCTAGAACGTTCTCTGTCCACTGCTGCTCAAGACAGTCAGGACACACTATTTTAAGTCGGTGAATGTTAGACCTGTGTGACTGCCCGACCAGTATGTGCATTTGTGTTTATGTGTATTAGCCTCACACACATTATATATATTTTTTTGTTGACGTAGATTGCTAAATTACCAAGGGACAAAGGTTAAAAGCAGGTCACCAAGGCAACGGGCTGAGAGGGATGCAGTGGATAAGAGCGTATTTTGGGATGGGGGGGCAACGAACTGAGGTTGGTTGTGTGTGTGCGGGGGGATCTTGTGGCAAGAGCAGCTGTTGCATTAGATTAGTTCAGAATTAGAGACCCCCCCCCTCCTCCTCCTCCCCTTCGCCAATGTCTTCCCTCCCTAACTACATCTCTCTTCTAGGTCAAACTTCTTCACTTGTTCTCTTCCTTGAAGAAAAAAACCCTCCTATTTTCCTCTTCCCATTGATTCCAGACAGTTTGTCAACTTTTTGGGGGGTCAGTTCAGATCTTCATACCGTTACAATACTTTTTCTTCCGCCATCACATTTCCCCCCTTCGCAGTTCTACGAGTTGGTTCTTCTCATTCTCATGCATTCCTCTTCTCTCCTGCAGTTTGAAAACACTTCCCTTCCGAGTACACCTCTCTCTCTCTCTCCAGGAGGTGCCTCTTCACTCTCTTCACCCCTCTTTCTCCCCCTTCCCTCTTTCTCTCTTTTAAGCCATCCCTCTGTCATCCCAGCATGCGTTTGCCTTTCACTGCATTTCATTCAAATAGGCTTAACTGGCTTGAAGAAAAATGGAACAGACGAAGCAATTCAAACAACAGCAACGGGAGCAAAATGGAAGACAGAAATGCTAATATCGATTAGAACTAATGCTGTTGTGTTCCCGCCCTCTTTTCCTCTTCTCATTCACCCCTTTCAACTCTTCTCTGAAATTAGCCACGCTTACCGTGTCTCTTACCCAAATGTGGAATGAGAGAAACAGAAATAGAAAAGAGAGAGAAACAGGGAGACAAATAGGCTGAGAAAACATGAGGGGACATTGAATAAAAAAACAGAGGGCACTTAGAGAAACTTTGTCTGAAGTTGATCTTGGCAAAACGGAGAACAGCTTCTGATTCGAGATATAGAGTACATGTAATGCCATTTGCAGCAACATCATGTCAACAAACGTGTCTGAACACAGTGCATCATTTACCTTTCCAAACTGGTCAAAGTACTGCTTGACGTCTTCGATGGTTGTGTTCACTGAGAGGCCTCCCACAAAGATCTTCTTTGTCCTGGTCACCAACTAACAACACAGAGGAAGAGTACACACTATCATTAACACACAACACATTGAAGAGGCTAGATGACTTACGATAGTACTGTAAAGCAGTACAAATATATATATTATTTTTTTATTTAACCTTTATTTAACTAGGCAAGTCAGTTAAGAACAAATTATTATTTACAATGACGGCCTACTTGTAAAGCCCCCCCGGCCAAACCCTCCCCTAACCTGGGCCAATTGTGCGGCGCCCTATGGGACTCCCGATCACGGCCAGTTGTAATACAGCCCAGGATCGAACCTGGGTCTGTAGTGACACCTCTAGCACTGCGATGCAGTGCCTTAGACCCCTGCACCACTAGGGAGCTAGGGAGGGGGTTGCCAGCCACTCGGAACCACATAGTACAGCAATAAGACAATTTATTTCAATGCAAATACAAAATGGACTCTGCAGGAAGACTTAATATTAAGACTGTGTGCGTATGTATGTGTGTCTTTAGACTGGCAGAGCACCCCCCTTCTTATGTATAGGGGTCGTATAGAAGTCGGCTGAGGGTGGGCTAAGGGGGATTGCTACCCTTGTTGCCCTAAATCTGGTGCGGCAGGCGGGCCTCCCGTGATAGGACATGACGGCTGTGACGTCACCTTGGCCTCCAGGGGTAAACCCCATTAAGGATGAGAACTCACCTTGGGTTGGGCTCTACGAGGAAATGCCACCTTGGGATCAATCTGGAGAGAGAGGGGGGGAGACAGAGAGTGAGAGAGAGACAGAGACAGAGAGAGTTAGATACTGGTGGACAAAAACATTTGGAGACCATACTACCACTCACAAGTAATGGTGACTCACAGTTCAAGGCAACGGACCACAAACTTTAAGGATACAAACTTTTCCGGTATCTGAGAGGTATTACATTCCATTTCTATGACAGCCCCCAAACCTGTGATACACTGGAGACATATTACTTTCTCCAATGCAGTGGCAGACTACATCCCACTAGCCTGGTCCCAGATCTGTTTGTTCTGTCTTGCCAAGTCCTATGGTCAGGCTATATGAGTTGGAAAGACAGCGTAAACAGATTTGGGACCAGGCTAGCATACCTCTGTATAATTGCAACACAACAACACTTTAAATTCATACAGTATATCAATGAATAGACTCATGTCGACACTGATATTCACAGGCGCTGTAATTCTGAATGGAAAGAAAAAGCTTCTGTGCACAGCATTGTAAGCCATGGAGGATTTGCATAAAGGCTCAGGTTTCTCACGTGTCTTTCTAGTCAAATCATGGTCCGCGGTCTTGGAGGCTCAGTTGGTATGAGCATGGCTCAAGCAACGCCAGGGTTGTGGGTTTGATTCCTGCTGGGGTTACATACTGTATACTAAAATCTATGTACTCACTGTACTGTAAGTCGCTTTGGAAAAAAGCATCTGCTAAATGACATATATTATTTATTATATATTATGGTGACAAGCTGAGGAGCAGCAATGGCTGCTGTTTGAGTGAGACGGAAGAGACTCCTCCTCACCCCACGGTGTTGGACGGAGAGGAGGACTGTCCTCTCCAGCTGGTTTCAGAGTTGACGAAGGAAGGTGACTACAGTGGCACAACAGCTCGATTGTTAAGCACCCGGCACCTTTCAAATTCTGCCTCTTGTTTACTCCAAATGCTGGGACGAAACCATGAACTCAACTGATTATCTCATCCTTGTCACCCAATACATATGTCTACAATGACACTGATTGGGTCAAACAAGAGCCCGAGCATCCCAATAGTTAAGTGGCATTTTATTTTCAAAATATTCCTGTCAAGCACGCTCATGTGCTTGACGCTACTGCTCAGAAATCAGTAAAACAAAGCATGTTTGTCACAAAGATAGAAGAATACAACAAAGAGCCAAGGACCAACACCCCTAACTAAGTCTATTTTGGACAAAGTATTGACTACTACAGTAGAGTGCTATAGGCTACATCATGCCATGCTGTTTAGTATCATCACATTATAAAGTAACGACGGGGTACAGATCTACAGCACTTAGAACAGACGGTAGTCCAATAAAGAAGAGCACAGGTATAGATAGTACGGTGAACGTAGGCCTACACTATGGTCTCTATAGAAGACTCAGCATGCTACTCTTTTACTTTAGCCCAAATGGGCGTATTCCACAAACCAGGAGCAATGAGCCAGCTAACGTTCAGAAATATTCAGAAACAACTCTGCATGTCCTTGATCGCGAAGAACGACTTAAAATGGCATAAGGTAATAACTGACTTTTAATAACTCATATTCAACGTTCTTGCTTCATAATAACTGATATTAATACCGTTATAATGGAGTGTTTATAAATGTTAGCCGGCTGACTTGTTCATCCTGCTTTGTGACATACAACCCTGATGGGTTTTAGAGAGCAGAGAAGGATCCCTTCAAGCCAGAGCCTATTGGTTTAGTTGTTTATGTTAAAACAAGACTAGACTACATCCGATAGTCACCTCAAACTGCCAAACCCATCCAGACATGTTTAAAACTGAAACAAACAAGCAAAGTGAAGGCATTACAAATCATCATTAGCACATGGTCGCCAACACGTCGCAACACAGAGAACCCCAAAAATTGTAATCTTACAAAATTCACATTATACTCTCACAGCACTTCTGTCAGGCTACACTTTTGGTTTCTTTCGTTTTTTAAATGTATTTTCCTTGTGTGTATGTGCGGTTTTTAAGGAAAGGGGATGGGGGAAGAGATTGAATGAGCAAGAAAGGAAGAATGAACTAAATAAAGACATAGTGAAGACATAACTAAATCAAAGAGAGGAGTTTGATGAAGTGAAGGAGAGGGCGAAAAAGAAGCAAAGAGAGAAGGAGCTAGGCCTAGACCGAGGGAGACAGGGAAAGACAGAGTGAGAGAGGAGAGAGAGAGTGGCTATTCATTTTAAAACAAAAACTCCACATGAGAAAGTGGGCCGCCCATTTGTGAGCAGGGAGTCCTGGCCCAGCGGGCAGCCCCTCTGATTTCATTAATTAACAGGACAAAAGGGGACAAACAGATGGACCCGCAGAGGAACAGGGGCTCGGCCAACTACTCCCCAGTCACACACCCTCATCGTGCGGTTAAACACATAAAACACACACACGCACAACATGCACTGATTTTACTAACACATTCACTCAATAAAAATAATGTGGCCAGGAAAACACAAACGTACACAAATAGTTAACAAAAGTGTGCTATTCTATCCTATCCTAATTCAAAACTTTATCAAATACACCTGTTTAGAAGCAACCGTACTAAGAAGTTAGCTAGTTAGGTAGCTAGGCTAGCATGTCACTTTGTGGACGGCAATTTGATTTGGGTCTGGGCCATTGGGGTCAATCTGCACAGCTGAACAATTGCAGAGTAATTAGTTAACGAAGTCCACTAATGAGGCCCCCTACTCTACACAAAGTCTTGGCTAGGACAACCAATGTGTGTGTGCACGTACGTGTGTGCGACTTATCACTTCCTTCAGGAGGGCAGGTACACACTCAGGGATGAGGCTATACTTCGGAATCGCAATCCAGTTTGTTTCCTTCAATCCGATTAGGTGCCTTTGAGATCCATACTAATTACAGATGTAGTTTCTTAATTTGATCACCCTGTTGAAGAGGAACCTTCCTGCTGCAATGCAGGAAATGTAAAACTTGTAGTGTATTTGAGGTTTAGAAATAGTTTATTTTCTCGTACGAAAAATGTATCAACCTCTACAAAAATGTCCATTAATTAGAATTAACATAATGCCAGATTTTCTGTGTCTGCAGGATTATTTTCCTGCTGTAGCAAACTGGCTCAAATTAAGATCCTACACCTGTACAGACCAGGGTTGGGACTCTCTCTTGCATTTCCCTTCCATCTTCTCCTCCACCCCCCTCTTGTCTCCTCTGCCCCTGTCAGCACCAGAGAGCTAATCTCCATAGAGCCATGACCTGGGACAGCGCTAACTGCTAATGCTAACCTGATTCCCAACCCATACGGAGTCCAATCAATATTCAGTCCGTGAACAGACAAACAGTCAAATTCAATGATCATATTTGAATCGTTGCGAAGTGTGGGTTTTGTTGACGTGCTAAATCTCTATTCTTGCTCTGAGTCTGGTGATGAGTTTTCCGCTGTGATTTTTTTTTTTTATATTCTCGGTGAGCCATTTAGCATTGCTGCTAACTAACTTTAACCAGGCCTAGCACTGTTAACAAGGCCTGTGGTTTCACTAAACTCACTATAATTGCTAATTATCAGTAAACTGCCTATTCATGTACAGTACCAGACAAAAGTTTGGACACACCTACTCAAGGGTTTTTCTTTTCTTTTTACTATTTTCTACATTGTAGAATAATAGTGAAAACATCAGAACTATGAAATAACACAATTGGAATCATGTAGAAACCAAACAATTGTTACACAAACTTTTTTGGTTTATATTTCAGATTCTTCAAAGTAGCCACCCTTTGCCTTGAGGACAGCTTTGCACACTCTTGGCATTCTCTCAACCAGCTTCATGAGGTAATCACCTGGCATGCATTTAAATTAACAGGTGTGCCTTGTTAAAAGTTAATTTGTGGAATTTCTTTCCTTCTTAATGTGTTTAAGCCAATCAATTGTGTTGTGACAAGGTAGGGGTGATATACAAGGGAGAGAGCCCAATTTGGTAAAAGACCAAGTCCATATTATGGCAAGAACAGCTCAAATAAGCAAAGAGAAACAACAGTCCATCATTACTTTAAGACATGAAGGTCAGTCAATATGTAACATTTCAGGAACTTTGAAAGTTCCTTCAAGTGCAGTCGCAAAAACCATCAAGCGCTATGATGAAACTGGCTCTCATGAGGACCACCACAGGAAAGAAAGAACCGGAGTTACCTCTGCTGCAGAGGATAAGTTTATTAGAGTTACCAGCCTCAGAAATTGCAGCCCAAATAAATGCTTCACAGAGTTCAAGTAACAGACACATCTCAACATCAACTGTTCAGAGGAGACTGCGTGAATCAGGCCTTCATGGTCAAATTGCTGTAAAGAAACCACTACTAAAGGATAACAATAATAAGAAGAGACTTGCTTGGACCAAGAAATACAAACAATGGACATTAGACCGGTGGAAATCTGTCCTTTGGTCTGATGAGTTCAAATTTTCAATTTTTGGTTCCAACCGCCGTGTCTTTGTGAGATGCAGAGTAGAGTAGGTGACCGGATGATCTCCGCATGTGTGGTTCCCACCGTGAAGCATGGAGGAGGAGGTGTGGTGGTGCTTTGCTGGTGACACTGTCTGTGATTTATTCAGAATTCAAGGCACACTTAAGCAGCATGGCTACCACAACATTCTGCAGTGATACGCCATTCCATCTGGTTTGCGTTTAGTGTGACTATCATTGGTTTTTCAACAGGACAATGACCCAACACACCTCCAGGATGTGTAAGGGCTATTTGACCAAGAAAGAGATTGATGGAGTGCTGCATCAGATGACCTGGCCTCCACAATCACCCAACTTCAACCCAATTGAGATGGTTTTGGATGAGTTGGATCACAGAGTGATGGAAAAGCAGTCAACAAGTGCTCAGCATATGTGGGAATTTCTTCAAGACTGTTAAAAAAGCATTCCAGGTGAAGCTGGTTGAGAGAATGCCAAGAGTGTACAAAGCTGTCATCAAGGCAATGGGTGGCTACTTTGAAGAATCTAAAAGCAAAAAAATATTTAGATTTTTTAACACTTTTTTGGTTACTACACGATTCCATATGTGTTATTTCGTAGTTTTGATGTCTTCACTATTATTCTACAACATAGAAAATAGTAAAAATAAAGAAAAACCCTTGAATGAGTAGGTGTGTCCAAACTTTTGACTGGTACTTTATGTATGAAAATAAGTAAATACATGTATGTATAAAGCAATATTACACAGGCCAGTAATCTGCCTCAAGCATAACCAACATTATTATGTATTAATCTAATGCAATGGTTAACTATGTACATGTAATAACGTTCATGAGCAGTTTATGACTAGACCTTCAAACAAAATAATAAGTGTAACCAAAGATCTTTCTCACACTCTTCGTGAGGTATATTCAATGCAGCAACACTAACATACCCAATCAGCTGATTGGTAGAATTGGCTATGTTGGGCTAGAACAAAAAATATGATAAATTCTAAATCATTTGTGTAGGCTTGGAATGTGACAACGTGGATAGGAAATCCATTCAATCCAAACTCACTTTGTACTAGTGACGCTGATTTGATGTGATAAAGTCTATTAGCAATAAACTAGAATTGTTTTGCATAGTCAAAATGGAACCAGGGCCGTGTTCATTAGGAACCAAATGGAAGAAAACTGACTGAAACGGGGAGGGACTACCTGGACTATTCCAATAAGAAATACAAATGTTCCATTGCAAAATATTTAAAAACATTTTCCGCTGCGTGCCCTAATGAACACGACCCTGGATTGTTCTAGACCAGACGAAGCACTACATCACACTGCTGCCATATTCACTACATCACACTGCTGCCATATTCACTACATCACACTGCTGCCATATTCACTACATCACACTGCTGCCATATTCACTACATCACACTGCTGCCATATTCACTACATCACACTGCTGCCATGTGGTGAAGGTCTCTGAAGCAGCCAAACAAGTAGAACTCTGTCTTCATGCTCAAACGACATTACCAATCTGCCTCGCTCATAAAAAAGCATTACATTGGTCAATACGGTCAATGTCAATAACAACATGAAAGTTGTCTAGATGTTGGCTTCTGAGGGTCGAAGGCCTAACTTGAGATATGGGCGAGTAACTCAAATGCTCACGCAAATCTTCCCTTGGCATCCCTGCATAATTTAATCAAATATGTTTTATCCGCACACATCCTGGCCTTATATATGATAAGACAGTGCTATATTTTCCATCCACATTACAAACAGTAACATAGACTTTCATAATCATGTAGTTGATCAAAATAAAGCACCACTCTTCTGTTTGTCCCCAGCTCTTTGGTTTTACTGTGTCAAGCATTTTGTCACTGCTTTTCAGAGTGCTTACACTTGCCCCAAATTCCTACTGCCAAAACCTCTCATTTACCTCGTCCTTTCTCTCTCTCTCCGTTTCTTTCTCACCCTCCATGGGGTGAGCATGAAATTAATTCCAGAAAGGAATTTCACTCTCCTTCTCATCTCATGCTGGTCAAACAATAGCCACCGACAAGGGAGAGAGAGGGAGAAACGGTTTGGAGGGAGACTGTTGGAAAGGTAAAGGTTAATGAAAAAAGGAGAAGAGACGGTACAAGGGGACAGACTGAAAGATGTGAATAGTCTGTGAGAGTCATTGAGAAATGGAAAAAAATATTAAGAGAAAAAAGTGAGAGATAGAAAGGGATTTGGGAACAATGAAATGGAGTCCCTTTTTCATCCAATTACACAGTGCCATAATGTATCAATTGACGTACTATATGTTATGCTTTTCCAATACTTAAAAAAAAAGCAGCACACTGGACCATTTCAGCACACCAAACATAACACTGTGAGCTGCAGCAAAATATTGTAATCTATCAAAAAACAAAGGTATTAAAACGATGTCCCTGCCTAGTTGTCCATTCAACCCTTTACATGGCCACAAAAACCTTGTTTCAGGATGTCCCATGCTGTGATTCCAGAGGTGTGGCCTCCTCCCTCCCACCTACAGCCTAGCATCAGACGCCCCGCTCATTCTCAAACATTATACTCTGCATCATACAGACACATTAACACACTTATTGACCATCACACCTTTACACATGCATGCGTAGTGTACACACACATCGACAGAGTGGAGGCCAGGTCCTCAAAGCTCACCTACCTCATAAGATATTCAAGAATCAGACTTCTGACAATACAATACCTACTGTAACTAGGATCCAGATATATTGCCATGACACCCTACTTCTACTGATTTCAAACCAGCTCTGAAGTATAAAATACTAAAGGGTTACACAAAAACACATTGCCACCTTGGTCAAGTATACAAGAAAATATAAATGGTGCGATCTATTTATAGGATATTCAACTAAATAGTATCTGTATCTGTCTTGAACAGGTGATACATTCGGAGTAGTGGTTTAGTTGTATGAATCAAACTCAATGTCTTCACAAACATACTTCTATGTTCTGACAATATGTTCACTGTAAAACTAATTTTACTGTAATTACTCTAGAATCCAGATTGTAGCTGTAACATCAGTGCATTTGCTCCTTTCTGAAACATCCTCCTCGGGGTTTTATTAGATCATAAAATGGGAACCACATTTAAGAGACTAGTTGTAACTGAAAAACTCAAGTCCAATTCTATATAATTAAGGACCTGTAAAATAACGTACCACAATCACTGCCATTATTTAAGTTATCGCCGTAGATGCTATTGTCCATGGGTTGACTTTGCATTGTTGGTGGCAGTACATTCTGCATTCATCTTCAAACGCTAGAAGAGAGTTGTTATGGAGACATAAGTCCCACAAGGCTGTGGAGTCACCATAATATCCCCTGTGACTGATTTCACCCAGGGCAACAGACCTGCTTCGTGTAACCAAACTAGCCTTTCCATGCTACATCCTCCCCCACTCGCTCTCACCTTTCACTGTCAAATGTTGTCCCTTTAGGGCCAGGCAGTGTGTGTGTGTGTATAACAGTACTGTGTGTGCATGTCTGAGAGTGTGTATTGAGGGGGTTGGGGGATGGAGACACACCCACACGGCTGACAAAGCTGTATGCTGTAAGCTTCATCAACGATTATGTTAGTCTATGTAGCATCACCGGTATGCTTCAGAGACTATAGTGTTATGCATTGAATTAGAATGACTTTACCATTCAAATCAACATTCTAATTATACGTTTTTCTTTTTTTCTTCTTAAGTTATTCAGTGCCGGGACCGAACTCAGGGACTAGTTGACACCAATCTTCAGGTTGAACTTTTTTGTTGTTGAATTAACTTCATCTAAACAGTTCCTTACCTTAGATGACCCCCTTAAAACTTAATTTAATGTTTCTACAAGCGCACAACTCAACTTCTTTAATATGTTTCACAGCCCTAACGTTTTTTCACTCTTCTTTCTCTTTGGTGTGAGAGAGAGCCCAGGCCTCTTCCTCCCCGTCTCGGTCCCCAGGTAATCATGGCGATGAACAGCAAGAAAGAACGCTTTCATGTCACGCACCCTAAACCAGGATTTGGTGGGAGGGGAGGAGAGGGAGGCGCCCATAGACTCTCCTAAACTTTCCAGGGCCAACCTTTTCATACATCACATGGTGTATAACATTATGGCATAACATGGCAGAAGAAAAAAGACTTACCAAGAAAACCTGCATCCATATCAAATATAGACAATGTTATAGATGTATGGCATAACAAAATTATTTAGGACTATTATATATAGCATGTGAACAATTTCTCCATATGCAATAATGTTGCTTGTGCATTTAGGTGCAAGCATAAACTTACTGTTTTAGAATCCAGCTCATGTCTGTTTTGTGCCAAAACTTTATCCACACCAGCCTGGTCTATGTATGTTACAAACCCGAATCCCCTGGGGGAAAAAACACAATGCATTGAATTATAATAACAGTCCGACACAACAAAACTCAACCTCTGACCACAAAATCATGTTATTTTTAAAGAAAATAAACCCATGAGTGCGCGCCTATGATAGAGATGCTGGGGCGCGCACGCCTCCTTACCTCGATCTCTTCGTAACGGGATCTCGCATCACCATACACTCCTTCACCTCGCCGAATTTACAGAAGTATTCATTCAATCCCTCTATAAAAAAATATATGGTCAAACAGTTTTCCAAAGACGAAATGTCCTTTGAGTGTATACTATAATAACTTATTTAGATAAACGAAAACAGGCAACGCAAATGAGCAAGACCGCGATGTTGTTCGTCTATCGCGACGTCATTCATTGAAAACAGGATAAGGGTAGATTAAACTCTGCCTAGGTTGATAGTCCATGGCTATAATATGATGATACGACAATGTTTACTTTACAATTGTGATAACTTAGGGTATACAAATAAGATGAATATAGCCTACAATTTTAAATCAACCTTTAGGCAACACTGAGTTTTAGACAAACTATATTATTTTGAATGGCGTTATTAACGCTGTAACAAGCTCAACACCACGATATCACACACACAAAAACACCCCAAGAATTGCAAAAGCAACGAAGTTCTGCTTCAATCAAATATCAAAATAAAAAAAGTTGTTACATCGGGTAACAGACCCCCCAAATAACATACAATGATTTCAAAATAAAGCTAAATGATTTTATACTCATTTAGAACGTTAATCGCATATTGTCTAGGCTCTCTGTTTCAGCCTACAGTCTAAATCATGCGTAGGCTAGGCCTACTGATCCTCGTTGAATGAAAGCTTTGATTTCGGCAGCATATAGCCTAAACTATCAACTGTCTTTTTTAACAAACTTCCGGAAGCTTCACATAGTAAACAATGGGATTAATGACTGTATAAATAGTATATAAGCGAGTAACAATAACACTATACATCTATCTAGGTATTATATTTGCATCCAGGGACTTTGAAAAGTCGCTCGCGGGACAGCTCACCTTGTGTTGTCTGCCAACTGAGACCCCCGATGAACATTTTGCTGAATGGGAGATAGAGGCGAGAGTAAGTGGTGTAGAACAACATATTCCCGTAAAACAGGCATCGGAGATTAAAAGCAAACTACAATTAATAGGTATATATAGGCCTACAAAATAACATAAATAAAGTAAAAAGAAAATCGGCCATGTTGTGAAGGCACGAGTGGTCAAATCGGGCCGTTATAATTCCTACGAGAAGATACTGAAACCAGCCAGTGCTCTCCAAATGGAAAGGAAAAGTTGTTGCAATCGTAGCCATCTGCTTACTCAAAAGAAAATAGCAGAAATAAACAAGAGATAGATCCTGCGCGGTTGAGCGGCAGTAATACACGGTTGAGCGGACCGCATTGGAGAGGTAGAGCCCATCAGAACAAGCATGCTTGTCTTTTGTCTCCGCGCTCGGGTGGGCTCCACACAAACCAAACTCCACGGTTATCTCACATATGGAAGCAAGTACGGCCGAGACGCAGGTGAGACGGTGTGGGAGCTTTACCAGGGGTCGTGGGGGGAGTTGTCCACGGAGGACAGGCTGCTTTGGCTCCCTTCTGTATCCATTCCGTTCCTCTGTTCCCGACTGTGAGGTGAGGAAAGGCAGTGAGAGTTGCAGACTCAGTGGCTGAGGGGGGTGGTTTGTCTAGAGGAGGAGGGGCGAGAGAGCGCGGTGCGCGCACGCACGAACACACACACACATACACACACACACACACACACACACACACACACACAGAAAAGCAGGCCCCGCCTCTCCCTCGCTTTTCCGGTACTCCCGCCCCTCACTACACCGTCTTCTTGGCGCTCTCTTGTAGCGTTTCCCCGCTTTAGGACAATGATGTGCATAGCGGACGTTTTGTGGAAGTCTATTCTATGGGAATAAATTATTAGTAGACAGCGTAGGCCTAGTAAAATAAGGTCCCTGCCTTTCCTTATAATTAAGTAATTATAAAGTACATTCAATACCTAATTCTGAGAGTATGGTGAATAGCCTACAGCGGAGCATGGAAGGTATATTCTGATGCATGGGAGAGAGGATGGAGGGGTGTCATGGCAATGGATTTGAAATGGGGATATTCCTAGGGATTCATGATAACACCTTACAGACAAAGATACATCCTTTTTACACTTTTGCGTTTACACTACTGGCACATATAGTACCAGTCAAAAGTTTGGACACACCTACTCGTTCAAGGGTTTTTCATTATTTTTACTATTTACTACATTGTAGAATAATAGTGAAGACATCAAAACTATGAAATAACACATATGGAATCATGTTGTAACCAATAAAAGTGTTAAACAAATCAAATCAAATTAGATTAGATTTTAGATTCTTCAAAGTAGCCCCCCTTTGCCTTGATGAAAGCTTTGCACACTCTTGGCATTTTCTCAACCAGCTTCATGACGAATGCCTTTCCAATTGCCTTGAAGGAGTTCCCACATATGCTGAGCACTTGTTGGATGCTTTTCCTTCTCTCTGCAGTCCAAATCAGCCCAAACCACCTCAACTGGGTTGAGGTTGGGTGATTGTGGAGGCCAGGTTTTCTGAGCACTCCATCACTCTCCTTCTTGGTCAAATAGCCCTTACACAGCCTGAAGGTGTGTTTTTGGTCATTGTCCTGTTGACAAACAAATTATAGTCCCACTAAGCGCAACCCAGATGGGATGGTGTATCGCTGCAGAATGCTGTGGTAGCCATGCTGGTTAAGTGTGCCTTGAATTCTAAATAAATCACAGACAGTGTCACCAGCAAAGCACCCCCACACCATCACGCCTCCTCCTCCATGCTTCACGGTGGGAACCACACATACGGAGATCATCCATTCACCTATTCTGCATCTCACAAAGACATAGCAGTTGGAACCAAAAATCTCAAATTTGGACTCATCAGACCAAATGACAGCTTTCCACCGGTCTAATGACCATTGCTTGTGTTTCTTGGCAAAAGCAAGTCTCTTCTTATTATTTGTGTCCTTTAGGAGTGGTTTCTTTACAGCAATTCGACCATGAAGGCCTGATTTATGCAGTCTCCTCTGAACAGTTGATGTTGAGATGTGTCTGTTACTTGAACTCTGTGATGCATTTTTGGGCTGCAATCTGAGGTGCAGTTAATGAACTCGTCCTCTGCAGCAGAGGTAACTCTGGGTCTTCCTTTCCTGTGGCGGTCCTCATGAGAGCAAGTTTCATCATAGCGCTTGATGGTTTTATGGACTGCTCTTGAAGAAACTTTCAAAGTTCTTGAAATGTTACATATTGACTGACCATCAAATCAAATCAAATGTTATTTGTCACATGTGCCAAATACAACAGGTGTAGACCTGACAGTGAAATCCTTACTTACGAGCCCCTAACCAACAACGCAGTTAAATATATATATATATATATATATACAGTATGTATGAATAAGAATAAGAAATAAAAGTAACTTAAAGAGCAGCGGTAAAATAACAATAGCGAGACTATATATAGGGGGGTACCGGTACAGAGTCAATGTGCGGGGGCACCGGTTAGTTGAGGTAATATGTACATGTAGGTAGAGTTATTAAAGTGACTATGTATAGATGAAAACAACAGAGAGTAGCAGCAGTGTAAAAGAGGGGGGACAATGCAAATAGTCTGGGTAGCCATTTGATTAGGTGTTCAGGAGTCTTATGTCTTGGGGGTAGAAGCTGTTTAGAGGCCTTTTGGACCTAGACTTGGCGCTCCGGTACTGCTTGCCATGCGGTAGCAGAGAGAACAGTCTATGACTAGGGTGGCTGGAGTCTTTGACAATTTTTAGGGCCTTCCTCTGACACCGCCTGGTATAAAGGTCCTGGATGGCAGGAAGGTTGGCCCCAGTGATGTACTGGGCCATTCGCACTACCCTCTGTAGTGCCTTGCGGTTGGAGGTCGAGCAGTTGCCATACTAGGCAGTGATGCAACCAGTCAGGATGCTCTCGATGGTGCAGCTGTAGAACCTTTTGAGGATCTGAGGACCCATGCCAAATCTTTTCAGTCTCCTGAGGGGGAATAGGTTTTGTCGTGCCCTATTCACGACTGTCTTGGTGTGCTTGGACCATGTTAGTTTGTTGTTGGTGGTTTGTTCATGTCTTAAAGTAATGCGATGGATTGTCGTTTCTCTTTGCTTATTTGAGCTGTTCTTGCCATAATATGGACTTGGTCTTTTACCAAATAGGACTATCTTCTGTATACCATCCCTACCTTGTCACAACGCAATAGATTGGCTAAAACGCATTATGAAAAAAAGACATTCCACAAATTCACTTTTAACAAGGCATACCTGTTAATTGAAATGCATTCCAGGTGACTACCTCATGAAGTTGGTTGAGAGAATGCCAAAAGTGTGCAAAACTGTCATCAAGGCAAGGGGTGACTACTTTGAAGAATCTCAAATATAAAATATATTTTTATTTGTTTAACACTTTTTTTGGTTACTACATGATTCCATATGAGTTATTTCATAGTTCTGATATCTTCACTGTTATTATACAATGTAGAAAATAGTAAAAATAAAGAAAAACCCTTGAATGAGTAGGTGTGTCCAAACCTTCGACTGGTGCTGTATATTTTCTTTTCACATCACAGTTCCAGCAACTTATGGATGTCTAACCAGGCCAGCGCAGTACAACTTGGATTGGCTCAACTCAGTACATTCCCCTTAGAACTCTTCCTCCTTGCAGAGACCCATCTAGGTCATGGCACCAATGGTACCGACTGGGTTCGAAACCTTCAACCCGGAACTCTTGCACACCACAAGACTGTGTTACCCTGCTGAGCTAAAGCCTATAGTAGGCATTCACTTTAGGAACCTCTGTGCTTGCGGGGTGCCAGAGGCCTGGTATGTAAGCTACACAGTACTCTGCCTCTGCTCATTTTGAACTGTTTGAACTGTACATGCCTGTACTCAGTCGCAGAAGCAGCAGGTTGCTGTGTGTGTGTCTCTCTCTCTCTCACTCTCACTCTCACTCTGCAAATGGCTGGGGTTTTAATTCTCCCTGGATGCATCCCAAAAGGTACCCTATTCCCTATATAGTGTACCATTTTTTACCAGGGCCCATAGGGCTCTTGTAAAAAGCAGTGCACTGTGCAGGTAATAGCGTGCCATTTGGGATGCTGAACTTGCTTAGTCCTTATATCCTCCAGCCCTAGTCCTGTCCATGCCCCACACTCCATGCCCATGTGACTGCCTTAACCAACTAAGTGGAAGATTACCAGCTTTTCCCCTAAGTAGGCTACCCTCTTGGCTGGGCCAAGATGGTCACCTGAGGGCTTTAAACGCATTGGTTGAACTGCTCCTATGGTAGAGTGAGGTGCACAATAAGCATGTACTACCCTACCAGCTATGTTTAATGTATTAACTGAACCTTTAAAAGTTTACTGGTCAGAACTGCAGTTTGTTTACTGCTAGTTACTGAGCAGGTATACTAGGTGCAGTTTACAGATGGCATCTATATCAATTGTAGAACACAAGGGAGGCGGGGTAACTACAAATATGAAATAAGTTGTGCCACAGTATGTCCAGCTTGTCACTGTGAAATGAATTTGAAAGGTGGACCTTGAGCTGTAGCCTACAATATGTGCATTATGGAAACAAGTCGTGGCAAGCTACCTTTTGCCTTTGAAATAGGCAACATATAATGCATCAAAACACCAAATGGGCGAGAGAGGGAGAACGAGAGAGAGAGAGCGAGAGAGAGAGAAAAAGGACAGTGAGAAAGAGAGGGGGCTCCAACAACTAAACATTCTAGTCCAGACTCTCTCCTTTTCCACACACAAACGTGTGTGTTTACAATACCCTCAATGCGTCGAACTGCACTGAATACACACACACACACACAATAATGAGTGGTGGCTGTTTGTGTGCAGCCTCACGAGATGTGCTGTGGGGCGTATGTGTGTCAAATGGTTGCGAGAGGGACTGAGTGGCGGGCGGGGGAGTGGGGGAAGGGGGGCGGACGGGGGGAGTGGTGGACCATGGCGAGAGAACAGTATGTAGGACAGAGCCTAGCTAGTGCCCTTCCTATTCTGACTGACTGGAGCCATGGGCCTTCTGAATTTCTGCATGCATGATCAATGGGGCTGAATAAAAAGAGAGAGCAAGATGGAGGGAGAGGGGGAGGGGGAGGGGGAGGGGGAGGAATTCGTTTTTTGGCCTTAGAGACTTGGAACAGTTGAATCAGCTACTTTAGTGATATGTGTGATTCAGTAATTTGGACGTTTCTACGTACTCTGGTTTGTTAACCTCAACAAACCAAAATGGCTTCAGCTTTGATTAAAGAAGCTACGATCTCTCTCTCTCTCTCTCTCTCTCTCTCTCTCTCTCTCTCTCTCTCTCTCTCTCTCTCTCTCTCTCTCTCTCTCTCGGATAGTTTGTCCAATTGGACTTTTCTTTCTCTTTGTTTCCTTGACCACAACTGACCCAGAGTGGGAAGCCTATTGTTCAACCATGACTTTTGACCCTTTAGGTCCTGGGACCTGCTCAGAGAGAGCCTCAAGGGAGTTTGGGGGTGCTGCAGTGGCAACTTTTGGCCATCTAAAAAGATTCACTGGGAGTGGTAGTGGCTAGGCTACAGGTTTTATAAGTTATACAGCTTTGGGTGCATCTTCAATACAAATGCTATGCAGGCCAGAACAGATTGCAAGATCATTTGATCATATTATAGAGAATTTGGGGGGTATCCCTGACCGGGACTTGAACCTGGGTCCCGGCGACTGTCAAGCCAACACCTTAATCGTTACACCAAGAGGTTTGAACCTCTTGACGAGGTTGCTAGGTGTTGTGTTAAGGTCGCGACATTAACCATATTGATGTGGTTGAACTGAGATGTTCCAAACTTCTCAAATCAAATCAAATGTTATTAGTCACGTACACATATTTTGCAGATATTATCACAGGTGCAGCAAAATTCTTGTGTTCTAGCTCCAACAGTGCAGTAATACCTAACAATACAAAACAATACATACAAATCCCCAAAATAAAAAGAAAGGAAAAATATAAATATATACAGTGCATTTGGAAAGTATTCAGACCCCTTCACTTTTCCCACATTTTTTTACGTTACAGCCTTATTCTAAAATGTATTGTTTTTTTTGAATTCCCTCATCAATCTACACACAATACCCCATAATGACAAAGCAAAAAAATATATATATTTTTTTTTTGCAAATGTATTAAAAACAAACAAGTAAATATGACATTTACTTAAGTATTCAAATCAAATCAAATCAAATTTTATTATTATTATATTCAGAATGTTTTCTCAGTACTTTGTTGAAGTTCCTTTGTCAGCGATTACAGCCTCATGTCTTCTTGGGTATGACGCTACAAACTTGGCACACCTGTATTTGGGAAGTTTCTCCCATTCTTCTCTGTAGATCCTCTCAAGCGCTGTCAGGTTGGATGGGGAGCGTCGCTGCACAGCTATTTTCAGGTCTCTCCAGAGATCGGGTTCAAGTCTGGGCTCTGGTTGGGGCACTTAAGGACATTCAGAGACTTGTCCCGAAGCCACTCTCCTGTGTTGTCTTGGCTGTGTTCTTAGAGTCGTTGTCCTGTTGGAAGGTGAACCTTCACCCTAGTCTGAGGTCCTGAGCGTTCTGGAACAGGTTTTCATCAATGATCTCTCTATACTTTACTCCGTTCATCTTTCCCTCAATCCTGACTAGTCTCCCAGTCCCTGCCACAGAAAAACATCCCCACAGCATGATGCTACCACCACCATGTTTCACCGTAGGGAAGGTATTGGCCAGGTGATGAGCGGTGCCTGGTTTCCTCCAGACGTGATGCTTGGCTTTCAGGCCAAAGAGTTCAATCTTGGTTTCATCAGACCAGAAAATCTTGTTTCTCATGGTCTAAGAGTCCTTTAGGTACCTTTTGGCAAACTCCTTTCACTGAGTAGTGGCTTCCGTAAAGGCCAGATTGGTGGAGTGCTGCAGACATGGTTGTCCTTCTGGAAGGTTCTTCCATCTCCAAAGAGGAACTCTGGCGCTCTGTCAGAGTGACCATCGGGTTCTCGGTCACCTCCCTGACCAAGGTCCTTCTCCTCCGATTGCTCAGTTAGGCCGGGCGGCCAGCTCTAGGAAGAGTCTTGGTGGTTCCAAACTTTTTCCATTTAAGAATGATGGAGGCCAGTGTGTTTTTTGGGGACCTTCAATGCTGCAGACATGTTTTGGTACCCTTCCCCAGATCTGTGCCTCGACACAATCCTGTCTCGGAGCTCTACGGACAATTCCTTCTACTTCATGGCTTGGTTTTTGCTCTGACATGCACTGCCAACGGTGGGACCTTACATAGACAGGTGTGTGTCTTTCCAAATCATGGCCAACAAATTGAATTTACCACAGGTGGACTCCAATCAAGTTGTAGAAACGTCTCAAGAATGATCAATAGAAACAGGATGCACCTGAGCTCAATTTCGAGTCTCATAGCAAAGGGTCTGAATACTTATGTAAATAAGGTGTTTCTGTTTTCATTTTTTATAAATATGCAAAAATGTCTAAAAACCTGTTTCACTTTGTCGTTTTGGGGTATTATGTATAGATTAATGAGGGGGAAAAAGTATTTATTACATTTTAATATAAGGCTGTACCGTAAAAAAAAAGGAAAATGGGAATGTGTCTGAATACATTCCCGAATGCACTGTACATAGGGCAGCGGTCTCTAAGGTGCAGGGTTGAGTTCCGGGTGGTAGCCGGGTAGTAACAGTGACTGAAGTTCAGGGCAGGGTACTGGGCGGTGGCGAGCTAGTGGTGACTATTTAACAGTCTGATGGCCTGGAGATAGAAGCTGTTTATCAGGCCAGGCAAAATATGATAATAACAAAACAACAACTGATGGCAGTAGCTAACTACTATAGCTAACTAGCCAGCTAACCTATGTAGCTAGCCAGCACGCTAGCAAGCAACACTAAAGGGATTGCAAACGGGTTAGCATAAATACATTATTTTTCTATTAGATAGCTGGCTAGCATTTATGAGGCCAGCAAACACGTGCCTCACACGTTATAATGAAAAGGTGCCTCTCTGTCCCAAAACACAAGTTTTCTGGAGACTTGTGGGAGGAGGGCTGATGACATCACCCACTGTATGCGCTTTCGGTAGCCCGACTGGAGAAATTTGCACACAATGCATCCCTGACCACCTCCTGAAGTGGTCAGCCAGATCTGAACACAATCAGACCACAAAGCGACTTTTGTGCGTCTAGACCCGTCTTTTCAGTGCAATCTTCATATTCTGATAGCAGAAGTCGCATGTAAGTGTCAAGTTTAGACACGACCTCAGTCTCTCGGTCCCAGCTTCGATGCACCTGTTCTGTCTCCGCCTACTAGATGGTAGCGGGGTGATGAGGCCCTGGCTCGTAGGGTGGCTGAGGTCCTTGATGATCTTCTTGGACTTCCTGTGACACCGGGTGCTGTAGATGTCCTGAAGGGCAGGTAGTGTGCCCCTGGTGATGCGTTGGCCTTACCGCACCACCCTCTGGAGAGCCCTGCGGTTGCGGACGGTACAATTGACATAAAAGGTGGTGATACAGCCCGACGGGAGGGCCAAGACAAATTTCTTCAGCTTCCTGAGGTTGAAGAGGCTTCTCTCCAGGTGTTACAAAGAGCTGGGCCCGGTTTCCCGATAGCGATGGAACTTAGGCTTATGATGCATCTTTCCTACAAAGGCCGGAGATGTAACGTTTCCCAAAACACCACGCAGAGAGAACGGTCACTAAGTGCGTCGTTGGAGCATGTGTTATACATGATAGAATCGAAAGAAAGGGAGCGCTGCTCTCGGGTCAGCTTTCTCCATTCAAATCTTTCCTTAACATTAGAATTATTTCACAATACTGAGAAGGATCAGCTTCTCGAGCGATATTACCACATACGGCTGCAAATATTGAGGTGGCTTATTACAGTATAATGCTTACCCAATGAAATGCACTAACTCATGAAAATATATATTTCACATCATGCAATATATTGAGACAAATTACAGACAATAACCTACAAGTAGCAATATAGAACTCAATTGATTGAACATGAAATGTGATTGAAATAGGCCTATAGCCCACGGTTTATATTTTAATGCAGTCATCTTGGTTTTCATTTCATGTTTGTATCTATTGCAAAGACATTGGCGACTTTGTATTTGTAGTCAACTGTGTTCTGAAGTTATCGGCAGTCACATAGAGACGGATAAACCATGTAATTCTATGTTTAGCGGGGATTTTCTGTGTATAAAGTGACGCGGGAGGGCAAAAAAGCATTGAACGACGCACTTAGCTGTTCTACGAGTGGTCTGAGGCAAGCATTATTTTACGAGCGTTTTCAAGTGCAGCGTTAATAATGATGCATTTGGGAAACAGCTCAGAGATTTATCGATGTTCTTACAAGGTTCTAACAATGAACTTAGCCTTGAAGATGCTTTTGGGAAACCAGCCCTGATATTCTGTGCAAGCCTTTCTCAGGATTTTGTACCTTTTGCCGTTTAAATAAACAGAAGTAGGGAAATGTACATTTTTGCCGAGTGAGCGATTTCCCTCCCAAATCACTTGGCCAATGCCACTGTGTTGTACGTTCACCGCACGTCAGGAAGTCTCTGCCTGCTTTGGGTACCTGGGAGGGAGCCAATAGACCAGGGTTACCCAAACTCGGTCCTCGGGTCCCCAAGGGCTGCACGTTTTAGTTTTAGCCCTAGCACTACACATCTGATTTAAATAAAAACATAATCATCAAGCTTTGATCACATGAATCAGCTGTGTCGTGTTAGAGCAAAAACCAACATGTGCACCCCAAGGACTGAGGACTGAGTCCCAAAGACTGCGTTTGGGAAATGCTACAATAGACCAAGAAGACAACAAGAGGATAGAAGCCATTCCCTTTGCTCAGGATATTTTCACCTGGCAGGTGGCAAGAGGAGGAACTGAAGAGTAGGCTTTAGGAGAAGGAGTGAAAAAAACAAGCACACCTGTGCTGCTGGCGCAAACAGCTCCACCTCTGCTCTCCTGCTATCACAATCCCTCCATCCCCAGGGGAAGGTGTGGCAAGGGAACGAGACAAAGGGAGGAGAGAAAGACAGAGGAAGGGTGAGATTAAGAGGAAGGCTTCAGACAGCTTCAACGTTTGGTAAAGGTTTAATCTCACCAGTACAATATTTATAAACTGGATTGATATGGGGAGGGAAATAAAGGGGTTGTTCGCACATTATTCTACAACTAGGTGGTTGTTTTAGTTGCCCATTCTTTCAAAATAAAAGACTGGGAGCAACACACACAAACAACAGAGGCTTCCAGTTACAATGCAGCACAGCCCTAACATTTACCTTGAATATATACCACAAAGACAATGGTTACGGGAAACAAGGCACCATTAGGGAAACATCATATCCATCATTGTCTTACTTATTGCATTATAGTCTCTCCCAACCAACCAATCAACAATGTAATTTCTATACATTGACCAACCTCAGTTGCACTATTAGCTGTCCTTTGAGCATTTGCACTTGAGCAATAGGCTTGCTATTAGCTACAGTATCTTTGGAAAAGAAGACAATGTCAATAGAATGTGTTTGCTTGTTGAAAAAGGATTTGACATATCCTTAGTTGTGTGGTTCATGATAACTTTCAGGCCTGGGCACGTATCTACCACTAAGGCACCGGCATCTTCAGGTTAAGCAAACATTATACATCAGACCATTTAACTTTGGTTAACCATTGTACTAGAGCAGGAAATTCCCGTTTTCTTGACATAGTAACCATGTTGTAACCATATACAATGTTGCTTAGATGTTAGCCCATCATTATGTACTTGACATTACAACAATGTCTTTGGTCATTGGTCACATGGTCAATGCAGTCTCGAAATGAGAATATCGGGAAGTATTGGTCTTGACCAATGAATAAGTGACAGATCAACTACCAAACAATGTTAATAATCGGTCAGATCAGAAACTCCTCCCATAGGAACCTTCAGAGGAAAGACTTTGCCCAGTGGCGAAATCCACACTGCTCATCTACAAAGCACCTCTGCCAAAGACACACACACACACACACACACACACACACACACACACACACACACACACACACACACACACACACACAAGTGAAGTCGGAATAGGGCCCTGTATCTCTTTTAATCCTTTTTCCACCCCCCCCCCCCCCCCCCCCCCCACTTCCATCCACAGGGCCCATCAACGCCATTCCTCCCTTCTATTTATAGGATACGACTGTCCCCTCGTCCGCTTCACTGCAAAAGCAAAGACATGGGGGTGTATCGCAATCATCAACAGTGGCTACCTCTCCTTGTCTCCTCTCCTTTATCTGCACTGATCCCAACCAGAATGAATAGGGGTGAAAGCAATGGCGGATTCCTATCAGGAACCATAATAAACAAACCCTGCATAGAAGCCCATGGTTATTGATTTATGGGGAAAGGGCAGATTGAGCTATCTGATTCAGAAGCCTACAGTTTGACCGTGTCCTGCTTTGTTGTTTGATTGATTGTGTGTGTGTGTATACAGTATGAGAGAGAGAGATGGCATTTAGAAGAGAGCAAGAGAGGTAACAAATGCTGTAAATGTTGTGTATTCCAACATGTAGCATGAGCTTGTATATTTACATCTAACCCCTCACCTTTCACCATGGTAATGTGGCCCTCAGGCAAAGCCTTTGTGTGACCTCACCAGTCAGGAAATATCAGATGGCAAAATCAACAGGAACAGAAATTGTCTGGTAATATCACTGACGATTGCAGAAACGCTTCTGCAGTTTAGGTTTTGGTCACTCATTTGGCAAAATGCAGTAATAATATCTATGACCACATTTCAATATTAACAGGGGCAGTTCAGCTGGAGGGGTCATCTTGTGGACAGAACCGGAAGTGCAACATGAAGTTTAATAACTTATCAAACAGACAGAACGAATGTGTGACAATTTACACACACATACTAAAATGAAATTAAAACCATTCAACAGAAAGTGACAGGGGAGAGAGTGAAAGAGAGATGCAGAAGAGAGAGAGAGCGGACAGAGGGAGGTAGGGAGACTAGGGAGAGCTCCATTGTGGGGATTTTGTGAGGCTCAGATTGTCTTCTTCTCTGGGAAAGTGGAAACTCAACACTCCTCTCCAGAGGTCTGGTTACCAGGTGAGAGAGGAAGAAAGAAAGGAAAAACAGAGAGAGAGAGGAGGGAGGGAGGAGCAAAGAGGTGTGGAGAGGGCTGGGAGATGAGGGAAGAGAACGAATGAGATTTGGACATGAGTTAGAGAGGTGGAAAGAGATACAAAGAAAGAGAGAGGGGAACGGAGAAAGGGGAAGATGTAGAGCCGTACATACAGATAAGAAAATAAAGAGTGAGAAAAAGGGAGGTTTTGTTTAAAGTCCCAGAGGACTAACATAGCTGGGGGTAACTGTTCCACAAAATCACAGAATAGGATGCTTTGTTTTGTATTCCAAAATGTGTCATTTTACGAAATTCTCCTGTATCGGATACACAAATCTGTATTTGCCATCTTATTATAATAATAAGCTACATCTAAATAAAATGTGTACAACCATACATTTTGAGTCATGATAGAATCTCGCCGGAGGGGATGGCTGCTGTTTTACGGGCTCCTGATCACCAGCTGTTCCGGACGACTGTGTGATTACGTCTCCGTAGCCGATGTAAGACTTTTAAACAGGTTAACATTCGCAAGGTCGCAGGGCCACAGGACGCATACTCTGACCGTGCGCTGAATCAGCTTCACTGACATTTTCAACCTCTCCCTGACCCAGTCTGTAATACCTACAGACCACCATAGTCCCTGTGTCCAACAATGCCAAGGTAACCTATATGACTACTGCCCAGTAGCAGTCACATATGTAGCCATGAAATGCTTTGGACCTAAGGACCTATTATGGTCAAAACACACCAACAGAGTCGTGAAGAGGGCACGACAACACCTATTCCTCAGGAGGCTGAAAAGATTTGTCGTGGAACCTAAAATCCTCAAAAAATGATACAGCTGCACCATCGAGAGCATCCTGATTGGTTGCATCACCGCTTGGTATGGCAATTGCTTGGCATCCGACTGCAAGGTGCTACAGAGTGTAGTGCGTACGGCCCAGTACATCACTGAGGCCAAGCTTTCTGCCATCCAGGACCTCTATACCAGGCAGTGTCAGAGGAAGGCCCTAAACATTGTCAAAGACTTGAGCCACCCAAGTCTAGACTGTTATCTCTGCTACTGCAAGCAGTACCGGAGCGCCAAGTCTGGGACCAAAAGGCGCCTTAACAGCTTCTACCCCCGAGCCATAAGACAGCTGAACAGTTGATCAAATGGCTACCCAGACTATTTGCATTGACCCCCTTATTTTTTGCACTGACTCTCTTTCACAGGCTTGATGTACACGCACTGGACTCTAACCACACACTCACACATACTAGACTGACACGCCAACACACACACACACACACACACACATTCCTTTACAGACGCTGCTGCTACTCTGTTCATTTTTTACGCATAGTCACTTTACCCCTACCTACATTTGCATATTACCTCAACTAAACCGTACCCCTGAATATTGACTTGGTATCGGTACACCTTGTATATAGCCTTTTTATTGTTATTTTAGTGTGTTACTATTTTTTCTCTAGTTTATTTAGCAAATGTTTCTTAATTACTTTTGAAAAACTCTGCATTGTTGGTTAAGGGCTCGTAAGTAAGCTTTTCATGGTAAGGAATACCTGTTGTATTCAGTGCATGTGGAAAATACAATTTGATTTGATTTAATGGTTATCAATGGTTATGTTTCATTCATTTAAATGACCTTTCAACAGATTATGCCTCTAGTAATTGTTCTTGTAGTACAGTATGTTTCCATTCGCCAAAACAGACGTCTCCCTTGTTTCTTTCTTGTCCCATGACTCCACCTCGTGGCCAACACCAGCCATTACACTGTTCTCTCCCTAGAAAAGGGTGCTTACACAATCTGGTAAACACACATCTTACAGGTTGAATGAATGAATGGCATTGCTGAAGCACTGCTGCACCTCATCAAATTAATTTGAAAATGCACATACAGTATATTTATTTATTTATTTTTGACATTTTTATTTCATACAACTACACACTTTATCCTGGACGCCAGTAGTTAACAAAATACACAATAATACACTATTTGATTTCTATCTAACAAAGATCAATCACCAATTCCTTTAAATTTCCACATATTTCACAAATGTTTATGCCACACGTGCTTTTGGTGTTTCTAGAGGAAACAATCCAAAACACTACAACATTTTACTTTAAAACATGATAAAAGTATCAACCTGACATATTAATACAATTAAGAGTTGAGTAATACACTGTATCCTATATGACTGCATATCTAATTATTGACTGTGAAAAACATTTCTGATCAGAGCGGTCTTCTCAGTTTATATAAATAAAATTAAAGCTATATATTTTTTAAGTGCCTTTCAAAACAACCAAAGACACAAAAAATAAAGGACATATTTGTGTACATAAAACTGTAAGTTCTAGTTATTTTACAACCTGTGACTTTCACTGCTTTAGATTTTTGTTCTTGATTTGAATGTAAACATACGAGTACTTCTTCTGATCACCTTGTTTGTGAAGCAGGGGTTGGAACCAAAATGATTTTCCAATGGTTTTGTTCTGAACAGAATCCACATTTTTGGGGTGTCCGTTCCACTATTCCGACCAGCAAAATAAAGTTTGAACCGGTTCGAACCCCAAAAAAGCACCGGGTTATATAGTTCCTTTCTGTTCTTTTATTTCGACATCAAATTACTTCACCAATCAGTGTGGATAGAGCAGCTTGCAATGGAGCGGACAAGCTATTTCATCTTTATAGGAAAGTCGTTAAAAGCAAATTGTCTTTTGCCGTAACAGCATGGTTTAATCATAATGAAAGACAAACACACACACTGTGCACTGTGCTGTCAGTCACTATGGACAAGTGTAGGAGGCCTGGCTTGAAGGGCATCTTGTCATGACATGCATTATCTGAATTAGGCCCACAGAATTATACCTACGCAGGAGGTATAATTATACCTACGCAGGGGAACTTTGAATGTCTTTGAACTTCAGAGAGTTGGCTTAATGTTGGACCAGAAATAACATTAGCTAACAAGCTTGTGTGTGTAGAGCAGCACTAGAATTAAAAACACGTCTTATCTTTTGTAGTTAATTAATCCAATGTGAAACGGTATAACTATAGTATCCTTAACCAGCATTGAAAAAGTTAATCCATTCTTCTCTAATAAAAAAAATCTCTCTCCCTAATTTTTGAATCACGCTTATAACGTCGTAAGTAGGCTACAGTAACCTATGCTTCGGTTGTGAAGTGGCAGGTAGCCTAAACACGCACACAAACTGGCAAGATTTCCAGCTGGCAGGCAGACACAGGAATACGTTTCTGAGTAACAGAGTGAGGGCTTTGCATAGGCGCTTTGTTGCAATTTTTGTAGGAATGGGAAAAAAATGCTCGGAACAAAGAAGAATGTTATTAACCGGTTCCCATGCTTTTCAAATAATGGTTCTGTTCCGGAACAGTATAGATCACTTTCGTTCCTGGTTCTGATTCTGTTCCTCGAATAATTAGTCGGAAGTTTACATACACGTTAGCCAAATACATTTGAACTCAGTTTTTCATAATTCTTGACATTTAATCCTAGTACAAATTCCCTGTCTTAGGTCAGTTAGGATCACCACTTTATTTTAAGAATGTGAAATGTCAGAATAATAGTAGAGAGAATGATTTATTTCAGCTTTTATTTCTTTCATCACATTCCCAGGGGGTCAGAAGTTTACATACACTCAATTTGTATTTGGTAGCATTGCCTTTAAATTGTTTAACTTGGGTCAAACGTTTTGGGTAGCCTTCCACAAGCTCCCACAATAAGTTGGGTGAATTTTGGCCCATTCCTCCTGACAGAGCTGGTGTAACTGAGTCAGGTTAGTAGGCCTCCTTGCTTGCACACGCTTTTTCAGTTCTGCCCACAAATTTTCTATGGGATTGAGGTCAGGGCTTTGTGATGGCCACCATTTGCGACCAAGCTTGAACTTCCTGACTGATGTCTTGAGATTTTGCTTCAAATATCTCCATAATTTTCCTCCCTCGTGATGCCATCTATTTTGTGACATGCACCAGTCCCTCCTGCAGAAAAGCACCCCCACAGCATGTGTATTTGACAGTGAGTGTGTGAGTGCGTGGATGTCTTCCCCATTCCCATCTTAATTATATTTCCAGACTGGAGTGTGGACCTGAGCACAGCAGGTTACGATAGAGAGAAATAGAAATAGGGAGAGAAAGAGAGAAAGATTGTTTGTCTGCCTGCCTGTGTGTGTGGTCATTGTTGGGTCTTTTACGGGTATGACTCACTCCTAAAAAGCTGAATTTGGTGGGAAACTAGTGCTTCTCATGGTTCAACAAAAGTGGGGAATATGCTTTCCCTTAAAAGCCAAGGAATGCACAGTACATCAACTGTATAACTACACACTAAAATCAACCATTTGGTTAGTTGAGACACATCATTGGGGTTCAACCTGCTTCCTTTTGGTGGTACAGAGAAAGCACTATTGGCAGAGTTTTGCCATACTACTGCCAGTAGTCTATGTGGCTCTATGCGGCTCTGTCCTGCTGTTTTAAAACTTTTCCATACTATACAGCTATACCATGACAATAAAGGCTTTTTAACTTACAGTAATCAACATTTGGGGGAGAGTCTGTTTGTGTGAGTATAGGCTTGGGCACAGCATGCACTCACACACACACACACACACACACACACACACACACACACACACACACACACACACACACACACACACACACACACACACACACACTCTCAATGCCTGCCCCCGTTATAAGCGTAGTCTGCCTTGTTGTGCATGACCAGTCTGTTGTCGACAAAGTAGAAGCTGTCCGATCTCGTCTCGTAGGGATGTTCCACCATCTGACAAACTGGAAGGGAACATTTATTATTCTGTATTTCACATGTCATTCCAATGTCTGGATAATGTATTCAAAAGGTGATGTGCATTTCCTTCAGTAAATGATTGCATTTCCACATACAGTTGAAGTCGGAAGTTTACATACACTTTGGAATTATGCCTGGGGTCATTGTCCATTTGGAAGACCCATTTGCGACCAAGCTTTAACTTCCTGACTGATGTCTTGAGATGTTGCTTCAATATATCCACATAATTATACTCCCTCATGATGCCATCTATTTTGTGAAGTGCACCAGTCCCCCCTACAGAAAAGCACCCCCACAACATGATGCTGCCACCCCCATGCTTCACGGTTGGGATGGTGTTCTTCGGCTTGCAAGCCTCCCCCTTTTCCCTCCAAACATAACGATGGTCATTATGGCCAAACAGTTCTATTTTTGTTTCATCAGACCAGAGGACATTTCTCCAAAAAGTACGATCTTTGTCCCCATGTGCAGTTGCAAACCGTAGTCTAGCTTTCTTATTGCGGTTTTGGAGAAGTGGCTTCTTCCTTGCTGAGCGGCCTTTCAGGTTATGTCGATATAGGACTCGTTTGACTGTGGATATAGATACTTTTGTACCTGTTTCCTCCAGCATCTTCACAAGGTCTTTTGCTGTTGTTCTGAGATTTATTTGCACTTTTCGCACCAAAGTACGTTCATCTCTAGGAGACAGAACGCGTCTCCTTCCTGAGCGGTATGACGGCTGTGTGGTTCCATGGTGTTTATACTTGCATACTATTGTTTGTACAGATGAACGTGGTACCTTCAGGCGTTTGGAAATTGCTCCCAAGGATGAACCAGACTTGTGGAGGTCTACAAATTTTTTTCTGAGGTCTTGGCTGATTTCTTTTGATTTTCCCATGATGTCAAGCAAAGAGGCACTGAGTTTGAAGGTAGGCCTTGAAATACATCCACAGGTACACCTCCAATTGACTCAAATGATGTTAATTAGCCAATCAGAAGTTTCTAAAGTCATGACATCATTTTCTGGAATTTTCCAAGTTGTTTAAAGGCACAGTCAATTTAGTATATGTAAACTTCTGACCCACTGGAATTGTGATATGGTGAATTATAAGTGAAATAATCTGTCTGTAAACAATTGTTGGAAAAACTACTTGTGTCATGCACAAAGTAGATGTCCTAACCGACTCTTGTTAACAAGAAATATGTGGAGTAGTTGAAAAAACATGTTTTAATGACTCCAACCTAAGTGTATGTAAACTTCCGACTTCAACTGTAAATGTAATTTACACATTCTACTTATTTACTCCTACATTATTTAATTATGTAGCACTTTTCAAAAAAACATTAGTAACAAAGTGCTTAATTGACTAATGGTTGGGATGTAAAACTCACCCAAGCTCTCGGACAGCTGAGGGAACTCGTAGATGTGTTCGCAGGTATTGCGGCTGTTTGGGATACAGAAGCCGAAGTCAAAGTCAAAGCTCTTCAGGAGGTGATCCCTGAAGTAGTGCCTCTCAATCATCCTGAAACTGTTCAGAGGCCGGGTGCCAACTGTAAACTCCACTCTGACACACAGACAGAGAGAGAAACAGACAGACAGACCGACAGAGAGGGGGTAAACATGCAGTAGGTACTGTACGTGAGTAAACGTGTGGATAGAAAAACTATGCTGTCTGTCCTGTGCTGTATGTGTGTCCTACAAGAAACATGGTATAGAGGAGATGGACCCACTGGTTGCCCTCTATGTTACAGAGAGCTGGTAGTCCCATCCAGCAAACTACCAGGTGTGAAACAGGGAAGGGACTCAGGGGTTATGCTAATTTGGTTAAGAGCAGACCTAACTCACTCTATTAAATTAATCAACTGAGGAACATTTTATATTTGGCTAGAAATTCGAAAGTAAGTTATCTCAACAGAGAAAAATGTCCTCCTGTGTGCTACCTATATCGCCCCACTAGAATACCCATACTTTAATGAAGACAGCTTCTCCATCCTGGAGGGGGAAAATCAATCATTTCCAGGCCCAGGGACATGTCTGTGGCGACCTAAATGCCAGAACTGGACAAGAACCTGACACCCTCAGCACACAGAAAGACAAACACCTACCTGGAGGTGACAGCATTCCCTCCCCCATATGCCCCCCTAGGCACAACTACGACAACATAACCAACAAAAACGGGTCACAACTCCTCAGCTGTGTCGCACGCTGGGTATGTACATAGTCAATTGTAGGCTTCGAGGGGACTCCTACGGTAGGTACACCTATAGCTCATCTCTTGGCAGTAGTACTGTAGACTACTTTATCACTGACCTCAACCCAGAGTCTCTCATAGCGTTCACAGTCAGTCCACTGACACCCGTATCAGATCATCGCAAAATCATAGACTACTTGAACAAAGCAATACTCAATCATGAGGCATCAAAGCCAAAGGAAAAACCTAAACAGTATATTTGACCTCTCAGCTTCCCTATCAAATCTAAAAATTTCAAACAGAAAACCGAAGAAAATTGACAAAAATGACAAATGGTTTGATGAAGAATGCAAAAACTTAAGAATGAAATAGAGAAACCTATCCAACCAAAAACATAGGGTGGGTTGCACCAACATGGATGAACTCTTAAACTGGGTTAAATCAAGGTTTATCTATTAATCATGTGGTACCAAATTTTAAACCTAGTTTTAAATTAAATCCTTCCTCTAATGTTACATTTAGTTTTCACTTTAAATCTAGATTAATTAAAATATATATATATATCAACTTAGATTGGAGATTAATTCTAAACTGCCACTTGAGGTAGTTTAACTGACAAAATGGCAGACCAAAACAAGTTCCTCAGAGAATAATTAGAAACAGGTTGAATCCTGTTGAGTTTTATGATAATTAACTCATTATTAGCAGGCTATTTACATGCCCATTTTGTACAACAATTGAATTGGGGCTTATGATATGTCCAGCCTTGGTACGAATGATGATGTTATGCAACATGCTGTAACGGGCCTGATAAAGGTAACATTGTAGTGAAGTAGCATTAACATTAGTTTTAACGTGCATTATAGGCATTGATATTTACCAGTTATTTATGCTTACTAAATATTGGTGGGTCAAGTTGTCCGTCGTTATCATAGGGGTTATGGAGAGAGGCAAACTGCTAGGGAATCATCTCGCATATCTTCTGGGTGATAGGATCAATTCCCTTGGACGGAGCACCCCCCCCCCCCCCATCCTTTTTGGCTTTCGCTTTTAGGTTTTTTCCAGCACGCTTTCATCCGATTTGGGTCCCTCTTCTTTTTAATCCGCGTCGATCCATTATATTTGTCGCAAAAATGACCTAGGTATCTTCCTTCTTTTTGACAGTCGTGTTGTCTGACTTTTTATCCTCCAGTACGTTACTAAATTCCTCCATCAGCTCTGGCAATAGATATTTTTTTTGTGGCTAAATAACGTTAAGTAATGACAATAATGAATAATATTGTATGCTAGCTAGCTTGGTTTATAAACTTGCTAGCTACAGTAGCTAACAAACTAGTTTTCTTTCTAGTACTGGCAAATAACGGATTTTATTTCAAATCAGCCAACCCATTAGAACCTTTCACGATGGAGTTGCAGTAGTTATAACGTTACATTGTTATTATTTTATCAAGGAACAGCAACTTTGTGGCCTCATTTGTCAAGTAGGCTAGCTACTTCGTTTCAACTCACGAAATACCCGATATATTGATGTAACATGTCACTAATCATAGTTTAATACCGGTAATCATAGATTTACTGATCCAGATTTTAAATTAAGTGCTGCAACACATCTCTGATTAATTATAAACCTAGATTTGCTCTAATCCTAGGTTAATTTAAACCATGTTGGTGCAACCCACCCATAGAGACCCAGAAAACCTGAGCCTACGCCTTCACTATGGTGAATCACTAAAACAATACAGAAATACACCACGGAAAAAGAAGGAACAGCACGTCAGAAATGAGCTCAATGTAATTGAAGAATCCATAGACTCTAACCACTTCTGGGAAAATACTAAACAAACAACAACATGGAGAGTTATCTATCCAAAATTGAGATGTATGGGTAAACCACTTCTCTATAACAAAGAACAAACAGCAAAAACATATACATGATCAAATACAAATCTTATAATCAACTATTAAAAGACTACCAGAACCCACTGGATTCTCTAATTACATTGAATGAACTACAGGACAAAATATAAACCCTCCAACCCAAAAAGGCCTGTGGTGTCGATGGTATCCTCAATGAAATTATAAAATATACAGACCACAAATTTCAATTGGCTATACTTAAACTCTTTAACATCATCCTTAGCTCTGGCATCTTTCCCAATATTTGGAACCAAGGACTGATCACCCCAATCCACGAAAGTGGAGACAAATTTGACCCCAATAACTACCGTGGGATATGCGTCAACAGCAACCTTGGGAAAATCCTCTGCATTTTCATTAACAGCAGACTGGTACATTTCCTCAATGAAAACAATGTATTGAGCAAATGTCAAATTGGCTTTTTACTAAATTACCGTACGACAGACTACGTATTCACCCTACACACCCTAATTGACAAACAAACAACCCAAAACAAAGGCAAAGTCTTCTGATGCTTTGATGATTTCAAAAAAGCTTTTTACTCAATTTGGCATGAGGGTCTCCTATACAAATCAATGGAAAGTGGTGTTGGGGGAAAAACATACGACATTATCAAATCCATGTACACAAGCAGCTTAAGCCCCACTCCGTTCAACATATATCAACGAATTGGCGAGAATCTGAAGTCAAATGTTTACTGTTTGCTCCCCAACCAAGGAGGGCCTACAGTAGTACCTAGATCTTCTGCACAGATTCTGTCAGACCTGGGCCCTGACAGTAAATCTCAGTAAGACAAAAATAAAAGTCTTCCAAAAAAGGTCCAGTTGCCAGGACCACAAATACAAATTCCATCTAGACACCATTGCCGTAGAGCACACAAAAAACTATACCTCGGCCTAACATCAGCGCCAGAGGTAACTTCCACAAAGCTGTGAACGATCTGAGAGACAAGGCAAGAAGGGCCTTCTATGCCATCAAAAGGAACATAAAATTTGACATACCAATTAGGATCTGGCTAAAAATACTTGAATCAGTTATCGAACCCATTGCCCTTTATGGTTGTAAGGTCTGGGGTCCGCTCACCAATCAAGAATTCACTAAATGGGACAAACACCAAATTGAGACTCTGCATGCAGAATTCTGCAAAAATGTCCTCGGTGTACAACGTAAAACACCAAATAATACATGCATAGCAGAATTAGGCCGATACCCGCTAATTATCAAATTCCAAAAAAGGGACATTAAATTCTATAACCACCTAAAAGGAAGCAATTCCCAAACCTTCCATAACAAAGCCATCACCTACAGAGAGATTAACCTGGAGAAGAGTCCCCTAAGCAAGCTGGTCCTGGGGCTCTATTCACAAACCCAAACAGACTGCAGGACAGCAACACAATTAGACCCAACCAAATCATGAGAAAACAAAAAGATAATTACTTGACACATTGGAAATTTAAAAAAAATTATTAAAGAAAAAAAGGAAAAAAAAGAGATAACTAGAATGCTATTTGGCCCTAAACAGAGAGAACACAGTGGCAGAATACCTGACCATTGTGACTGATCCAAACTTAAGGAAAGCTTTGACTGCGTACAGACTCAGTGAGCATAGCCTTGCTATTGAGAAAGGCCACCGTAGGCAGACCTGGTCTCAAGAGAAGACAGGCTATGTGCACACTCCCCACAAAATTAGGTGGAAACTGAGCTGCACTTCCTAACCTCCTGCCAAATGTATGACCATATTAGAGACACATATTTCCATCAGATTACACAGACCCACAAAGAATTTGAAAACAAACTCCCATAATTATTTATTTTACCTTTATTTAACTAGGCAAGTCAGTTAAGAACAAATTCGTATTTACAATGACGGCCTACCGGGGAATAGTGAGTTAACTGCCTTGTTCAGGGGCAGAACAACATATTTTACCTTGTCAGCTTGGGAATTCGATCCAGCAACCTTTCGGTTACTGGCCCAATGCTCTAACCACTAGGCTACCTGCCGCCCCATTTTAGTGAAATACAACAGTGTGCCATCACAGCAGCAAGATTTGTGACCTGTTGCCACAAGAAAAGGGCAAAAGTGAAGAACAAACAGTATTGTAAATACAACCCATATTTATGTTTATTTATCTTCCCTTTTGTACTTTAACTATTTGCACATAATATGACATTTGAAATGTCTTTATTCTTTTGGAACTTTTGTGAGTGTAATGTTTACTGCACATTTTTATTGTTTTTTTCACTTTGTTTATTATCTACTTCACTTGCTTTGACAATGTTAACATATGTTTCCCAAGCCAATAAAGCCCTTAAATTGAAATTGAATTGAAAGAGAGAGAGTTACGCACGTGGCTCCCACTGTCCTCAGTTGTAGGAATGCTGCTGTGAACTGGTAGCTTACGAAACGTCCGGCACTAATGTCTCCCTCTCCATTCTCCTCCTCGTCCTCCTCTGAGGTCAATGACACAACACACACCATTTATTTTTACACCAATGGCACGGTGATGATTTCCAGTACATACAACAAACACAAACACATGATCATATTAGTCAGACATACTACAGTGGTAATACACAGACACACACAAACTGAGAGAGAATATGGACTGTACCCGTATGAGCTGGTTTGGCGATTTCAAACAACACAGTCCCTGTCTCCAGGTCTCTGATTTTAAA
This sequence comes from Salvelinus namaycush, assembly GCF_016432855.1. Lineage (NCBI taxonomy): Eukaryota > Metazoa > Chordata > Actinopteri > Salmoniformes > Salmonidae > Salvelinus > Salvelinus namaycush. Next base: position 36,626,152 of record NC_052308.1, read on the forward strand.
GCGAATGAAATCTATGTTGAAGATGTTGTCCTCTGGTTTACACAGGTACCCTGGGATGGACATACAGGTTATGGGTGTTCAGTGGCTGTTTTACAAGATCTAGAGTGCAATAAAATGATCTATCTTCTGATCTATCCATCTATCATAGCGACTATGCAGGTAAATAGACAGACATTCGTGTGCCAGTTTTACTCAACGCCACACTCAATGCTCAATGCCACACTCAATTACTCAATGCCACTGTATATAAATGCATCGTTCAGAAAATAGATATAGCCTACCCCGTGTAGCAACCCGCAATCCTAGGACCTCTTCAGGGGTGATGTGGCCAACTTGTGTCCGCAGATCGTCTTCTGTGACGGGCCTACTATCAACCTGGCTTCGCCGAGACTTGAGTCTCTTCAGAACCCCTCCACTTGGCTTGCGCTCCCGCGCAGGAGCCGCGGAACTGTGCCCGGCGCTCGAGACATTCTCAGCAGCAACAGGCGGGTCGATGCGGGCTTTAGCTCCGCTCATAATTCCCAGCTATGATGACAACCTTGTCTATCTGTCTCTGTCTCTGTCTCTCTACCTTAAAGTAGTAAGATGGCGTCGTAGTTGTCGACTGACGAACCTCCGCATCTCGTTGATGGGTCAAGCACTTGTTTTTTAGGCACATGCCGTACAGTTGCCATGACAACTGATCAGAGCGCAAGTGCAGGTGAAAGAGGGACTTTCAAAGGAATAACACTAGGTGGCATGATGTGCACCACACCAGGCATTGGTTACACATGCTTGCTTAACCGCGCACTCAGACTTTTATGCGCAAAGGTCTTTTGGAGAGATTGCGCCAAAATTGATTTACGCATGCGGTGGGCAAAGGCACTGAACCATGGCGCCTACAGGTGTTGTTTTTAACCACCACTGATTCACAGTCCCTCAATATTTTAAAGTTACAATCTGTATGATGTATTGCTGTACCAGCATTGATTCAGGCAGATCGAGCCTCAAAGCGAATGTATGCTTTATCCTCCTATGTGGTCAGAGGCTCCGTATGGAGGGGTATGGGGGGTGTGACGCAATTGCGGAGCCTCCAGAGGCATGCAGAGTACAAAATCAGTACTCATCACCTATGTGCCTCCCAAATTTTGTAACAATGCAGAGGGATCCTTATAGCGGAGTATAGCTCCGCATTGACATGATTGGTTGACGGTAGATGGGGGCAGGAGGTCCTGTATAAGCACAAAGTCACTTCCTTGACAACTTCAATCACAACAGCTTTGTTAAACAGCGCTGCTCAAAGTCTGATGCCATATGTCCACCAAATGCTTATAGTTTTGCTGTATGTTGTTTTTGCCAGATGTCTAGTCCACATTTTCCGTACTTGACACAAGGCTGCAGAAAGGTTTGCAGCATGGAGAAGGTAATTTTCGCTGTCTCTGGGTTCCCTGCCGTGTTTGACCAAAGCGCTGATTGCTATCTCGACCTACATGCTAAAAATGTTGCATGGAGACACATTGCCTATACGATTGGATTACCTGGTCAGTTGAATTAGCTGGAAAGTGGAAGCTAGGTGCTGGCAATGTCTTAGCTATCTAGCAAAGTGGTTCACTTCATAGTTAGATAACTAGCTTGACTGTTTATGAACTTCTGTTTGTACCACCGCAATGTAAAGCAATGCACGACTTGAAAATATTGAACGTCTGTCGGAACACAAATAGTTAATCTGGTGGACATGAGGCTTGAATGACCTGAATTTCTGCAGAGGCCATATCACCATAAATGCTGCACGGCAAATGCCAGATGGACCATGCAGCTTGCATTTTCTGAGTTTTAGGATGCTGTACTGTTTACATTAGCCAAAAATCGAAGGTTTTAGGCTATTAGCCTACTTACCTAAGTTTTTTTTTGCCTAGGCATAGGCCTACTAATTAGACTTTCAAACCCGCAACTACTAGCCTACTTAATAGCAAACTGAGGCCAGAGGAAGTATACCAAAATCACCAACACTCAGCGGGATTTGAGCGTCTTGAATTGTGAAATGAACCCTTTCCCTTGTAGACGAAGAGAACTAATTTCCTGAGCCAGTTCCGAAACTTTAGTGCCAAAGAATGTGTTTCTCCGCTCATATGGGAGTACTAAATGCCCAGTTCACTGATAATATATATATATATATATATATTTTTTTTTTTTCAACATAATAGTAATAATAGTGAAGACATCAAAACTATGAAATAACACATATGGAATCATGTAGTAACCAAGAAAGTGTTAAACAAATAAAAATATATTTGAGATTCTTCAAAGTAGCCACCCTTTGCGTTGATGACAGTTTTGCACACTCTTGGCATTCTCTCAACCAGCTACACCTGGAATGCTTTTTTGAAGGAGTTCCCACATATGCTGAGCACTTGTTGGCTGCTTTTCCTTCACTCTGCGGTCCAACTCATCCCAAACCATCTCAATTGGGTTGAGGTCGGGTGATTGTGGAGGCCAGCACTCCATCACTCTCCTTCTTGTTAAAATAGCCCTTACACAGCCTGGAGGTGTGTTGGGTCATTGTCCTGTTGAAAAACAAATTATAGTCCCACTAAGCGCAAACCAGATGGGATGGCGTATCACTGCAGAATGCTGTGGTAGCCGCGCTTGTTAAGTGTGCCTTGAATTCTAAATAAATAACTGAGTGTCACCAGCAAAGCACCCCCACACTATCACACTTCTTCCTCCATGCTTCACAGTGGGAACCACACATGCAGAGATCATTTGTTCACCAACTCTGCGTCTCACAAAGACATGGCAGTTAGAACCAAAAAACTCACATTTGGACTCATCAGACCAAAGGACAGATTTCCACTGGTCTAATGTCCATTGCTTGTGTTTCTTGGCCCAAGCAAGTCTCTTCTTATTATTTGTGTTCTTTACTAGTGGTTTCTTTGCAGAAATTCAACCATGAAGGCCTGATTCACACAGTCTGCTCTGAACAGTTGATGCTGAGATGTGTCTGTTACTTGAACTCTGTGAAGCATTTATTTGGCCTGCAATTTCTGAGGCTGATAACTCTAATGAACTCATCCTCTGCAGCAGAGGTAACTCTGGGTCTTCCTTTTCTGTGGGGGTCCTCATGAGAGCCAGTTTCATCATAGCGCTTGATGGTTTTTGTGACTGCACTTGAAGAAACGTTCAAAGTTCTTGACATTTTCCGGATTGACTGACCTTCATGTCTTAAAGTAATGATGGACTGTCATTTCTCTTTGCTTATTTGAGCTGTTCTTGCCATAACACGGACTTGGTCTTTTACCAAATAGGACTATCTTCTGTGTACCACCCCTACCATATCACAACACAACTGATTTGCTCAAACGCATTAAGAAGGAAATTAATTCCACAAATTAGGCACGCCTGTTAATTGAAATGCATTTCATGTGACTACCTCATGAAGCTGGATGAGAGAATGCCAAGAGTACCAACACTTTTTTGGTTACTACAGGATTCCATATGTGTTATTTCATAGTTTTGATCTATTCACTATTATTCTACAATGTAGAAAATAGTAAAAAATAAAGAAAAACCCTTGAATGAGTAGGTGTTCTGAAACTTTTGACCGGTAGTGTATATATACGTATAAAGGAGAGCTAGAGAGAATGGTGGAAACGGATACCGAGTTAGCAAAAATGAGATTGAGAATGAAGGTGCTAAGAATACTGGATAGACTAGAGTCGCAAAAAGATGGATAAAGAGTGCTAAAATCAAATTTAAAACACTGCCTGGTAATCCTACTGCTCATGGCCCAACTACTTCACAGTTTGTATTAGGAGTGGGGTTTGAGGATAAGAAGATGTACTTCAAATCAAATCAAGTTTATTTTATATAGCCCTTCGTACATCAGCTAATATCTCGAAGTGCTGTACAGAAACCCAGCCTAAAACCCCAAACAGCAAGCAATGCAGGTGTAGAAGCACGGTGGCTAGGAAAAACTCCCTAGAAAGGCCAAAACCTAGGAAGAAACCTAGAGAGGAACCAGGCTATGAGGGGTGGCCAGTCCTCTTCTGGCTGTGCCGGGTGGAGATTATAACAGAACATGGCCAAGATGTTCAAATGTTCATAAATGACCAGCATGGTCAAATAATAATAATCACAGTAGTTATCGAGGGTGTAGCAAGTCAGCACCTCAGGAGTAAATGTCAGTTGGCTTTTCATAGCCGATCATTAAGAGTATCTCTACAGCTCCTGCGGTCTCTAGAGAGTTGAAAACAGCAGGTCTGGGACAGGTAGCACGTCCGGTGGACAGGTCAGGGTTCCATAGCCGCAGGCAGAACAGTTGAAACTGGAACAGCAGCAAGGCCAGGTGGACTGGGGACAGCAAGGAGTCATCATGCCCGGTAGTCCTGACGCATGGTCCTAGGGCTCAGGTCCTCCGAGAGAGAGAAAGAAAGAGAGAAGGAGAGAATTAGAGAGAGCATACTTAAATTCACACAGGACACCGGATAAGACAGAAGTACTCCAGATATAACCAACTGACCCTAGCCCCCCGACACATAAACTACTGCAGCATAAATACTAGATGCTGAGACAGGAGGGGTCAGGAGACACTGTGGCCCCATCCGATGATACCCCCGGACAGGGCCAAACAGGAAGGATATAACCCCACCCACTTTGCCAAAGCACAGCCCCCGCACCACTAGAGGGATATCTTCAACCACCAACTTACAATCCTGAGACAAGGCCGAGTATAGCCCACAAAGATCTCCACCACAGCACAAACCAAGGGGGGGCGCCAACCCAGACAGGAAGATCACGTCAGTAACTCAACCCACTCAAGTGACGCACCCCTCCTAGGGACGGCATGAAAGAGCACCAGTAAGCCAGTGACTAAGCCCCTGTAATAGGGTTAGAGGCAGAGAATCCCAGTGGAGAGAGGGAAACCGGCCAGGCAGAGACAGCAAGGGCGGTTCGTTGCTCCAGAGCCTTTCTGTTCACCTTCACACTCCTGGCCCAGACTTCACTCAATCATATGACCTACTGAAGAGATAAGTCTTCAGTAAAGACTTAAAGGTTGAGACCGAGTCTGCGTCTCTCACATGGGTAGGCAGACCATTCCATAAAAATGGAGATCTATAGGAGAAAGCACTGCCTCCAGCTGTTTGCTTAGAAATTCTAGGGACAATTAGGAGGCCTGCGTCTTGTGACCGTAGCGTACGTGTAGGTATGTACGGCAGGACCAACTCGGAAAGATAGGTAGGAGCAAGCCCATGTAACGCTTTATAGGTTAACAGTAAAACCTTGAAATCAGCCCTTGCCTTAACAGGAAGCCAGTGTAGGGAAGCTAGCACTGGAGTAATATGATCAAATTTCTTGGTTCTAGTCAGGATTCTAGCAGCCGTATTTAGCACTAACTTAAGTTTATTTAGTGCTTTATCCGGGTAGCCGGAAAGTAAAGCATTGCAGTAGTCTAACCTAGAAGTAACAAAAGCATGGATTAATTTTTCTGCATCATTTTTGGACAGAAAATTTCTGATGACTTGGGAGATTTGTTTGATGTTGCCAAGATGGTGAAGAAAGTGTTGGGTACTGTGGAATCTGTGAGGGTGACCAAAAGTGGAATTTTGTAGAATTGTTCTCTGTCGGGAGAACAAAAGGAGAGCACGTTCGCCTCACTAGAATCAAGGAGAAAGATTTTCGTAGCAGTGCACCGAATAAAGGGCGTGATTCTGGAGTCTCTGAGAAGATCAAGATACAAATTCCTGGAGTATTTGGGGCATGACGATTGAGGCGTATGTTCAGTGGAAAGATGATATAGACTGCGTCTGTGTTACTGTTTTTTGATGAGTCGCCGCTCCACACATGTCAAGATGGGATATGTGAGTTAGCCTGTGAGGGCATTTGTCCCCAGGTTACTGCAGTGTTCCAACTGAAAAGCATTTGGGCATGTGTAGTGTGTTTGCAAAGATAATGACTTGAGGGGTTATTTTGCTCCGGAAGATGATGGTGTTGAATGTCGCAATTGTGGTGGGAAGCATGCACATGAGTTCCCTGAATGTCCTCTAAGGGGGAAGGAGGCTGAGATTGCTAAAATAAGAGCTGTTCAGCGTGTCTCCTATGCCGCGACAGCAAGAAAAGGTAAAGAATGTTCTGGTGGTTCTGTTGCCGTGGAGTCACCGCAGTCCAACGCTGTGGCTGCTGTTCGCAAGGTGCAGGATCCAGATATCCTTGTCGTGAAGAAAGTAGATTTGTTTTGCCATTTATTGCTATGGTGATAAACTGCCCTGCAGGAGTGGATAAGAACTCAATATCAATATCATCGTGTCTGCAGATGAACGCTTCTTGGGAATGCAGGATGTAATGGGTGAGGAGCTGCATGGCGTACTGTGGTTCCATTATCTCAGGTCAACCAGATCTGAGTAGGGCTCTGAGTGTATTTAGGGCAAAGTTAAAAAAAACTTTAAAAAAAACTGATGTTTTAGTGGCTTAAATGTTTTAATTTATTTCCCTTTTGGATTTCTCCTTTTTTTTATTTCCCGTATCCAGTAGTGGGTGGCAATACACTGTTTCCAGTGAAGTCTTCCCTAAAACATCACTGAAGAAGACGAAACACATACAGTTTGGCACAGTTGGTGTGCACGAGGCTTGACTGTCCGGACTGCCGCTCTAGGGACTGTCGCGGACCATCGTTCCCTGTGGCACAATAGTGTTCTTGTGTGGGATCTGTGTTGAATGACTTTGGAGAGAGACAAATTTGTCAAACAGTCTCTGTTCCACACATGCTGTAATCTGGAGATCCTGAAGTTTAAAGTCTATTCATATAAAACATCTGCCTTGTCAGTTGGTCACAGCTATAAGTAACAGCTTATATATCGTTAAGCTGGCTAGAAAGGTCCTTTTGGTTGAACTGTTTTCAAAGTGAAAGACTCATAGTCATTATCAAAACAGGTAGATTCTAAGTATATGATCATAAAAAGCTTTTAATTTGTCACTATAGGCTAGGGAGGGATATGCAACAAGGAAAAGGGCTATTTCACTACCAGGAGTCAACATAGCAGGAGGTCATTCCAGGACTTTTATAATATGATTGTTATTATAGCGCCTTTATGGTTTTGATATGCCTCTATTTATCCGCTCTCTACCTGCTGTGAAGGAGAGATTAGACCATGTGAGTTCAACCACAGTGAGGTCATTGTGTGCTGCATTTATTGGTCACATATTAACACCAACTGAAGGTTACAGAGTCAAACAAGGGGTTTGTTTCCTTAGTTTTTCTTACAACCAACCATTATTTTCCAAAACGTTTAGCACGTTGCTAAACTTTGTTATATGTTCTGTATAAAAGAACACGTCTTCAACATCAGTCTGCAAAGGATAGACTCGGGCAGGTAAAGTGTGTTTTTGTATTTTCTTTTGTGGACTGACTGCAAACCCATATAAAACTATTTGAGACTAGGGGACGCTGAGTTGCAGGTGTTTTGGAATTGTATAAACAATTGTATAAACAACATTTGACAAAGGCATATTTTGGGATCTATTACATGGGGTGGAATAGACCATTAGCACCATTAGCACATTAGAGGCTGCTGCTTATATACATAGACTTGAAATCACTGGCCTCTTTAATAAATGGTACACTAGTCACTTTAATAATGTTTACATATTTTGCATTACTCATCTCATAGGTATATTCTGTATTCTATTCTACTGTATCTTAGTAGATGCCGCTCTGACATTGCTCGTCCATATATTTATATATTCTTACTTCCATTCCTTTACTTAGATGTGTGTGTATTGGGTATATGTTGTGAAATTGTTAGATATTACTTGTTAGATATTACGGCACTGTCAGAGCTAGAAACACAAGCATTTCGCTGCACCCGCGATAACATCTGCTAAACACATGTATGTGACCAATACAATTTGATTTGATGATAGATAATGCCAATATCAGAATTGGCTGCTAGGTATTTGTCAGAAAATGGTGACAGTCCCCATTTGTTTGCAACAACAAGTGATTATGTTGCAAACATTTACCAATAGATCGTATCTAACTATGTGACAAGAGTCCTATTCAATGGAAACCTATCCTGTCCTTAAAGTGGAAACCCGGTTGATTGATGAGAGCCCTGAGTCCCACTACTATTATGACGGGCTAGAAAGGGGTAGTCCCATAGGGCTCAAAAGTAGTGCACTTTATAGGGAATTAGAGTGCCATTTGGAACGACAACCTTTTGCCTCCGAGTCAGACCTTGGAGCTTCTCACATGATTTTAAAGTGCTTCATATATGGAGCAGTGGTGTGTGGTTGGACTGGTTTATACTACACTCTGACAGCTGACAGGAAAAACCAGACAGGATGTACAACATGCAACTGGGACACATTTGTGTTTTGTTCCATTCAAATTTAGATGACATCACTCACAAATCAACCAAACAATCTGTCTTGACTCACTAGTGTCAATATAAGTATGGTTAGAAATCAGAACAGCTTCCTTTAAACAACTCAAACAACTTTATAGTATAGAGATTTTGTGCAATCAGCATTACAGATTGAATAGAGCCCTAGATCATGAATATCAGGCCAAGGAACAGTATCTCACTGGGCAAAGATGTCAGTTCAACGTCTATTTTTGATTTACATTTGGTTGAGTTGTCAACTAACGTGAATTCAACGTGAAATCAACAAAAAAATGACCATGCCATTGTATTTAGGCTAAAAGTTGGGTGATAAAAAATGCTATATTCCCTTACGTTGATAACTTTTAGCAAATACAATGATTTTTATATTGTTGAAATGACGTGGAAACAACGTTGATTCAAGCAGTTTTTGCCCAGTGGGATGTCACTGTTTATTTGAGCATAAGCAACAGCACTTTTTGTAGACAATCCCCGTATTTTAAGTGATCATAAGTATACGATTTATCATCTTTAAGTGAATATAGTGCTAAAGGTTTGCATTTGGTGGCAAATCCCTCGCAAAACTAAGTGAGTTGTTGTACATAATGTAGAATTGGATGTCAAACAAAATGCAAACAACAGTCAGTCCATTGACATTTATTTGACTGACATAACAATAATACTGTATAGTTGCGGTGTAAGAGGTAGCTTGTAGTATGTCTCACTTTGTTTAGTTTTAGAGGTAGGTATTTTTCCTCTGTAAAAATCTAATCCAACCAGCTCTTCTAGCTTGGCCTTAGAGAGCCAAACCGTCTGGCTTTTAACACAGAGTATCACCAGAATATGTGAAAGTGATACATTATGGTGAAAGTATTTGTCAGAGAGCAGAGTGACAGCTAAATGTGAAGTAAAGGAAATGATTTGTTTTCTACCTGGCTTCATGTAGCACCAGTAGCCTAAAATAGCCTTTCTTCTTCTCGCCTCTCTGTTCACTTCTTCCTCTCCCTCCCCTTCTGTCCCTTCTCCTCCCCTGCTCACCTCTCCCTTTCTCCCCACCATTCTCCTTTTCCACCCATTCTCCACTCCTCCCTTCGGTTTTTCTCTTCTCAAGAACAAAGTGAGGGCATGGCAGCTCGTATGGACATGGCCTCTGGTGAGGTGGGCCAAGCAAGAGGGGCTGGCGTCAAGCCTGCGCCAGGCCCCAAACCTCGCCTGACTCCCAAACCTTTCTCACTGCAGAGGAACACCACCCTACGCTCCATCCTAGCCCCAAAGACACTGACAAGGACTCCACAGCCGTCTCAGACCACACCCACTACACCCACTACCTCCAGCAAACCGGAGCCTAATCAGCCTATCAGTGGCCCTGTGTCTGACTCAAGCGGAGCTGTGAAACGCGATACAGAGAGCACCATGACACCAGAACCGGCCAATGCTCCCAAAGCTCCTTCAACCATAACACCCCACACTGACTCAACCCACACCACTGAACAAAACCAAGCTGCTCTTTCCACATCCAGCTCCCTTACTGCCCCAACATCTGAGCCACCGGCTAGTAACATATCTGACCCCACTGGAACCTCGGAGGCAAATCAAGTCAGTGAATCTGAACTGGATGAACATGGCGACTCTGATTCAGGCCACTCCGCTACTGGAACTGAGGCTGTACCATTAACATCGGTCACCTCAGCTACCCTTCAACCCCAGTCTGAAGACACTGTGAGCGAGCCCACCTCTGCGATCGTCAGATGTCACGCTGGGGAGGATCAGGCAGCCCGCTGGGGAGGATGCAGGAAACGGCTGTCCATGGAGCTCACCTCCAGGTTTGAGTCGGCCGGCCTCTCGCGCCCCTCACAGCCACCAGCCAAAGACAACAACCAGAAGCAGGAACAGGCGACCAAGAGAGAGACTGCAGTCCTCAAAGTGTCTGTCCTCAGGACCAAGGAGGAAGAGAAGATAACAGATTCACCAGAGACACCGTCTGACCCGGAGTGCAGACTCAAGCACTCAGCACCGCTGAAGGAAGAGAGGGTTGGGGAAGGGGTAAAGGAGGCAGGAGAAGAGAACGTGTGCAGCATACAACGGAGGATCAGTTTGCTGCTGGACTCCTCCTCGAGGCCAGAGCCTCTGACCAAGAGGGAGGAAGTACCTGGTCCAATTAAACAAGCAGACGGTTCTGGGGGTGTGAAACAGCGAATTAAAGACTGGGCATTAGACACACCTCCTGTTCAGGCATCCAATCAGAGGGTGGATGTTGCCCCTCAACCAATCCCTGGCAGAGTTCACCCTGCGTTGGGTGTCACTGGGGGGTCATTGGCAACGAGTGAAAGCGTTCAGCTAGCTCCCCGGGAGGACAAGGCTTCCACCCTATGTCACTCAGGACGTTCTGGGATAAAGGTTAATAGTGAGGAGATAGAAGATGAGGAAGAGGAGGAGGGAGAGGAGAAGGGGGCCCAGGTGCCACTCTACAAACCAGTAGGAAGACTTCTTTGGATGGAAGATGGAGGGAAAAAACAAGCGTTAGTGATTGATCAAATAGAGAAAGATATGGAGACCAAGGTGCAAAAGGAGGAAAAACTTAAACAGCTGGTGCTAGAAGAGAGACAAGCAGAGAAGGAGAGGGAGAAAGAGAGGCAACAAGAAGTTGAGTTAGAGATAGAAAGACAAAAAAAAGTGGAGAAAGAAAAGGAAATGGAGAGACAGAATGAGGAAGAATGGGAGAGGGAAAGGGAGAGACAGAGAGAGGAAGAAGAGAGAAAGATGAAAGAAGAGGGGAGAGAAAGGCAAAGAGAAATAGAGAGGGAACGGGATAGACAGAGACAGAGGGAGGAGGAAGAGAGGGAGAGAAAGAGGAAGGAAGAGGATAGGGAGAGAGAAAGACAAAGAGAGGAGGAGTGGGATAGGGAGAGAGAGGAAGAAGAGAGGGAGAACACGAAAGAATTAGAGAAGGAGAGAGAAAGAGAGATAGAACTTGAGAGGGAAAAGGAGATACTGAGAAAGGAGGAAGAGAGGGAGAGGAGCAAAGAAGAGGAGAGGGAGACAGAAAGACAGATAGAAGTGAAGAGGGAAAGGGAGAGACTGAGAAAGGAGGAAGAGAGGGAGATGTTTAGAATGGAAGAGGAGAGATTGAGAGAGGAGGACAGGGAGAAACTCATAGAAGAGGAGAGGGAAAGGGAAAGAAAGAGAGAGGAGGAAAAGATGAAGGAAGATGAGAGACAGAGAGAAAAAGAGCAGGCAAGAGAAAGACAAAGAGAGGAAGAGAGGGAGAAAGAACAAGCGGATTCCCCAGTCCAATTGATCACTCTTGAACCTGACCAATCTCCCAAGCCAGAGCTTCCTTCTCGTTCCCCTACCATCCCCATCATAGAACCCATACTGAAAGATGAGGAACAGCCTCACATCAAGGTGGTCTACAACTTTTCTAACAAAGAGGAGAAACCTCTTCTTGAGGTGGTCAATGATAATTTCTCCATCAAGCTCGGGAGGTGGGGGTCTCAGGCCAGGCTCGTCGCCGACCGTGCCCAGGATGAGACATCTTTCCCTGGAAGGTTACTGGGCCTCCAGAGAACTGTTGTTAACACCCAGGAGTTACTCAACGTCAAATCTCACCCAGCCGAGGGGAACATAGAGTGGGTAGTCCCCACCCGAGAGAATAGGATGGAGAAGGAGCATGAGAAGGTGGATGAAGAAGAGGAAGCAAATGTGGACACAGAGGAGGTAAGCAAAGGGAAGGTGGGAGGGAGAGAACTTGAAAATGATCTCCACAAAAAATTGTATTTCATGGCCTTTTTCCTTTGCAACACTAGTATGTGCAGACTTACCATGGGCTTAAAACCTGGTGTTATACTAGGGAAATTGTGTTTCCATAGCTAGGGCTGACACCATGGACAAGCAGAAACCACAAGCTCTGAATATTCAAACAGTTGCTTCTGAGGATTAAGCTCAGTGACATGAGAATCCACATAAAGGCATTTATGGGGGTAATATAGCTACAAGCCATGGAGATACAGTGGCAAGAAAAAGTATGTGAACCATTTGGAAATACCTAGATTTCTGCAAAAATTGGTCATAAAATTTGATCTGATCTTCATCTAGGTTACAACAATAAACAAACACAGTCTGCTTAAACTAATAACACACAAACAATTATACGTTTTCATGTCTTTATTGTTCACACCGTGTAAACACGGTTCACACCGAAAAAGTATGTGAATCGTTGGATTTATTAACTGGTTGACCCTCCTTTGGCAGCAATAACCTCAACCAATTGTTTTCTGTAGTTGCGTATGAGATCTGCACAACGGTCAGAAGGAATTTTTGGCCATTCCTCTTTACAAAACTGTTTAGGTTCAGCAATATTATTGGGGTGTCTGGTGTGAACTGCTCTCGAGGTCATGCCACAGCATCTCAATCGGATTGAGGTCAGAACTCTGATTGGGCCATTCCAGAAGGCGTATTTTCTTCTGTTGAAGCCATTCTGTTGTTGATTTACTTCTGTGTTTTGGGTCGTTGCCTGTTCCATCACTCAACTTCTGCCGAGCTTCAATTAGGCAGACAGATAGCCTAACATTCTCCTGCAAAATGTCTTGATAAACTTGGGAATTAATTTTTCTGTCGATGATAGCAAGCTGTCCAGGCCCTGAGGCAGCAAAGCAGCCCCACACCATGATGCTCCCTCCACCATACTTTACAGTTGGGATGAGGTTTTGATGTTGGTGTGCTGTGCCTTTTTTTCTCCACACATAGTGTTGTGTGTTCCTTCCAAACAACTGAACTGTAGTTTCATCTGTCCACAGAATAGTTTGCCAGTAGCGCTGTGGAACATCCAGGTGCACTTTTGCAAACTTCAGACGTGCAGCTTTGTTTTTTTTGGGACAGCAGTGGCTTCTTCTGTGGTGTCCTCCCATGAACACCATTCTTGTTTAGTGTTTTACATATCGTAGACTCATCAACAGATGTTAGCATGTTCCAGAGATTTCTGTAAGTCTTTAGCTGACACTCTAGGATTCTTCTAAACCTCGTTGAGCATTCATCTTGGCAGGACGGCCACTCTTAGGGAGAGTAGCAACAGTGCTGAACTTTTTCCATTTATTATTATTATTTTTATCGTGGCCTGATGAACATCAAGGCTTTTAGAGATACTTTTGTAAGCCTTTGCAGCTTTATGCAAGTCAACAATTCTTAATCTTTGGTCTTCTGAGATCTCTTTTGTTCGAGGCATGGTTCACATCAGGCAATGCTTCTTGTGAATAGCAAACTCAAATTTTGTGAGTGTTTTTTATAGGGCAAGGCAGCTCTAACCAACATCTCTAATCTTTCATTGGTTGGACTCCAGGTTAGCTGACTCCTGACTCCAATTAGCTTTTGGAGAAGTCATTAGCCTAGGGGTTCTTTTTCCAACCTACACTGTGAATGTTTAAATTATGTATTCAATATAGACAAGAAAAATACAATAATTTGTGTGTTATTAGTTTAAGCACACTGTGTTTGTCTATTGTTGTGACTTAGATGATCAGATCAAATTTGATGACCAATTTATGCAGAAATCCAGGTAATTCCAAAGGGTTCTGTCACGATCGTTATAATGAATGGACCAAGGCGCAGCGTGCGTAGAGTTCCACATGTTTATTTAAATGAAACTCCCAGAAAACAAAGCGCAAAACAAAATGTGACGCAAATGTAGTGCTCGCAGGCAACTAGACATAGACAAGATCTCACAAACAACAGGTGGGAAAGGCTACCTAAATATGATCCCCAATCAGAGACAACGATAGACAGCTGCCTCTGATTGGGAACCATACCAGGCCAACATAGAAATACGAAAACTAGAGTACTCACCCAAGTCACACCCTGACCTAACCGAAATAGAGAATAACAAGGCTCTCTAAGGTCAGAGGACAGGTTCACATACGTTTTCTTGCCTCTGTATATTGTTTTGCCTCTGTATATTGTTTTATTTAATTATGCCATACAAGCTATTATGAGATCAAGGCAGACCACATGAAAAAAATACTATAATATACTATGGTCTAAATACTGTAGTACTAGATACTATAGTATTCACTGCAGTGTTTTTGTGGACATGACTGTAGTTTACTATAGCATTCACTGTTGTGTTTTTGCTGACTTTACTGTAGTATTCACTGTAGAGGTTTTGCAGACTTCACTGTAGTTTTTTGCAGACATGACTGTATTATACTTTAGTATTCACTAGTGTTTTTGCAGACTTTATTGTAGTATTCACTATAGTGTTTCAGTATTTACTGTACTGTTTTTGCATACATGACTGTAGTATTTCTGCAGAAATTACTTTAGTACTTCGTAGTAGCACTCGACAACTAGCGTTAGCTAAAATGGCAGAACTAATGGCAGACTACGCCAGTTATGGTTTAATGAGGGGAACGCTTCAACTACAACATTAGACACAGGTTTGTGACAGGACACCTATTGAGTTGGGTCAACAGCTCTGAGCAATGCAATGGACCATGCAACAATATATTATTTATTACAATTGTAACATCTAAACATTACAGGTTCCATGCCCATTAAAGAGAAACAGTGCAGAGGCAGATAAAGAACAAACAAAGTTTGAAGCTTAGAGAATTAGGTTTGCTTGTTTGACACAGAAATAACACATTAATGGTACACCAAAATGAATTAGATCTGTTACTTCCACTAGATAGCTTGCTGAAATAGAACAGTGCTTTCACAGAGATTCAGCTGACCAAGTTCACAAGATGACCAAAAACAGTTCCAAACACTAATATGGATGGTAGAAAATAAAGGCATTGACATAAACAAATATTTTAGAAATACAAATGACTACAAAGACTTATTGCAGGGCACTGCCAATAAACTGCCTGGACCTCAAACCAGCAAACCATCTGAAATGAAAATATATTATTGCAGTCGCTTTACATAATGCACCTCTTGAATATTGTCACAGGTGAATAAACTCACTGATGGTCAAACGTAACACATACCATTGAGAACAATCAACCACACAAACATTTCTTCAAGACAGTATGGTCACAAAATGGTTGCTCACAGAAAAAACAGCAACATTGCACAGCCTATACAAACAAAGAACTTTCCAGGAACAATGCACTCACCTGAACATGACCAATGGGTGCTTTTATACATTTCCTGCATTTCTCCCTAATAAGCGTTCCCAGGGAAACACTGACCAAAACTTTAGTTCCTAGCCTGTCACAATATTCTTCAGTTACAAGATCATAACAGATTGAGGTGAGGGTTATGGTGATGCCCATCTACTGTGGGACTCCAGTTAAAGAGCAGGCGGAGGCAGAGATGCAGTTCAGTTTAAGAGTCTTTATAGATTCAGGTAATGGAGACGATACATGGTAGGGAATGACTGAAAGTTGTTAACATGAGACTCTTGACTTGAGACTTGGTTGACTTTGTATGGAGCATGGTTGATCTAAAAGGAGACACAGAAAGGTGCAAACAATAACGAGCAATAATAGCAATGAACATACAATTAATCAGCTGTTAATGGCAATAGTCAATTACAATTGCATTAAGCATATACATTGGTAACGGTCTGCATGAATGGCCAGAAAGGGGGTGCAATAGCATGCGGCATAGTAGGCCGAAGCTATTGCAGGCTAATTTATTAATGGCTACATAGCATAGCATTGCAAGTAAACAGACAATAAAAAGCTAACAAAAGTAGTAAGCATAGCCATTAAGCAGGCCTAGTTAAATTAACTTCTTTGGTATAGGGGGCAGCATTTTCACTTTTGGATGAATTTCGTGCCCATAGTGAACTGCCTCCTACTCTGTCTCACATGCTAATATGGGAATGCACTGTATGTTGCTCTAAGAGTTTGGCAAGGTTGGTAGAATGTCATCCAGAATGATTTACAGCTGTAATGGCTGCCGAAGGTACTTCTACCAAGTATTAACTCTGGGGTATGAACAATGCTTAATTTGAGCCGGATCCATACCTCTCTCAGCATGTTTTTACAAAAAGATAGATTTAGAGATAGATGAACTTGGATTTTCTGCAAGGACATATACAGGATACTACCCTCCACAACATAACCTTCACTCCAAACCTGCAACCTGATTTTAGAAAAAATTACCTGGAAGGATTCCTACTACCAAATATTTTTATTTCCAAGGACTATACAGCAAATGCTCTGGCAAACCAACGACCAGCAAAAGAGGCACAACAGAAACCTGAAACCACCATTCAACCTGGAACTGAGTGGGTAATGTTTAGTCTGAAGCTACTTTGTAAGCCAAGAAGAAAAATAAATTACAATGATATGTTACTTTATAAGGACTGAATACTAAGTTAAGTCTACCAAGCTTGCTAGCACAGAACAGATCCAGTTGCAACTTCGATTAGCACTGAGGTGTGAAGTGAGAGGTGTCAAAGCCCTTGAGCCCAACAATGGCAAAAGAGTTTCACAGCCTCCCCCACCCAAATGCAGAGGCTTTTGAAGCCCCCTCCCTCTGTGCAGAGGTCATTACAATACAGGAGCCCCTGGATTCATCTATATTTTGAACTGATATGCAGCCAAGATACTTTAATTGTAAATTACCTCAATAAGAAACAATATTGTTGCTTGATCACATCAGAAGATATCCTCCTCGCAATCTCCAAAATACAACAGCCACAGGACAACTTTGTTTGGACGTCGTGAAGTACCATTCGCCGAAACTGAAGAGATATAGCTAGCTTACGACCTGCTTTTCCACGTGGGAAAAATGGTGGACAGCTAGCTAGCTGAGATTTTCTACAAGGAATCTGCCTCCCGAAAACAGCTTCTCCCAAGCGGGTGTGACACCTACTCCCGTTGCCTGCTGCACTGCTGCTTGTATTCCACTTGGCGATCTGTTCACCATCTGCCCTGGCCTGTCTCCCCCTGTCTAGTACAGGTACCCCCGCCACAGTCCCCCCTCCCTCCCGAGCTTTCGCTCGCCTCTAGCACACACGCACTTACACACACACCACAGACTTTGGACTGAACGGAATTTTAGGTAGGCTAATTAACTTGTGAAGCTTATTAAGTGAGCTTACTCAGAAACACTTTAATTAACTAGTATAAGCCTACTATTTATTTATTGTATCTCATACTTTTGAAGCCTACTGGACTCATAGAGAGCTACTCTCTCAAGTTATCTTGTTGGGGCGAGTGACTCTTTGAACTAACAATGGCTAGCCCAAGTCGTTATATATTTTTCTTGTGCTTTATGCTATTTGCCTCATGACTCCTGCGTGCTTTGTTGACTATGAACTTGCTTGTTTACCCAACCATGGGACAGACTATGTTTGTTCCCACACTCGGGACTCTGACTCTCTATTGGTTACACAGACTGTTGGCTTCCCATCCTATTCTAACCATCTCACGCCGGCTTTGTATTCATGTTACCTGATGAAATTGCTATACAATATGATCTTGATGCCATCTGATGCACATTCAAATGTCATAAAAAAATAAACACTGCAGAGCTCTCCCTGTCCTCTGCCGTGCCCTAATTGTGTTACTGCTGATGATATTTGAAAATGAACATGTACAAACTGGCCCATCTACTGTTGCTAGCCCCAATTCGGACTTGTGTTCTGATATCTGCTTCACTGATTTCCGCTCTCATAAAAGCCTGGGTTTTCTGCCCTTTAACACTAGAAGTTTATTACCTAAAATGTATCAATTGAAAGTGTGGGTTCACAGCTCCAATCCAGATGTGTTGGTCATTACTGAGACGTGGTTAAGAAAGAGTGTTTTGAACACAGATGTTAACCTTTTTGGTTACAACCTTTTTTGGGAAGACAGATCTTCCAAAGGTGGTGGAGTCGCAATCTTTACCAAGGAACACCTTCAGTGCTCGGTTGTCTCCACCAAGTCTATCCCCAAACAATTTGATTTGCTGGTTTTAACACTGCTCTGCAGTGTTTATTTTTTCAGGGCTAGGCCCCTTTTTTCTCCACTTCCTGTCTGAATGACGTGCCCAAAGTATCCAGGATATGCATACATCCTGAAGCCAGGATATGCATAGAATTGGTACCATTGGAAACAAAACACTTTGAAGTTTGTAGAAATTGTTAAATAATGTAGGAGAATATAACACAATAGATATGGTAGTAAAAATCCAAAGAAAAACCAACTGGAAATCTTTTTTTGAGAGAGACCATCCTCTTAGAAATTCAAGAGAAAGGTCATATTGAAAATTAGCTCCCTGGATGCAATTCATATGGCTTTCACAGGGTGTCAGCAGTCTGTTCAAGGTTTCAGGCGTGTAACTTCAAAAACAAATAAGAAATATCAGTTTTAGCAGAAGATGGATATTCAGAGGAAGATTTTCAAACTGTCAACTGTAGGCTACCAAAATATTTGATCAACTTCCAAATATTGAGAGGCTTTTTTCACGAGCGCATATGCCATCACCAGCGAGTGAGCTGCACGTCATTGGGTGAGTCAGTGAAACTGGAAAGTATTTTTAGGACCATCATTTCCTCCTCATATTGTAGCCTACAATATGTCTCCACACACCTAGGCCTAGGCTATTGATGGATCCAAGACAAGGTTGTTTTCATTGATCTCAGATTCTCAGTTTGTCAGTGTCAAAGTAGCCTGTCATTTCGATCGTTTGTGCAGTATTATGGTACTTTCAAGACAACTGGGAACTCTGTAAAAAATGAGGTCAAATCAGGACGTCAGTGATCTTCAGGTCAGAAAGTCGGAGCTCTAGAAAGAGGCCAGACTTCCCCACTTGGAATTCCGAGTTGGATGACTGTTCAAAATACATTTTCCCAGTTGGAGCTCATTTTTTCCCGATTTTCCAGTTGTCTTGAACACGCTGATGTCTGACGTCGGAGATTTCCAAGCTCCGAGTTCCCAGTTGTTTTGAAGGCGGCATTTTTTTTAAATTATGCCAAAGTCTCCAGTCATGTAAAATGATGTAGAATTGCATGAAATGTGTTTATAAAAGGCCAAACATTTCCTGGACCCTAGGCAACAAAAAATGTTTCCCATGTGTGCAACTTCTGTAAGTGGCTCTACTCTCTGCTCTACGCCACTACGTAAATGTGATGCAATTATTATAAAGGTGATTTTTTTTCTCATGCGTTCTGGTACCTCAGAACTCCTCAGGTCACCTCCCTCGCGCTCACTTTTTGTTCCAGCACCTCCCGATTTACATATTACGCACGGGGTATGAAGACATACACAATCAAATCAAATTATATTTTATTGGTCACATACACATATTTAGCCGATATTATTGCGGGTGTAGCGCAATGTTTGTGTTCCTAGTTCCAACAGTGCAGTTGGAGTCAGTGCATCCTGATATAGTATTTCTTAGTCATTTAGAACATTTTCTACACATTCTTTTTCACTTTGAAAATGTGGACTATGTTGTGTAGATTGATAGTGAAAAAAATCGAATTTAATCCCTTTTTAGATTCGTTTTTTAAGGCAGCAAACAGTAAATGTGAAGACTGTGCAACGGGTGTGTAGACATTCACTAGCGACTGTAGATATGAAAAAGGAAAGGAAATGGAGAGTTACAGGAAGGAAATACCGACCTAAGAGTGAGAGATAAAGGAGGAAGAGAGGATAGATTGTGTTCAGAGACAGAGTGATAAACTGGTGAAGGGGAATAAGAGAGGAGTAATGTGTCTGTCGTACCTGAGGCTTCTATGGGTGAGTGATCTTTTTTTCTCATAGAAGAACAAACAGCCACATTGAAAGCGGTTACACTTTCCGTCAGTGTAAAAGAGAGCTAGAGAATTCAGGGCAGGTAACATGGTTAAATATGAATGTAATCTCTATTGATCCACACGCACCACACAAAGAATGTAGCTTTAATGTTGAATATCAATCTGGTTCTACCCGCTGGGAAGAGTCACTGCTAAAAAAGTGAAGACATTCCATGCACATTGGTAGGATTGAGAAGTATCAACTAGCCACATGATCTAGTTAGTATTTTGATTATGCAAACACCAAACATTTTGAATTTGAATTAAGGGTTTGAGTGACAGATGTATATGAAAGCAATTCTAGAGCTATGCAATGTTTTTGAACAAACATAAGGAGACTGCTCCTGTTGCTTTGTATTGAGATTACCACCGCATTTATGTGTAGCAAATGCTGCTCTGCTTCAATGTGGTATTTTTAGTAGGCTGACTAATGCAGAACTATTCTTTTCAATGAGTCATGTTCAAAGTATTTTCCCCGTCATCAGTGATTCACATTTTCTTTGTTGTTGTGTGGCTTTTTTTTCTGCCTTACTTCCTCGTTCTATTGTAGTACACTCTTGTGTTTACATGGAAGTGCAGAGAGAATTTTTGTGTGCAAAACAGACTTGTCATTCATAGAGTTGGATCGTGGGCTCTGCTTTGCATTTTTGCCATAAAATGGTTTCTGTGACAGGGGAAGGTAACGCTATATAGGGCATTCTCCATTTTAAAGCCCTTGGTGCTGCCTGCTGAAACAGGCTTTGTGTCATGTGAGAAGTCTATCCAAGTCTATGTTATCCTTATATTTATCTCACTTCCTTAATTCCCTTTTCTTTGAATGAGTGAGTTACCATTTAGTCCACTAAGTGGTGCTAAATAACCAAACTACATTTACTGGAATAA
Source organism: Salvelinus namaycush (assembly GCF_016432855.1). Classification (NCBI taxonomy): domain Eukaryota; kingdom Metazoa; phylum Chordata; class Actinopteri; order Salmoniformes; family Salmonidae; genus Salvelinus; species Salvelinus namaycush. Next base: position 36,647,122 of record NC_052308.1, read on the forward strand.
AAACTGAAGTTACCGTTCAGTGAGTCCAGTCATATTTACTGCACGTCATGGCAATCCCTCACACATTACTAGTTACAGCAAATCCCTTATCAATGCTGAATCGTTATTGGCTGTAATTAATATATATAAAACAAAATGAAAATGCTTCAGTGAAGATAAAATAATATGTTCTATTTAATATGACCTTTATAACTTTAGGGATGTAGGTGAGTCAGGTTTCACCAGTAAGAGCTAGAGTAGAGTAGAGTAGAGCTAGAGCAATACTAGAGTAGAGCTAGAGTAAAGCTAGAGTAGATTAAAGCTAGAGTAGAGCTAGAGCAATACTAGAGTAGAGCTAGAGTAAAGCTAGAGTAGATTAAAGCTAGAGTAGAGCTAGAGCAATACTAGAGTAGAGCTAGAGTAAAGCTAGAGTAGATTAAAGCTAGAGTAGAGTAGAGCTAGAGCAATACTAGAGTAGAGCTAGAGTAGATTAAAGCTAGAGTAGAGCTAGAGTAGAGCTGGAGTAGATTAAAGCTAGAGTAGAGCTAGAGTAGAGCTGGAGTAGATTAAAGCTAGAGTAGAGCAAGAGTAGAGCAAGAGTAGGGCTAGAGTAGAGCAGAGTAGAGCTAGAGTAGAGTAGGCTAGAACTACAGTAGAGTAGACTAGAACTACAGTAGAGCTAGACTAGAGCTAGAGTAGAGTAGAGTAAGCTATAGTAGAGTAAAGTGGAGTGAGCTAGACTAGAGTAAGCTAGAGTAGAGTAAGGTAGAGTAGAGTGAGGTAGAGTAAGCTTGAGCTAGACTAGCGCTAGTGTAAACTAGACTAGAGTGAGCTAGAGTAGAGTAAGCTAGAGCTAGACTAGAGCTAGAGTAGAGTAAGCTAGAGTTAGACAAGAGCTAGAGTAGAGTAGAGTAAGCTAGACATAGACTAGAGCTAAAGTAGAGTAGAGTAAGTTAGATCTAGAGCTAGAGCTAAAGTTGAGTAAGCTAGAGTAGAGTAAGCTAGAGCTAGAGTAGAGCAGAGTAAGCTAGAGCTAGAGCTAAAGTAGAGTACAGTAAGCTAGAGCTAGACCTAGAGCTAAAGTAGAGTACAGTAAGCTAGAGCTAGACCTAGAGCTAAAGTAGAGTACAGTAAGCTAGAGCTAGACCTAGAGCTAAAGTAGAGTACAGTAAGCTAGACCTAGAGCTAAAGTAGAGTACAGTAAGCTAGACCTAGAGCTAAAGTAGAGTAAGCTAGAGCTACAGAAGAGTAAGGTAGAGCTAGACCGGAGCTAGGGCTAAAGTAGAGTAAGCTAGAGCTAGACCTAGAGCTAAAGTAGAGTACAGTAAGCTAGAGCTAGACCTAGAGCTAAAGTAGAGTACAGTAAGCTAGAGCTAGACCTAGAGCTAAAGTAGAGTAAGCTAGAGCTACAGAAGAGTAAGGTAGAGCTAGACCGGAGCTAGGGCTAAAGTAGAGTAAGCTAGAGATAAACTAGAGCTAAAGTAGAGTAAGCTAGAGCTAGAGGAAGTCTGTTACTGGTCTCCCACATGAAAAAAATACTATAGCATGCATACAGTACTATAGTATTCACTGTAGAGTTTTGCAGACTTTACTGTACTGTTTACAGATAACTATATTATAAATACTATAGTAATGGAACTGTAGTAAATACACTATAATAATTAACGTAGTGTTTTTGCAGATTGTGGTATACTGTAGTATTTACTGCAGTGTTTTTGTGGACTGTACTATACTGTAGTATTTACTGTAGTGTTTTTGTGGACTGTACTATACTGTAGTATTTACTGTAGTGTTTTTGCAGATATTACTTTCCATGGATACAATATATGGTCTATACTTGGCATGTAGGTTTCTCACTTATGGGTGGCACAAATTGTGATATGGGGGAGGGGAATGAGCAGGGTATATGCAAATTAATGCGGATAATACTGTAGTATTAACTATAGTATTCTATAGTATACTACAACATGATCGAGGGATACTACAGTGTGTAGTATAGTATTCTACAGTATAATACAGTTCACTATAGAATTCTATAGTAAGTACTGTAGTATTCTATTGTAAACTGTAGTATTTTTTATGTGGGCTGAGAGAGGATAGTGTCCAAAGGGTCTTGAGTGTTTGCTATCCAAACCCCAGGCTGAGCAGCCAACCATGAGAGGCCCGTTCAGACTGACTGATTCACTGATTGATTGATGGATTGACTGTCGGACTGACTGACAGACAGATGGGCAGTATGTAGTAGTGGAAGGCATGCTAGCATAACTTAATAATAGATTAGAATCCTCCCCACACCCTCCCATCTATCAACACTGTTCAACAACCTCACTTCTCTCAAGACAGCAATTCATAAATACCATACATGGTACTTCAAGCTAGCTCTTGCTCTCTGTCTCTCTCCCTCCGTCTCTTGTCACCCCACCCCTTGCTGAGAGAGTGCCGCCTTCACTCTTGCTCTCTCTATCTCTCCCTCTCTCTCTCACAAACACACACACACACACACACACACACACACACACACACACACACACACACACACACACACACACACACACACACACACACACACACACACACACACATACACACACACACAAAGACGCACACAGCAAGAGAGGGAGGGCTCATGGACTGACAGCAAAGTTCCCCCTTCTCTCCTTTTCCTCTTCCCCCTTTCTCTTTCTCACACAAACACTGTTTCCCTTTCCTCTCTCTCCCTCCTTCTACCTCACATACTCTCTCCACATAACTCTCTTTCTCTCTCCCTGTTTCTCTCTCTCTCTCTTTCTGCTGTCTCTCTCTCCCTACTTCTACCTCACATACTCTCTCCACATAACTATCCTTCTCTCTTCCCGTCTCTTCCTGTTTCTCTCTCTGGTCTCTCTCGTCTCTCTCTCTCTCTCTCTCGCTCTCTCTCTCTCGCTCTCTCTCTGTTCTCTCTCTCTCAGTTCTTTCTCTCTCTCCCTCTCTCCCTCTCTCCCTCTCTCCCTGTTGTCTCTCTCTCTCTCTCTCTCTCTCCCTCCCCTAGCCTGAAAAGGGTAGGCTTTTCACTCCGGCACCTGCCCTTACCTACAGCACAGAAAGAGGGCGAGAGGGAGGCGAGAGCAGAGCAGCACCTTGGCCCAGCCTCACCTTCCTGTGGGATTTTCCACCTTACTTCTTAACACAGAGCCCAGCTTTGTTTGTTGTTCTCTGGGAACGTTGGGAACATTCACTCAGCTCTGTGGAGATCAAAGCAGCGAATGAAGCTCATCTCACCTGGCTGTGCATGGATGGATACCCGAAGCGGTCAGGATTCCCATCTGATTTTCCCATTTGATCCCATTTTCCGAAAAGAAGTTTGAGGAAGGGTCAAAGAGAACCTGGGAGTTCAGGGGGTTTTAACTGCAGGAGAGACGGACAGGTTTGGTGTGTGTGTGTGTGTGTGAACGAGGGAATGTGCCAGAGCAAGAGAGAGAGAAAGAGACTTAATAGACAAAGAACATAAGTGAGAGCTAAAGTAGTTCTACGTAGTCCATTTTTAAGGCTGGCTGGGCATTGAACAAGAACAATACATACAATAAGGAAAATAGTCTATCAGCTGCAACAGGAGTCATAGATTTATAACTTAGTACGTTTTCACTTTCAGGCTGTTTCTTAGTGTTTGTCAGTCTAGTTGTCACTGTGTGTGCTCAGATCCATTGTAGTGAGCACTGTGGTGTCATTGGAGGGTTTTGTTGTATTCTGAGCACACGGTTGGCCAGTTCAAATGATTGACAGGGCTAAAGAAGAAGAGTTGTTTCAGGAAGCGGGAGTGAGGCTTATACAGGAGGACATGAGGAGATAAGATGGATCCTGCCCTAGCAGTACACTTTGGACCTAAGTCAGACTTTGATGAACTCAACCTGTACTGGTCCCTGTGGACTTTCTGTGAGGAGGACAATTTCTACCACCGCCATCTTTGAACTTTTGCACCAGGAAGTATAACACTGCCAGGGGAGAGGGTTATCTCGACCTCAACACCTCAAACCTTAATCCACATTTTTTTAAAGTATTGACGCTTGGTTACCACGTTTCACTGGTTTCCATGGTGACCCTGTCAGCACGGTGACCTGTCAGCATCATCACGGTGGTAGCCAACAGCCATGCAGTACCTGGGTGGTAAACTGTCCTCCGCCCAGGTCCATGTCTCTGGCTGGGTGGGCAGCGTGCGTCGTTCCCTACAGGGGGCACTGAACTTAGTCTGGGGAGATGAGGAGGAGGTGGTGGTGGTAAAAGAAGAAGAGGAGGAGAAGGAAGAGGAGGATGAGGGAGAAGGTGGGGGAGGGGGCAGGAGGTTCGACAGGGCTGTGTCCCCTCTGCGTAGCTTTGCCTCCCGGAGCCGGCAATCCCTGAGGTTGTTCTCTGTCCGAAGTCGCCAGCGGATGACGCTGCGTAGACGGGCAGCAGACACCAGCGCTGTAAGAGAACCTGTCTGAACAATGTCATTATCTGCACTTTAACCAAAACCTTTTTCGAATGAACATGGACATAAAAGTGATACTTAGCCGAACAGCTTCTTTCCCTCCATAGTCCGTCGGGCCACTAATTACGCTTCTTTCTCCACCTCTATCCCTCCAACACCTTTCTACCTATTGTTGCTTATTCCAATCCTTCTTCTCGACCCCTCAGAGGCTTGTGTAGGCCTATGGCATATGCCGGTGTGCGTGTGTGTGTGCTGTTTATCAGTATGCATACGGTTAGCATTTCCCTCTGTCAGTGGTGTGAACGTGGGAACACAAGGCCTGAGGGATAGAGATAAGGCCCATGGAAACACAGCTGTGTGTGTTTGTTCCCTGCTATGAATTTACTCATAATGTGTCTGCTCATGCTAACCTCACTTTTAGCCAGTGATAGGGAAGCTTCTCTGAAAATATAGTATACCAAGCTACCAATTGCTTCACACTGGAAAAAGTGAAGCTACGCTAAAGCTACCCTTAATAAGGAATATATAGTTTACTTAACTAAAGCTACTTTGAAAAAGTAGTTCACTGCATCCAAACTACTTTGTGATGATCACATCTAAATCTGAAATGTCATAGACTACAAATTGCAAGAACAGTCTGCTCTGGAGTCAAATGTTAACAGAATGTGTAATTTAGCCTATTAAACACCAAAACTGTTTCAAGTGAGAATAAGGCCAGTCTGATGCCAAAAAAGAGAGGAAATGCTTGCCTACTTCACCCATATTTTATTTTCTTTGTGGGAAAAAGGTAGTGTGTATTTCCAGTAGTTAGCTACACTGCTACATGGCAAAAAAGTAATTAACTACTGAAAACACTACCTAGATTTTGAATTTAGTTTGACTATCACCAAGCTACAGCAAAATGGAGTGAAATTACTATACTGAACAAAAACATAGACGCAACAACTTCAACGATTTCACTGAGTTAAAGTGGCTGGTCTCAGACGATCTTGGAATAGGAGAAATGCTCACTAACAAGGATATAAACAAATGTAGAGAAATAAGCTTTCTGTGCTTCTTTTTTTGGAACATTTCTGAGATCTTTCATTTCAGCTCATGAAACACTTTACATGCGGCATTTATATTTTTGTCCAGTATAGTTGACCTACATATAGTTCTCTATTCCCCAACACTGCTTTAAGCCACACCCCTTAGCGAGGTGTGTCTGTGCCTGTGTAATTTATTGCTGCATGTTTTAGAGGACATGCTAGCTAGCATTAGGTTGTATTTCAGTCTGGATGGCTTTAAGCCCCCCAATACTATACTGTAAAGATGTTTAAATGAGGTGTGACTGCGGAGCACTACCAGGAATCCTGCTCTGTCTTGACTTGTAACCCTCGCCCCACACCCACCTATTATACTCATGCTGTTTTGATCCCCGCAAAAATAGTTTGGCTGTGTCATAACATCTCTCCCCAAGATGTGAACATTATTCCCAGTGGTGCCACCCATACGATAACCTCTGCGTATACTACTTTAAGTCGCTTTGAATAGGAGCATCTGCTAAATGTATTATATTTTTATTATAGAAGGACTCCTTGTTCTGAAGGAGAATGACTCCTTATTTTTGAATGACTTACTGCAATCGATATACACTAGTTATGATATTATCGCTGTACATGTGGATAACTTGCCCTTAATGTAAAAAAGTGGCTTTTAAAAAAACAAAACTATTTTCATACCACATTGCTAGGTCTACTCACTATAGTTGTCCTAAGTTCCTAATTTGGTTACATATTACTGCCCACCTAATACACTGTAAGCTTTCTATGTACACAGGTAGAGATTTGTGAACCTGCTAGGCTAGCTGCCTTCTGGACTGCTATACAGCTGCCGGTGTAACACCGGCAATTTAACTCAGCTACTGTACATACCAGACAGGGTTGTGGAGACAAAGTCAAAAGTAGTGCACTATATAGGGAATAGGGTGTCATTTGAGACAGGGCCGAAGTAGACCCAGTCCTCCTGTCTGTCACTGTGCTTACTCTATGAGGACATAGCCTGCTGTACTGTAGGCAAATCTACTGATAGAGGTTGATTCATCTCCACAGTGACAAGGCCATCCAGGCCAGATGCATTGTGCAAATGAAGTCAGACAGAGAAAATAGCTCCCGCTCTCTCTCTGTGTGTGTGTGTGTGTGTGTGTGTGTGTGTGTGTGTGTGTGTGTGTGTGTGTGTGTGTGTGTGTGTGTGTGTGTGTGTGTGTGTAGCCCGACTCACCCAATCAATCAGCAATCAAGGCAGTAAAGGAGTTATGAAGAAAGATGTTTACCAAATCAAAAGCTGTTCCTCTCCCACTGTATTTACACCGGGTTGGTTTCAGTGGAGGCTGGTGGGAGGAGCTATAGGAGGACGGGAATGGAATTAAATAAATGGAATGGAATTAATGGAACGGTATCAAACAGATCAAACATATGGAAACCACATGTTTGACTCCGTTCCATTGATTCCATTCCAGCCATTACAATGAGCCCATCCTCCTATAGCTCCTCCCACCAGTCTCAACTGGTTGGTTTTGTTGCTGGGTAACATAAAAACGACAGTAGATTGGCATGTGCGCCTTGACAAACACTAGAGTGAGGTGAGGTCAAAGAATGTGTGTGACTGTCAGTGTGTCTGTTAATGTGTACATGCCTGTGTGTGTGTGTGTGTGTGTGTGTGTGTGTGTGTGTGCGTGTGCGTGTGCGTGTGCGTGCACGCGTGCGTGTGTAATCGTGTGTGTCAGGGTGGTGTTTTTTGAGGACAGTGTACCCTCTGTGACCAGCTCATTAAAATATTAATGCTTGGCTGGTTGTTTGACCTCTTTCTTTCTCTGTTGTGATGAACGCTCTTGGATTCATGTGCTCTCTTCAACAGCGTTCTCTTGCAACCCCCTCTCCTAGTCGCCCCACACGTTTAGGGGAATGCTCCTTACATTAACATTATATAGGCCCTCTAGGCAAAAGTGTCAGCTGAGTATCGGTATCTGTTTTGCTCCCTGCATAGTGTCCCTCTTCATGAAACTTAGCTAAAGTTTTGATAACTCTCTCTTTCTTTCTCTCATCAGGAGCAGTTGAAGTGCTGTGTGGGGGCGGGAGAGGGACATGACACAGAGGCTCTGATTGGTGGAGAGCCAGACAAGCAGTATGGGGGATGTGACACTAGACTGTCTGAGGATGACAGGTAGGTACAGGAGAACCACCGTACAATAGCCCTATACTACTCATAACTACACTATGGGTGCATGTCAATAGTCTTAAGGATCCCACACACCAGTAAGATTGTCAAATGTTTGCTTGCCGAGAGCACTCAGCCCCTCTGAACAGTGTGTCAGCAGTCAATCGCTTTTGTGTTCACACCGCACAGACTTTGAAGCCATCAGCCTTGTTAAAATACTCCAAACCAGAAGGTGGCAGTAGTGTTGCATTCTTAAGCTTAGTTTGGCAATGCTAGTCCCTGTGTATTTAGCTTTTTAGGTATCCAATGTTAGCTAACTAGCTAGCTGCACTAATGTTGCTATTGTTGTAGAAAGCCCTTGTTGATCAATCAATCAATGTAACGGTGTTCCTCCTCCTCTTCATACGAAGAGGAGGAGTAGTGATTCGACCAAGGCGCAGCGTTGTGATATGACATGATATTTATTTAAACAAGACGAAAACAAACTATACTTGACTAACTAACAAAACAATAAACGATGTAGAATGACCTGAACGTAAGAACTTACATGTAACACGAAGAACGCACGAACCGGGAAAACAGACTACACAAAAACCGAACGAACAAACATACCGAAAACAGTCCCGTGTGGCGCAACATACACAGACACGGAAGACAATCACCCACAAACTAACAGTGTAAAACAGCCTACCTATATATGATTCTCAATCAGAGGAAATGAAAAACACCTGTCCCTGATTGAGAACCATATAAGGCTAATTAACCAACACACTCCCACATAGAACAAACAACACAGACTGCCCATCCCAACTCACGCCCTGACCAACTAAACACATACAAAACAAGAGAAAACAGGTCAGGAACGTGACAATCAAGTTTATTTTATATAGCCCTTCGTACATCAGCTAATATCTCGAAGTGCTGTACAGAAACCCAGCCTAAAACCCCAAACAGCAAGCAATGCAGGTGTAGAAGCACGGTGGCTAGGAAAAACTCCCTAGAAAGGCCAAAACCTAGGAAGAAACCTAGAGAGGAACCAGGCTATGAGGGGTGGCCAGTCCTCTTCTGGCTGTGCCGGGTGGAGATTATAACAGAACATGGCCAAGATGTTCAAATGTTCATAAATGACCAGCATGGTCAAATAATAATCAGGAATAAATGTCAGTTGGCTTTTCATAGCCGATAATTAAGAGTTGAAAACAGCAGGTCTGGGACAGGTAGGGGTTCCATAACCGCAGGCAGAACAGTTGAAACTGGGACAGCAGCAAGGCCAGGTGGACTGGGGACAGCAAGGAGTCATCATGCCTGGTAGTCCTGACGTATGGTCCTAGGGCTCAGTTCCTCCGAGAGAGAGAAAGAAAGAGAGAAGGAGAGAATTAGAGAGAGCCAAGATGTTCAAAATGTTCATAAATGACAAGCATGGTCAAATAATAATCAGGAATAAATGTCAGTTGGCTTTTCATAGCCGATCATTAAGAGTTGAAAACAGCAGGTCTGGGACAGGTAGGGGTTCCATAACTGCAGGCAGAACAGTTGAAACTGGAACAGCAGCAAGGCCAGGTGGACTGGGGACAGCAAGGAGTCATCATGCCCAGTAGTCCTGACGTATGGTCCTAGGGCTCAGGTCCTCCGAGAGAGAGAAAGAAAGAGAGAAGGAGAGAATTAGAGAGAGCATACTTAAATTCACACAGGACACTGGATAAGACAGGAGAAGTACTCCAGATATAACCAACTGGCCCTAGCCCCCCGACACAAACTACTGCAGCATAAATACTGGAGGCTGAGACAGGAGGGGTCAGGAGACACTGTGGCCCCATCCGATGATACCCCCGGACAGGGCCAAACAGGAAGGTTATAACCCCACCCACTTTGCCAAAGCACAGCCCCCGCACCACTAGAGAGATATCTTCAACCACCAACTTACAATCCTGAGACAAGGCCGAGTATAGCCCACAAAGATCTCCACCACAGCACAAACCAAGGGGGGGCGCCAACCCAGACAGGAAGATCACGCCAGTAACTCAACCCACTCAAGTGACGCACCCCTCCTAGGGACGGCATGAAAGAGCACCAGTAAGCCAGTGACTCAGCCCCTGTAATAGGGTTAGAGGTAGAGAATCCCAGTGGAGGGGAACCGGCCAGGCAGAGACAGCAAGGGCGGTTCGTTGCTCCAGAGCCTTTCCGTTCACCTGATACTAGCCAGATGGCCACAGCTAGATAACTAGCTAGCAAAATGGCAAAAAAACAATTTCATTCACTCTCCATAATCCCAAACTGCCAGTGTCAGCCCATAGACATTTTTTTTCCTAGCTAGCTAATGTTAAATAAACCGTTAGCATGTCATTCGCTAGATAGCGTAAGATATTTTTTAGCTTTTTGTTGTCACTCCTGTCGGGTCCCCCACATGGAGATTTGTGCACTCTGATCGGCTCAAAGTCAAGCTGTCGGCCACTGAGGAGCATTGCGATTCTATAAGTAAGTAGCCTACCAGGTCGGTACGCAGAAGGTAGTTCATTTGTTCTACCAAGACAAAGTGAAGGTAGTATACTTCTTCTGACATCTGCTGGTTAATAAAACATATTGCAGGGGGGACACATGGATTGTGTGAACCCACATTGGAGCAGTACCAGATTAAGTGGACAAAGGTTTTCCATTTTAATTGTTGTGATCTGTTTTTTTATTCCCCACATCCTAAGTCTGCAGACGACAGTGGAACAGGTCTCCCCTGTCACACCAGATGAGCCTAACAGTACATCTCCACTAGAAGAAACAGAGGAGCCATTAGCCTTTCCTGATGTAAGTCTCTTGTCAAGGCCTATCTGGTACTTTCACTATGTATTTGTAGGCTACGATATTTGACTTTGCTTGTCCCTGCGTGTGTGTACAGATTTCTCCTCCTCTATTGGACACCAGTGCTCAGCGTGCAAGGGCAAAGCTGAGGAAGAGTCGGAGGACCCGCCCCCCTCGAGCTGTCCATCAGAACTCTACCACAGCAACGCTTGAGGAAAACCGCGTCCACGACTGGAGGTTCTGTGACTCCTCAGGTTAGTAGACAATTCCATTTGTCTACTACCTACCCCCATTTTTTTATTTAACTAGGCAAGTCAGTTAAGAACAAATTCTTATTTACAATGACGGCCTACACCGGCCAAACCCGGATGACGCTGGGCTAATTGTGCGCCGCTCAATCACGGCCGGTTGTGATACAGCCTGGATTCGAACCAGGGTGTCTGTAGTGACGCCTCTAGCACTGAGATGCAGTGCCTTCGACCGCTGCGCCACTCGGGATCCCAATGCAGCTAAATCTGTAGAGATCATGTACATTAGTTCTAGACAAAAGGTTGATAGCTACACCTTGCCCTCTAATAGGCTAGGTGGAATTTGCGGCATATATTTCTTACACCAATCTCCTTCATTCAGATACACAAATGGCTAGGAGGTAGAGGTTAAGGGTCATTGCAACCATCCCTCATTAAAAGTAATTCACACAAGACCAAACATCTGTTATACCCCTTTTTCAGATAAGGTGGACTCTCTAACAAGGGGAGATTGTGAGTCTGATGAGGAGCAGCCCCGAGGGAGGGAGGTATGTTCACCACCTTCCCAGCCCCAGAGAATACCCCTCTTTTCTGGAATGGACCCGTCCGCCCTCAAGGTACAGTATGTAGATGCTCTCAATCCACCGATGCTCTATGTTACATCCTGAAAGATTGACTGAGGCTAAGCTGCATCCCAAATGGCACCCTATTTCCTATTTAGGGTTCATAGGACCATAGGGTTCCGGTCAAAAGTAGTGTACTATATAGGGAATAGGGTGCCCTTTGGGGCGTAATCTTAGATGCAATCAAACCTGCACTGCTGGACATACTGCATGACAAAGTTCCTAAACCATAAAAAGTGCATTATGGGTGATAAGTGATTGTTTACTGCAGGATTTTTCTTAGTAAGGAGTTCCCTGCACTATCAAAAAGGTTTAGAACATGACTCGTTCTTACCTTCACTGCCTCTCCTAGGCCCAGTTAAAGAAGCGAACAGGGGGAGGAGTTAAAGGAGCAGATACAGACAGTCAGACAGACAGTCTTGCTCCGTCCCCCTCTCATCTCTCCCGCTCTCCCGGATGTTCCTCCTTCCTACCCGGGGCATCACAGATGCTACCCCCTGTAGGGAACAAAGATGGAGGGTAAGTTTAGTCCCAACATGCTGCTCTTATCTTACTAGCATAAAACCACATTTTCAGCATTGTAAGTTATTTTAGTAGTTTTAAAATGTTATTCAACATGAATCAACAAAATGTGATGAATGAGATAACAACTAGCAATGCAGATGACTGAAATAGTTAGCTGGATAAATGAGTTAGCTGTTAGTACAAAATGTGCAACAATAGCTGGCTACAAGGCAAACCATTTGATCTATGTTTGTGTGACCCTCAGGGGGGACTCGTCTCCTTCATGGCTGCAAGAACTCAAGTCTAAGAAGCGCTTGAGTCAATACAACAGTGAGGACTAGCTGAGTGGATGGACCTCATTTTTACACCCGTTATTACAATCAAAATACATATCTGATCACATTCCCCTTCCATGCACACCTTAAAGTGTTAGTTAACTCCAAAGAAAGCCTATAGCTTGTTAAAAGTTTGCAGTCTGACGATTTCAGACACACTTTGATTTGAGTGAACTGTCACTTTAAAATATGCCCTGTATCTGTTTAATGTAAATTAGCTTTTATTCCTGTTTACCTCTAGGAGATACCACCCAGCTAGCACATTCGGTTCCTTGGAACTTGTAGGAACGTACGTATTTGGTTTCCCATTGGTTCTGGGAACGAAGCCATAAGTATCTTGACCGGTAAAACGAAAAGTTCTGAGAAAGGAAGTGAAAACGTGGTCTGTTCTGGAAACTTACATTTTTTAGGTTGCAGAGAGATTCTGAGAAGCTTTCCTGGGAGGTTTTATTAACGTTCTGAGTACGTAAATTATAGGTTATTTAAAGGTAATTACATAACGTCCTGAGAAAGTGTTTCAATATGACTTTTAAAAACACTGATAGCTTAGAACATATAGGACACATGGAAAGGCATCTTTTTTTATTGTGCCAGAGTGTAACCTATGATCTTCTGTTTTTTATCCATGGAATTAGTCAACTGCGCCACCAGGATGGAGCTAGCATGCCATGTTTGTTTTTTACTCATACAAAGCTGATCATTTTAATCTATTCAAATAGACCCCATTTCAAAGGAAACAAGCGCAAATTAAGATCCGGCATGGCCAATTAGTGGGCGCAGCCAACACACTTAACAAGATAGAGGATAGAGAGTGTTTTGTTAATTCTGAGAACAGAATGTATATGTTTTTAAATAACATTCTTAGAACGTTCTCTGAATGTTACTAAAGTTTTTCTGTTTTTTATGGAAAATGTTCTTAACGTTCTCTGAACAATTTGAGAACATGAATTTAACTAGAACCTGTAGGAAACGTTATGCTGAAGTACCAAAATTACCACAGAAAAATGTTGTTTCTTAATGTTCTCTGAACTATTGGAGAACATTCTCAATGTCAAACCAGTTGGAGAACATTCTTAGAATGTTACCAAAATTTTAATGAAATATAACCATGTTTGAACTTTTAGGAAACGTTCTGTTAAAGTAATGAAATTCCAAGAAAACAATGTTTTCTTAAGAAGTTCCTTAAATGTGCTGAGAATGTTCCAAAGCCAAGCAACTATCCTGCACCATTCCCAGAAAGTTGTGGGAAGGATGCATGCAAAATAACCATAGGACAACCACGCTCTCACCAAGCTCTAGGAAACATATGGTTCTCAGAACATTATGTGCTAGCTGGGCATTGACTTGGAGATCATCCAACTGATGCTGCTGTTGTTGCTGACAAACACCCCTGTGACAAACACAGCAGTGACCTGGACTCCCTCCAATCATGTGCCTTTCCAGAAACTCACTTTTTTTATTGACAAACTATGCAAGACAATGGAGAAGCATTGGATACTTTCCTGCCCTGCGTTGTGACCATCTCTTCGACTTTTCTATTCGTCAAAGGAATTATAAGCATGTAGACTATTTGCAACACAGAAACAAGAAGCACGCACACACACACACACACACACACACACACACACACACACACACACACACACACACACACACACACAGAATATTTGCAACATTTGGACAAGTGCCTCTCATCCCAGGCCACTATATGTTCTAGACTGTATCTTTCCATCCATCCAAACTTGCATGCCAGATTCTGTGTGGGAGCTTGACGTAATTACCATACGTGTTTAGGTCATGCACACAAATATCCACAATGCCACAAGGTTCACATACATACTTGAATTGTACATCTTTTGGCACATAGCCAATGGAACTTTCCTTCTTTCTCAATTGATCTCTTGTTTTGAACTAATCCGTCAGTTTCCTTTCTCTGTTATGTTATGCACTCACTCGCTGCTCTGATGAGCTGCTCTGATGAGCTGCTCTTGATAAAAGTATCTGGTAGATACAACGATATTATCTCTACTCTGTCCAAACAAGAAAAGGAGAGGAATAGCTCTGTCTGCACACTTGTGTACACTTGTGCACTTGTGTGGTTTGATTAGAGACAATGTCTCAACCCCTGTGTACAATAGGTCTTTCATCTGATCTCAGCCAATAACAAACCAATACACATGTGCATACTCTGCCTGCCATGATGCCCAAATCCTGCAAAAGTGCCATAAAGCACTTTAAGAGTGATCCATTTACAGTAACAATGACAGGTGCACCAGAAAATAATTGTATACAATACCATTCCCCGTCCATAGGTGCAGACTGACATTGACAAAATGATGTCTATCAAATAATAAGTACTAATTTTACAGATTCAAGTATATTTGGGCAAGGTCCTATTGTCATTGCATTAGTAATAAGCATGTTGATCTGATATGTCTGTATGTATTGCTGTCAGCCACAGATAAGATCTTGTTTCTTCTGAGTGTTGATCAGCTGATATTGTTCATTGCTGCCAGATCAATTAAGGAGTATTTTCTACCAGTGTTTTTTGAAAGGGTGCAAATCTCTAACATTTTCACTTTCATATTATCTTCATAACGTTCAATGGAATAATAGAAAACACAAACAATCCACACACTCAGAAATGCAAATACTGTAGGCCTATATACAGTAAGAAACATGTTTTGAATGGCACCATAGAATGTTTTTGACACCTACACCTACTAGTCTACATTGACTGTGTGAAAAGTGGGTAACACCACTTGACACCCAATGTCATAACACATTATGATATGGCCATAACCATGTCATAACAGCTGACATAACTTGTCACAATATATATATATATATATGTATGTCACAACAGCTGTAAATATATATTTACACATTTATTCAAATAACTTTTTTGCATGCCAAGAGGTTTCCTTTCGTTTGAAAGTTTGTTTCTTAAATCCTTTGTTGTTGTTGTAATGAATTCTTTACATTCAAGCTTTAAATAACTTGTAGAAAATAAACTTTATGACACTGTCATGAAGAATTGTGACCATCTTGTGTAACTTTACTTAGACTAAGAAAATACACTTTATGACACTGTGAAGAAGCACTATGACCATCATAATCATATAAGCCAAATAGGCCTATCACAAACATGCCCTTATATCAGTCATTAGTCAAAAAGAGGGTGTCTTGTCCTGCTCCTGAAATCTGCTCCTGCATTCATCTCAGTCATCAGCAACAGAGCATTGGGGTAGGTGCATGTCTGACATCAATGTGTGCGCAATTACAATGATAATTTAATATGGTCAATATTTTTTTTAATATATACAGTACCAGTCAAAGGTTTGGACACACCTACTCATTCAAGGTTTTTATTTTATTTTATTATTTTATACATTGTAGAATAATAGTGAAGACATCAAAACTATGAAATAACACATACAGAATCATGTCCTAACCAAAAAACTGTTAAACAAATCAAAATGTATTTTATATTTTTCAATGTAGCCACCCTTTGCCTTGATGACAGCTTTGCACACTTTTGGCATTCTCTCAACCAGCTTCACCTGGAATGCTTTTCCAACAGTCTTGAAGGAGTTCCCACGTATGCTGAGGTCATTAGCTGCTTTTCCTTCACTCTGCGGTCCAACTCCTCTTCAACCATCTCAATTGGGTTGAGGTCGGGTGATTATAGAGGCCAGGTCATCTGATGCAGCATCACACATGTGGGAACCACACATGTGGAGATCATCCGTGCACCTACTCTGCGTCTCATAAAGACACTGCGGTTGAAACCAAAAATCTCAAATTTGGACTCATGAGACCAAAGGACAGATTTCCACCGGTCTAATGTCCACTGCTGTGTTTCTTGGCCCAAGCAAGTCTCTTCTTCTTATTGGTGTCCTTTAGTAGTGGTTTCTTTGCAGAAATTCGACCATGAAGGCCTGATTCACGCAGTCTCCTCTGAACAGTTGATGTTGAGATGTGTCTGTTACTTGAACTCAATGAAGCATTTATTTGGGCTGAATTTTATGAGGCTGATAACTTATAGCGCTTAATGGTCTTTGCGACAGCACTTGAAGAAACGTACTGACTGACCTTCATGTTTTAAAGTAATGATGGACTGTCATTTCTCTTTTCTTTTTTGAACTGTTCTTGACATAATATGGACTTGGTCTTTTACCAAATAGGGCTTTCTTCTGTATCCCAACCCTACCTTGTCACAATACAACTGGTTTGCTCAAACACATTAAGAAGGAAAGAAATTCCACAAATTAACTTTTAACAAGGCACACTTGTTAATTGAAATGTATTCCAGGTGACTAACTCATGAAGCTGGTTGAGAGAATGCCAAGAGTTTGCAATGCTGTCATCAAAGTAAAGGGTGGCTACTTTGAAGATGAACACTATTTTGATTACTACATGATTCCGTATGTGTAATTTCATAGTTTTGATGTCTTCACTCTTATTCTACAATGTAGAAAATAGTAAAAGATAAAGAAAAAGCCTTGCATGAGTAGGTGTGTCCAAACTTTTGACTGGTACTGTATAACATAAACATACTGTTGACACGCAGACTAATGAAATGTTTTGCCTTGTGTGGTAGGTTTTGTGGGTTTTTACACTCTTATGTACGTGTCATTACCAGCCATAAAATAATGCAATATATGTCACAACAGGTCTAACTATGTGTCATGACAGTGTTATGACCCTATTATAACAGGTTATGACAAGTTATGTCAGCTGTTATGACATATTATGACATGGTTATGACCGTGTCATGACGTTGGGTGTCAAGTAAAGTGCTACCAAAAAGTGTGTGATAGGAGCATGTTGGTTCCATGCACCAGGTGTCAATAGACAATATGACTACTGTATAGTAAGGAAGGCCTTCTCCAGATTCCCCCTGGAAAGTGAGCTTGCGAAAATGTCCAGTGCGTCAAGGGAGGCTTGTAAGACGATTTTCAGGGTTTGCATGGCAAAGACAGATGTTTGACTGGGATCCTACTGATATAGTACTGACACCTGATGCATAGGAGAGTGTCACACATAGATTAGAGACAGAGGTGAATAGTGGGATGCAAGGAGAGGAAAAGGATAGGAGGAAAGCAACTTTAAGGATGAAGAAAGGACTGAAAGTAAAAGAGGAGTGATGAAAATGAAGTAATAAAATGCACGAGGGAGGAGTGAAGGTAGAAGAAGATGAAGGAGAGTAAATAGAAAGCAGAAAGTGCGGGTGAGGTGGCGGGGCAGTGGACAGGCGGACGGATGGAAAGCTGGACAGACAGATGGGCAGTTGGGTGTGGCCAGTAGTGCTGAGTGGAGTTGATCTCGCTCAATCCTCTTGGCTCGCTGTCTGTGTGTGACCACCATCAGGCCACTGGCAGGGTGGCAGCGTGAGCGTGGTCGGCCCGGGTGGCAGCGGGTGCCAATATGCCCCGACCGAGGGCATGTAGCCCTATTGAGAGGCAATGTGATGGACACAATGCGAGCGACAGACTTGCTGCATCAACAGCATCACCCGCCCCTGTTTTTTTGCTGCTGTGTGCCATTTATAAACCATAAATACCCCCCCGGCTCCTAGTGCCTGCTCGCCAGGCCTCCACACTCACACACCCTCATACAGAGACAGAAAGAGGGAGAGAAAAAGAAAAAAGAAAGAACAAGGAAAAACGGAGAGAGTGTGGCTCGTACGTGGTGCAGTGAAGCACAAGCCATCCAGGTAAAAACAGACAGATCCCTCTCTTTCCTTGGTGCTCTGACTGTCTATCTTGTGCTGCAACTCTTGCTGTTTTCAATTATCCCCATTTATCGCTGTCCATAACTATGTATGCACTGTTATTTTACCTGGAACTGAATATGCATCGTGTCAAATGTAAAAGTCCATTTGTGGAATCAGAATATGTAAGATTTTTTTATGTAAGAATGTTTTGGAATGTAGATGGTCAAACAATGATGTAATGGGAAAAAAACAACATTTCGTGCAAACAGTGCCTTCTTCTCCACCATGAAGTTACTATTCCGTTAGTCAGCACCTCTCAAACATTTTTGGACGTTTGTCAACTTTTCTTTGGAATGCAGAGGGAAAATGTCGGAGCAGCAGGGTGCACCGGAGCAGCTAGCAGCTGGAAAGAGCCAAGGAGGGGCAGGAGCCACCTACAAGGTGGGTGTAGGGTGAAGTTGCCTCTAGATGCTGATCTTGGGTCAATTTTGTATTTTCCCCACTAGGACTGGGGAGGGAAAGCTGATCTTAGTTCTGTACCTACAATCCTTTGGTGGTGAAAAAGCGTATTCTTAGAATCTTTTAGTGGTAAAAGGGTTCCATGTAGAACATTGTATTAGTAAAAGGGCATCCTCATGGAACCAAAATTAGTTACATTCAGAGGGTTCTCCTATGGGGACAATTGAAGAACCCTTTAGGGTTCTAGGGAGCACCTTCTTTTTAGTGATGAAAGGGTTCCACGTAGAACATTGTATTCGTAAAAGGGTTCCACATGGAGGCAAAAAATGTTATATTCAGAGGGTTCTCTTATGGGGACAATTGAAAAATCCTTTATGGTTCTAGGGAGCACCTTCTTTCTTTTTGTAGGGAAGAATTCACCCTAGAGCTACAAGGTGCCTGACATCCGTTGGACCTTATTATAATCGTTTTATATCTTAGCCTAAGATTCACTTGGTCTGACTTTTTATGAAATGTCACTGATACTACCAGTATGTATTTACAATGACATAAGCAAAATAACGCACAATAACACGGCAGTATAGTACAACACATTGTTAAATTACAACTGTGCAATCTTCATGCAGTTTCTGCTAATGTTAATGTTGTTGTTAAGCCTATTTTGTACTAATGTAATTACTTACCACTGACCCATGCCTCTTCCTGGCTTATCTTGTAGGTGGTGGTGTTTGAGTTTGAGAACTTCTGTGGGAAGAAAATGGAGCTGTCTGCAGAGTGTAAGAATGTGATCGAAAAGGGATGTGAGAAGGTGGGATCTATCATCGTGGAATCAGGACCGTAAGTGTCACCAATATTGATTTTCTACATTTTCCATCATGCCTCATTCTTGCCCACTTCCTGTTTACCTGTCTCTCCAATACTCTCCAACACTGCCCTTATTAAAACGTTAAAACATTTATGAATCCAACTTCAGTCTCTAGACAATGAAATTCCATTCTTATTGAACTGTGTATACATTTTGATCACAGTTCTTATCAATTACCTTTCATGCAGGGGAGACCAAGGTTGGTTGTCTCATGGGTTGGTTTTCACAGTGCTAATTACTCACAATGTAAATGGTGCTGTGTAATAATTTTAAGGTTAAAATCTGTGAACTATTTGAAAGAACTCATCCACCTGGTCAATTCATGTCAGCATAATAAAACATTGAGGTTAGGAGAATTTGTGTTTTTCATAGGTGAAAGTAAAAATATATATTGGTATGTTCTTTGTAAATGTTTATTATGGAAGTATCCATGAACACTTATGTTTGTTGAAAAGAGGAAAGGGAACGCTATATTTCAAACCAATTTCTGAGTTCCTAGGCCAAGCCATGTGGTAACTAACATATTCATTAGCATTGGGGGGTGGTTGGGGATGGTTGTCACATGGAACTTGGGGTTGGTTGTCACTATCAACGTTGCCACTGCCAGTATACAATACATCCCATCTCTTTTGTGCTATAAAGAGCTCTCTTTGTTGCCTCTCTCTCACACACACACGTTTTCTGTCACACACCTACACAGACACACAGGCGTGTGCAAACACGCATACACACACAAATGTACTCAAAATGTCATATCCCACTGGGCACAAACTGCTTAAATCAACATTGTTTCAGTGTAATTTGTCAAGGTATTGTGACGTGGAATCTGCGTGGAAAATACATTGGATTTGAAAAAAGTAATCTTTTGAGGTAAAAATTTTAACCATAGGATTATGTCATCATGGTAACCAATTTCAACATTGACAAACCTTGCATAAAATATGTTGAATTTGTACCTTTGAAACAACGTCAGATCTTCAATGTAATATCCACTAAAATAAAAAAGCAATAGGCTGGGCAGCACCTCCTACTGGAGAGTTTATCTATCTACAACTACCCTGCAGTTTTCCATCCAGGCCCTGCTTATCTTTGAGATTTGTCACTGTCTGTTACCAATGTGCTACTGCGAGAATTTGGATGTCCTTTTAGATGGTTAAAAGCATAGTGGTAACACATTGGGAATTCAACAAACTTTCAACTGTCTTTTTGAGTGGGTGAAAAAAAGTTGTAATCACATTGATCAACGTATCAACCAAATATTACCCAATTCTCCAAGTTGAAATGACGAGGTGTGCCCAGTGGGATATTATTCTCAAGGCATAAAATGCTGAAGTTTGTTAGGAATATCATTCTATCAAAGAAAGGCTTGGCTACTTCTAAGACTGTTGGCTGTATTGCTTCATTCCCTGTTACAAAAGGAATAAGTTACTAGCAAACATTGTGACAACCAACCCCATACTGTGACAACCAACCCCGCGATGGTTGTCACAAGTGGACAGAGTGTGTTTGATGCCTTATAACTCCATGTTGAAATAAGATAATGATTTTAAAAAAAGGTCCCAGTTTCAACCCAAGACCTTGCTCTTTCTCCTAATATTGAAAAGAGTCTTGTAAGATATACTGCTGCTGAGAAAGAGACACAAGGGGGGGCGCTAGAGAGCGTGCTATGGAGTAGACGTGCTTTGCTAGAGCTCCGCTCAATTCTGAAACAAATTAGTATTTATCTTAACCTCTCACAACCTATAACTTCAAACAAATATGACAAAGGGGAAAGGCACCAAAAAAGGGGGCGCTAAACAAGATAATTGGAATGAGATAGACAACGAACCAATTTCAACGTCGCCGACCCACGAGGAGCTAGCTGAAGAGGCTAGCTTCCAAGAGTTCCCCACAGATCCTACTCAAAGTGACATACTGGCTGCCATAATCGCACTAAGCAAGAAGGTGGACACAAGGTTGGCTGATATCTCAAAGAGTATTGGTACTTTGGCCGAAACTGTGAAGGCAACTAAGAGAAGGGTGCACGAGGTTGAGCAGACGACAGTCGATCACGAGGCCAGACTACAGGACATAGAGAAACAGTGCGCAACGTTCAAAAATGACAACAAAACCCTGACTGGAAATGCTCGAGTCGCATTCAAGACGCCAGAACATCCGAATATGTGGGATCCATGAGGACACTGAGAAAGGGAAACCCACTGAATTTGTCTCGGAGCTGATACCGGCATTGCTGGGGAGTGAACACTTCAAAACGGCCATCCTGATCGACCGCGCACACAGATCACAGGCAACGAAGCCGGCCAAGGGCGGGCCACCAAGGCCATTCATTGTAAGGCTGCACTATCCCCACACCAGGGATCTCATCCTCAAGCTGGCTAGTCAAAAGTTCCCCCTTAACTACAACGGAGCCAGGGTGTCTTTCTACCCAGATCTTACCTTGGAGGTGAGGAACCAACGGAAAGAGTATGATGAGGTACGCAACAAATGCAGGGCGGCCAACATCCGATATGGATTCCTCTTCCCAGCCCGGTTTAAGGTGACAGTCGAGGGATCAACACGTACGTTTGACAACGCAAAAGAGGCCGATCTGTTCTTGACAAGCAAGCTCCCCGGCTGAGGATACAGAACGGCTGTGCCAGCCGGCTAAATGGCCAAATACAGGCCAGGAATGTGTTTGAATTGAATTTCCGGCCTATGTCTTTTCGATCAGAAGATCAGAAATTGGGACTTATAGGATAGGTGAGATGTTGTGGCTAATATAGCATTGTTTGGCATGTCATGTTTTGGCGCCACTCACCCCCTAACGTGAGAGTTAAGTTAAGTGTTATTTAATATTAGTTTATATGCGGAGCATCTATAGACGACGAGTTAGTTCAAGCTGTATGTCTAGACACCCTAAGGTTTGTGTGTTAGCCAAGGAGTGCTTCGTTTGGGGAAGTCACTCAGTAAAGGGATGGGAGGGGGGATGGGGTCTGTGTTTTATGTTCACGTTTATTAATACAGGTGGCATGACAAGCTCCCGTACGGCGGGACGTTTTTCTTCTGGGTTTTGTATGACAGCAGCAATTTGCTTTAAAATAAGAAATGCCACATAGTGACCGAGCACAGAGTAGACCAGGTGGAATAAAGATAGTCAGCTGGAACTGTAATGGATTAGGGCATGTCGTGAAACGAGCTAAGGTTTTTTCTCATCTTAAATCACTGGGTGCTGACATAGTGCTTCTTCAAGAAACTCATATTAAACGCTCGGCGCAGGCCAAGCTACGAGTCAGCTGGATCGGTCAGATATACCAGTCTAACTTTGATGCAAAAGCGAGAGGGGTAGCAATCCTGATAAGGAAAAACATTCCTTTTGTTTACTCAACCTCGATTTCAGATCCTAATGGTCGGTATATTATTGTTGCTGGTACACTGAATTCAAAACCAATAACCTTGGTCAATTTATATGGACCCAATTTCGATGATCCGTTATTTTTTCAAAGGGTATTTAAGGCCATACCAAATATCTCGGATACAAGTGTTATTGTTGGAGGTGACTTTAACTGTACGTTAGATCCTCTTTTAGATAAACAGCTATCAAGGTCACTTCAACAATCAAATGCCAGTGCCTGTCTAAATACATTGATGACAAACCTTAACATGGTCGATATTTGGAGACTGACGCACCCAACAGACTTATTCTTTCTTTTCATCAGTTCATAAATCATATTCCAGAATTGACTATTTCTTGTTGGACTCCAAACTAATTTCAGCAGCTGAATCGGTTACCTATCACCCCATTCTAATTACAGACCACTCTCCTCTGTCCATGGTGCTGAAACTCGACAATATGTCGACAGGTCGGCGACCGTGGCGCTTAGACGCATACCTGTTGAAAGATGAGGCTTTTTGTCAGTATTTGAAGGAGCAGATTGCCTTTTTCCTCAGAACTAACGACACGGGGGATGTTGACGACTCCACCCTTTGGGAATCTCTAAAGGCTGTGATTAGAGGTTACATTATTTCTTATACATCAGAGAGGAAGAAACGTGCCAATACTAGGCTGAGAGAAATTGAAAGAGAGTTAGGGGAACAGGAGAACGTTTTTAGGACAAATTCCTCATATACAGTCCTTGAGAAGATCACAAAGTTAAAATATGAATACAATACCATCCTTTCGAAGTTGGGCTCTTTACTTGCTAGAACGCAACAAAGTTATTTTGAACTGGGGGACAAACCACATAAATTATTAGCAAGACAGCTAAGGCATGTACAGGCATCTAGAGCTATTCACAAAATAAAAGACAAGAAGGGTAAAATAGTAACAGATCCGCAGGACATTAATAAATGCTTTGCGCAGTTTTACTCAGAGCTATACCAATCAAAATGCGATGCTACTGATCCACAAACTATGGAACGCTTTCTCGCTGAATGTGAACTTCCTAAACTAGACAGGGGGGCAGCTGCTGCACTCGATGCAGGGATAACCTTAGAGGAAATTAACACAGCGATAGCACAATTTCCAAACAGCAAGGCCCCGGGGCCCGATGGATATGTAATAGAATTCTATAAGAAGTACTGCGCTAGTCTATCTCCACTTATGTTGCGAATGTTTCAACAATCAAAAGAAAATGCCAAACTCCCGCAAACACTGTATGAGGCTACAATAGCCCTGATCTTGAAAAAAGATAGAGATTCCGTGGAGATGTCGTCGTATCGCCCCGTGTCGTTACTCCCCATAGAAAACAAGGTGTTGACAAAGATATTGGCAAACCGATTGAAAAAATATATTTCCGACATCATACACCCTGACCAGACAGGTTTTATCCCGGGCCGACATATATACTACAATTTGAGACGCCTTTTCAACGTAATGTATCATGATCATAAAGTTGAGGCAGTGGTAATAGCTCTTGATGCAGAGAAGGCGTTTGATCAGATTGAGTGGAAGTATATGATGTCGGTTCTGGAGCATTTTGGGTTTGGAAAGGAATTTATTAATTGGATAAGAATTATTTATGCACACCCAATGGCCTCCGTGGTGACCAATCAGGAAATGTCGCAGTCATTCCGCCTGTTCAAGGGGTGCCGACAGGGGTGCCCTATTTCGCCTGCTCTCTTCGCTATAGCCATGGAACCCCTTGCTACTCGCATTCGGGCATGTCCCGATATAGCTTCTGTTAAAATAAAAGACACACAGCACAAAATTTCCCTATATGCAGACGATGTTCTTTTGTTTTTGTCCAAGCCTAAAACTTCTATTCCACCCTTACTTAACTTGATAAACACATTCGGCTCCTTCTCTGGCTACAAGATAAACTGGCAAAAAAGTGAGTTGATGCCAATATCACGGCCGGTGGATATGCAATTTCTGCAATCTACCCCGTTTAGAACAGTGAGGGACAAGTTCACAAGCCTTGGCATTGTAGTGACAAGAGACCTTGATCAGCTATTGAAAGCGAATTGGGACATGAAAATATATCAGCTTAAACAAAATATAGATTTTTGGAAAACTCTGCCTATTTCCTTGGTTGGTCGTATAAACGCTATTAAAATGGTTGTCCTACCCAGGTTTCTTTACCTCTTCCAATGTCTACCCAATTTCATACCACAAAGCTATTTTAAGAAACTGGATTCAATAGTAACTCCATTTTTATGGGATAACAAGGCAGCCAGAATTGCAAAGAAGCATTTATGCAAGTACAAGATAGAGGGGGGCTTTGGCCTTCCTCACTTCAAACTGTATTATTGGGCTGCTAATCTGAACATTGTGTCTTTCTGGAGGGAAAGTTTACCTGAGATGAGACAGAAGGATATGCCTTCATGGCTTTTGATTGAGCAGGCCTCCTGTCAACGTTCCTCACTCCCTGCACTTGTTAATAGCCCATCATATGTGAAAAAAGCCACTTATGACTCCAATCCAGTCATTTGTCATACGCTTAGGATCTGGAAACAGATTAGGGATTTTCTTAACATACCCACTGTTTACATAGACAGCCCGATTAGCCTGAATCATGCTTTCCACCCTGCATTGGATGATGTGGTGTTTTCACAGTGGAGGGAGAAGGGGCTCACAACAATTGGTAATCTATACATAGATGGTCAGTTAGCTTCATTTCAACAACTACAGGCAAAGTTCAACATGCCAACAACACATTTTTTCAGATACCTCCCAATCAGGAATTTCTTAAGGACACATATCCCACAGTATGGCATGAAGCCAAATAGTCCTACATTAGATAGCTTGATCCTTGTCAAACCCCATTCAAAAGGGTCGGTCTCTAGACTGTATGATGTGCTACAGGCCCACATAGAGGTATCCACAGACACCATTAAAAGGGCTTGGGAACAAGAACTTGGTTCAGAAATCTCAAATGAGGACTGGATAGAAGCTCTCAGGAATATAAACCACAGTTCAGTGAATGCCAGACACAACCTTGTACAGTTTAAGGTGATTCACAGGTTACACTACTCAAAAGTAAAACTGCATAAAATATTCCCGGACACCTCACCACTGTGAGAGGTGCAAGCAGGATGAGGGGACGTTGACCCACTTATTCTGGACATGCCCTAAATTACATGCTTACTGGGCTCTCATTTTTGATTACTTATCTAAGGCCTTTGATAGAGTTCTAGCCCCAGACCCATTGATCGCTCTGTTTGGTACAGTTGATGGGAATAACCAGGAGGGGAAAGCTGTCTCGCTTTGTACTCTATTAGCCAAAAGGCTCATATTGCAATTTTGGAAATTGGAGACTGTACCTACCTTTGAAATGTGGTTACGGGATTTAGGGAATGTAATACATATGGAAAAGATTCGATACAACACCTCCAATAGAAGTCCATTGTTTTACAAAATATGGCAGCCGATACTGGATAAATGGTCTAGTCCCGCTTCATAACTGGGTTGACGATCTGCTGCTACTCTGTGCTGTACTACACTCAATATTTATTTTTGGCTTAACTACACTGCTTGTAATGACTATATGCTGTCTTCTTATACATGTACCACCTAATAGGATTTTGTTTTATTTTGTGTATGTGTGAGTTAACTTTTGTTTTGTCCTCTAAAGTGGCCATCCCATTCAACTGTACAATGAATGTCATTGTTTGTATTGCTGTCTTTTTTTACTTTATTTTTATTGGAAAATAATAAACATATTATTAAAAAAAAAAAGAGAAAGAGACACAAGAGTAAAAAGTGTGACAACCAACCCCGGTCTCTCCTACTATCTCGCAACTACTGTTTATGTACAAGAAATTGGTAAAGTGTAATTACCTTTGTGTTCTCAGCTGGGTGGCATTTGAGCGCCAGGCATTTGGCGGGGAGCAGTTTGTGCTGGAGAAGGGCGAGTATCCTCGTTGGAGCACCTGGACCAACAGCCAGACTAATAACTACCTGCTGTCCCTCAGGCCACTCAAAGTGGTCAGTATATCCCTGTAACTATAATTAGAATCATCATCCTTTAACTGGGTATATTTACATGTACCAGGAATCTGACATGGTGCAATGGTGCTGACAACCCCTTACAATAAACAGAATACACAGACAGAATATAGCCAAAATGATTTACACATAATCTACGTACAGTATATAAGGATGTAGCCTACTGATCATAGCAACCCACAGTGGACAGGCATCCAACTGTCATGTCAATGAGATAAGACTAACCTGTCGAGCTAAAGGGCAAATCCCTTTTGTTTCCTAAGTTAACAGAATTACACATAAGAAACCTATTTGTACCAAATGATTTGTGCCACCAAAAGTATTTATTTGATCATTATTTAGTTATTTTAAACTGCACTTTTCTAAGTAGGGTTACCAGCCCTGGAGTAGTAGCTACCTTCCTCAAAAGTAAACACCAAGTAAACAGCAGACATGAAAACATAGTGTAACCACCACCCATTCCTGTTCCTGCCCAGGACAGTGCGGATCACAAACTCCACCTGTTCGAGAACCCAGGCTTAGCCGGGAGGAAGATGGAGATTGTGGATGACGACGTCCCCAGCCTGTGGGTCCATGGCTTTCAGGACCGCGTGGCCAGCATCAAGGCTACGAATGGAGCGTAAGTTCAACACCTTTACACATCATTGAGATCAGGCATACAGTATCTGTCTACAGCTAGGTTACTGCAAGGTTATCTCTCATGCAAGTATGGCTCTGAAGTTCAACCGATTCTGTTGCATAAATGTCATTATAGCTGTATGTCCCCTTGTCCTCCCTAGGTGGGTGGGCTACATGTTCCCAGGCTACAGGGGCCGCCAGTACATCTTTGAGCATGGAGACTACAAGCACTGGAATGACTGGGGAGCATCGACACCTCAGATCCAGTCTGTCCGACGCGTTCGTGACATGCAGTGGCACAAGAGAGGCTGCTTCATTGCCCCCACCCCCACTCCCGCCCCCAACCCCACACCCCCAGCACCTGCCCCCCCTACCGCCGCTGGCACCAGCTGAAAGAGAGTGGCTGTGGCCCCAGGCCCCCTAAGAAGCCAAATCCGGGCCTCCCATCCATCCAGGGCTCCACCGAGCCTCACCTCCTCATCACAGAGGGCCAGCAAGAAACGACGAACTCGGAAGTGAAGTAACCATCACTGACTTACCTATGTGTCTGGGATGGAAATAATAAAGGCTTTGAACCCGATTTGGTTTGACCCAACTGGATGTTTTTGTCAGGCCCTCTTACTTGCTATGAAAACTTCTCTGAGGTTGTTAGAATAATATTATTTAGTGTGCCAACATCATAAAATAGCAGAAATAATATTTGGTTAATGGTGCTGGTTTACATCTCCTTCTTTAGAATGGTTGTAGGGTAAAACACTGACCAGTAGATGGTAACATGGAACCAGAAGACATCAACTTGCATGGGAAGTTGAGTTGAGTGTCTAGGAGACGTCCAAGACTAAATAAAACATTCAAATTTATTATCACCATAAAAATGATGCACTTTCACCCAACAAAGTTAATGTAGACTACGGGACATTCCATTGAAATGTTACATGCACTCACACAGACACACACACACACACACACACACAGATCCAGTCAACAGGTACAGTACACCTTGTAGTTTTCTGTCAATTGAGATTTGAGTAAGCACTAATGTCTTCAGAGTGTATTGGACATGAGTCATGACATAGTGCACAAATTTGTTTTATTAGAAACATCAACACTTTAAAAACATGTTTTTATTAATTTGTCATGAGGCTGGTGGTGATTGATTCAGATCATTTACAAAACCCAAAGTATGAAATCAGTAACCAACAAGGCAACAGTAAACATGTTGGCCCCCACGAATGATGCAGCGCCCCCTTAATCAGTGTAATTTTGTAAATTAAGGATCTCAATGCCAACAAGCATCATTCACTCAAGTTTTGTCAAAATCGGGCCAGTGCTGTCTGAGATATTGCGTGGGTTAGCTAGACTCACATCCCTGAGCAAGTGTGCCATATTTCATCACTGAGTCAAACAGATCAAGAGCTATAAACATGTGCCCGTATTATAGCGCCACCGTGTGGTCGATATGAATGTTCTTGCATATGTTGAGTCTTTACAGTGTTTGCAACTTGTGTACCAAATGTTGTTACAATACGAATATCCTGACTGATTTATATCGATTTGTGCCAGACCACGCCCACATGAATGTTTACTGGTCAATAGCAGCCATGTTGTTTTAGCTAATAGTCTGAAGAATTGTGTGTTTGGAGACATTTCTCCATAGATGCCACACATCAAGTTTAATGCAGATCGGTCATTTGATGCCAGAGTTGTTTTTCACAAAATTCTAAATGGCGAAAAATCCATCTTGACAGAACTTATGGGTCCCTGAGGCAAATTTGTTCCTTGTGAGTAGAGGGACCTATGTACCAAATTTCATGACTTTAAGGTCAAACGTGGTGAGGGGCGTGACCTTCCAAAGTTTGCATTTTCAATCTTGTGTTATAGCGCCACCGTCTGGCCAATCAGTGTAATTTTGTAAATGCCGGATCTCTATGGCTAGATGTATCATTCACCAATTTTTTTGTCAAAATCGGGCCAGTGCTTACAGATATTGTATGTGACTAACGTTCATTCGTACAAATGTACAGAGACAGATCCATAGTCCCCTCCCCGATTTCATCGTGGGGGACAATTCACTTTTCAACGTACGTGTAGTCTAATGACTTTCCGACACTGTGCAGAATAAGCTGCAAAGGTCTATTGCTGCGTTCATAACCAACTTGAACGCCCCTCCAACTGGTAATTACAAGTGGGAAACTCGTCTATCATCCCTGAGCTCCTATTTCTCCCACATGCTGACCTCTGATATCACCTACTAAGGAAATGACTTCAATAACAGCCTTTTCAGCAGTTAAATGCAGCAACAAAATATTATTTATAAAATGAAAACTATTAATATGGTTTTGAATACTATAATTTGTTAAAAATAATGATATCTGTACTTTTAGTTATGGATGACGCTGGCCAATAGCCAAGCGGTGTTTCTCAACAAGTCCAAGCACGTGAATGCATCCAACTGGTATTTATGAGTTCACAAAGAGTAATTACCACCTTCCCACTTCGTTATGAAAGCAGCATATGCCCCAGAAGTTGGGAAGGCTTTTTAAATTAGGGAGTTATTTTATGCTGACCCGGGTTGATCCAAGCAATGGCAGGGGCTTTTGTAGGATTTGAAGACATTTGGGGCTTAGCCCAAAGCCACTAGGGGGGTCTGGGGACATTCTCCCCCAGCAAAAAAAGAGAGAAAGAATTTCAACAGCTAAATGAATGAATTTGGTGCACTTTGAGATGAAGATTGAAAGATCAGAACATTGAGAGATTAGATATTTTTCAGGTAACTTGCACCTTCCCACCTGCCACAGCAGACACTGCCCGTACTCAATTATAGTTGCTACTGTGGGTCTCCTCTACTCTGGAGCACTCTCTACTCCCGAACAGATACATTTACAGTGTATTGTCAAAAACCACTAAACAACTTCAAACATAGACTATGACCTGTCCAATGAGCCAAACTGATCAAAGAATCCCACAGTACCCAAACACACTCTCGCACACACACACACACACACACACACACACACACACACACACACACACACACACACACACACACACACACACACACACACACACACACACACACACACACACACACACACACTCTGCAGTAATTAGAATACATAGAGCAGTGTACCCACCCCTTCTCTGCCTCTCTCCTGTCAAGGCTCAGGAGAAGACCCAGATGCAGACAGTTTCAAAGTAACAAATGTTTATTACAAAAACAGGGGGGCAGGCAAACAACAGGTCAAGGGCAGGCAGAGGTCAGTAGTCCAGAGCAGAGTCCTAAAGATACAGAACGGCAGGCAGGCTCAGGGTCAGCACAGGCAGAGGTCAGTAATCCAGCGTGATATAACAAGGTACAGAACGACAGGCAGGCTCAGGGTCAAGGCAGGCAGAATGGTCAAAAACCAGGAAAGATGGAAAACAGGAACTAGAGACAGACAGGAGCAAGGGAAAAACCGCCGGTAGGCTTGACGAAACAAAACGAACTGGAAACAGACAATACAGGTATAAGTACACTGGGGATAACGGGGGAGATGGGCGACACATGGAGGGGGGTAGAGACAAGCCCAAAGACAGGTGAAACAGATCAGGATGTGACAGTACCCCCCCCCACCCCCCTCTCTAGGGGCGTCACCTGGCGTCCTACCTAGGCGCATACCTGGTTGACCGGGGTGCCAGCATTGGAATTCAGCGATGAGGCCTGGGTCTAGGATGTCCCTGGCGGGGACCCAGCACCTCTCCTCTGGGCCATAACCCTCCCAGTCAACCAGGTACTGGAATCCCCTGCCCGGAGGTTGAACCTTCAGGAGGCACCTCACTGTGTATGCCCGTTGGCCGTCGATGAGATGGGGAAGAGGGTTGGGCCTAGAAACAGGAGACAATGGGCTGTGAGACATAGGTTTAATCCTAGACACATGAAAAGTGGGATGTATACGGAGGGTACAGGGCAACAGAAGATAAACAGCAGAGGGGCTAATAATATTGGAGATAGGGAAAGGGCCGATAAAGCAGGGGGAAAGTTTGCAGGATTCCAACCGGAGGGGCAGGTCTCGAGGGACGATGCCAGTCCGGTGGCGGTCTGCTTGTCGTCGATACCTGGTGGTGGTCTTGAGAAGAGCCGACTGGGCTCTCTTCCAGGTACGGCGACAGCGGCGGACAAACATCTGGGGGTATGAGGGTATGTCGACCTCTTCCTCTTGTTTCGGGAAGATCTGGGGCTGATAACCCAGGGAACACTCAAAAGGTGAGAGCCCGGTGGCAGAGCAGGGGAGGGTATTGCGGGTGTATTCAACCCACACGAGTTGCTGGCTCCAGGTGGTGGGGTTGGCGGAGATAAGGCAGCGAAGAGTCGCCTCCAGGTCTTGGTTGGCTTGCTCCGACTGGCCGTTGGACTCCAGGTGGAACCCGGATGACAGGCTGGCCAAAGACCTAATGAGTGTGCAGAACGCCTTCCAGAACCGGGACGAGAACTGAGGACACCAGTCGGAAACCATGTCCACCAGGAGTCCTTGGATCTGGGACACATTCTGGGCCGTCTCTTTGGCAGAGGGCAACTTGGGAAGAGGAAGGAAATGGGCGGCTTTGGAAAACCGGTCCACTACTGTCAGGATGGTAGTGTTGCCATCAGGCGGGCAAAGATCCGTGATGAAGTCCAGGGATATGTGAGACCAGGGACGGTGAGGGACAGGCAGTGGTTTAAGGAGACCAGCCATAGCTTGCCGAGGAGGCTTGTTCTGCGCACAGACTGTGCAGGCGGCGCCAAACGCGGAGATGTCCGGGACCATGGTATGCCACCAAAAGCGTTGCAGCACAAAGGCACAGGTTTCGACGGGAGCCTGGTTGGCAGGCAAGCCTGGAGGAGTGGGTCCATTCCAAGGCCCGAGGAACGAACAGAGTCAGGCACAAACATTTGGTTATCTGCCCCCCCCCCCCTCTCTCCCCCCGTCACCAGGCATAAGGTGGGAAGGATGGTCTCGGGATCCGAGGGTGTAGATGCGGGGCTATAGCGGCGTGACAGCGCATCCGGCTTGATATTCTTGGATCCCGGTCGGTAGGAGAGGGAGAAGTTAAACCGAGTAACCTAGCTTGCCTGGAATTGAGAACCTTGGCGGTGCGGAGATATTCCAGGTTCTTGTGATCCGTCCACACAATGAACGGATGTTCCTCCCCCTCCAACCAGTGTCTTCACTCCTCCAACGCCATCTTCACCGTGAGAAGCTCACGACTCCCCACATCGTAATTTCTCTACATCCCGTTGAGGCGATGGGAGAAGAAGGCACAGGGATGTAGCTTGAGGTCCAGGGCAGAATGCTGGGACAGGACAGCCCCCACTCCGACATCCGAAGCATCGGCCTCCACCACGAACTGACGGGACGGGTCAGGATGAATCAATATGGGAGCTGTGGTGAAGCGGTGCTTGAGGTCCCAGAATACCCGGTCACCAGCTGGGGACCACGAGAACGGAACTTTGGGAGAGATGAGTGCAGTCCACTCGTCCCACTCCCGTATCCACACTAGGTGGTAGGCGTTCCGCAGGTCCAACTTTGAGAAAACGGTGGTCCCCTGGAGCGGCTCGAAGGCCGAGGTGATGAGTGGTACCGGGTAGTGGGTCTTCACCGTGATGTCATTGAGGCCCCGGTAGTTGATGCACGGGCACAGGGTTTTGTCCTTCTTCTCCACAAAGAAAAACCCTGCGCTAGCAGGGGAGGCTGAAGGACGTATACACCCTGCAGCTAGGGAGTCTTCGATGTAGGTCTCCATAGCCTTGGTCTCCAGATCCGACAGAGAGTACAGTCGTCCCAGGGGTGGTGTGATGCCTAGGAGAAGGTCGATCCTGCAGTCATAGGGTCGGTGAGGAGGAAGTGAAGTGGCCCGGGCTTTACTGAAAACCTCCCTGAGGTCCTGGTACTCCGCGGGAATGGCGGTGAAGTCCGGGGCAACTTCCGAGCCCGCGAGGAAGACGTCCCGGGGCAGGCTGCGCTGACTTCAGGCAATGGGCATGGCAGAATGGGCTCCAGCCCATGATGGCACCAGCAGTCCAGTCAATAAGGGGATTGTGTCATTGGAGCCAAGATAATCCCAATACCACGGGAACCTGAGGAGACTTAATCAGCAGGAATTGGATCATCTCGCTGTGGTTCCCTAATACTCGTAGGTTGGTGGGAGTGGTATTCGTGTGAAGCCGGTGTAGACGTTCGGCTGGGAACAGCCTAGCTCTGCCTAGTTGCATCGGCTGAGGTGAATCGGCAGACTCCGGAGACTCTCGGGGGAACTCGGGTAGCCTCGGGTCCTCTCAGCAGTGGAGACATAGGGGACTTTCGGGATGCGTCGGAGGCGAGGTAGAATCCTACGTTTCCGTAGCCGCCAGTCAATCCGGAGGGTCAGGGGATGAGCGAGTTGAAATCCGTCCGTAGTTCCCGGGCTGCTAGTTCGTCCTTAACCTCCTCCAATACTCCATGCAGGAACATGTCGAACAGTGATTCCTGGTTCCATGCACTCTCAGCTGCCATCGTGCGAAAATCCACAGCATAGTCTACCACACTGCGGTAGTCTTACCGAAGCTGGAGTAACTTCCTTGCAGCCTCTCTCCCGGACAATGGAGAATCAAAAATCTTCTTCACCTCCGCCACGAACTCCTCCAGACTGAAGCACATGGCCGACTGTTGTTCCCACATGGCCGTAGCCCAGGCGAGAGCCCTCCCAGACATCAGCGTGATGAGGTACGTTATCTTTGAATGGTCAGAGGGGAAGGAGGAGGGCTGCAGTTCGATGATGAGAGAACACTGCGCGAGAATTGCCAGACAGGTTTTAATAGTAATTTTACAGGCTTCTTCACCTCACCTGCAAATTCTTCGTAAACCGTGTTTTACTTTTCCCCTGTCTGTATTTCACCTCTTATAATTTGTGCAAATAAAATTCATTAGAATCTATAGAGAAGTTTGAAGTGGCAGTCTACTGTGTGCTCAGTCCACCTCTGTTCTATCTCCATCTGCCCTCTTCTGTCACTTTCTCTGTGTCTTATCTGTTGCTGTCTGTGTCTTGTACGTTGCCGTCTCAGGTTCTTGTTTGTTACTGTGTCCTTTGTCTATCGTCTTCTGTTATGGCCCGTTCTGTTCTTCTCCTGTCTCTCTCCATCATATCCTATTTTTCTGTTGCTGTCTCTTTTTCTTGTCTGGTGTGTCTCTTTAGTTTAGCAATCCAAAACGGTCAAGGGGATACTGGGGTAGCTTATTTTGTTTTGGGCTTGTGTCTGGGTCACCCAAATCATCCTCTACCCTACTATTCGCCCCTGGCTGCTGTTGTTCTAAGTGCTCCACCGGCCTGCTGTTCTCATCTGTCCTCCTCCTTGGCTCATCTGAATGGTAACAAGGTAGAGGTGCAACATGCCATTAGTTAGTTTTAAAGGGCGACTGCACTTCCTGATTTGGCCTCATTTTAGATTTGGTTGTTTAATGCTAGCAGCCAAGAAATGCTAGCAGCCATGACTGAATTCAAACGTGAGTTGGTTTTGGGGTGTGGTTAGATGTGAGTTTCCCATGTGTTTGTTTACAGATGAGAAGAGTTAGACAAATTATTTAGCCAATTGGCTGGTGTGCGGCTTGACTGACTTTGGATAGCCTATGTCTGGGGCTAGTTAGGGACCGTCAATATATTACACAAAGTAAATGAGACAATATTTTCATGTTGCACACCTTTAAATCCTCATTAAATTATTTCAATATTTGTATATCATTTTTTACAATTTATAGTTGGTTTGATGTGTTTAAGTAATGAATTTTGGAGCTATTGGAATTTTAACATTGTTCCATGTACATTTTGCAATTTACAGATGGTCCCTAACTAGCCCCATAGGGATATCCAAAGCCAACCCAAATTTACCACAGGCATTACGATCGGGCGGCATGCAGCTGCACTCCAAATTGATGATTACATCATTGCACTCTATACTCCTTTGTAAACTGGTCATCTCTGTATACCCGTCGCAAGACCCACCGGTTGATGCTTATTTATAAAACCCTCTTAGGCCTCACTCCCCCCTATCTGAGATATCTACTGCGGCCCTCATTCTCCACGTACAACACCCGTTCTGCCAGTCACATTCTGTTAAAGGTCCCCAAAGCACACACATCTCTGGGTCGCTCCTCTTTTCAGTTTGCTGCAGCTAGCGACTGGAACGAGCTGCAACAAACACTCAAACTGGACAGTTTTATCTCAATCTCTTCATTCAAACATTCAATCATAGACACTCTTACTGACAGTTGTGGCTGCTTTGTATGATGTATTGTTGTCTCTACCTTCTTGACCTTTGTGCTGTTGACTTTGCCCAATAATGTTTGTACCATGTTTTTGTGCTGCTACCATGTTGTGTTGCTACCATGTTGTTGTCATGCTGTGTTGCTACCATGCTGTGTTGTCATGTTTTACTGTTATGTTGTTGTCTTAGGTCTCTCTTTTTGTAGTGCTGTGTCTCGTTGTGATGTGTGTTTTGTCCTATATTTATATTGTATTTTTTTATATCATTTTTTAATCCCAGGCCCCCATCCCCGCAGGAGGCCTTTTGCCTTTTGGTAGGCCGTCATTGTAAATAAGAATTTGTTCTTAACTGACTTGCCTAGTTAAATAAAGGTTAAATAAAATAAATAAAACATTTACTTGTGTGCTGCCAGCTATAGGCATGTGGGCATTATTGAAACAAACCCAACATTCATTTACATTGTGATGCAGTCACAACCACAAGTCTCACAAAACTCAGTTTTGGACGAGTGACTTTATGACCAAAATTATCCTATTTACACTTTGTAGTCAATTTTGACACTAGAATAAATGTTTCTGACTTATATCGATGCCACATAGGCTTCTTTCTAGATGACACGTTTTCTAGGGGCAGATGCTCTTTAAAGTTACTGTATACGTACTTGACCAGGGCAACTCAACTGTAAAGAAAAATTCAAGTGTTCACATAACAGTGCAACACAACTCCAAACAGGACAGATACGACTATGTAGCTTCTTATCTGTCCTGTTTGGAATGTGTTAGAGACATGAGAGAAACAAATGGAGTGGAGTTATAAGACTGCTATGATTAATTTCACAACATGAGTTCTACCAGCTGATGTCTATTAGCTAATGCGGTGTTGTTTTGGTAGTGGTATCATGGAAGATTCCCATTCTTTTGACCCGGGTTCGATTCCCGGGCGGCGCACTCCTTTTGGGCCCCTGAGTGGCGCAGCAGTATAGGGCAATGCGTCTCAATGCCAAAGGTATCACTACAAACCCCGGTTCGATTCCAGGCTGTATCACAACTGGCCGTGATTGGGTGTCCCATAGGGCGGCACACAATTGGCCCAGCTTCGTCCGGGTTAGGCTTTGGCCGGGGTAGGCTGTCAAACCCGTCATTGTAAATAAAAAAATATGATTATGTTTCTGGCTTCCCTCCCCCAAGTTTATTATATACACATGATATACATGGCGTACACAGTGCAATTAAATACTAACATGCAGGTTAACCACTCGAGAATGCAACAATACAAAGTAAGTAGCCAAGTGAATAAAAAGTAATACAAATAAAAGCACAATTAAATATTTTCAGTTTTTACAAATACTTACAAAGCCTATATGGAAAAAACAAGCATGTTTACCAGTAGAATCAAATAAAATCGAATTGTATTTGTCACATGCACCGAATACAACAGATGTAGACCCTACAGTGAAATGCTTACTTACAAACCCCTAACCAACAATGCCGTTTAAAAAAAAGTATTAAGTAAAAAAAGTATTAGTAAAAATGTAAAAAACGGATTATTAAAGAGCAGAAGTAAAATAACAGTAGCGAGGCTATATACAGGGTGTACCGGTAAAGAGTCAATGTGCGGGGGCACAGGTTAGTTGGAGGTATTTGAGGTAATATGTACATGTAGGTAGAGTTAAAGTGACTATACATAGATAATAACAGAGAGTAGCAGCAGCGTAAAAAGAGGAGGGACAATGCAAATAGTCTGGGTAGCCATTTGATTAGCTATTCAGGACTCTTATGGCTTGGGGGTAGAAGCCTTTTGGACCTAGACTTGGCGCTCTGGTACCGCTTTCCGTGCGGTACGGAATAGGTTATAAGACCTCTATGATTCATTTAATTTGGTCAGTTCTATCACATCCACATTGGTAATTTAAAAAAAGGGTTAAATATAATGTTGTAGTAAAGTTCAGCTTCAATCCACAGGGGGGCACTGCGTCACTGTCAGAAGATATGTGCTCCAGTCAGAAAAACGTTCTATCATCTCTTCGGTTTCAGCTACCTAGCCAGCCAGTAGCTACCGAAGTGGCTAGCCAGCCAAGCTAGCTACAGAAACGAAATCCATCAAATACACTCGCTGGAAATAAACACTTTTCCTAATATCATGACTTATATAAACATCCTTAGCTTTCCCATTCACTAAATATACTGTTAAATAACTCTGACTGACACAATAGCTGCTTAAGGATGCTGAGCGCTAACGCTAGTTTATTAGCATTAGCCAACCCTTATGGTGGGGGAGACTCACCAAACCCTGCACAAACCAATCATTTATATTTACACACTAGATGACAATTTGGGGTCGCAGTGTTGAAGCCACCATGTCTCCATCTTGGCACCACCACCGTAAAAAACATTTTGGAAGCTATAGAAATGCATTTATTAAATGTCTAACCGCCTTAATGCATACTTTGAAATTATATTATGTGAGCTAAACATACAAATATATATTTTTTTACACTATAAAAACTTCCCTTAAAGTATAATTTGTTGAGTTTACAAATTTTACTGTCCCCACTACAACAAAAAAATACATGTAATTTGTCCTTAAAACATTTAATTGAAATACTGCAGAATTCCATTCAGCCGCTCCTACTGGGGAGTGCCAATGTGGCCGACCGGTGGCTTCAAAGCCTTTCAATGGCCAATACATAGCGTCAACAATCCAGAGCTTATATACACTGAACAAAACTATAAATGCAGCATGCAACAATTTCTAAGATTTTACTGAGTTACATATAAGGAATTCAGTCTATTGAAATATTAATTAGGACCTAATATATGGATTTCACATGACTGGGAATTTAGATATGCATCTGATCTATATGCATAGATTTGATCAGCCTGTTGATTGTGGCCTGTGGAATGTTGTCCTTCTCCGAACTGGGACAAGCTGTCGTACACTTCAATCCAGAACATCCCAAATATGCTCAATGAGTGACATGTCTGGTGAGTATGCAGGCCATGGAAGAACTGGGAAATTTTCAGCTTCCAGGAATTGTGTGCAGATCCCTGCGACATGACGCCGTGCATTATCGTGCTGAAAGTGCTGAAACATCCGGTGATGGCAGCGGATGAATGGCACCACAAAGGGCCTCAAGATCTCATTAAAATTGTTGTCCATAGCTTATGCCTGCCCATCCATAACCCCACCGCCACCATGGGGCACTCTATACACAACGTTG
The DNA here is from genome assembly GCF_016432855.1 of Salvelinus namaycush. Lineage (NCBI taxonomy): Eukaryota > Metazoa > Chordata > Actinopteri > Salmoniformes > Salmonidae > Salvelinus > Salvelinus namaycush. The sequence continues at coordinate 36,685,801 of NC_052308.1, forward strand.
ACATCAGCAAACCGCTCGCCCACATGCTGTCTGACATCTGCCCGGTACAGTTGAAACTGGGATTCATCCGTGAAGAGCACACTTTTCCCGAGTTCCAGTGGCCATGGAAGGTGAGCATTTGCCCACTGAAGTCAGTTACGACGCCAAACTGAAGTCAGGTCAAGACCCTGGTGAGGACGACGAGCATGCAGATGAGCTTCCCTGAGACGGTTACTGACAGTTTGTACAGAGATTCTTCGGTTCTGCAAACCCACAGTTTCATCAGCTGTCCATGTGGCTGGTCTCAGATGATCCCGCAGGTGAAGAAGCTGGAGGTAGAGGTCCTGGGCTGGCGTGGTTACACATGGTCTGCGGTTGTAAGGCCGGTTGGATGTTCTGTGGCATTGTGTTGCGTGACAAAACTGCACCTTTTAGAATGGCCTTTTATTGTCCCCCAGCACAAGGTGCACCTGTGTAATGATCATGCTGTTTAATCCGTTTCTTGATATGCCACATCTGTCAGGTGGATGGATTCTCTTGGCAAAGAAGACATGCTCACAAACAGGGATGTAAACAAATTAATGCACAAAATTTGTGTGAAATAAGCTTTTTGTGCATCTGGAAATCTTCTGGGATCTTTTATTTCAGCTCATAATCGGGCCAGCTCACGATTGCAACATGAAGCCGTGCATTATCATGCTGGAACATGCGGTGGTGGCGGCGGATGAATGGCCCAACAATGGGCCTCAGGATCTCATTAAAATTGCCATCGATAAAATGCATGGGACCAACACTTTACATGCTGAGTTTATATTTTTGTTCAGTATACATCATTGGGACAAACCTGTGGCTATCTCTGCTGCTGCTGCACTTTGACTTTCTGGCTGTTCTGTCCTCTCCACCTCATTCAATGGCTCTTTTTTTGCCACTCTTCGGAAGAAGTTCCAAATATCCATACTGACTCACAGGCGTTTTGCTGAGTGATGACATTGACGTCTAACCAGTGTTGTAGGGGTGGGGGAGTGGTCAATGGATGTGATCAGTCCACTGCATTGTGAAATCTCAACCAATCCCAGCATCCCTCCAGGGGCTTCTTGCAGTGCCTGCTACTCATTAACAAATGTCAGTAAAACATAAATAAATACTGCATAGCGCAAGTGATGTGCAGTGGCAATTTTAGCATGTAAATCTTGGTGGGGCAAAACATTTTTAAAGTGGGATGCATGCCAGCAAAGCCACTACATAACACAACACTAAACAATACATTCATTTCACTATAACGGTAACAAACAGTGCCCACAAACTGTTAGGGCCTACATAAAGCTGTCCCACCAGCAGTCCCAACATCTTACCACTGCTAAACCTGGCTATCAGCGGAGCCTTGTCTGGCAGCGAAACAGTTAATTCAGCCTCATTTACTGCCTTTAAAAAAACATAGTTGATATGGCTGACTTGCTTAAACAATTGTGGTTTCTAATGAATATTGAGATGTACAAACTATGGCATTAGGGGACAACAAGCAAGATAAAAGGCAATCCGTAATTTCGATTAAGACATTAATGAGCGAGCTAGGACGGATGTAGTCAATATAACTATTTGTTTAGCACTTTTGAAATGTACAGCGACAGAATTCAGAACATGGGCCGTTCTTACAGTGTTCTCCCTGTACCCCAAGTCAGCACGGTAGGATAAATAAGGGGGGCATATAAGCAGACAATGAAAGCTCTTACAATATTCAATGATTACATTTCTCTAAAACAGGTTATAGGCTACATGTGCACCACCAAGTTAAAACAGCAGGCGAAATGAAGAGGGGTAAATAGACCATCTTATTCGGGTGATGCACATGAGCTACTAACAACACTTAGTATTACTTTCTTAGCTACAGTATACATATCTCCCTGGCATATTACATAATTTATGCAGCAGCATACAATACATTTTTGGACTCACATTGTTGTGCTGTGCTCACTTGAACAGGAAGGTGGCGTGGCGGTTTTTTGTGGGCAATTTTTTTTATCAAAGTCTGGCATTCTCTGGATTTATGGTGCTTTAAAAACAACTGGGAACTCAGAAAAAAACAAGGTTGAATCATGATGACATCATTGATCTTCATGTCGTAGCCCTAGAAAGAGGCCGGATTTACAATTCCGAGTTGGATGACCGTTCAAAGCGTATTTCCCAGTGGGAGCTCATTTATTCCCGACTTCCCAGTTTTCTTGAATTTACTGAAGTCAAGTTTCGCAGTTCCGAGTTAACAGTTGTTTTGAGCGCAGCACATTGACAGCATGGCCAATGTTGAATGATTATCATTTTAAACTTGGAAAAACTCATTGTAGAATTTGCGATTTCCTACTTGTGTAATGAGCACCGATACGTTTTATTTATAATTTCTCTTCATTATTTCTCTTCATGTGACAAGGATTAAAAGGGATTTGACAGTAGATTGTCGACTTGATTCATGATAATGACTGCTAGCTAAGATTTTGAAAGTATGATGGTGACATGATCAGTCAACTAAAAGCTACTGTACATATAACGTGATTTGACGTCATTTTGTCTGCGGCCAATGACCTTGAGCCCTCTTGGATGTGCACTTCTAATGTAACTCTATGGCAGCACCCAAGGGGCTATACTTTTTTAGGGTCTCCCCTTAGACTTGGCAGTGACGTAATGTCCCCATGAGTGACAGAACACTGAGCCAATCACGGCGCAATGCTCCGTATTTTCTGCTGGCTTGCCCCACCACCACAGAAAGCACTGAGCTAGGCTGAAACACCTGGATTTTGGGGCTGCCTTACTCAAGAAAACAAAAAAGAGACCATGTATGTATGTGGCTTTATTAACTCAATGATATATATATATATGTTTTACATTGTTTGCAAATTGATATGTGACAGTATGAATGCCAAAATAACATGCAAAACAGGCAAGCCCCCCAATATATATATATATATGTGCTAAAAATGTGGGGCTCAAAACAGATGGCTCTGCCCCACCTGCCCTGAATGACAGGTCGCCACTGGTGATGTGTGGTTATGGGACATCAAAAGGTTCCTGCTCGATCAAAAAACATCTGGGGCTGAAGCTCTCGAAGCCCAGCCCTAGTGATGCCACTGGACAATGGCCCATCACGTCATTGGGAGCTGCTCCGTCATTTTGTCAACAAGGCAGCATGGTGATCATTCAGAAACACATCTCTTTTCCATAAAATACATTTTTGCATTTTCAAACTTGTTTTCATTGGGAAGGCAGATAAAGCGTTTATCAAAAGCAATCACCTTTGCATGGAAAACACAGAATCCTACTCATTAATACACGTGCGTAAATTAGGCTACATCACTTTTGTTTTGAGCCGACATAGCCTTTGAATACCAGGTTCACGCCTGGGAGGCAGTGCGGTTCCAAATTTAATGCAGTCAACTTTCGTCTACACGGGCGCCGAGTTTCATCGAAACCCCTCTTCCTCTTGGAATGTGCTGGTTCTGAGACAGAGGCGGAGTTGAGGACAAAGGTTTTATGGGAAAACGGAGGACAAAAACAACTTTTCAACGGGAATATAAACTATTAAAGCACTAGGTCTACATTAAGGTAAATAGCCACCTTCAACAAATAAAGTATTTATCACATCACACTGCAATAGGATTTGGTGTTGCTCAGATGGTGTTCTATTAGTGAACTGGCTATTTCTTCGGTGGATATGAACATATTTTAGGGGGCTACTCTAAAGTAAATAGTTCAAGGTTGACACGAATTATAAACGATGTATTATGCCAGTTAATTCAGTTGATTTGCACATAGTGTAAAGTGCAGAGCGGGCGTTGTTTTTTAAACCAGCAGGAAATCACGAGTTGTCCTCAAGATGCCTTGGTTTGAGCTGTAGATCAGACGTGCCCCGCAAGTGTCGCTCAGTATTCCGAAACATTGTTGCCAACACATTATATGGTTCTACAATAGTGAGTGGCAATTCCAGTCCTCGGTGGACTGAGTGGTGTCATTTCTCGTGTGGCCTCAAATTGATAGCCTGGTCCCAGATCTGTTTGTGTTATGTCAAAGCCTTGTCACTCCGGAGTGGTATACTACGAAGTAAGCTAGATCTACTCAGTATTTTATAATACTAGCCAGGTTCACTTAGCTTAACATTCCAGGTCAGTCTTCATCCATACTACGACGGTAGATATTGCTTTTCTGCCGATTCAAGGCCTGTTTACCCCACCCCGCTACCACCTTGAAGGCGGAGACAGTACAGGTGCGTCAAAGCTGGGACTTAGAGACAGACAAACAGCTTCTTATTTTTGGATTGTGTGTATTGCTAGGTATTACTGCACTGTTGGACCTCCACTGAACACAAATATTACCGTAAAATGTGGGTCCCATGTTTCATGAGTTGAAAAAAAGAGCCCATCCAGACATTTTCCATACGCACAAAAAACGTGTTTCTCTTAACTTTGTGCACACATTTGTTTATATCCCTGTTGGAGCATTTCTCTTTGCCAATTTAATCCATCCACCTGACAGGTGTGGTATATCAAGAAGCTGATTAAACAGCATGATCATTACAAAGGTCAAATAAATGAAATTGTAATTGTCGCATACACATATTTAGTAGATGTTATTACTGGTGTAGCGAAATCCTTGTGTACCTGCACCTTGTGCTGGGGACAATAAAAGGCCACTTTAAAATGTGCAGTTTTGTCACACAATGCAGCAGATGTATCAAGTTTTGAGGGAGCATGCAATTGGCATGCGGCCTGCAGGAATTTGCACCAGAGCTGTTGCCAGAGAATTCAATGTTCATTTATCTACCATAAGATGTTGTTTTTAGAGAATTTGGCAGTACGTCCAACCGGCCTCACAACCACAAGCCGCGTGTATGGCGTGTGGGTTAGCGGTTTGCTGATGTCAATGTTGTGAACAGAGTGCCCCATGGTGGGGTTATGGTATGGGCAGGCAAAAGCTACGGACAACAATTGCATTTTATTGATGGCAATTTGAATTCACAAAGATGCCATGATGAGATCCTGAGGCCCATTGTCGTGCCATTAATCCGCTGCCATCACCTCGTGTTTCAGCATGATAATGCACTGCCCCATGTTGTAAGGACCTGTACACAATTCCTGGAAGCTGAAAATGTCCCATTTCTTCCATAGTCTGCATACCAGACGTCACCCATTAAGCATGTTTGGTGTGCTCTGGATCGACGTGTGTTCCAGTTCCCAACAATATCCCGCAACTTCGCACAGCCATTGAAGAGGAGTGGGACAACATTCCACACAATCAACAGCCTGATCAACTCTATGCGAAGGAGATGTATCGCGCTGCACACCAGATACGGACTGGTTTTCTGATCCACACTCCTACCTTTTTAAAAAGGTATCTGCGACCAACAGATTCATATCTGTATTCCCAGTCATGTGAAATTGAAAGATTAGGGCCTAAATCGAATGATTTCCTTATGAACTTTTACTCTGTACATTTTTTGAAATTGTTGCATGTTGCGTTTTTATATTTTTTATTCAGTATAGAAACACAAAGATTTCGCTGCACCTAGGTTATCTGCATACCTCTGTACGCGACCAATAAACTTTGATTTGAACCTGCTACGTTTATTCTCCTAACCTGCTACGTTTATTCTCCTAACCTGCTATGTTTGTTTCTAACCTTCCACCTTAATGATCCTACTCTGCCTAACTGGCTTAGCTAAAATACTGTCAGGTTTCGACACACACCCACTGGTTTTGATGATCCCACTTGTTTCGCAATGTTCACCTTCAGACACACCCCAAGTAGGCCTATGCAGTTCTCCATACTTGCGTCCACCTGCCACAAGCAGGCTTTTTACTGTGCGTGCATGTTGCAAATGGCTAACAGCATTTCCTAAAATCTGTGCACATTTTGCTTTTTGCCCTAACACTACACAGCTGATTCAAATGATCAAAGCTTGATGATTAGTTGGTTATTTTTTTATTTTTTTTATTTTATCCCCTTTTCTCCCCAATTTTCGTGGTATCCAATCGCTAGTAATTACTATCTTGTCTCATCGCTACAACTCCCGTACGGGCTCGGGAGAGACGAAGGTCGAAAGCCATGCGTCCTCCGAAGCACAACCCAACCAAGCCGCACTGCTTCTTAACACAGCGCGCCTCCAACCCGGAAGCCAGCCGCACCAATGTGTCGGAGGAAACACTGTGCACCCGCCCCCCTCGGTTAGCGCGCACTGCGCCCGGCCCGCCACAGGAGTCGCTGGAGCGCGATGAGACAAGGATATCCCTACCGGCCAAACCCTCCCTAACCCGGACGACGCTAAGCCAATTGTGCGTCGCCCCACGGACCTCCCGGTCGCGGCCGGCTGCGACAGAGCCTGGGCGCGAACCCCGACTCTGGTGGCGCAGCTAGCGCTGCGATGCAGTGCTCTAGACCACTGCGCCACCCGGGAGGCCCGATTAGTTGGTTATTTGAATCAGTTGTGTGGTGCTAGGGCAAAAATCAAACATACACCCCTTGTGGTCCCGAGGACCGAGTTTGGGAAACCCTGGAGCTAGTGGAATGCCGGAACATCAATCCATGGGACAAGTCAGTGCCACATTTTAATTTGTGTCAAAATGAAATAAAAGTTATCTTGCAAATTCATCAGGAAGTAGGCTTTATTTTAATACTTATTGTTAATGCCATCTTGTTGTGTGATTATCAATGCACAAGCACCCTTTTCCCACTGCTATCGCTCCTTTTTCTACTTGTGGAACAGGTTGTTGCATTGTGGCCATAGACATATAATCCATATATATATTGGAATCTCAATTTGACTTTAAAACGAATACGCTAGCAGTCTTAACTTGAATGGAAACTGCCATCAATGGATTATAGAGTATGTCTATGGTTGGTTGCAGCTGTGTTTGCCTTTCGCAAATTTTAAAATACAATCTCGTGAAAAATGTACAGTTTGGAAAGCAAATGCTGTCATTACTAAATGTGTAATGTGATAGGTATTAACAATTTGTGACCCACCACCTGGATTCGGTCCTATGTAGCAAAATTATAAATTTAGTTTTTTACATTGGATAAAAGTAGACTGAGCCAGAAAATGGTATATCATACACTGCGGTTGAGGAACAATTACAAAGTAAAATTGTAACCCTACTGTTGAGAAAATGGCCTGTGAATATTTTGGTACACCTACTGGAGAGCTCTTCTTTGTCTACACCCATTCAGCATCGTTCACACCCTCTTAAGCATTAGCCCCACACATCTCTTCAAGGATTCAAAGTGTAGTAAACAACCAAAGATTTCAAGACTACAAGTGGAGAAATTAGTTGCAAAAGGTAGTAGTAAAAATCTGGGCCTGTCGAGTGGCACAGTGGTTTAAGGCACTGCATCGCAGTTGCTAGCTGTGCCACTAGAGATCCTGGTTTGAGTACAGGCTCTGTCGCAGCAGACCGCGACCGGTAGACCCATGGGACGGCGCACAATTTGCCCAGTGTCGTCCGGGTTAGGGGAGGGTTTGGCTGGCAGGGATGTCCTTGTCCCATCGCGCTCTAACGACTCCTGTGGCGGGCCGGACGCAAGCATGCTGACACAGTCGCCAGGTGTACAGTGTTTCCTCCGACACATTGGTGTGGCTGGCTTCCGGGTTAAGCGGGCATTGTGTCAAGAAGCAGCGCTGCTTGGTTGGGTCGTGTTTCAGAGGACGGATGGCTCTCGATCTTCGCCTCTCCCGAGTCCGTACGGGAGTGGCAGAGCTGAGACAAGACTAACTACCAATTTGATACCACGAAATTGGGGAGAAAAAGGGGTAAAAGTTACAAATAAAATTCAACTTGATCTAGTCCTTGGCCTATATCCTAATTTGACTATGGTGCAGGTCATGTGGTTCTTCACATTACCGTCTCTGGAAAACACACACTATATCAAATCTAAGTTTATTTGAAATGGTTACTTTCATAATGGAGTCTTTTATTTTGACATGTAGCTAACTAGCTAGCTAGCTAGCTAAACAATGAACAATAATCCCAACTCTAGTGCCCAGCTCAAAACAACTGAGAAAAATCAATTGGAACAGTCATCCAACTCGGGAAATCGGGCCACTTTCTAGAGCTCCTACCCAGATCATACACGTAACGTTAGCTAGCGAGGCAGCCAGCTAATGTTAGCTAACTAGATAACAGTACGCTTTAACTTGCAATGAAAACCTAGCTAGACTCTTACCCATATATATGGATGACCGCTTCTCCCTCTATCATGGATGACATGGTTGACCTTAGTTTGAAGATGTAATCCACAGACAGTTGTTTTATACAACAGCTTTCTTTCTGTGTTCTCTTTTTGGACTCTCTCCGCATTTGTGTTATGTAACCAAATATAACATATCATACTGATTTGAGTGTCCCAAAAAAAACTAATAAAGCAGTACATCACATCACCCCACCGCTACATATCCACAGCACAAAATGTACAATACCACCATAAAACAATATTAATATTTACGTGTGTAGAGTGTGTGTGTGTGTGAGTATGTGTCTGTCTGTCTCTTCACAGTCCACCTTGTTCCGTAAGATGTAGTTTTCATCTGTTTAAAAAAAAAAAGGGTTTTACTGCTTGCATGAGTTACTTGATGTTGAATAGAGTTCCATGTAGTCATGGCGCTGTATAGTACTGTGTTTCCCGGAGTCTGTTCTGGACTTGGGGGCTGTGAAGAAACCCCTTGTGGGGTACATCACTGGGGCCGAGCTCGCTGCCATCCAGGACCTCTATATCAGACAGTGTCAGTGGAAGGCTTGAAAAAGACTCCAGCCACCCAAGCCATAGACTGTTCACTCTGCTACTGTCCGGCAAACAGTACCCGGGCATCGGCTTTCGGGACTAACAGGCTCCAAGACAGCTTCTACCCCCAAGCCATTAGACTGCTAAATAGTCAGGGTAACCATTAATTAACTATCTGCACTGACCCTATCTTGCAATGACCCTACGCACACTCACTAAACTATACACTGGGGGGGAGTGTACAAGAACACTTCCTAAGAAAATACTAAATAAAACCTGAACCAGCACTTGCACTCCCAACTACGCTGAACAAAAATATGAACGCAACATGTAAAGTGTTGGTCCCATGTTTCTTGAGCTGAAATAAAATATCCCAGAAATGTTCCATATGCTCAAAACAACTTATCTCTCAAATGTTGTGCACAAATTTGTTTACATCCTTGTTAGTGAGAATTTATCCTTTGCCAAGATAATCCATCCACCTGACAGGTGTGGCATATCAAGAAGCTGATTAAACAGCATGATCATTACACAGGCCTGGCTCCCCAGTGGGTGGGCCTATGCCCTCCCAGGCCCAACCATGGCTGTGCCCCTGCCCAATCATGTGAAATCCATAGATTAGGGCCTAATGAATTTATTTGTTGCATGTTGCATTTATATCTTTGCTCAGTATAGCTCTGACTCCACTGAAGTGTACTTTCTATGCCTGTGATATGTGGTTGTCCCACCTAGCTATCTTAAGATGGTTGCACTAACTGTAAGTCGCTCTGCTAAATGGTAAAATTGTAAATTGAGTTGCACACCCCTCAGAACAGCCTCAATTCATCAGGGCAATGACTCTACAAGGTGTCTAAAGCGTTCCACATGGATGCTGACCCATGTTGACTCCAATGACACCCACAGTTGTGTCAAGTTGGTTGGTGGACCATTCTTGATACACATGGGAAACTGTTGAGCGTGAAAAACCCAGCAGCATTGCAGTTCTTGACACAAACCGGTGTGCATCGCACCTACTACCATAAGCCGTTCAAAAGCACGTCAATCTTTTGTCTTGCCCATTCACCCTCTGAATGGCACACATACACAATCCATGTCTCAATTTTCTCAAGGCTTAAAAGTCCTTTAACCTGTCTCCTGCCCTTCATCTACACTGATTTGAAGTGACATCAGTAAGGGATCAAAGCTTTCACCTGGTCAGTCTGTCAAGGAAAGACCAGGTGTACTTAATGTTTTGTACACTTGGTGTGTATACACACACACACTACATTGACACTTTCACGCAAACCCCACACACATTCAAATATACTATACACGCATACCGACACAACACAAACATTTTACACAAATTTGCTGCTGCTACTCTGTTCTTTATTTTACTCATCTATCACGATGCCTAGTCACTTTACCCTGCCTTCATGTACAGTCGTGGCCAAAAGTTGAGAATGACACAAATATTAATTTCCACAAAGTTTGCTGCTTCAGTGTCTTTAGATATTTTTGTCAAATGTTACTATGGAATACTGAAGTATAATTACAAGCATTTCATAAGTGTCAAAGGCTTTTATTGACAATTACATGAAGTTGATGCAGAGTCAATATTTGCAGTATTGACCCTTCTTTTTCAAGACCTCTGCAATCCGCCCTGGCATGCTGTCAATTAACTTCTGGGCCACATCCTGACTGATGGCAGCCCATTCTTGCATAATCAATGCTTGGAGTTTGTCAGAATTTGTGGGCTTTTGTTTGTCCACCTGCCTCTTGAGGATTGACCACAAGTTCTCAATGGGATTAAGGTCTGGGGAGTTTCCTGGCCATGGACCCAAAATATCGATGTTTTGTTCCCCGAGCCGCTTAGTTATCACTTTTGCCTTATGGCAAGGTGCTCCATCATGCTGGAAAAGGCATTGTTCGTCACCAAACTGTTCCTGGATGGTTGGGAGAAGTTGCTCTCGGAGGATGTGTTGGTACCATACTTTATTCATGACTGTGTTCTTAGGGAAAATTGTGAGTGAGCCCACTCCCTTGGCTGAGAATCAACCCCACACATGAATAGTCTCAGGATGCTTTACTGTTGGCATGACACAGGACTGATGGTAGTGCTCACCTTGTCTTCTCCGGACAAGCTTTTTTCTGGATGCCCCAAACAATCGGAAAGGGGATTCATCAGAGAAAATTACTTTACCCCAGTCCTCAGCAGTCCAATACCTGTACCTTTTGCAGAATATCAGTCTGTCCCTGATGTTTTCCTGGAGAGAAGTGGCTTCTTTGCTGCCCTTCTTGACACCAGGCCATCCTCCAAAAGTCTTCGCCTCACTGTGCGTGCAGATCCACTCACACCTGCCTGCTGCCATTCCTGAGCAAGCTCTGTACTGGTGGTGCCCCGATCCCGCAGCTGAATCAACTTTAGGAGACGGTCCTGGCGCTTGCTGGACTTTCTTGGGTGCCCTGAATCCTTCTTCACAACAATTGAACCACTCTCCTTGAAGTTCTTGATGATCCGATAAATGGTTTATTTAGGTGCCATCTTACTGGCAGCAATATCCTTGCCTGTGAAGCCCTTTTTGTGGAAAGCAATGATGAAGGCACATGTTTCCTTGCAGGTAACCATGATTGACAGAGGAAGGACAATGATTCCAAGCACCACCCTCCTTTTGAAGCTTCCAGTCTGTTATTCGAACTCAATCAGCATGACAGAGTGATCTCCAGCCTTGTCCTCGTCAACACTCACACCTGTGTAATGAGAGAATCACTGACATGATGTCAGCTGGTCATTTCGTGGCAGGGCTCAAATTCAGTGGAAATGTTTATTGGGATTCAGTTAATTTGCATGGCAAAGAGGGACTTTGCAATTAATTGCAATTCATCTGATCACTCTTCATAACATTCTGGAGTATATGCAAATTGCCATCATACAAACTGAGGCAGCAGACTTTGTGAAAATGTATATTTGTGTCATTCTCAACTTTTGGCCACGACTGTACATATCTACCTGCCTTCATGTACATATCTACCTAAAATAACTCGTACCTCTGCACCTTGACCTGGTACTGGTACTCCCTGTATATAGCTCCATTCTTGTGTATTTTATTCCTCTTGTGTTACAATTTGTTATTATTTTTAAACTGCATCGTTGGGAAAGGCTCGTAAGCAAGCATTTCACGGTAAAGTCTACACTAGTTGTATTCAGCGCATATGACAAATAAAATTTGATTTGATTCGTAGTATAGGGCTCTGGCATGACAAGGAGTTGACATGACACAAACAGATCTTGGAAAAATAAAGGAGAGCCACACACTCTAGGAGCTCAGATGCAAAAATGTTTATGTCCAACAGACAAGCTGTCTTCATCAGGGTACAATGACAAACACTGCGGGGTGACTCATTTATATAGTGTCAAAAGACACACACAGGTGTCTGTAATAATGGCCGGGTGTGGCCTGATATCATTGGTTAATTCTCAGATTTTAAAATTGCATACAAAAAACATAAATGGATAGCGTACGATCTTAGATACAATTTGGCTACATAAGCCTACAAACATTTACAATAGCAAAATCACAAGAATGGCTTCAGATCAAAGTCTACGTTGAGACCGAAGGGAGCAAGGGTCTTTAAATTAAAGATCCAGTTAGCCTCTCGTTTTAACAATAAATTGTCGAGGTCACCCCCTCCTAGATCTTGGACCAGGCTATAGAATTGTTGACATAAAACAATTATTTATTGTAATGATAAAATCTATTGGTCTAGATTTTCTTAGGAAACTCAACATAGGTTGGCCACACAGTTCACTTGCATCTTGAGTCAAAGGGTTTGGTTTGTTGACATCTTGCATGCTTTTGCAATGTTTAAAAGGAGAAGTATACTCATATTGTACAGTACAATGAATTACTGTTTGAGCAGTCTAAGTTGCAATAGGTGACATGTCTATTCTTTGTGTATATGAAAATACGAGGGTTACAATATGTATTCCAACGCCTAATCAACATGCTGGGGATGATATGAACCTTGTTAAGGCTAGTAAATTGGTTAAACTAACAATGTCAATGTTAGGAAATGAAAACCTTAGATAAACACTAGGGCTATTGAGTTATTGTACTTCAGACAAACTTGTGACATTTGATCATGTTAAATGCCAAAGCTAACTTCTAACCAGGAAAACCACAGTCTCTTTGTGGTGGGCCACCCCACCCCCCTGCAGCACCATGTCCAAGTACCTGAGGCATTTCACCACGGTGGGTGATGACCACACAGCCCATTGGCACAACGAGGGGCTGCATGAGGCTAGAGAGGAGCCGGGACCAGCCACAGGACAGCTGCCCCACGGGGAACTCACCTTCAGAGGCTCTCTGAAGAGACTCTACAGCTCAGACAGATTCCAGGTATGGAATATGAGTGGAGTAGGCAATGCTCATACTATCTATCCAACACAGTTAGTCAATGTTACCTTTGCTCAAATCAAATGTCAACTGTCAACTGTGGATGTGTGTTTCTCAGTCTAGGCTGCAAATGTGACAGTAAATTCACTCCCATTCTCTTGTTGTACATTGTTGTCAGAAGGTTGGTCTTTACTGATGTTGGGTGTTTTGCTGTGGTTTGGATCGCTATGGTGTTGGTCTTTGATGTTGAGTGTTTTCCTTTGTTTTAGATAGCTGTGGTATGCCTGGTCATCCTGGATGCATTCTTTGTGCTGGGCGAGCTACTGATCGACCTGTCAATCATCAAGTTGGAGCATGGGCACGTTGCCCCTCGGGTGAGATATGTCCACCGAGTGGTGTAGCGATCTAAGGCAATGCATCTCGGTGCTAGAGGCGTCACTACATACCCTGGTTCGATTCCGGGCTGTATGACAACTGGCCGTGATTGGGAGTCCCATAGGGCGGCGCACAATCAGCCCAGCATCGTCCGGGTTAGGGGAGAGTTTGCCCGGGGTAGGCTGTTGTAAAATAAGAATGTGTTCTTAACTGACTTGCCTAGTTAAATATAGGGAATAGGTTGCCATTTGGCACACGGATCAAGAAATGCGTGACCCAAACCTTCTTACTACAACTCCTCTGTCCTTTCCCTCTTCACCAGGTCTTCCACTACCTGAGTTTGGCTCTTCTCACCTTCTTCATGGTGGAGCTAGCTGGAAAGCTCTTTGCCTACCGGCTGGAGTTCTTCCATCACAAGTTTGAGGTGTTTGACGGGTTGGTGGTGATTGTGTCCTTCATCCTGGACATTGTGTATATCACCAGTAAAGATGCCTTTGACGGCATGGGCCTCTTGATCCTCCTCAGGCTCTGGAGGGTGGCCAGGATAGTCAACGGTGAGAGATCCCCCACTGGTCGTGTTCATTAGGCACTCCCTGGACATGTCCAATAACAAGCACAAATTTTAAGGTTTCCATTGTGAAACATGTTAAAGCTTGCCCTAATGAACACAACCTTTTATGTCACATACAGTAGCTAGCTAGGTCACCAATGTCACAAAATGGGTTTGTGTCCAACATGACATGTTTTCTTCCACCACCCAGGAATCCTGATGTCTGTGAAGTCACGGGCCGATCGCGAAGTTCAAAAGCTGAAGGAGAGCAATGATCACCTGGTCCAGCAAGTTAACGACCTACAAGACCACAATGGCAAGATGGTGAGTTGGGCAGCCCCTGGGAACCCAAAACTCCACCTGCCCGAGACCTGTTAAGGCATTTAGATTCTACATCTTATGAAGAGCATCAGTCAACAAACCCGGTTTTAACCCACCCTCCAATCTCTTCCCCCCTTTTTAGGAACAAGAGAACAGTAAACTACGAGCTATCCTCCGACAGCATGCCATTGAGTTCTGATGCAGGAAGAGGAACATGATGCCGTTTTCATTATCCACTTATAGTGTCATTGGAATTGTTCAATAAACAAAGCTATATTCTAAATAGTGTTCACCATCCATACACCATTTCAGTAAGTAATTCCACAATGACAGGAGCTTACACTGAGTTACGAGCCTGCTCCTAGAGCCGTTTGTACTCTTGCCAACTCAATTGTTGTCATTGTCAAGCCAAACCTTTGGCATGACAATGAGTGAAAATAAGTTGGTATGAAAACATACTGGCACTCAGGCTAGATACAGTTGAAGTCGAAAGTTTACATACACCTTAGCCAAATACATTTAAACTCAGTTTTTCACAATTCCTGACATTTAATCCTCGTAAATATTCTCTGTCTTAGGTCAGTCAGGATCACCACTTTATTTTAAGAATGTGAAATGTCAGAATAATAGTAGAGAGAATGATTTATTTCAGCTTTTATTTCTTTCATCACATTCCCAGTGGGTCAGAAGTTTACATGCATTAAATTAGTATTTGGTAGCATTGCCTTTAAATTGTTTAACTTGGGTCAAATGTTTCAGGTAGCCTTCCACAAGCTTCCCACAATAAGTTGGGTGAATTTTGGCCCATTCCTCCTTACAGAGCTGGTGTAACTGAGTCAGGTTTGTAGGCCTCCTTGCTCGCACATGCTTTTTCAGTTCTGCCCACCAATTTTCAATAGGATTGAGGTCATGGCTTTGTGATGGCCACTCCAATACCTTGACTTTGTTGTCCTTAAGCCATTTTGACACAACTTTGGAAGTATGCTTGGGGTAATTGTCCATTTGGAAGACCCATTTGCAACCAAGCTTTAACTTCCTGACTGATGTCTTGAGATGTTGCTTCAATATATCCACATAATTTTTCCTGCCTCATGATGCCATCTATTTTGTGAAGTGCACCAGTCCCTCCTGCAGCAAAGCACACCCACAACATGATCTTGCCACCCCCGTGCTTCATGGTTGGGATGGTGTTCTTTGACTTGCAAGCCTCCCCCTTTTTCCTCCAAACATAACTATGGTCATTATGGCCAAACAGTTCTAATTTTGTTTCATCAGACCATCAGACATTTCTCCAAAAAGTACGACCTTTGTCCCCATGTGCAGTTGCAAACCGTAGTCTGGCTTTTTTATGGTGGTTTTGGAGCAGTGGCTGCTTCCTTGCTGAGCAGCCTTTAAGGTTATGTCGATATAGGACTCGTTTTACTGTGGATATAGATACTTTTGTACCTGTTTCCTCCAGCATCTTCACAAGGTCCTTTACTGTTGTTCTGGGATTGATTTGCACTTTTCGCAGCAAAGTACGTTCATCTCTAGGAGACAGAACGCGTCTCCTTCCTGAGCGTTATGACGGCTGCGTGGTCCCATGGTGTTTATACTTGCGTATTATTGTTTGTACAGATGAACGTGGTACCTTCAGGCATTTGGAAATTGCTCCCAAGACTTGTGGAGGTAAAAAAAAAAAAAGAGGTCTTGGCTGATTTCTTTAGATTTTCCCATGATGTCAACCAAAGAGGCACTGAGTTTGAAGGTAGGCCTTGAAATACATCCACAGGTACCCTTCCAATTGACTCAAATGACGTCAATTAGCCTATCAGAAGCTTCTAAAGCCATGACATAATTTTCTGGAATTTTCCAAGCTGTTTAAACGCACAGTCAACTTAGTGTATGTAAACTTCTGACCCACTGGAATTGTGATACAGTGAAATAGTCTGTAAACAATTGTTGGAAAAATTACTTGTGTCATGCACAAAGTTGATGTCCTAACTGACTTGCCAAAACTATAGTTTGTTAAAAAGAAATGTGTGGACTGGTTGAAAAACAAGTTTAATGACTCCAACCTAAGTGTATGCAAACTTCCGACTTCAACTGTAGATTCCACATCATGAGCCAATGTTAGGTCAACCTTCCAGCCATTATCTGCATATTCAAGCTGATTTTAAAAGCTGATTACATTTAATTGATTAGTAGAATTCATATCATATGCCAGTATCCTGCTTTGCAATACAAAGTTACATTTGATATTTGTATCGAAATGTATGGATTTGTATGTGCTATGCCTGTATTCAAATAAGCAATGAATTGTCATCTAATTTGTTGTAAATAAGACCATGTAATGAATGTTGCATCTGGCTGTTTTTCTGAATACCACTTACATGCCTGCTATGTAAAGACAATACGAGTATGAATCACAGAAAATATGACATTTTATTAGAAAAACGTTTAATTATGTACAAATGAATAAAAACGAAGGTATTTGCTAACAGTATTTGAGTACAACGAGAGAACCAACCGTCTGTGCAATATCAGTTTTGTTTTGACATTCAATTTGATCAGTACACTGAGTGACTGTATAGATATCCACACTAGCATACCACTCAGAATGAAGCAATGTATTGGCTATGCATTTTAAGTGGTATGCTGGTGAGGATATTAGAGCATACAGTGCATTCAGAATTTTTTCCCACATTTTGTTACATTACAACCTTATTCTAAAATGGATCAAATAAAATTCCCAATCTACACACAATAACCCATAATGACAAAGCAAAAACAAGACATTTTTGCAAAATAATAAAAAGAACTGATCACATTTACATAAGTATTCAGACCCTTTACTCAGTACTTTGTTGAAGCACCTCTGGCAGGGATTACAGCCTCGAGTCTTATTGGGTATGACGCTGCAAGCTTGGCACACCTGTATTTGGGGAGTTTCTCCCATTCCTCTGCAGATCCTCTCAAGCTCTGTCAGGTTGAATGGGGAGCGTCGCTGCACAGTTATTTTTAGGTCTCGAGATGTTCGTTCGGATTAAAGTTTGGGCTCTGGCTGGGCCACTCAAGGACATTCAGAGACTTGTCCAGAAGCCACTCCTGCGTTGTCTTGGGCTGTGTGCTTAGGGTCGTTGTCCTGTCGGAAGGTGAACCGTCGCCCCAGTCTGAGGTCCTGAGCGCTTTGGAGCAGGTTTTCATCAAGGATCTCTCTGTACTTTGCTCCTTTCATCTTTCCCTCGATCCGGACTAGTCTCCCAGGCCCTGCCACTAAAAAACATCCTCACAGCATGATGCTGCCACCACCATGCTTCACCATAGGGATGGTGCCAGGCTTCCTCTAGACGTGATGCTTGGTATTCAGGCCAAAGAGTTCAATCTTGGTTTATCAGACCAGAGAATCTTGTTTCTCATGGTCTGAGAGTCCTTTAGGTGCCTTTTAGCAAACTCCAAGCGGGCTGTCATGTGCCTTTTACTGAGAAGTGGCTTCCATCTGGCCACTCTACCATAAAGGCATGACTGGTGAAGTGCTGCAGAGATGGCTGACCTGGAAGATTCTCCCATCTCCACAGAGGAACTCGGGAACTATTGGGTTCTTGGTCACCTCCCTGACCAAGGCCTTTCTCCATCAATTGCTCAGTTTGGCTGGGCGGTCAGCTCTAGGAAGGGTCTTGGTTCTTCCAAACTTCTTCCATTTAAGAATGATGGAGGTCACTGTTCTTGGGGACCTTCAATGCTGCAGACATTTTTTGGTACTCTTCCCCAGATCTGTGCCTCAACACAATCCTGTCTTGGAGCTCTACGGACAATTCCTTTGACCTCATGGCTTGGTTTTCGCTTTCACATCCACTGTCAACTGTGGTACCTTTTATATAGACAGGTGAGTGCCTTTCCAAATAATTTCCAATCAATTGAATTTACCACAGGTGGACTCCAATCAAGTTGTATAAACATCAAGGATAATCAATAGAAACAGGATGCACCTGAGCTAAATTTCGAGTCTCATAGCAAAGAGTCTAAATAATTATGTAAATCAGGTATTTCTGTTTTTTATTTTTAAACATTTTTACGAACCTGTTTTCACTTCATCATTATTGGGTATTGTGTGTAGATTGAGGATTAAAAAAACAAACATTTCGAATAAGCCTGTAACCTGGGAAAGGGTCTGAATACTTTCCGAATACACCGTACCTGCCCTCTCTTCCGTCTATTGGTCGTTTACACAAAAGGGAAGAAGTCGTAAAGCAGCTTGGCGTTGATAGTGGGCCAGGCCTTGTAGCCCGGCCGGGCGGCTGCAGACAGGTAAGAAGGTCATGGAGCTGGTGACTGACATGACATGGCTGCCTCCAGAGAGTAACGCCTGAGGAAAAGGAAAACTGTCAATAAAACATACGTAGGGTGTTACATAAAGGTGTCATGACACTGACCAGAGGTCTGGAAGATGGACTCTATTGTGCCATCACTTGGCAATATGTTTAAGACAATGCAGTTACTGTTGATTGGAGGGAATCTATCAAGGCTTTAACAGTAGCTTACAATCTCTATGGAATGTCTATTGTTCCATGACAGGGTAAATAATGACTTTGGACTACATTTACATTACGTTTGTCATTTAGCAAACACTCTTTTCCATAGCGACCTACAGTCAGTAAGTCAGACACTTAGCAGTGATGTGTGCTGTGGTTGCTTTTAAGCACTAGTAAAAAGTGTTATACAAATAAAAGCTGATAAAGTTAGATTGATGTGTTTGCTAAGGGTTGTTTTTAAGCACTTAGTGACAAATGTTTCTATAAAGTGCACTATACAAACAATGTTGTACAATCAATATTACATTGGGCATGTCAAATCCAAGCATTAAAACTCATGGATGCAACTGTTTATGTAAAATTGTTGTGTGTTGGTTGTCCTGAAAAGAAAATGGTAAAACACTTCATTGTGAGGCTAAATATAAGGGCTGGACATGCAGATAAATACATTTTTGCTGGGTTCTCGGGACTGATAGGGTTAATCTACTACTTTGTGTTATCATTGGTGTATGTTTAATGTAATGGTCGTTGTCTCAGTATCTCATTGAAAACAAGCTTTTTTTCAAGTTACCATTGTGCTTTATAAACAAAGAAAGTACAACTTAACCAGTGTATATGGGATAACAGCAACATCTACAGTGCCTTCAGAAAGTATTCACATCCATTAAAATGTTCAACATTTTGCTGTGTTACAGAATTTAAAATGGATTAAAATTCGATTTTTTGGTGACTGGCCTACACACAATACCCCATAATGTCAAAGGGAAATGATACAGTTGAAGTCGGAAGTTTACGTACACCTTAGTACATTTAAAATCAGTTTTTCACAATTCCTGACATTTAATCCTAGTTAAAATGGTCTGTCATAGGTCAGTTAGGATCACCACTTTATTTTAAGAATGTGAAATGTCAGAATAATAGTAGAGAGAATGATTTATTTCAGGTTTTATTTATTTCATCACATTCCCAGTGGGTCAGAAGTTTACATACACTCAATTAGTATCTGGTAGCATTATCCAAAGCGTTTGACACAGTTGATCATGAAATATTACTTTCTAAATTGCATTATTACATTTTCATGATTATACATATAATTGGTTATATAGTTTGTTTATGCAAACGGCTGTGCATCTACCAGGGCCAAGATATCCTGTGTCGTGCCACAGGGTTTGATAATTGGACCTTTGTTATTCCTAATCTATATCTTCCACCGTACTTCCCATTCTCTTTGCTGATGATACCATTTTGATTTTATCACACAATAATATTTATTCACTAATTAATGAAGCCAACTCAGGCATGGACACATTTTGTGAATGGTTCCAGATAAACAAATGATCTTTAAAATGTAAAAAATTCAACTTCATTGTATTCACTAGTAAGAATAAGAAATATTGTAAAAAAAAAAGTTTTTAAAAGTTTTAAAAAAAGAGCCAGAATCTCAATTGGTAGAAATGAAATGGAACAAGTCACATCCACTAGATTCCTCAGAGTTCAAATTAATGAAAAGTTATCCTGGAAAGATCATATTCAATTTATCTGCAGCAAAGTGATGAAATCTGTTGGTATCATCAGAAAGATTAGTGGTTTGCTTCGTCAGTCTTGCTTCCTAACTCTATAGTATAGCTTAATTTACTCATATCTCATTTACAGTAAATATTGTCTGAGCCAGAACACATGCCTCCAACCTACACAAATTATTCATCATACAAAATACATTTGCAAGACTAGCCACCTCCTCTAATTACCTGGCTCCATCTGCACCTTTGTTTAAGAAACTCAATATCTTGTCTATTTATGACATTAATGTACGCCAACTGTGCACTTTCATCTACAAATACTCATACCTCCCAGACAGTTTACCTAAACCCTTCAATGGATTCTTCCAGGTTCATTCTGAAATCTTATCAGAAACCAGAAACTTATCAGACCCATGTTGGGTCATTAGCTTTCTATTTCCTTACAACCGGTTAAACAAATGTCATTTGGAAAAGATGTACCAAGCTCAGCGAAAGAAGCAGAGACGACAGAGAAATGTTTAACTAGATTGAAGCATTCATTCTATAATTTATGACATTCTGGTGAGCGAGAGTTTATTTGGTCCTTTTGGGCAACGTACTGTAATGACAGAAGAGAAGTTGCATGTATCTAATTATACACAAGTTGACTAACAAGCCTACCAAAATAGCCTTCCAAAATGTCTGAAATTATAACCAGAAACCTGTCTAAATTAGGCACAAAAAAAATCAGGCACCCCCTGTAAAAAAATATTTCTGCATATCTGACTGTATAGCTTACAGCGCGGGTTAGGGTTGGGTGCAGCCCTCAGGTTTTCACTTTATCATATAGTTGGGCAGTTACGGATGGGTTATTAGCAATTTCGGAAGGGTGAACAAACAGTTGACCAGCGCACTACTAATGACCACATAACCAACCTGTAAACATCGTAGCCGTAGTCTCCGTAGCCAATGTGAGTAAGACCTTTAAACAGGTTAACAATCACAAGGCCGCAGGGCCACACGGATTACCAGGAAGTGTACTCAACTGGCAAGTGTCTTCACTGACATTTTCAACCTCACCCTGTCTGGGTCTGTAATACCAACATGTTTCGAGCAGACCACCATAGTCCCTGTGCCCAAGAATACTATTGTAACCTACCTAAATTACTACCGACCTGTAGCACACGTCTGTAGCCATGAAATGCTTTGAAAGGCTGGTCATGGCTCACATCAACACCATTATCTCTATTGCACTCCACACTGCCCTTTCACACCTGGACAAAAATAACACCTATGTGAGAATTCTATTCATTGACTACAGCTCAGCGTTCAACACCATAGTGCCCTCAAAGCTCATTACTAAGCTAAGGAACCTGGGCCTAAACACCTCCCTCTGCAACTGTATCCCGGACTTCCTGATGGGCTGACCCCAGGTGGTAAGGGTAGGTAGCAACACATCCGCCACGATGATCCTCAACACGGGGGCCCCTCAGGGGTGCGTGCTCAGTCTCCTCCTGTACTCCCTGTTCACTCATGACTGCACGGCCAGGCACGACTCCAACACCATCATTAAGTTTGCTGATGTACACCGGCAACGATGAGACAGCCTATAGGGAGGAGGTCAGAGACGTGACCGTGTGGTAGAAGGACAACAACCTCAAAATAACTAATCTATGTAAAAAAAAAAATATTAAAACAGCATGCATAATCAGAAGGATAGCTAAATATTTACCAGGAAAAATTCTTCAGCAAATAACACAAGCATTAATTGAGAGTCAGGTGAACTACTGTTCTGTGGTCAAATAACACAAGCATTAATTGAGAGTCAGGTGAACTACTGTTCTGTGGTCAAATAACCCAAGCATTAATTGAGAGTCAGGTGAACTACTGTTCTGTGGTCTGGGGAAATGCATCATCAAGTGAAGTCAGGAGGCTGCAGAATACACAGAACAAAGCAGCAAGGATTGTTTTAAGGTGGAGATATGGTTCTTCTGTTGCAGTCATGCGCAATGTTCTTGGTTGGTCATCAATCAACAAGATAATTGAAAGGAACATGCTTATTTTATTTCATAATATACATCATTTAAAACGGCCAAGTTCTATTCACAACGGTATTCAGTTGGTAAGAGACAGACATTCCGTAAATACTAGGAATAGATTGTCCACCATCTATGCGTTATCCAGACAGAAAAGAGAAATAGGCAAAAGAACATTTTGATTTAGAGCAAAAAAGAAATTGAATAAATTAACTGAGCAAACTAGAAACCTTTCAATATATAAATTTAAACATTATTTTAAAACGATTTAAATATAATACATAGAAATGTTGTGGGACTATAGTAGATGAAGAATCAATATATTTTAGATTGAGTATTTATTGGGTCATTATGTTAGTATATTATTTATGTTTGTAATAGTGTGTTATATGTGAAAATGTGTTTGTATTATAAATTGTATTTGAATGTTTAAGGACTCTTGGAAGATTAGTCAAAATGGGGACTAAAAGAGATGCAAATAAAATCAATCTCCCTCAACGTGATCAAGACAAATGAGATGATTGTGGACTACAGGAAAAGGAGGACCGGGCATGCCCCCATTCTCATCGAATGGGCTGTATTGGAGCAGGTTGAGAGCTTCAAGTTCCTTGGCATCCACATTCCCAACAAACTAACATGGTCCAAGCACACCAAGACAGTCGTGAAGAGGGTACGACAAAACCTATTCACCCCCAGGAGACTGAAAAGATTTGGCATGGGTCCTCGAGAGCACCCTGATGGGTTGCATCACAGCCGGGTATGGCAACTGCTCGGCCTCCGACTGCAAGGCTTTACAGAGGATAGTGCGCACAGCCCAGTACATCACCGGGTCCAAGCTTCCTGCCATCCAGGACCTCTATACTAGGCGGTGTCAGAGGAAGGCCCTAAAAATTGTCAAAGACTCCAGCCACCCTTGTCATAGACTGTTCTCTCTGTTACCGCACGGCAAACGGTACCGGAGCTCCAAGTCTAGGTCCAAGAGGCTTCTAAACATTTTACTAAATGGCCCCAGGGGACCGGTAGGCTAGACAGAGGTTGATACTTGGTTTCCTGTGTTCTTGACAAATTAGACATTGGGCACATATTTGTGCAGCGATTGTAGTAAATTTGGGTGTGTACCATTCTTTTCTACAAGAACTTTCCATTCCCCCCTTTGGACACATGCGACACACCGTGATACATGCATCCGAGGTAAACCAACAAACTGGGGGGAGCCACTAGGCGACCGCTCTGGTGCCTCCATAACCCATCATCATGTAGTTTACAATGTGAGAGGTTATTTTCCTGGCACCACACTCCCATAGCCCTCACCTCCTCCCTGTAGGCTGTCACGTCATTGTTGGTAATCAAGCCTACTACTGTTGTGTCGTCTGCAAACTTGATGATTGAGTTGGAGTCATGCTTGGCTACGCAGTCATGGGGGAACAGAGAGTACAGGAGGGGCTGAGCACGCACCCTTGTTGGGCCCCAGTGTTGAGGATCAGCGAAGTGGAGGTGTTGTTTCCTACCCTCATCACCTGGGGGTGGCCCGTCAGGAAGTCCAGGACCAAGTTGCACAGGGCGAGACCCAGGGCCTCGAGCTTACTGATGAGCTTGGACAGTATTATGGTGTTGAATGCTGAGCTATAGTCAATGAACAGCATTCTTACATAGGTATTCCTATTGTCCAGATGGGATAGTGTGATGGTGATTGCATCGTCTGTGGATGTATTGGGGCGGTATGCAAATTCAAGTGGGTCTAGGTTGACAGGTAAGGTAGAGGTGATATGATCCTTGACTAGTCTCTCAAAGCACTTCTTGATGACAGAAGTGAGTGCTACGGGGCGATAGTCATTTAGTTCAGTTACCTTTGCTTTCTTGGGTAGAGGAACAATGGTGGCCATCTTGAAGCATTTGGGGACTGAAGACTGAGATAGCGAGAGATTGAATTTATCCGCAAACACACAAGCCAGCTGGTCTGCGCATGCTCTGAGGACGCGGCCAGGGATGCCGTCTGGGCCGAAAGCCTTGCGAGGGTTAACACGTTTAAATGTTTTACTCACGTTGGCCACAGAGAATGAGAGCCCACAGTCCTTGGTAGCGGGCAGTGTCAGTGGCACTGTGGTATCCTCAAAGCGGGCGAAGGTGTTTAGCTTGTCCGGAAGCAATTCGTCGGTGTCCGCGACGTGTCTGGTTTTCCTTTTGTAGTCCGTGATTGTCTGTAGACCCTGCCACATACGTCTCATGTCTGAGCCATTGAATTGCGACTCCACTTTGTCTCTATACTGACATTTTGCCTGTTTGATTGCCTTGCGGAGGGAGTACAACATCTCCTATACACTTCCTGATAAACTCAGTCACCGTATCAGTATATTCGCCAATATTACTCTGGGAAGCTACCTGGAACATATCCCAGTCCGCGTGATAAAAACAATCTTGAAGCATGGATTCTGATTGATCAGACCAGCGTTGAATAGTCCTTAGCACGGGTACTTCCTGTTTGAGTTTCTGCCTATAGGAAGGGAGGAGCAAAATGGAGTCGGGGTCAGATTTGCCGAAAGGAGGGCAGGAGAGGGCCTTGCAGGCATCCCGGAAGTTGGAGTAACACTGGTCAAATGTTTTAGCAGCGCGAGTACTACAGTTGATATGTTGATAAAACTTTGGCAGTCTTTTTATCAAATTTGCTTTGTTAAAATCCCCAGCTACAATAAATGTCGCCTCAGGATATATGGTTTCCAGTTTTCATAAAGTCCAGTGAAGTTCTTTGAGGGCCGTCGTGGTATCGGCTTGAGGGGGGATATACACGGCCGTAACTATAAACAAAGAAAATTATGTTGGGAGATAATCCGATCAGCATTTGATTGTGAGGTATTCTAGGTCGAGTGAACAAAAGGACTTGAGTTCCTGTATGTTATCACAATTACACCATGAGTCGTTAATCATGAAACATACACCCCCGCCCTTCTTCTTGAACTGAGAACCCAACTGGTTGGACCGTATATCCCGAGAGAGCCATGTTTCCGTGAAACAGAGTATGTTACAATCCCTGATGTCTCGTTAGAAAGAAACCTTCACCCTGAGCTCGTCAACTCTATTATCCAGAGACTGAACATTAGTGAGTAATGTACTCGGAAGCGGTGGGTGGTGTGCACGCCTCCTCAGTCAGACTAGAAGACCACTCTGAGTACCTCTCCTCCGCTGGCATTGTTTTGGGTCGGCCTCTGGAATCAGTTCAATTGCCATGGAGGGTGTGAACAAAGGGTCCGCTTCGGGAAAGTCATATTCCTGGTCGTAATGCTGGTAGTGCTGGTGATTTACTGTCGCTCTGATATCCAATAGTTCTTCCCGGCTGTATGTAATAACACAAAACATTTTCCATGCTAACAACGTAAGAAATATTCCATAAAAAAACTAAATACTTTTTGGAAAATGTGGAAAAGTAAAGGGGTGTGAATACTTTTTGAAGGCACTGTATATCAAGGCCTATTAAACTCTCAGTTGACTGTATGTAGAAGATGTCTAGGTTAACCTCCTGCTGGACATACAGTTGAAGTCGGAAGTTTGCATACACTTAGGATGGAGTCATTAAAACTCGTTTTTCAACCACTCCACAAATTTCTTGTTAACAAACTATAGTTTTGGCAAGTCAAGTGCATGACACAAGTACATTTTCCAACAATTGTTTACAGACAGATTATTTCAATTATAATACACTATCACAATTCCAGTGGGTCAGAAGTTTACATACACTAAGTTGACTGTGCCTTTAAACAGCTTGGAAAATTCCAGAAAATGATGTCATGGCTTTAAAAGGTTCAGATAAGCTAATTTACATAATTTGAGTCAATTGGAGGTGTACCTGTGGATATATTTCAAGGCCTACCTTCAAACTCAGTGCCTCTTTGCTTGACATCATGGGAAAATCAAAAGAAATAAGCCAAGACCTCAGAAACAAAATTGTAGACCTCCACAAGTCTGGTTCATCCTTGGGAGCAATTTCCAAATGCCTGAAGGTACCACGTTTCTCTGTACAAACAATAGTACGCAAGTATAAACACCATGGGACCACGCAGCCGTCATAACGCTCAGGAAGGAGACGCGTTCTGTCTCCTAGAGATGAACATACTTTAGTGCGAAAAGTGCAAATCAATCCCAGAACAACAACAAAGGACCTTGTGAAGATGCTGGAGGAAACAGGTACAAAAGTATCTATATCCACAGTAAAACGAGTCCTATATAGACATAACCTGAAAGGCCGCTCAGCAAGGAAGCAGCCACTGCTCCAAAACTGCTATAAAAAAGCCAGACTATGGTTTGCAACTGCACATGGGGACAAAGATCGTACTTTTTGGAGAAATGTCCGATGGTCTGATGAAACAAAAATAGAACGGTTTGGCCATAATGACTATCATTATGTTTGGAGGAAAAAGGGGGAGGCTTGCAAGCCGAAGAACACCATCCCAACCATGAAGCACGGGGGTGGCAGCATCATGTTGTGGGGGTGCTTTGCTGCAAGCAGGACTGGTGCACTTCACAAAATATATGGCATCATGAGGCAGGAAAAATTATGTGGATATATTGAAGCAACATCTCAAGACATCAGTCAGGAAGTTAAAGCTTGGTCGCAAATGGGTCTTCCAAATGGACAATGACCCCAAGCATACTTCCAAAGTTGTGGCAAAATGGCTTAAGGACAACAAAGTCAAGGTATTGGAGTGGCCATCACAAAGCCCTGACCTCAAACCTATAGAAAATTTGTGGGCAGAACTGAAAAAGCATGCGCGAGCAAGGAGGCCTACAAACTTGACTCAGTTACACCAGCTCTGTCAGGAGGAATGGCCCAAAATTCACCCAGCTTATTGTGGGAAGCTTGTGGAAGGCTACCTGAAACATTTGACCCAAGTTAAACAATTTAAAGGCAATGCTACCAAATACTAATTGAGTGTATGTAAACTCCTGACCCACTGGGAATGTGATGAAAGAAATAAAAGCTTAAATAAATCATTCTCTCTACTATTATTCTGACATGTCACATTCTTAAAATAAAGTGGTGATCTTAAAACCTTTTCTCAATAGGGGGTGCTGTTTGCACTTTGTAATAATTTCGTTCCAAAATTAAACTGCCTCGTACTCAATTCTTGCTCGTACAATATGCATATTATTATTACTATTGGATAGAAAACACTCTCTAGTTTCTAAAACCGTTTGAATTATATCTGTGAGTAAAACAGAACTCGAGTTGGAGCAATTTTCCTATGAGGATGTGAGAATGCTGAATTCTGCAAGCTGTTCTGAGGTCGGTTTATTAATTTGCCTGTCTTCTATTGGTTGAGATGCACTGCATACGCCTTCCCCTGGATGTCAGCGAATAGTGAGAATTGAAATGGTGTCGCTAGGCAGATCTGAGAGCTTATAAATGGGCTGGCAACGTGGGGTCCTTCCTTTCTTATCTTCGCCATGACGCAAAAAGGACCTCTGGATGTCGTTCTAGAAAGCTCCCGTTATAGCCCTTAGATATATCCGGCTCTGTTTTTATTCGATATAGGTGTTAAAGACATCATAATGTTGTTATTTTAAACCGAGTTGTATCAGTTTATATCAGTATATTGCGATTTTCGGATATTTATTAGTGCTGCGTTATAGTGAGTTGGACACGTCTTTGCCACATGGCTAATGTTTACTGCTAATTCCAACGTTGAAGACTACATTCTACAACCGAGCAACGATTCTTTTGGACAAAGGACAACTTGCCCAAGATTCTGATGGAAGCTCATCAAAAAGTAAGAACTATTTATGATGTTAATTCGTTGTTCTGTTGAAAAATGTTAAACTACTATTCCGCCATTAATTTCGGTGCGGTCTCGCTTTAACGCACGCTGTATGTCGTAGTAACGTTAATTTTAAAAATCTAACACAGCGATTGCATTAAGAACTAATGTATCTTTCATTTGCTGTCCAACCTGTATTTTTTTGTCAAGTTTAGGATTAGTTACTGATTAGATTAGGTGCCTCTCCCAAGATTTCTCCCGACATATTGTTGGCAGCTTGGCTACTTTTCTCATTGTATAACCACGATTTGTGCCGCTAAATATGCACATTTTCGAACAAACTCTATATGTATTGTGTAATATGATGTTATAGGACTGTCATCTGAAGAAGTTTGAGAAGGTTAGTGAAAAAATTAATATCTTTTGCTGGTTTATTCGTTATCGCTATTGTTGGCCTGAATCAATGCTGTTGTGTGGTTGGCTATTGTAGTAAGCTAATATAATGCTATATTGTGTTTTCGCTGTAAAACACTTAAAAAATCTGAAATATTGGCTGGATTCACAAGATCTTTGTCTTTCATTTGCTGTACGCTGTGTATTTTTCAGAAATGTTTTATGATGAGTATTTAGGTAATACACGATGGTCTCTGTAGTTATTCTAGTTGCTTTGGTGAGAGTTGTGATGGTGGCTGCAATGGTAAACTATGATTTATACCTGAAATATGCACATTTTTCTAACAAAACATATGCTATACAATAAATATGTTATCAGACTGTCATCTGATGAAGTTGTTTCTTGGTTAGTGGCTATTTATATCTTTATTTGGTCGAAATTGTGATAGCTACCTATGCAGGGAAAAAATGGTGGAGTAAAAAAAGTTGTGTCTTTTGCTATCGTGGTTAGCTAATAGATTTACATATTGTGTCTTCCCTGTAAAACATTTTAAAAATCAGAAATGATGGCTGGATTCACAAGATGTGTATCTTTCATCTGGTGTCTTGGACTTGTGATTTAATGATATTTAGATGCTAGTATTTACTTGTGACGCTATGCTAGGCTATGCTAGTCAGCTTTTTTACTGATGGGGGTGCTCCCGGATCCGGGATTGTGATGAAGTAGAAGTTAACTGACCTAGACAGGGAATTTTTACTTGGATAAAATGTCAGGAATTGTGAAAAACTGAGTTTAAATGTATTTGGCTAAGGTGTATGTAAACTTCCGACTTGAACTGTAGATATATTCACACATAAATATATGGCTGTGGATATGTATTACTACACTATATGTCAATGACCAAAAATAGGGATTATTTTTCTAAGACCACCATCTAAGAAATGTGTTCTCCAGACAAAGATCCACAATTTACTAAGCCAATTCAGTGCAAATCTATTTTTGAGAAGATGTCATTATGTTGATGTCTGAGATTGCTAATTGGATCAGTTGAGTAACAGCATCAAGATGCTTCCTTTAAGACAGTAAAGTAGGACATAGGTTTGTTGACTGAAATGGCACTTTTAATATTGCAATTAAACGTCTTCCATTTTACTGGAGGCATGTAGGCTTCTTATCAATCAGAAAACTGAAGATTGTTCCATTTCTGACTGTAATTCACTTGAGGTAGAAAATCACAAGTTAAAACTTTCTGGAAGTCTATACTTGAGTTCCTGAGGTATTGAGTTAAATGGAACAAGCACCTTTTGCCTCATAGGCTGAAAATTACATTTAAAAACTAAACACCAAAAATAAAGAATATATAAAAACTGTTTGACAAAAGGTCTGTTTTTGAGCCCTTGGGGAAGCAGACATTGAGTTGGTGGCTTTCCATAGTTGTACTAACAGGTGAGAAAAAATTACATTTGACTTCTGACTAACTTCAAATAAATTATACACATCTCCACCTAAAGGGCAATTGGACAAGTGGTTCTCCCCGAATTAAAAGCATTGCCAATTTATCAACTAAACTTTTGAGCCCCACATGTTTTTGGCAATTTACAAGCTTGGAATTGAATTGCAGAAAGGTTAATAAAATAAATGGGTTGTTTTTATAGTGACTTATTGATATTTTTCACGTATTTTTCTATATATAATTTTTTTTTAATAAATGTTTTTTATATCATTGCATCATGATTTTAAAAACTATATTTTTTAAGGTATTTATCTACATGGTACACAGCATATCATGTTACCCCTTTAAATAAAGCAAACCCAAAATATAAAACCCATTTTGATTCACACTGCAGGTTTAGCCAATACGCAGACCTGGCGTACATAGTGACCTGGCAACGTAGTAGCAGCTAGCAGGCTAACGAAAATGTCCCAGAGGAGTGAACATTATACTCCCCTGTATGAGGGATATTCTAATAACATCAAGCTTACCATTAACAATGTGTTCGCCAACCAATAACAGGAACGTCCCATAATTTTGTCTTAATAAAACTGTAGTAAGATTGACGCCCCTTAGACTAAGCTTAGAGTATAGGCCAGTGGACTGCACAAAGCAGAGGCATCTATTTCCATATCATACATTCAACAAATTTACAGGATACCATTTAGCTAGCATAAATGATGAGACTGATGATTCTATTAAACATGATATTATACAAAAGATGTGCTGCCGTTACAGTGCAATGTTTACCGTAGTTCAAATCACAGAACATTATGTTCTGTTCCAGAGTAAAAACAATACTGATATATGACACAGATCTTACAACTGTAAACACTTGAGCAATATCCCGCCAGATGGAGTGCAGCAAATTAACAGTTCAGACGATGAAGGAAGCAATACATTTAAAGTGACCCTCTCACTTCTTCTCCATTGTCGTTTCTTGGGATTAGACTTGTCCTTTTGGATGACAAGTAGTAAGCTATGTCCGCCTCCAACTGTGTAGCTCTCTCATCCTTTCCTTGGTTTACTTGACTAAAAAGTGTGCCACGATGGCTTCCCTAAACCAGAAGTGAAAGGGGGTTGGGATTGCAGCTTCCTTCAGCAGTCTATGCTGGCAGCCATCTTAGCAGCCAACTCAGCACCTTTTGCCTGAAAATGGAGGATAGATAATATGAGCAAAATCGCAAAGAGCTAAGCTAAGACAAGTATGTTCTATTCAAGAACCAATAGGTTGACTAGATATTGTTAATGAAAATTATCAGTGAGAACAGCAGAAAATCTAAACTTGAAATGTGATGGTATATAACAAATCATTACTTCCAAAAAGAGTAGCTAACATATTGATGCCGCTTTGTGAAATACAACAGATAAGGGTGGACTCTAACCAAAGGGCCATTACAAAGCCCACTGAATGTCCCTTGAACTTGCCTACTTTCTGCTCCTGTATCACTTTCTTTCCAAAAGCGTTGTACACAAAACCATGGAATGAAACATCTCCCACTCAAACGTACATGTATTAACTGAGCTTCTGGTGACGCCATCTTCAATTCCACAATCCTGGCTTTATCCAAAACTCTCCCCACCTGGAAAAAGAAGGGATTCTAAGAATAAGGAAACGTGGGGGGGTGTCAGTGTGTCTGTATGCTTGCACTTTTTGATTTGGGATTTAATTTCCTAATTTGGGAATCAGAAAACGTTACTGCCGCGCAACAAACATTGGCTAGGAAGTTCTCTTGGTGTTTTTCTTAGAGAAGAAGCATCCACATCAACAGAAACAATCAATCCCCATCAATAAAGACAGAAATGGACTGAATGGAAGGGACCCCGTTGACCGTGCAATTTAGAAGTGCGTCCAGTGTGTACCTTCCTGTCCATGATAATGGGGGCAGAGTCCACCAGGACTTCTAGTGACGCAGACATGGGCTTGTCTTTGACAGGGGCTTCAATCTCTGCGGGAGAGGGGGCGGTGACTTGCTGCAGGGAAGAACAAGAAAAGAGGGGATCAATTCAATGTTGAATTTAGCCTTCTGTTGCTCGGTCTATTGGTTAGATTAGGGCATTGGGCAGTGGATGATGCCAAAATACTGTTGCGCCTGGTAATGTAGCCATTACATAATTATAGCTCAGCCCAATAGAACACTTTGCCATTGGTCTTATTGTGGCAGGTTACTTAGCAATGGTCTACTCTGAGGCATTCTTATCTAGGAAGGTTGTTGAGAGCAATTACAGAAGAAATAAAATCTCTAGTTTTGCCTTGTCAGCAACATGACTTGCCATTTCTCCTCAGGTGAAACATTCTCTCCAAGGAGTCACATGTTTCAGGGCACAGTGTGCCTAAAATAACCATTATAAAACCTTCCAGTACTATTTCCTCCCTTTAGTACACTAATGTCAATCCCAGTTTGTCAGACAAAAGGAGTGGTCAAGAAAACATTCACAGAAGATGCTTTCTGAAATTGAAAACTACGTTTATATTGAGGCACCTGCAACATACGAATCGTGTCAGCTTTTTTAACACATAAGACCACTATGAATTCAAGAAAAGTTGTTGCTGCTGTCTTTAATGGATGATGCCATCACCCTTTCTTTTTTGGCCCTGACCTAAGCGGTTGTATTGATCATAACCCTTGCTTTAGTTGCCAACTTCAGCCCCTTACCTCCAGTTTGACGATGTGGAGGATGACAGGGGACTTGGGTGTGAGGTCGGTATGGTACATGGCACGGGACAGCAACAGGAGATGGAGGAACATTCTCCTTCAGGTGAAGAGCCAACCACTGACAGAAGAGAGACAGAAGTTACTTCAATTGCTAGAGCATGGTTGTCCCTGGTTGAGGCATGCATTGCCTGTTTAATGTGGTTGTTGTCATCTATGTCATTGAAGATGACAATGAATAACCCATCAGACCAACCCCTGCAAACTCCTTGAATGGCCAACTCCTTGAAGTTTGCAGTTGTGTAAAATAAGTAAATAAAATTACACACACACAAACACATGTTGAGTGTGTGTGTGTGTATATTATATATATATAGCTGAAACCCTATTTGTATACCCTTTATTACTGTATTTATACTTATGAAATTGTTTTTCAACAATATATATGTTTTTAAATAGCTGGAGGGAGTCTTTAACTGGGAATGAAACTTGAGACAGGTTGACCCAGCAGCATTCCTTTCACATACTAACAGGCAGCTATATGTGGGTGAGGGGCAGTTTAGGTTGGAGAGTTAGAGGACGACGACGTACCTGTTGCAGTTGCTGCATGAGTTGCTCGGTCGTCAGCCCCGATGACCTCATTCCCTGGCTACGACACGCCACCTGCAGCTCTGACACACTCATGGGTGCAATGCGTTCTGTGGCAATCATCTAGAGAGATATTACAGAACCGTACTCTGAAAAAGAACAACGACACCTAACACCCTTGTGTGATCCGGCAGAGACACATGGCCTAGTTATACAGTTTCATAAGATCAGTTAAAAAAATACAGTTACACAAATGGCTCTGATTTGCACTGTAAAAACAAATCCATGTACTGACAAATAGCCAGGTGTTTGTCATTAATCTTAACAGTCACTCAATTTACAAGGTTGTCACATGGGGGCAATTCCATGCCAGCACGGCCCTAAACTATATTGGTATCTCAAAAGTACCCTTTTAGATTTTGTTCATTTTTTAGACAGATAATTTTAAAACAATATACTCTACAAGTACATCACATTTCCAGAGTGAGCTCACTGCTACTTTTAAAGTTATGATACATTTTATGAGCACCACCAACACAGTGAACGAGAAAATCCATTCAAAGGGAACTTCCTCTACTTGCTGAATGTGCAATCATACAGCAGGGATGTGATTGGTTAATAACCTATAATGTCAATTTCTATGTATAACATTCAGAATTTCTTCAAGTAGCAGAACCCACTCTGAAAACTTGATGTGCTGGATGAAGAGTATATTGTCCCAAATAATTACTTTATTTTTTGCTAAATTAAAAAGGGTACTTATGAGATATGAATAAATTAATGTGAATTATTAAATTTTTTCAGAATATAGACATACTACATATTTTAAAGCATACTATAAGGAGTTTCATGACACCCAGATGGTGTCTATACCATGTACGGTTCACGGATCATAGGGTCTTACAAGAGGCATGTATAGGTCTAAAAAGGGCCACTTTCATCACGATACAAATGTGGAAAGAATGTTAAACACGCTTCCTCCCAATTACGTTTCTATGTGAGAATTGCCAGAACAAATCTGCGATACAAAAAAATATATTTCGGGCCATACCGGCGCAAACGCCCATAGGTGACATACCGGTAGTTGCTCAGCAACTTTCGACTGCAAATTGGCAACAGTTGCATGGCTGCAGTGATAGGGCTAATAACACATCAGCAGGCAACAGGCTGACAGCCAGAGAATCACTCCACTCAATTCTCTAACCTTTCCTTGGGTATCAATGCAGAGGTGTGCATAGAAGGTACCTGTGGATTAAGTTGCCTTCCCCTTCTGCGCTCTCTCCTCGTGAGTTGTTGGCCGTGTAGTAACTTCCACACCATTCTCCCTGCGATGTTCGTGTCAATCCCAAGCAACCGAAATCCATGATAGTAGTGCTTTAGTTCGTCCACTACTCTCTGCCCAATTGATTTAGGCGCTACCACTCAGTCTGGGGAGTTGTTTGGAGTAGGGGCAGCATGCGAGGATGTGGCAGTGGGGACTGGGACTCTATTCTCTGCTGGGGACGGGGGAGTTTCAGCTGTAGAGGCCTTTACTTCCTTGAGCCTAGCGCAGGACTCATGAAGAATGCAAACTGGAACGCAGCCATGGCGCCGCCGGTAGTTTGCGGTACATCCTTGTAAAATTGGCCTGGGAGCGTGTGATTGTAGGGCAGTGTAGTTAGAGACATTTGATAGGTAGCGAATGCATGCCGTGGATGGGAGAGTGGCGCAGTTGGGCCTTTTGGACAATAAATAGGATCCCTAACAAAAACATGTCAATTGTTAGTCCAATATTGTCAGATTGGCATTGTAAATGCAAATGTATCCAAATATACTAATGAATATATTGGAATACAACATAAAAATAAATTGAACATGCATAACCGATAAGAAGTAGACAACCAAAACAGGGCTCTACGTTGACTTAAAAATATATATATATTAAAAAAATAAATAAACAAGGAGCACGTGTGCACCTATGATAAAAAATGTAGGCACTCAAAGCAATTTAGGATCACAATGACAAATAGAAATAAAAGTTTAAATCCTTCATTTTTCTAGGTGCACTGGTGCTCCTAAATAAAAATTCCAGGTGCATACAAGTAAAAAGGTAGCACTGTAGAGCCCTGCAAAATATAAAAGCATTTCATAACATACATTGTATAACGTTTCCTGTTATAGCTAACATAATACAAAACAAAATATAGAGTAATACATATCCACAGCCATTGTGGGGATGAGGTTGTTGGGTATGCTATTTACAGATTGGCTGTGTACAGGTACAGAGATCGGTAAGCTACTCTGACAGCTGATGGTTAAAGTTAGAGAGGGAGATGTAAGACTCCAGCTTCAGAGATTTCTGCAATTCGGTCCAGTCATTGGCAGCAGAGAACTGGAAGGAAAGGTGGCCAAAGTAAGTGTTGGCTTTGGGGATGACCAGTGCAATATACCTGCTGGAACGCATGCTACGGGTCGGTGTTGCTTGTTGTGACAAGGTAGGGGGGGGGGGGGGGGGGACTTGGTAAAAGACCAAGTCGATATTATGGAAAGAATAAGCAAAGAGAAATGACAGTCCATCATTACTTTAAGACATGAAGGTCAGTCAATCCGTTTTTTTTTATTTTATTTGAAGTGCAGTCGCAAAAACCATC
This sequence comes from Salvelinus namaycush, assembly GCF_016432855.1. Taxonomy (NCBI): domain Eukaryota; kingdom Metazoa; phylum Chordata; class Actinopteri; order Salmoniformes; family Salmonidae; genus Salvelinus; species Salvelinus namaycush. Next base: position 36,721,710 of record NC_052308.1, read on the forward strand.
AAGCACTATGATGAAACTTGTTCTCATGAGGACCGCCACAGGAAAGGAAGACCCAGAGTTACCTCTGCTGCAGAGGATAAGTTCATTAGAGTTACCAGCCTCAAAAATCGACAATTAAGTGCAGCCCAAATAAATGCTTCACAGATTTAAAGACTGTGTGAATCAGGCATTCATGGTCAAATTGCTGCAAATAAACCACTACTGAAGAACACCAATAAGAAGAAGAGACTTGCTTGGGCCAAGAGACACGAGCAATGGACATTAGACCGGTGGAAATCTGTCCTTTGGTCTGATGAGTCCAAATTTGAGATTTTTTGTTCCAACAAATCGTGGAAATTCTAATCAATAATGAGGAGAGACAAGGTCAATCACCAATCAGGATATTACTTTATGCAAACCTGATTAATAAGGAAAGCAATTCACGCCACACACACAAATTAATGATGTGAGTGCTCTGCAATAACGATGCCTGGTCGACACAACACTCTTGACTGTTGGGTTGAGAGCCCCGACACAAAGAATACAAAGATATTTTATATGGCAAAGACACCCCCCCTTAGTCTACATGACAAACAGATGTGTGGAATGGGTCACAAGGTGAGACTTGATATATGAGAAAGGAGTATCCCCCAGCCAGATAGCATTTGCTATGAAGACTGTTCTTATTGTACAGAGTTTGGACCCTAAGACGAGGCTCTTATCTCGTCCATGGTACCTCACAGTACAGAAACACCAACTCATTCTATGGCATCAATCAATTGTCAGCAACAGATACCCCTATCTCAAAAGCTCCTCCTAAGTTCACACAGACACAATAGAGTTCTAAGAACCCCATTCTGTTGCATAAAACCACCATTTGATGCAATAACAGTATTTTAACATAATCTTGTAATTTCACCACCATTAACCGCAGTGTCTTTCTGAGACGCATAATAGGTGAACAGATGATCTCTGCATGTGTGGTTCCCACCATGAAGCATGGAGGTGGTGGTATGGTGTGAGGGTGCTTTGCTGGTGACAGTGTCAGTGATTTATTTACAATTCAAGGCACACTTAACCAGCATGGCTACCAAAGCATTCTGCAGCGATATGCCATCCCATCTGGTTTGCGCTTAGTGGGACTATCATTTGTTTTTCAACAGGACAATGACCCAAAACACACCTCCAGGCTGTGTAAGGGCTATTTGACCAAAAAGGAGAGTGATGGAGTGCTGCATCAGTTGACCTGGCCTCCACAATCACCCGACCTTAACCCAATTGGTTTGGGATGAGTTGGACCGCAGAGTGGAGGAAAAACACCTTCAAGACTGTTGGAAAAGCATTCCAGGTGACTACCTTATGAAGCTGGTTGAGAGAATGCCAAGAGTGTGCAAAGCTGTCATCAAGGCAAAGGGTGGCTACTTTGATGAATCTAAAATATATTTTGATGTGTTTAACACTTGTTTGGTTACTACATGATTCCATGTGTTATTTCATAGATTTGATGTCTTCAATATTATTCTACAATGTAGAAAATAGTAAAATACATATATGGCTGTAGTAACATACATATATATACATATATGGCTCTAGTCTGCACATAGCCACTATCTTTTATCTCATCTCACCTTGATCTAGTCACATCAATCAGCACCTGAGATCCAAACACTACCATGACTTGATAAGGTCGTGTAGTTACCGGAAATAGCTATATAATGTTTTTTTTAAACAACAAAGAAAACTGGTTAGATAGTAGCCTAGGTAGATGATTATGCAGAACTAGCGCCCATGCACTATGCACTATTGATGTGCATTCTCGGTAATACACTCGTGTACACCATGGACCGGCTAGTACATAAAGCATCCTCCATTCAGGCTGCAAATGCATCATTTTCCACATTAACTAGCTCGTAAGGCGAGAAGCCCTAGAGGATCTTGCGCCCATGCACTATCAGCTGCCTAGGCTAGTTAGATAGGCATACCTACCCTGCCGACGCTCGTCGGATGTGGCAGGGCTTGCAAACTATTACAGACTACAAAGGGAAGCACAGCCGCGAGCTGCCCAGTGACACGAGCGTACCAGACGAGCTAAATCACTTCTATGCTCGCTTCGAGGCAAGCAACACTGAGGCATGCATGAGAGCATCAGCTGTTCCGGACGACTGTGTGATCATGCTCTCCGTACTCGACGTGAGTAAGACGTTTAAACAGGTCAACATACACAAGGCTGCGGGGCCAGACGGATTACCAGGACGTGTGCTTCGGGCATGTGCTGACCAACTGGCAGGTGTCTTCACTGACATTTTCAACATGTCCCTGATTGAGTCTGTAATACCAACATGCTTCAAGCAGACCACCATAGTCCCTGTGCCCAAGAACACAAAGGCAACCTGCCTAAATGACTATAGACCCGTAGCACTCACGTCTATAGCCATGAAGTGCTTTGAAAGGCTGTTAATGGCTCACATCAACACCATTATCTCAGAAACCCTAGACCCACTCCAATTTGCATACCGCCCAAACAGATCCACAGATGGTGCAATCTCTATTGCACTCCACACTGCCCTTTCCCACCTGGACAAAAGGAACACCTATGTGAGAATGCTATTCATTGACTACAGCTCAGCGTTCAACACCATAGTACCCTCAAAGCTCCTCACTAAGCTAAGGAACCTGGGACTAAACACCTCCCTCTGCAACTGGATCCTGGACTTCCTGACGGGTCGCCCCCAGGTGGTGAGGGTAGGTAGCAACACATCTGCCACACTGATCCTCAACACTGGAGCTCCCCAGGGGTGTGTGCTCAGTCCCCTCCTGTACTCCCTGTTCACCCACGACTGCATGGCCAGGCACGAGTCCAACACCATCATTAAGTTTGCAGACGACACAACAGTGGTAGGCCTGATCACCGACAACGACGAGACAGCCTATAGGGAGGAGGTCAGAGACCTGGCCGGGTGGTGCCAGAATAACAACCTATCCCTCAACGTAACCAAGACTAAGGAGATGATTGTGGACTACAGGAAAAGGAGCACCGAGCACGTCCCCATTCTCATCGACGGGGCTGTAGTGGAGCAGGTTGAGAGCTTCAAATTCCTTGGGGTCCACATCAACAACAAACTAGAATGGTCCAAACACACCAAGACAGTCGTGAAGAGGGCACGACAAAGCCTATTCCCCCTCAGGAAACTAAAAAGATTTGGCATGGGTCCTGAGAACCTCAAAAGGTTCTACAGCTGCAACATCGAGAGCATCCTGACCGGTTGCATCACTGCCTGGTACGGCAATTTCTCGGCCTCTACCGCAAGGCACTTCAGAGGGTAGTGCGTTCGGCCCAGTACATCACTGGGGCAAAGCTGCCTGCCATCCAGGACCTCTACACCAGGCGGTGTCAGAGGAAGGCCCTAAAAATGGTCAAAGACCCCATGTTACAGCGTTTGTTTACAGAAGACGAGGCGACCACCTGTGCTAATTAACTACCTAATTAGCACAGGTGGTCGCCTCGTCTTCTGTAAACAAGCGCTGTAACATGATGATATGGCTGTGTGGGAACACTAACCCTATCAAGGTGTGTATCCATTTATTTCTGGCTGATATGAAAGAAAAGGTCCTTATGCTTCCAAAACCGTACAGCAAGCGACGCGTGTTAATGTTCAGACTGAGTATCGGGGTTCTTAACAGAACTCCCCTGTACAGAATACGTTACGTCTTCTTCCAATTGCTCTTATGTGTAATGTTATGGAACTGAGAGTCATGATCAAGGGTAGAGTTCACATAGTAAATTTGGGACACTAATTAGTATGATATTACGTTTCGTATGTATTAATTAGGAATTACAATCCGTACAATATGTTACGAATAGCAATTCGTACAATGTTATTGATGCAGCGTTGGTTGAAGAGACCAGACAACTCCGGTGTCGGCTTTTCAGGATGTTAAAAGAAAAGCACAAACATAAACATTCCCTTACACATGTCCATGGGGCTATCAGTAAGTAGATATGAGTTTTTCATGTAAAAGCAAACTTATCTTAGTTCTTCAAAATGTCAATAATTTGTGAAATTGTTTATTGCCTTAAGTTGTCTATAGGAGGGGAGAGACTGTAAGTCACAAAGAATTTATGGTCTCACCCCTAACCCTCAACCACAAGTAGCCCACTCTCCTTACTCAATCTGTGCTGTCTATTGCAAGAGGTAAAGACAGGGTTGCATTTCTAGGCTGTCATGCTAAATAATATCAATGTTTCTGATCTGGTGATTCCATGTCTATGCACAGTATGTTACACAGGTGGAACATTGTCCTATGTAAGAGATGATTAATGGAATACAGAATCCACTGACACCTTGTCTTAAATAATCAGGACCATTCAGTTGGCAAGCACCTTTTACACATTACTCCATACATACAACATGCGTGTTGTACATCTGGTTTAGATTTTACTACCGTGTAGATGTGGACTGACTGAAGTTAAAGTGTCAAAGACTGACATTATTGCTTATCTTTATGTGTTAAAGCAATAGTCATGTAAAACTGCATGTGTTTCCATTCCCCACTCTAAGCTTGGAACCAAATTAGCAAATTATTATTAATGAGTTAAAACACAATTGTTAGAGAGATTTGGGTACTTTCTCTCTTCTGTGATTATAGCCTACAGGCCTACTGTTGTGTTGCTATTTCCCCACACCTCTTCGTCGTGATTGGAATTGACCTTTGATCCCACTCCGAGTCACTAAACCAGTGAAGTCATTCAGAACATATGAGTGTTGAGACAAGCTTGCAAAGTGTAAAGTCAATCATAGGAAAGTCCCCCCCTGTTGGAAACCTTAACACACCTTGCTGTTTTTGTTCTTGCCTTCAACAGTATCTAAATACTTTTGGATGTGGATATATTCCAAGGACGCCGATTTGCAACTTTCAACAGAGAGGTCCACTCAGCAGGAACCGCCATATTTGATGGAGTCCCATACTATAACATTAGCTGTACATTGAAGGTATGTAGCTATTTCTGATGCCTGCTCTACTTTTAAAGAATGTGAGTTTAAATAGTATGAGAGGAATTCACAATATTCACTCCTAGCAAACATTCCCAGTATGTTATGAGATGGTATGTTTTTACTCAGCACCGTCTATCCACGGATAGGACAGAAACATGTGCTTGCTGTGTTTCTTGTATTTCAAGGATACAAAATATCCAATTGTCAGCTCTTAGCTAGCATCTAAAACAATGATATCTTCCCTGAAACTTAGCATCAGATGAATGTGTAAATATTAGAATGCTGTTTGTGCCTCCCAGGTGGTCTGTTAAAGCGGCCTGGGTGATCAACCTGAGCCTCTCAAACTACCCCTCCATCCTCATACAGTAGCCAGACAGTAGGTGAGCTTTTCTCTTTATCTCTTTCTGTATTCTTTAAATGTAAAAGCAGACTACACATTTAAATGTTCCCTATAGAGAAAATCTAAGAATTCTGTTCTGTTCTATTCACTTCCACTCTTTCCTAGCTTCTCTGATCTAGCTGCCATGAACGGTGTGATAGAAGGTGTATATGAGCCAGTGCAGCACCATTGGTTCCACTGCGAGCAGCAGGTGGACTGTAAAGACTCCTGGTTCCCTTTCAGCAGAGAGGACTCATCAAGGCTGGAAGAGGCACACAAACATGGCATGAGACAATTCATCATACTTTTACAAATAATACAAATTGTTCTTGTATTGTTGCCCCTTTGTACTATAGCACCATATTATGTGCTATGTATTACCCTGAAACAAGAATATAGTTACACTGAAATGAAGGACTATCTAGGCAAGTAATGTTTTCATTGTGATTAACTATAACTTGTAACCATACTATGTAATTACAACTTTTGCTGTAATGTGGAGTGTTATGGTTTTGACATGGGATGTAATGACGTGATCCCTGATGATAATAGCAATGATAAAGATGGCTATAACCATATCATCATAATTGTGGGTTTGCTCCTAACAGGGGAGACCCGCGGGGAGGAGGAGATGGTGGTAGCCACAGAGGGTAGGCGGTTCGATGTGAGGCTGAAGGAGAGGCGGCGCTACGCGGTGTACTGGGAGCAGCCCCCCTCGGAGGTGAGGCGGTGCTCCTGGTTCCACAAAGGAGACAAGGATATCTCCTACACCCCTTACCCAGAGCACACCAGCCTCGTCCTGGAGGTAGGACACAGTCTGAAACGACAACGTGTTCCCTATATAGTATACAGGGCCCTGGTCAATAGAAGTGCACTATATAGGTGCCATATCGGATGCACACAAAATGCAAATCATTACAAAGTGATACAATATCTACCTTGATAACTTGGTGTTTATCTTCGTACCATAGTTTTGCGGGGCCAGTATTTATTTATTTCTACCGTCTGAAAGGGGTATACTGCGGATTGGTAATGACCTTTTTAATCTGTCAATCAAACCTTGGTAATATTGTCAGTAACATATACAGTATGACTGACCGGGTTTGAACCTTGGTCAACCACATAACCCAAGACTTGTGTTACCTCCCGGAGCTAATGCCCGGAGTGCAGGAGACCAGGGTCCGTTACATTTGCATCACTTTATTCACAGGAGGCTTACATGATATCAGTGACGCTGAATGACTGGACGAGGAAGTTAGAATTCCCCACTGGAGAAACGGTGGTGTTGCACAGCCGTATGGTATGACCCCCTCTCCCATCCATAACTGACATGGACAGAAGCACAGTATATCTTAGTGACACTATCTTACTGTTACTAGTACCTGCATGGTTTGTCTGTAGAGATGCAAATATTGGACTGTAAAATAAAATGCAACAAAGTTTCTATTCCTTGCTCTGTCTCCGTTAGCTTATGACACAGCAACAGACAATCCCCTCTAGGTACTGGATAAGCTTCCCCTCTGACTCTGAGCAAAGTCGACCCAGGACCGTAAAAAGGGGGCTGGAGGGTATTTCAATAGAGATACCTGAAGGTAAGCCCGCAAATGTATAGGCCTCCATCTTCACAATGGGCTTTGATTTCTACACCTCTGTGTGAGGTTCTCACACCTGTACTGTACTTCTATTTGTGTCTCATGCAAACATTACTGGGAATTGGCCTGAACAATGGATATTGCATTGTTTACAGAGAACTCAAGTTGTGGAGCATCCAATGCATTGGACCATGTGCACGTTGGTATTTACATGATACCAAATTACAATTCCTTACACAGTAGACCCAATTTGTGTTGTTGGTCATTCAGGAGAGCCTTACCAAGTGGACCACCTTGTCTTCATGGTACATGGCATTGGACCGGCCTGTGACATCCAGCTGCGTGGGGTCGTTCAATGTGGTGTGTCTATAACCTTTGACCCCTACCTCTAAAACTTTACCTGCACTCTGCTTTTTCCCTTTTTCACAATTCCTTTTTTGCTCACAAACATTCCCATACATTGATTAATGCAGACTTGATAGGTTAAGATGACCATATTACTTGAAACAAAAGGCCTACCAGTTAACTGTATCAACATGCAAAAGCATATCACAAACATACTAAAGCACTCTCTACCGACTGTAGTGAATGATTTCCGCGATGCTTCACTCAGCCTGCTGAGCAGTCACTTCAAGCAGAGCCAAGATGGCGCCCACATGGGCCGTGTGGAGTTCCTGCCAGTCAACTGGCACCGGGTGCTGCATGGGGACGCCACTGGAGTGGACGAGTAAGGCCTTGGACTGTTCCATCATTTGGCTTTGAGTGCTGTTTTTGTGTTGGTTGTTGTTTAAATCGTCTGTTTACTGGGTTTTGTGGTTTTTCACACAAAAGAATGGCACGCACACAAACACAAACTTTCTTACCTTCCTCCTACCAACAGGGATATCCAGAGGATCACCCTGCCCAGCATCAGTCGTCTGCGTCAGTTCAGCAACGGCACGGTGCTGGACCTGTTCTTCTACAACAGCCCCACCTACTGCCAGACCATCATAGACACCGTGGCCTCAGAGATCAACCGCCTCCACCACGTATTCCTTCAGCGCCACCCACAATTCACTGGTGCAGTGTCACTGACTGGACACAGTCTGGGTCAGTACCTCATAGACCTCTCCTAACTTTTTCTTCTGACTTTATTAGGAAGAACTGCACTCTTAGAAAAAAAGTTTCCAAAAGGGTTCTTCAGCTGTCCCCATAGGGGAACCCTTTTTGGTTACCAGGTAGAACTCTTATGGGATATGTGTAGAACCCTCTGTGTAAAGGGTTCTACCTGGAACCAAAAAGGGTTCTTCAAAAGGTTATCCTATGGGGAGAGCTGAAGAACCCTTTTTGGTTCCAGATAGTACCTTTTTGTCTAGGAGTGTAGTATTAATAACCATTATAGTAATTCATATTCTTTATTAATATGACTTTTCTAGGTTCTCTGATCCTCTTTGACCTTCTGACAAATCAAGAAATACATAACACAGATGAAAAGATAGTAAGTAGTAGGCAACTGATAAAATGTACAGCTACATTTTGGCCATGGCCACAACCACCAGCATATTTATTCTGATTAGCTCAATGTTGATCCTATATTTCTTCTGCTTCAGAGTAGCGTCAGCAGCCCAAGTGAAGCAACCTCCATTAACTTTGAGAGCTTTGAGGAAACACTTAGGAATTTCGGATTGGGCAAGTTTTTCCAAATGCTTACAAAGGAGCAGATGGACTTAGAATCACTGGTAAGCCTGCGTGTGTGTGTGTGTGTGTGTGTGTGTGTGTGTGTGTGTGTGTGTGTGTGTGTGTGTGTGTGTGTGTGTGTGTGTGTGTGTGTGTGTGTGTGTGTGTGTGTGTGTGTGTGTGTGTGTGTGTGTGTGTGTGTGTGTGTGTGTGTGTGTCTTTGACTTTCTAACTGTGTGTGTGTCCTCTGTCTATTGACTAGGCTCTCTGTTCGGAGACGGACTTGAAGGACTTGGGAATACCCTTGGGGCCTCGCAAGAAGATCATGTGCTTGTTGAAGAGATGGAGAGAGGTATGAAATCCTATCCACTTCCAAATGGATCCATTCATTGTCAAACATAGCCATCATGTGAAATGTTCACCTAGTTTTAAAAATCAAGCTTCTTTGATCTGACATTCCAGTCTATTGGATCCATTGTGCGTAGCTTCCTGTCCGTCTTAACCCTGACAATATTCCATCCTAACTGTTTGTAAATGGGCTGAATGCTGGAACCAGCAGTCTGATGAAGTTATATTGTTTAGATTGTTATTGGAGCTATCTAATCTATCCATCTATCCTTCGGCCCAGAAGCAGGAATCCAGGACAGGAACGTCCCAGCCAGTTCCTGGCGTTCCAGGTGTGTATTCCCAGGTCCAAGAACAACCAATGCTCCTTTCAGACGCCCCCTCCACCAGCCCAGTGGATTACAAGTACTTTGACATTGGCATTGGCCAGGTAAACAAACAACAACAGTGACTGCATACTGTAACATGTACACATGCACATACAGTAGAGCGAGAGAGAGCAATGCCATGGTGCACATATCTGCACATATGTGAAGTAGTACACAATTTTCGGGGACCGCTTATGGCTCGTGAGCACAACTTTCAGAACTACTGGTTAAAAAGTATACATTGTTTTGTGTACAAAATTCAGTGAACAGATGATTTAAACAACAAACAACACAAAAACAGCACTCAAAGCCAAATTATGGATTAAAGAGAATATATTTAATAGAATGTCTGGATGCAGTTAACATGAGGCCCAACTATTACAACTGAAAATCTAAATTAATTAAATTACATTTTAAAATGTTGGTGAGTTTTGATATCCATGCTTAGTTACAGAAAGTGAAGAAATGTATCAGAATTTATACATGGAGCATACTGAATTAGTATTACCTTCCTGCCCAGGTGTCCATTGTGTACCCTCAGCTGGCCTTCCAGCCGCAGGCCTTCTTTGCCTTGGGTTCTCCTATAGGGATGTTCCTAACGGTGCGCGGCCTGAAGAGGATCGACCCCAAATACAGCCTCCCCACCTGCAAGAGCTTCTACAACATCTTCCATCCAGTATGTTTATCGATCATATGTTAATAAAAATGCTTAGCGGAGCTAAAGTCAATCAAAGTCATGAATATTCATAAGGACCTGACAATGTTTTTTTCCTCCTTGCAGTTTGACCCGGTGGCCTTCAGGATTGAGCCCATGGTGGTGTCTCCAGGGGTGGACCTTCCCCCAATGCTAATCCCACATCACAAGGGCAGGAAGAGGATGCATCTCGGTGAGACCTGAGGCGTGAAGCTTTGATCTGAACATTACAAAGATATGGTAGCCCCATATGTCATGAGCTTTTTGTTAAGACCCTAAGCAAGCATTACTAAAGCTCTGACCTGCATGATCATTTAAAACACTGACCTACATCGTTGCTATGCAATGAGCGTGTGGAAGCTTTCATCCACCTTGTGCTCCCATGCAGTGACTCTGTGTTGACATTGTGTCCCCCAGAGCTGAAAGACAGCTTGATGCGAGTCAGCTCAGATCTGCTGCTCTCCATCAGTACTCTCCGTGGTGTGTGGCAGACCCTCACCACACTACCTGTCAACACACTTCCCCCAGTGGCCAGTGTAGGAACCACATCTGCACTGCCACCTCAGGAGTCAGAAGGTGAGAGATTGGTCTCATTTATGTATTACTTTTGTTCGCTCATTAATTTATTCACTCATTTATTAGGAACCATGTGCAATGGTTTTCCATACATGCATTACTTTATTCTTCATATTCCCTAAAACAAATTCCACTGTTGTTACTCTAGTAATTACAGCATTACTAAACAGGTAGGCCTTTAAAAGCAACTTAATGTAATATAATGATTTTTCGGTGTAATTTGTCCTTTGTGTGACATGTTTTTTGTATGTACTATGCAACCAAATGTCCCTTTATTTTTATATATTTTTTTATTTACCTTTTATCAATACAGTTTTTTCTCATTGAGATAATATCTCTTTTCCAAGAGAGACCTGGTACAATAGCAGCAGGACGAACAATGTTTCAGACAAAACAACTTACATACACTAACACAACATTAAACAAAACTATAAACACACATACAGCACAACAATTACATATTACGTTAAAAACACGATGGTCTTGACTAAAAACAGCTGTCCTAAAGACAACAGCTGTCCTAAAGACAAAAAGGAGACAATAACATTTGAACTGTGTTAGCGGAATGTTCCATCAATACTCTTTTCCAGGTAGTAGGGCCCAAAACGGTACCGTCTCACCTACAGAGATGAAGAATAGCAGTTTTGGAATGTTGAATGGTGGACGTCGGTTTGATTACGTCCTTCAAGAGAAACCCCTAGAGAGCTTCAATGAGTATCTGTTTGCCATTCAGAGCCATCTCTGCTACTGGTAATAACAACTGAGCTAGTGTTGACTCTGACTCATGCTGTATTGAACTAGCTTACATGTTTTCTTTAGCTTTCTGCATTATCTTATGTTTTCTTGTGTGTTTCAGGGATTCTGAGGATACCGTGTTGCTGCTTTTGAGAGAAATCTATGAGGGGAAGGGAATCCTTCTCTAGCATCTCCAAATGTCCATGTAAAGCAGGGGTGGGCAATTCCAGTCCTCGAGGGCCTGATCAGTGTCACAGTTTTGCCCTGGCTAACACACCTGACTCCAATAAACACCTAATCATGATCTTCAGTTTAGAATGCAATTTGATTAGTCAGCTGTGTTTGCTAGGGATGGAGAAAAAGTGTGACACCAATCAGGCCCAGGAGGACTGGAGTTGCCCACCCCTGATGTAAAGGATGGATCTTTTGAGTTGTGTATCTACTAGAGGAGACTGGATGCATTACATTTTTATGGCTTCATTTGTATTTATTTTTCTGTAAAGTGTATTGAGGCTTCTGGTAAATGCACTTTGAATAAATGGTGATTTTAATCTGAATTGTGAATTGATCTGGAGATGACTAATTTACATAAACTGTTATTTTTGGTCGATACCTAATGCACTGTTTGCATAAGAATGCATTTAAAATGTACTGTAGGATTATGGGCTTGTTCTAATTTGTTTACAAATATGGAAACTGTGAACAACTTTTAATTAAAGCTGCTTTTCTGCTTATTCACACTTTTTGCTGGACCATGTCCTAGTTGCAATTTAGCACGTGTGTGTGTGTTTACTTTCAGTAAATTATGAACAACATAAATAAATCCTGCAAGGATTTTACTGTCTGCTGCAGCCAATAGGCTTATATAATAGCTACTGTAGACTCCATGCCACACTGTTGCCTATTTAGCCTTGCACTCCAAAGAGAGGTGACCACGCATTGTGTTCCTATCTGTAAGATTCATGTCGTAAATTAACCGACTGTGTCTTTAAATCACATTCCTGGCACATAGCCCCCAGAAAGTTAATTTCCCCATTTATCCGCGTCACCCACCGCGTGGAATATACGCCACAGGACAGTTCTCTTTGAAGAACGCGTTGGGACATTGGACTGCCCATCACATCGTGCTTTGCAAGGGACGTTTTCATAGTGAAGAAAATAACTTCATAACACCATCTTTGACGTCTCTTGAAAGTTGGGTTGCGGATTTATCCGGTAAATTCACTGGAAAGGTAGGACATTTAACTTTTGGACTATTGGCTATAATCGCCAGCCCTGTGTTGACTGTTTTTGCCTGTAAAAATGTAAAGCGCTATACTGTTAGATGGATAGTGATACCGTTGTGTTATGTATCGTGATGGCATCTACTAAAATGTAAAATCACATAACAAATTTGGAATGTTAATTATATTACATTTTGAAGTATAATTTTGCTTTAAAAGTTATTTAACTCACTTTGGCACAAGATCATGGGCGACATGACAGTACTTGCATGTTAAAAGTCACACAGCGTATGTGCAGACACCAAAGACTAGGCTATAATCACAATATCTACTTATAGAGTAACGTTCCATGAGAGCAATTCATTTTTAAAACATGATTTGAAACCATAGTCTCATCTGTTCAAGTTTCCTATGAATCCTACATGGACTAACACAGGCCCTGTAGTTTCTTGTTTATGATATATAGTTCTGTTTTATTGAAAGTAGGCTATTATGACCATGTAAAGTCAGTTAGCATAAGATCACACAAGTTGGCTAGTCATGATTGTTCATTTGTTGTGTCATGATTATAACAGTTTTTTTGTAGCCCATATAACATGGGTTCAAGTAAAGTGCAACCACATAGGGGAATCAATGGAGCAAATGCATCCCATGACATTTTCACATGCAAATATCTTTTACTTTCTATAATATATAGGTTATCAGTAGTCCCCGAGGAATGAGACTCAATGAGAGCAAAATATGTCTTCCACTGAATCATCCTTCTTTTTGTAGCCTGTCAATTCTGCTTGAATCAAATGTAATGCTTAATTTTCCAAAACTCTGCATTAACTGTCTAGATGGGGGTTCTGGCAAGGGAGGATTACTATTAAAGCATTTATCCTTTTAATTACTTTCTTTCACTCTTACAGTGTGAGAGTCTGGCAATGTTATAAGCTCTTTAACTCTGGAAACAACTAGCTGAGCTGACACCACAGCCGGTGTCGTGGATCATGTGTGAGCACTGCTAGTTTGTACTTTTTCATGCCTGTAAGCCTGTTGTTTTCGGCTTTTCTAACACGTGTTTGTATTGTGTTTATGTAAGTCTTATTCAACCACGGGATAATTAATCCCTGCTCTAATTAAACACACTTAAAATGCTTTCCTTTATTTGGATGAAAAAGGAAAGCTGTGAAATTAAAAAGTCTGGACCTGCTTTTTGTGGGGGCAGCCCATTAGTTACCTAACACCATTAGTTCATGTTTGAGTGCAGTGGCTTAGGTTTCTGCAGGACAGGTTTGATTGAATTCTAGGCTAACACAGCCAGGCTGCACTGTTTCAACCCTGCTAGTAAGAAAAACCCATCTGACTGAAAGGTGACTTCATGTAAAGTGAGGTAGCTTGAGATTCTTTGAAGTAGGGGAGCTAATAAGAGGACTGGAGGATAGAGTTACAATGTCACTCTATCTGAACAATGTAGAGGGGTTCTAAACCTGTGTTTTGGTCAAGGATTTCACTTTCGCGTGTACACATACACACACACATACACACACACACACACACACACACACACACACACACACACACACACACACACACACACACACACACACACACACACACACACACACACACACACACACACACACACACACACACACACACTCACCACACAACAGTGCATGTGCCTTTCTCACAATGTGATTCTCACATTGATTGATTAATCATTTGATTTATGGTGGATATTGTCCATCAACAGGAAATTCTTTCCACAGATTTTCCACTTGTTGACCAATGACCAACGTTCCAGTAGCCAACACAAGGCAAGGCTCAACCGTACACACACAGCACTATACATAAGGCAATGTAAAGTCTGTCTGAAGTGAACAGGGTGCTACTCATGGCTTACACACGCTCGCACACAGTGACACACACACAATCCTCTTTCACCGCACACAAAAACAGCGTATATCCCAGAAAGAGCACAGCTCAGACAGAGGGTCAAAAACTGACAACCAGCGTGCTGGAACGTTCATTTCCTTCCATGTGTTTTCTTTCAGTTACATTATGACTGAATGAATACGAGTGAAGAACTCATAGAAACAATCCATTTTGGCTTACTGGTTGCCTCGAACTTGCATTCACATTGCATCATGTGCTGTAGTGTTTTTGGCATTTCTGAGGCCCTCAGAGCTGGAAGGAAGATGAGGTCACTCTCAGACACACCCCAGGCAGAGGCTGAGGCTCAGCTGAACAGGAAGTAGGGGTTAAATGGGCAGGAGCAGCCAACATATGGCTGTGTCTGAAAATGTTTCTAAATGCCAAAGCTTTTCTTCCTCTGTCATTTTCTTTCTGAATTCCTATCAAAGCTCATTGAAGGAGGTCAGAGGGGGGATCCTCGGATCCTCTCCTCCAATGGGCTTTGAGGGGAATTGAGGAAACATGGATTGAGGAAGTAAGGATTTGACGGCACATAATATTTTTAGGCACAGCCCCAGTCCGCTCTTTCACATGTGGAATGGAAGCAAGCTGCGGTTTCTTGGAATCAAAAGAAATTCCCACAAATGTTCCCATTTTGGAGAACTGGAATGTAGAAGTTCTCTTGGGAGGTGAAGGAATCCAATTGAATTTAATCCATTTATATTGAGCTCATGAGGCCTAACCGTTTGAGTAACACTAGGGGAAAACAATGGATTATGTGATCAGTATTAGAAAATAATCATTGTAATATGTGAGCAGGCAGTATTAGAAAAGGGAGTTAAAGGGAGAGATTCCCAGACTACCATGACCCTGCCATTTATAGACTTGTGGTTGTGGAAGGGACTTCAGGAGCTTGTTGTTTTTAAGTGTTGCCCCTAGCAATTTGGCTGCGCTGATGTGGGTGAGTTATCATTTGTTGAGTAGGAAGTGCTAGGGAGACATTGAATCAACACTGTGCTGTTTCACATCCACGCATTGCTCATGGTCCCCTGCCTCTCAATGGAAACGCTGAGGAAGACTGCACTGTCACTGCCCCTGGCCAGGATGTACTGTAGGCCTACACCAGATGTGTCTGGTCTGTGTGTGAGGTTGCCTAGTAACCTCCCCATCATAACACCTTTAAACACGTACGGAATGGATTTGGATCCCTTTAACATGATGTCACATTAGACCCACACTAGTGGTCATTATTAGTTCCATCGTGGCAATTAGGCCGACTGTATGAGTAGGGGAGTCAACATCCCTAAAAGCAAGTACACTATAAAGTGTAAAAAGTTCTGTAATTATGATGTTGAAGATCTTGATGACAAACCTTGGGAAATCATGTCATGCCTGTAACAACTACCAACAATGTTTGAACGGAGCTGAAGGTTGGGACTAATAACAACAAGGTAACTAATGTAAAACATACTGTGTCTGTAAAAAAGTACATAGGTTCAGAACGTTTTTGAAATAGCACAGTTTGAAAGATATGGCAAATAGAAAAAAAATGGATGGACATCATAAATATATGGGAGGGGTAGAGGAAAGACAAGAGTTAAAACAAACAAAATAAAACGATTGTAAAATAGACTGTGTCCATAAACGGTATATAGTATGTATAAGCTGGAAATGCAGGCCTAAGAGTTGTTCACTAGTTTGCTCCAATTGGGGGAGGGGTGGTAGGGTTGGAGGATAATTAAGGAAATATTTTAAAAAGATGCGTATATATATTTATGTATGTATGTATTTATGTATGTGTATATATCTGCAAAAATATATATATGGGGGGTTGGAAGTGAGGCAGACAATTACATTGATACAATCTATCTGCAATATTTTAATGCTGATCTACCCCCTAACCCCCCCCCAAAAAACTATGCCATTTATCTTAGTTTACCACTAGATGTCAGGCTGTTCATACCTAGTCTTTGCTGACATTTCCTGTCAACCTGTTTAAAATGCCGCTATATGTAATAACATACAGTCCCGAACTGATTACAGTAAAATAACGATTCACTAAATCGGTTCTCAAAAGGATGGATGGATAAAAAGTTGAAGCAAATTCATTTCAAGCAGTGTTGGATTTGATGTTCTTTAACATGTAACTGAACGTGAAAATTATCTATGAAGATCATTGAACCTCTTTGAAAATAATTCTAATTGTTCTGTGAAAGCAAGGTGGCGAGGTGACAATGCCATGGCGTGGGCTAAAAGGCTATATTTGCCATCGGTATTGGGAACACGAACTGCACAGACAAATAGTCCTCCTACCATGATGCTATTATTGGTCAATGAAGATGCGTTCTTCTTCTTACTGTATCTCTGATAGGTAGTGTCTATAGGAAACATGGCCAGGTATGTCTGTAGCAGAGAGCTTTTACCTTTAATGGCTAGCTAGTATGCAATCATTACAGTAGAGATGGCTAGGTGTGTGTGTGTGTGTGTGTGTGTGTGTGTGTGTGTGTGTGTGTGTGTGTGTGTGTGTGTGTGTGTGTGTGTGTGTGTGTGTGTGTGTGTGTGTGTGTGTGTGTGTGTGTGTGTGTGTGTGTGTGTGTGTGTGTGATAGAGAGATGTCTGGTATTTATGACTACAATGTGACAGTGACCTCACTTTGACCGTTGTTATTATGCACAGGTCACCGGAGCAGGATTGTGGCAGTGTTGTTACAGTGTTAAGGGAATCGTGCTAATGTTTTCAGGGATTGACATTAAGGTCTGAAAGGTCATTTTTGGGTTGCCCGATGATTATGATCGTTTGCCCGAAAATACAAAGTAGCTAGAAGACGACCAGACTACTTCATTTTGGTTGTTATCAGTAAACAAAAAATCACAGACCCGATGGGGCAAACACGGAGCAGTCTCAACTTGCGTGACCACTGAGGTCACTTGCCTCAGGCAATAGGGCAACCCTTAATCTCAATCCCTGTGTTTTGTATTTTCTGACACTTGAAACTACTGATGAATTCATGAATTGATTGAATTAACACTACCCATGAGGGCTCTTCATGAATGAATAGAATTCATTCACTTTCTAAACTGATTGTGTTCAACAGGATTTGACTGCCCAACCCTGCCAGATAGACTGTTAATCTGAAATGAAGCATTATGCTGTGGTAAATTAAAAACAACTAAAAGGATTAGTCAGTGTGAGCAGCAGAACCTGTTTTTGCTGGCTTGTGTGAGCTTGAATCCTGAAACAAAGTTGTCTTAAAGTTTTCCCATGGTTCTTTGACAAACAGATATAAGGTATTGATTTTATTCATGGCATTGATCCAGTGTGGGTTCATAACTGTAAGAAAGGAAGTACATCTTGTGTTACATATGTCTCCTCCTTGTCACACCAAGTTGCATCGTTTGTGTTACTGTATGCTAACACATACTTTTTGTTCACGCTAAAGAGCACATATCTGTGCAATAAAGTACCGTAACATTTGAAATAGATGGGAAAACATCTAATCCAATGGGGTTCCAAATACCACAACTCGCAATTGCAGGAATTGCATGCATGCATTTTGGTCAGATAATCACTCCATGATAAGGGATGGATCGAAATGGACATGGAGGGAAATGGGGGAGGGTCATGCCTTTTCAATTTCAGTCAAGGGGAGCGTTTAGTATTTAAAAAGAAATCTAGTCCAGTGGAGGGTCATGTCATTTGTGATTGATGACATTTCAATATTTCTCAGTGTTTTAGAATTAGTTGCTTATTAGGCTATATATTGGCGACTATAGGCTATTTAGTGTGGTCACAATCAAATGATCCATAGCCTATAGGCTACGAAGTGCATGCTGGGAGAAGCACAGAGCAAGGTTCCATTTCTAAGATAGCTGCTGGGATGGTGTGAATAAAAGTAGGTTGCATTACACACAGCACTAGATATTCCAACCCTGAGCCCCGGCCTGCTCTGCTCTTGCTAATCAAAAAACGTTTTTGTGTGCTGCTTAACCTATAGCTGTGCTGTGTAGGGCTACAGTGGCAGTTCAGGAGAAGAGTCAAAGGTTTCTTTCGATTTTCTTTTAAATGATTAGGCCTTGCGCGCAAACAATACACACTGATTTAGCATTGGAGAAATAAGATAATATGAACACAGGCCTATCTCTCTGTCCATTCTTAGCCTGTAATTTTGGTCATTTGTGGGGTATTAAAAAAATATTCTGCTAATATGTACAATTATGTAGAATTGCATGAAATGTTTATAAAAGGCATTTTTTTCGATTGACCTGCAAATACGATAATAATAATAGCTCTGTCCATGGTGGTCTACGAACCCACAACCTTCTGGCCTGCAGCCCCGTGTGCTATTAAAATGTCTGCGTTGCCATGTAATGCTTACAGGACGAGGAACAGTTTCTAAAACTGCATATCTAAGGCTCTGGTCTGTCCAGGAAGTGAGTGTAAACGGTACACATATTCTCTGCTATCCACTTGGTTTCTAATGATTATTTTGGGTATAGGGGAGGGTCGATTGTATTTTTTTCAAGCGTTCAGGGAGGGTTTCGGTCAAATATATTTTTATATTTTTCTCAAGGTAGGGTCATCCATTTTCATTTCAGAGAGGTCCGATTTTCTCCATGTATTAAATTGTAATAAATGTAATAAATTGTATGACTGGACTGCTGTTGACATTTAGATTTGAGTCAAAACATGGAACCATCCATCCTTGCTAAACAGGTTGAACCAGAAGTAAGTAACACCACGTCGTCACATCAAGCAGAGTCCTGTTTGCTCTCATGACTTGTTGTGTGCCTGCTATCTGGGGCTGAGTCCCAAATGGAACCCCTATTCCTTATATGGTGTCCTAATTTTGAACAGAGCCATATGGATAGTACACTATAGTAGTAGTAGTACACTATAGTATAGGGAATAGGGCGCCATTTAGGACACAACCTGGGTTAT
Organism: Salvelinus namaycush; assembly: GCF_016432855.1. Classification (NCBI taxonomy): domain Eukaryota; kingdom Metazoa; phylum Chordata; class Actinopteri; order Salmoniformes; family Salmonidae; genus Salvelinus; species Salvelinus namaycush. The sequence continues at coordinate 36,741,088 of NC_052308.1, forward strand.
ACCCACATGACATCACTTTATGACGAAGAAACTTGACCTGGTTTACGTACTGTACCTTCCAGCCTCCTTCCTTGATTGTCTCCACCTGGATGTAGTATAGTGTACAATAACTCCCAGTCGAATGCTTACCACAGTCTGTTCCCTGGTGTTTGCGCCTGCGCCTGCGTGTGTGTGCTTGAGGTGAAGGAGGAGGGGACAGGGAGAAAAAGAAAGAAGTAAAGGCAGGGAATGAGGGAGCAATAAGTCTATGGGAGGGAGGAGGCTTGGGCCAGAAGAGAGAGCCTGGCAGGATATCAGGGCTGTTTCGGATGGACATTGCAGCGTCATTCACTGCAGCAGTAGTCAGAGAAACACGGATGGGACAGTACGCTGGCTAACTTGACCTGGGATGACCCACACCCACACACACACACGTGCACACTTAAAAGGAGCACGCAGTTGTATAGACTTACAGACAGACAGGTAAAGGCCCAGTTCCCTTAGAGGGGTAAAGAAAGCTGCTGTCAACATGGGGGGCTCTCAGTCCCAACAGAAGAAGACCGGCGGGGCAGCAAACTCAACCAAGAGGAAGACAAGTAGCATGTGAGTGAAGTAACTGTTCTCTAATACCTGTACTTACAGTAACAGCAATAGAAGTTTGACAACTGTCTAATAACAGTACTTCTACAGAGGCGTGTCAAAATGGCCTCACTCAGTTGTGGAGTGGACTATTTTAAATTAGCTATTGGGTCAATGATATTCATGCTGAATGTTTCAGGAGCTATTGTTTGTCAGAGGTTGTGGCGTCTTGTTTGCGGAATTGACGATATTCTGGTTTGTCAACGTTGTTGTGGCCTGACGAGTGAAGAAGCTATGAATAGGCTATGACTGATACGTTTGTGACCTGTCACAGTGTTTGTTGACCAGAAAGGAAGTAGCTTAAAACATAGTATAATCTTTGTTCAAAACAAAGTATCGGGGAGACTTTAGCTAATCAATGTCTACATTTTAACTATTACAGTATAACAATATCATCATTATGCTATGTTTTACGGATTGATAGTGTAAAGATACAGTCTTTGCTAGTTTTTGCAAGTTATGTGTCTTATTATTCAAATCGATTGATACATTTCAGGATTTATAATGACAAGGTAGCTGTGGGAAATGGATGGAGATCAGTTGCTTGTTATGCTGTGTATTATAGGAGTTATGCTGTGTATTATACGAGTTATACTGTGTATTATAAGAGTTATACTGTGTATTATACGAGTTATACTGTGTATTATAAGAGTTATACTGTGTATTTTAAGAGTTATACTGTGTATTATAAGCATACACTATAAGCAAACAGTCAGTGTATGCAGTGTGTTGTCACCTCCATGTGTTTAATACTAGTGTGAATGAATGGTCTGTTGAGACAAGCTCTTGCACACACATGCAAATATTCACACACTCAATGATAAGTCTTCAAACAGCCTGGAAATGTACAGTGTCAAGCATGTTTGTCTACTGTACCCTCTAGTACATCCTTGCCTGTTTGTTTGTGTGTGTGTGTGTGTGTGTGTGTGTGTGTGTGTGTGTGTGTGTGTGTGTGTGTGTGTGTGTGTGTGTGTGTGTGTGTGTGTGTGTGTGTGTGTGTGTGTGTGTGTGTGTGTGTGTGTGCATTTACTGAACTGAGATTTGTCATTTTACAGTTGTTGATTGAAACAGAGACCCTCAGTTGTCTCGTCATGTTTTGTTGACGAAAGGAACATTTAGCTTTCCGACTGATAGATCTCACTGTGTGAAGTAGCTCCTGTACTGTCAATGTTTATATGAGGAGTTGTCTCTCTTAAAGGGGACCACTCTGCCCCCTGCAGGTTATACCCACAGAAATAGAATTAATGGAATAGAGAATCCCATTCAAGTCAATGTACTCTAATTCTATTTCTATGGATATGCCGTTTCAATAGCAGATGAGACAGCGGGCGTAATGGATGCATTTGACCCTCATGCTTTTACCAATACTGTAAACTGTACCTCACACTAGAAGATAAATAAATGCTGCATTACTGTTAATGTAATGGAGGTGTTTGGGAACCTTACTTGTTTTATGAATAAACCTTGCCTGAGACCTGAAGAGTTGTGTTGGCTCCCAAGGCTTTAGTTCAGTGGGCTACCATAGATCAATATTGTGGTAAGCTGTTACTGATTGACTAGGTTAGGTAGATCCATATCCGATCACAGTGTTGAATCCATAAGATGCTCAGCTAATTGCATGTGATGAATGTGGCATTTGGAATTATAGAGTCGATCACTCTTGATTAAAATAAGTAATTTGTGTATCAACAGAAGTTCTTCTATAGACAGTCCTGTAAACCCGGTTAGCTGATCTAAATCAGGCTCTGTGAAGCGGGGGGGAACATTGAGAAAAGGTGGACCTTTTCTTCTGAATCTTCTGCCACAGGGGACCTTTTGTTCCTGCTGTGTGGAAATGAGTGTCAGGTTCTTCCACTTTCTACGGTCAATCTTATAAATACTGTGGTAGGGCTGGGAACTGCCAGAGACCTCACGATACGATATTATCACTATACTTAGGTGCAGATGCGATATGTATTGCGATTCTCACGATCCTCACGATTCTATATTGTATTGCGATTCGATACTGCGATTCTATTGCGACTTGATGTTCCAAACAGATTGCTCACTATATGTCTGCTTTAGAGAGACAAGAGAGAGCATGAGACAACGAGTTTAGGTCAGTCTGGGAAATAAAAGTGCTGAAAACATGTTGGCTTACAATTTCAAAAGAAGATGCAGAACAAGCTGTAGGTTGAACAATTTCTGAGTTTTGGCGCAGGTACAGCTGACTAGCGCTAGCTAACGCTAACTACAGTAGTGTCAGGTTTTGGCCAGGACTGTTCAGGTTTTGGTCACTAGATGTCCCCATTGCACCTTTTTTGAACCTTTTGTTTTTTTCCTTGCTCTAATTATTGTTTGCACCTGTGTGTCGTTCCCTTGTTGGTATTTAAACCCTGTGTGTTCCTCAGTTCTTTGCTCAGTGTTTGTATGTTAGCACCCAGCCCCAGCCATGCTATGAACTTATTTCTCTTGTTGGATTTTCCAGAGGTACTCTGGTTTTGTTCTTGTTTATTTTTGATTAGTCTTTTTTCTGTCAGGACCCGGTGTGAGAAACAGTCACTAAAAGTCGGCAGAACCCAGAAGATGAGGCAGACACAGCAGTACTAGAGACGGTGGTTTAATCAAAGTAAAAGATCTTCAGGCAAAAATATAAATCCACAACGTCAAAAGTAAAGCCAAGAGACAAAAATGGATATCCTCCAAAATACAAAGAAAATCCACAAAGTGGTAAGAACAGCAAGGGAAAAAAACAAACCTCAAAAGACTAATCAAAAATAAACAAGAACAAAACCAGAGTACCTCTGGAAAATCCAACAAGAGAAATAAGTTCATAGCATGGCTGGGGCTGGGTGCTAACATACAAACACTGAGCAAAGAACTGAGGAACACACAGGGTTTAAATACCAACAAGGGAACGACACACAGGTGCAAACAATAATTAGAGCAAGGAAAAAACAAAAGGTTCAAAAAAGGTGCAATGGGGACATCTAGTGACCAAAACCTGAACAGTCCTGGCCAAAACCTGACAAGTAGCAACAAAAATAATCAAATGTACAGTATATATTGTTTTATAAATCGAGTCAAATATTGATATAATATCAGCCAAAAATAATATTGCAATATGTAACTGTATCGATTTCCCCCCCCCCCCATTACTAATACATAAGATAAAGATAATACTTTACTAAACTCAAGCTGTGGTGACTTATTGCTGTATCATCTAAAAAGCTTTACTACATGGATAGTTCACCCAATTTATACAATAAGTCAGATGTTGTCCTGGGTGAGCTGAACTATCCTTCTAAAACAGGATATGCCTATCATTTGATTCCCTGGTGTTTACTCAGGTAAAAAATGCAAAGGCTCCCACTATAAAAGCCCTTCACACATCATATTTGCATTGCAAACATGGGTCACTTCAGACAGGAAGTATCTGTGTGTGCTGTCACATCAGATAGGACTTTGTCCTCTCAGCATTTGCCGTATACAGTGTCCTGGATTGGGCAGGGCTGGCTGGGGCACACTGCAAACAGGTGCTCAAGGCCTTGGCTATGTTCCAGTATCCATACTAGCACACCCACTGCCTGATTCTTATAGGACTCACTGGGGCGATTTAGCAAATGTATTTCTCAAGTGCAACACAAGTGCAACCTCCTTTCTCAATTTTGATCCAAATAGCTGAGGAATACATCACAAGACTAGTGAAGTACGACAGCGTGAAACCAAAAATAACCTTATTTGAGACTGTTGTATGATTTACCACATTCACATACAGTATCATAGATATTATTCCATATAGCTGTATATTATTAAAGAGGTAAACAGAAATGCAATTCAGGGCAGCCACAGAATTGGGGTAGAGGCCACTGGAGCAGAATCAGAACTGTTTCTGCCACCAGATGGCTCTCTCATCACATGAAGGGGATTTTCCATGGGGAGACTGTATAAGGCAAGGCTTATCGTATTTAGGTTTCATCTAAAATGGCACCCCATTCCCTATATACCTGTAGTTCACAACTTTTGACCACCAGGGCCCATAGCGTAGCTGGTCCCAGATCAGTTTGTGCTGGTGTGACAATGACCCTAGCAGCATTTCACGGTAAAGTCTACACCAGTTTTATTTTTTTATTTTTTTATTTAACCTTTATTTAACTAGGCAAGTCAGTTAAGAACAAATTCTTATTTACAATGATGGCCTACCAAAAGGCAAAAGTCCTGCGGGGATGGGGGCTGGGATTAAATTATATATATATATTTTAAATAACATTATAAATATAGGACAAAACACACATCACGACAAGAGACAACACAACACTACATAAAGAGAGACCTAAGACAACATAGCAAGGCAGCAACACATGACAACACAGCATGGTAGCAACACATGACAACATGGTAGCAACACAACATAGTAGCAGCACAAAACATGGTACAGCTGATGGTATAGCTGATTTTGAAAAGGCTTTTGATAAAGTACGACTGGAGTTTATATATAAATGCCTAGAATATTTCAATTTTGGGGAATCTCTTATAAAATGGGTTAAAATTATGTATAGTAACCCTAGGTGTAAAATAGTAAATAATGGCTACATCTCAGAAAGTTTTAAACTATCTAGAGGAGTAAAACAAGGTTGTCCACTATCGGCATATCTATTTATTATTGCCATCGAAATGTTAGCTGTTAAAATTAGATCAAACATTAATATTAAGGGATTAGAAATCCAGGGCCTAAAAACTAAGGTGTCATTGTACGCTGATGATTCATGTTTTCTTTTAAAACCACAACTAGAGTCTCTCCACTGCCTCTTAGAGGATCTAGATACATTTGCTATCCTCTCTGGATTAAAACCAAATTATGATAAATGTACCATATTACGTATTGGATCACTAAAAAATACACATTTTACATTGCCATGTAGTTTACCAATTAAATGGTCTGACGGAGATGTGGACATACTCGGTATACAAATCCCAAAAGAAAGAAATGATCTCACTCCAATAAATTTTTATAGAAAGTTAGCAAAAATAGATAAGATCTTGCTACCATGGAAAGGAAAATACCTGTCTATTTGTGGGAAAATCACCCTGATTAACTCTTTAATCATATCACAGTTTACCTATTTGCTTATGGTTTTGCCTACACCTAGTGACCTGCTTTTTAAATTATATGAACAAAAAATATTCAATTTTATTTGGAACGGCAAGCCAGATAAAATTAAAAGGGCCTATTTATATAACGAATATGAATTCGGAGGGCAGAAATTATTAAATATTAAAGCATTAGACCTCTCACTAAAGGCATCAGTCATACAAAAGTTATACTTAAATCCAAACTGGTTCTCTAGTAGATTGGTACGAATGTCTCATCCTATGTTCAAGAAGGGCCTTTTTCCCTTTATTCAGATTACACCTGCTCACTTTCGGTTGTTTGAAAAGGAAATAATCTCCAAAATATCTTTATTTTTTAAACAAGCCTTAGAAAGTTGGTTGCAATTTCAGTTTAATCCACCTGAAAGGACGGAACAAATAGTACAACAAATATTGTGGTTAAATTCAAATATAGTAATTGATAAAAAAACTGTATTTATCGAAGAAATGTTTAAAAAAGGTATAATTTTTGTGAATGATATCATAAATAGGACTGGTGGAGTAATGTCACACATGCAGCTAACACAGACATATGGAAATGTCTGCTCTACCCAAAATTACAACCAATTAATTGCAGCATTACCACAAAAATGGAAGAGGCAAGTAGAAGGGGAAAAAAGTAAGGAACTTGTATGTCGGCCCTATATTAAAGAACATAAATGGTTAAAGAAAAGTGTGATAAATAAAAACATATACCAATTTAATTTAAGGACCAAAAAACTGACAGCTGTGCCATATAAATTGCAAAATAGTTGGGAAGAGATTTTCGATGTACCCATTCCATGGCACATGGTTTATGAATTGATACGCAAAACAACGCCGGATTCAAAACTTCGAATTTTTCAATTTAAATTATTGTACAAAATTCTTGCAACTAATAGAATGTTATATATATGGGGGATACAATCTTCCCAGCTCTGCAGATTCTGCTGTGAGGAGGCAGAGTCATTAGATCATTTATTTTGGTATTGTCCGTATGTAGCTCGTTTTTGGTCACAGGTCCAGGAATGGTTGAAGAATTGCAACATTTGCGTAGAACTAACGCTACAGATAGCAATACTGGGGGATTTGAAAAGCCATAGTCAATCAATCAATAATATAATAATTATTTTAGCAAAAATGTTTATTTTTAATTTACAATCCGTGGAAGCTATGAGAATAGGAAGATTCAAATCTTTTGTGAAGCATCACAGCACAGTTGAAAAATATATGGCAAATAAAAATCCGAAATGGATGATGTTGGAAGATAGATGGGAAGGGTTGAGTGGAGCTGAAGGGTGGGACTAATAACAAGATAAACAATGTAGGGCATACGGGATCTGTGAAATGTGTATAGGTGCGGAGCCTTTGTGAAATAGCACAGTTACAAGTGGAAATCAAACTGGATGGACAACAGAAATAGAGGAAGGACTAAGAACAAACAAGAGAGAACTATTATAAAGTAGACTGTGTCTGTAAAATGTGTATAAGATGTATAAATTGAAGGTAAAAACAGAAATGTTTATCAGTTTACTCCAATTGGGGGATCGGTGGTAGGGTTTGCGGGGAATAATAATAAAGGTATACTCTTTAAAAAAGTATGTATGTCTATATAGGTATGTGTATGTATATATGTGTATATGTATGCATACGTGTATGGATATATATATTTACCCCAAAAAATATGGGGGATTGGAAATGATGCAGACAATTACATTGGAAGCAACATTCTTTCCGCAATATTAAGCTGATCCACCCCTTAAAAAAAAAAAAAAAAAACATGGTACAAACAGCTGTATTCGGTGCACGTGACATAAAATTTGATTTGATTTTGAGTTGGCAAGACAGAAGAAACAGATCTGGGACCAGGCTAAATGTAACCTTACATACTAGGTAGACACATGGCTGATAGAACAGATGGAGGCATAAACAGGAAAGGTGGTTGGTCTGCCTCAAGTCATGATTGGATAGCAGTTTAGATGTCAACATACATATAGTCATGTCTGTAGGCGGATGTGGTCTCCTCCACTTCCTCAAACTGTGTAGACTAGAAAAACTACTTACATTTCACCCATCTTTACAACTCTCTGACAATACATGAAGAAAAGACAACAAGTAGGCAAATGTTTTGTTGTAGTTTGTTACAGACACCTGAGGTAACTGTTATAAGATGTTGTGTTTTTGGGCCTGTGTTGTGCAGTGGGTGGTGATTTTCCCTGTCAGGTTTTTGGACAGGTGCAGCATGTGCTGTGGGAGAACAGAATAATGATCATTATCACTGCGCTCAAAATAGAGTCACTTCCCCATATGGCTATGCAAAATAGGGGCTTACAACAGCCGACAGATGCTGGTATAAACTAATAAAATACATATAAAATGTGTTACGTATTATTTATCCTGTCTCTCACTCTTTCTCTCTCCCTCTCTTGATCTCCCTCTCTCTCAGAGAGACAGAGAGAGGTCACATCCCCTTATGAATACCGTGAATCACACCAAGCAGCTACAAAGTTCCCATCATGAGAAGTTTGGAGAGAGAAAAATACTTAGTATAGGGGAGGACATGACTGTGACTGCAGTGGAGAAGTAGGAAATAAGGGCCCTGCCTTACATAACAGACCTTCCCTCTGCCTGGAGACAGAAATAGCACCAGTGAGGGCAGACAGAGGGGCTGCCTAATACAAAACCCCACTACGAATGCAACCATTGTTTGTGTGTGTAAATGAAAGCGTGCGTGAACCTGTTTGAGAGGGTGGCAAGATCAGAGAAAGAGAGAGTTGGGCGTCTCCCAAATATGCCTGTGTGTATGTGTTAACGAACTAGCGTTATCTGTGTTGCAGATGTATTCACCTCCCTAACTAACGGACATCTCAATCTTAGTTCCAACCTGTTTGGTAAAAGAGAACAAAGGAAGTAGCACATGAGGGCATGCAGCCAAAAAGGACTTCTACTTCCGAACGCTTGTTATTGTTCCTCCCAGCTTGGCTCACTAGAGAAACGATGTTAGCAGGCTGGGCTGTTGTGCAAGGCCTGCTATACCAGGTTGTTGTTATTATTGGATGTTCAGTAAGACTGACATCAAGACTCAACATAGATGGGTTTTTGTTGGTGACATCTGTGTTGAGAAAAGCAGAAACAAGTGAGATGTTGCTAAGGTCAGTGAGGACGTGCCTTGATGAGACAGTGAGACAACGTGTTAGGGGATGTGTTATATTCCTTTGCTGTCTTCTTTACGTGTGTGTGTGTGTGTGTGTGTGTGTGTGTGTGTGTGTCTGTGTGTCTGTGTGACTGTCTCACTGTCTCACTGTCTGTCTGTGTGTATTTGGCTCACTGTTGTCTCAGAGAGGATCCCTTTTACCCATACATCTGGAGTCAGACGGTAGTCAGGCCACTCCCCCATTGAAACTGGCTTGTTGGAATTCCTCACATATAGAAGCGTCCACCTTTATTTCCCTGCCTCCCCAACAGCAACAAAGGGATCTAACAGATGAAGCCAGGCCAGTGGCTGCAGGCTGGGTGGAACCTGTCTGGAGCTTTAATAGCTAGGGTCTGGTCTGCTCCACTGGAAACACCCTTCAGCCAATTAGATACACACACACACACACACACACACACACACACACACACACACACACACACACACACACACACACACACACACACACACACACACACACACACACTACACTCCCTTCTTTGAATAGTTTAGAAATCCCCCCCAAAAAGTTGAGGAAAGTCGTGTTTTTTTAAACAGGTTTCTTGAATATATTAGACTAGTACTTTGTCTCCAAGTGTATCATCTGTCTTTCCCAACTTTGGGATGAAGTGCTTTGCTCAAGGGCACAACAGTAGATGGTAGCTGGTAACAGACACCAGCAGCAATCTTCAGATTACTACTTCAATTCCTTTTAATGTGAGCCAGAACACCAAATACAATTTTCCATTTAGTGTAAACTTAAATGGACAATAAAGGTTTTCTAATCTCTAATCTAATTGCCACTGTCAGCAGTCCTAGCACCCCTTAGTTATTCTACAGGCTTTATAAAGGCTTTACGACAGCTTCATTAAGCCTTAACAGATATTGTTAGTTTAAAGTGGGACATGATTTCGTAACTGCTCATTTCAGTGGCATGTGGTTTCTGTTTTCCTCAGCTTCATAACTTTCGGTGTGTGTTTGAAATAGGAAGCATGTCTATGTAGCTCTCCTCGGGTTATATAACAGAACGTCAGTCTCAGATCCTCCTGAGCAGCAGTAGTGGAGAAGCAGGTAACATCAGCATACCTTTCAAGACTGGGTAGCATCCTGTTTGGAACGGGGCCCATGTGCCCCACAGACCATTGCCTCACCATTTTCATTGATGTGTATGGCTGTCGTCTTTATACTAGAATGAACAAGCTCAGCCTTAGCATTTCAATCAAGCGATCCTTCTTTGATGTTTCGTAATATAGCAGTGAAGTGGCCATGTGTGACGTGTATGCGGGTAACCTCAATTATTTTAGTTTTGATGCTGATGAACGTTATTGATGGAATAGTATGATTATAGGTACGCTAATATGTATATGTTTTATCGCTAAATTTAGTTCAACACTTTGGACAGGCTGTTCAGTTGGGCAGTTTTGACTGAATCTCATTGACTGGTGTAGATTAGATGATAATGTGGATCTCTGGTGACCGTCAGCGGTAATGTATCTGAATGCTGTACAAACCTGGGTCACCATGTGTCACAACTCTCTCTGGATCACTTTGACCTTTTCCTGCTTTTTGGGTTGAACTGTCCTTACACCCCCCTCACCTCATTTCCTCACTGCAGTAGTAGTCGGTAGGAGACCGCATGTTGTCAAGGCGGGTATTTCAGACAACAAACACTTTAGAGAGTTTGCTAAGGCGTATTAGTCTTTTAACACGATGGAAAATACCTGGAAAACTGATCAGAAATACAACATTGATAGAATCACCAATAACTCTCCAATGTAGGAAAACACAATAGAATGATTATATATTATCAATTGTTTTATTCTGAGTTAGAAGTTGGAACTCCCTTTCTCAAGCACATCTTCAAACCAGACGGCAAAAACCTCAACTAGAGAGAGCCTTCACCCTCTCCGTGGTGGAAAGAATTCTGTCAGGGTAAACAAGGTTTTTCTCTTCTACAATGGACAGGCTGCGCTCTCGTGGTTCTTTAACTGAAGCATAATGATTGATGTCAGCTTGAGCATAAATCACTGGAGGGGAACAAACAGCTGGCATCCCCAGGCTCTTCTATTATTTCAAGCAGCCATCAGTGGTATCGGTGAGGTTGTGTCCCAATCATTTAAAATGGCTTCCTCGTCTTTTCTTGGTGACAATTGATCGGCTTGAGGGAAGGGAAGGGAAAGGGGGATACCTAATCAGTTGCGCAACTAAATGCATTCAACCGAAATGTGTCTTCCTCATTTAACCCAAACCCTCTGAATCAGAGAGGTGCGGGGGGGCTGCCTTAATCGACGTCCACGTCATCGGCTCCTAAGGAACCGTTGTTGTTCGCTGCCTTGCTCAAGGGCAGAACGGCAGATTTTTGCACATTGCCGGCTCGTGGATTCGAACCAGCGACATTTTGGTTACTGACCCAACGCTCGTTACCGCTAGGCTAAGAAAAGATAGGGTCCGAATTCGTCCGATTTATTTTGCCTTTTCATGTCAGCGTTCATGAAGGACAGGAACATTTCCTAGGAAAATTAGGAAAGGAAAATAGGATCCTAAGGAAATTAGGAAAAGGAAATCGATGACTATTGAGACAATGAGCCAGAGAGAGTGACAAGGGGCCATTGAGTCCGTGAACCAGGGAGGAACTGGGGGCTATGAGAAAGAACAGGTTTCTCCGGTCTGGTCCAGTCATGCATGGCTGGCTGTTGCCGCCTTGTCGGGTCGGAGGAGGAGGGAAACGGTTAACGGTTAAACAGCCTGAGGGCGGGGAGCTTGGGAGACTACATTCCAAAACCCTCTGTGCTGTAAAACGTGAAGCTCCACCGACTCCACCACTCTGCAACACCAGACTCTCCTCAGCCCCTGTTCGTTTTCCCTCTTCTGCTTTTTGCATGAGTGGAACAGCTGCCTGACTGGAAGCTACCACTCTGTCACCACAGGGGCCGCCACACTCACTGGCCCAGGGAGCACAGCAATCTTTGAAGACGCAAGCTTCCTTTCTCCCCCCATGTTCTTTCACAGTGGACTGGCCCTGATGTAGACAGCATGGGAGAGAGTGAGAGTGCGAGCTAGGCAGCACTCTGGAAGCCAGCTGATCATTGCTGTGGTATTCTGACTGCCACAGAGGCAGAGAGAGAGGGAGCGTGACAGACAGTAAGAGAGAGGGTGAGTCGGAGCAAGAGAAGGCGACAGCACTGGAAGCCTCTTTCTATTCTGTCACCCTCTGAGAAAAGGTTGCCAAACAGAACATCAACAGCAGAGTGGAAGGAGCGCCTTCAGGGGAAACGGACTAACATGAAGAAGAGAACAGCCAGGAGGAGCTACTACTAAGATGTGAAGAACAACTGGTGGTTTGTTTTGCCATCTTTAAGAGGGAGAGAAGAAGATAGAAACAACTGGTTAACCATTGAAGACAACTCAAACAGATAGGGTCTATTCAGACACTACAGGACGGATTTTGTCTATCTAGACACAACGCAAGAAGATAGCGTCTACGCTATTCAGAACAAGGGAGGAAACCGAAAACAGTGCCAAGGAGGATGTCTTGGCTGTCGCCCGTGTCTTGGGCCAAGTGGACGTGGACGGCAGTCCGGGGAGCAGGGGAGGGAGAGGATGGTGAGGAGGAGGAGGGCCAGGGGGTGAAGGAGGAGGATGGACGGCTGCCCCTTGGAGGGAAGCGAGAGGAAGAGGAGGAAGATGGATCTCAAGGGTGCAGGCGAGTGTGTTTGTTGGCTACATTGGAGCCTTAAAGCATTCTAAGTGAGAGACCCACAAGGCAGCTGGAGGGAGAGAGGGGGTGTCATATGGGGGAAGGAGCGAGAGAGGGGGTGTCATATGGGGGAAGAAGGGGGAGAGGGGGTGTCATATGGGGGAAGGAGGAGGAGAGAGGGTGTCATATGGGGGAAGGAGGGGGAGAGGGGGTGTCATATGGGGGAAGGAGGGGGAGAGGGGGTGTCATATGGGGGAAGGAGGAGGAGAGGGGGTGTCATATGGGGGAAGGAGGAGGAGAGAAGGTGTCATATGGGGGAAGGAGGGGGAGAGGGGGTGTCATATTGGGGAAGGAGGGGTGTCATATGGGGGAAGGAGGGGGAGAGGGGGTGTCATATGGGGGAAGGAGGGGGAGAGGGGGTGTCATATGGGGAAGGAGGGGGAGAGGGGGTGTCATATGGGGAAGGAGGGGGAGAGGGGGGTGTCATATGGGGAAGGAGGGGGAGAGAGGGTGTCATATGGGGGAAGGAGGGGGAGAGGGGGTGTCATGGGGGAAGGAGGGGGAGAGAGGGTGTCATATGGGGGAAGGAGGGGGAGAGGTGGTGTCATATGGGGAAGGAGGGGGAGAGAGGGTGTCATATGGGGGAAGGAGGGGGAGAGGTGGTGTCATATGGGGAAGGGGGGGGGAGAGGGTGTCATATGGGGGAAGGAGGAGGAGAGGGGGTGTCATATGGGGGAAGGAGGGGGAGAGAGGGTGTCATATGGGGGAAGGAGGAGGAGAGGTGGTGTCATATGGGGAAGGAGGGGGAGAGAGGGTGTCATATGGGGAAGGAGGGGGAGAGAGGGTGTCATATGGGGGAAGGAGGGGGAGAGGGGGTGTCATATGGGGGAAGGAGGGGGAGAGAGGGTCATATGGGGGAAGGAGGGGGAGAGAGGGTCATATGGGGGAAGGAGGGGAGAGAGGGTGTCATATGGGGGAAGGAGGAGGAGAGGGGGTGTCATATGGGGGAAGGAGGGGGAGAGGGGGTGTCATATGGGGGAAGGAGGGGGAGTCATATGGGGGAAGGAGGGGGAGAGGGGGTGTCATATGGGGGAAGGAGGAGGAGAGGTGGTGTCATATGGGGGAAGGAAGGGGAGAGGGGGTGTCATATGGGGGAAGGAGGGGGAGAGGGGGTGTCATATGGGGGAAGGAGGAGGAGAGGTGGTGTCATATGGGGGAAGGAGGGGGAGAGGGGGTGTCATATGGGGGAAGGAGGAGGAGAGGTGGTGTCATATGGGGGAAGGAGGGGGAGAGGGGGTGTCATATGGGGGAAGGAGGAGGAGAGGGGGTGTCATATGGGGGAAGGAGGAGGAGAGGGGGTGTCATATGGGGGAAGGAGGAGGAGAGGGGGTGTCATATGGGGGAAGGAGGAGGAGAGGGGGTGTCATATGGGGGAAGGAGTGTGATAGTGGCACCTGCTTTGCTTTTCCACCTGTGGGGTTTGTGAGTCGGTGTAGTTCTAACGCTTCAATCACACCGACAGTGTCCTGGCGCACAATGGTGCTCAGCATCATCTGGATATGTATGCAACAAAAGTTCAACATTCACCTTCTGCTACCATTTCTGTCAGGCCGTCTACGCAGACAGTTTGACACATAGGTTCAATAAATCCAACGTATGCACCACAGCGAACGTACTGCAACTGCCTCTGCAACACAATGCTGCAAGGAAAGCGCAGCGTTTCATTGGAAATAAATGTAATTCTGGCGTACCAAAATGCAATGACGCTGCCGGTGTGATCGAAGCGTAAAGGGGGAATGAGCAGAGAGAGAGAGAGAAAGAGAAGAAAATGCATTTGACCATTACACCGTTTTGTTCTACTATGTGGTTCTTCCAAACAGACATGTCTGTTGTTGTTTTAGAGGCTTACTGGTTAATGTGTGCGTGTGTGACGTTTGTTGGAAGTATTTCACAATGCCTCAGGTACTTTGTTATTCCCCAGCACTGCAGACAGGTACAACAAGTGATATATAGCACACAATGTGCCCTCTGTCTCCTGTTCCTTGTTGGGGCAAAACACTACCCTGCCTTTGATGATAGTGTTATCACTCACGGCTTTGTGATAGCGACAGAGAGAGATGATCGTGCAGTATATATGTTTTTATAGCCGTGTTTAATTGCTATACCTATAGCACAACATTGGATCTCACAGATACTACTGCTAGTTGTTTATCAGTTGTAGCCAACTGGTTTTGCACATGACAGGTATGCAAACACATTGCATTGAATGAGTACACATACAAGAACATCTACACTAGTACACATACAAGAACATCTACACTAGTACACATACTAGAACATCTACACTAGTACACATACTAGAACATCTACACTAGTACACATACTAGAACATCTACACTAGTACACATAGTAGAACATCTACACTAGTACACATACTAGAACATCTACACTAGTACACATACTAGAACATCTACACTAGTACACATACTAGAACATCTGCACTAGTACACATACTAGAACATCTACACTAGTACACATACTAGAACATCTACACTAGTACACATACTAGAACATCTACACTAGTACACATACTAGAACATCTACACTAGTACACATACTAGAACATCTACACTAGTACACATACTAGAACATCTACACTAGTACACATACTAGAACATCTGCACTAGTACACATACTAGAACATCTACACTAGTACACATACTAGAACATCTGCACTAGTACACATACTAGAACATCTACACTAGTACACATACTAGAACATCTGGACTAGTACACATACTAGAACATCTACACTAGTACACATACTAGAACATCTGCACTAGTACACATACTAGAACATCTGCACTAGTACACATACTAGAACATCTACACTAGTACACATACTAGAACATCTGCACTAGTACACATACTAGAACATCTACACTAGTACACATACTAGAACATCTGCACTAGTACACATACTAGAACATCTACACTAGTACACATACTAGAACATCTACACTAGTACACATACTAGAACATCTGGACTAGTACACATACTAGAACATCTACACTAGTACACATACTAGAACATCTGCACTAGTACACATACTAGAACATCTGCACTAGTACACATACTAGAACATCTACACTAGTACACATACTAGAACATCTACACTAGTACACATACTAGAACATCTGCACTAGTACACATACTAGAACATCTACACTAGTACACATACTAGAACATCTGCACTAGTACACATACTAGAACATCTACACTAGTACACATACTAGAACATCTGCACTAGTACACATACTAGAACATCTACACTAGTACACATACTAGAAGATCTGCACTAGTACACATACTAGAACATCTACACTAGTACACATACTAGAATGATATTTTTACAATAGTTTGTATTTCCAGATATTCTAGTGGTATGACCTAACTCATCTGTCTTTGTCTGTTTCTCTCGCTCTCTTTCTGTCGTTCTCTCTCTTCCAGTTCGGACTCAGAGGGCCACTTTGCGACCCCAGAGGCTCAGAGTCCTGTCCACGCTCCACTCAGTGTCCCAGGAGAGCTGGAGAACCTCGCCACTGACAGAGCAGGTGAGAGCACTGCTGCTTGCCTTCAACACACAAGGACAGAAAGAGAGAAGTAGGCACAAAACATGCTGAAAATCACTTGCACGTATTTCATTAAGTTCAACAAAAAAATGAAATGAATGTTATCTATCCCCGAAGGGCAATTACTTTGGGCATGTGAGTCAGCAACAAAAACAACAACATGACATCATACAACTATATCATAATGACATACCACACAGAGCAGCTTCACAGTAAGGGATATTGTTGGGATATTATTGCACAAAATAGTCCCTCACAACATCTACAGTACATGGCATGGCCTACCACACACCCCAACCACCTCTTCAGTTCACTCCCACACCCACGCACCACTGACTGACACTCACGTGTAGAGAATGCATTAGCTGGCTGGCTTCCTTTGGAGTTTCCATGGCAACAATAGAGATTTTGTCTCTCTGTCTTGCACTTCCTGTGGGGAACCGTGTGTGTGTGTGTGTGTGTGTGTGCGCGCTATCATGGTGCTTCAACTTTTAACAGTCACCTCAGATGTGGTTTTCAATATGCTGTTTTCATAAACAAAATACCGTGTTTGGTGGAATCAAGTAGATTAGTCCTTCAGACCTTTTGATGTCGATCAATAATGTTTTCTCAACTGAAACTGCAGATTGCATTTGCTCTCAAAGGACTGCTACTGCATTAGATTAAACTACACCTACTGTAGAGCTATTTTAACTATGTTCCGTCTGACATGTGGCCAAACGGAGGGAAGTGTACCATGCCGCTGTAATTGAAGACAGATGTGCTTTGTTTGCCTACCGTACTTCTCTAGGTATCCATCTGACCGTTAGACATTCACAAAGACCATTAAAGTTACACAGCACTTAAAGCTTGATATTAAACTACACAATGACCTTATTCACACCAACAATTACGCTTGTTGTGAGAGAGAACCCACTGGGCACACACTGGTTGAATCAATGTCGTTTCCACGTCATTTCAATCACTTTACCTTGAACCAATGCAGAATAGACTGTGAATTGACGTCTGTGCCCGGTAGGAAGTCATCGGCTGAATACAGGACTTATATTTGCCATTCAGGTCAAACTGAGGGAGGCCACTCCAAAACAATAGCATGTGTGGCTCAAATAAAAGGTTAACATTGGAGAAGGGTAGAGAATTGGATCACGGCCTGCATAAGAATTGGCTTTGGACTATGGAATTCGGGAGGTCAGCCGTGAACAAAAGCAGTTGCTCCTCTTTGTTTTCAATTGTCTGTGGGAGGGGTTTCAAGTCATGAGAGTGACTTACCCTGTGAGGGATCTAGAAATATCTCCAATATATTGATCCACTTTGTATCTATGAGCCCATTACAAGTCAGTGAAGCAACAGTGGTTTTCAAATTACTCCCAGTCCCAATATTTTGAAGTAACCTACTTACAATACTTGAAACATTTCATTTCAAACCCTGTTATTGTATGATGTCCAGTAGATGTTGGCGATAATTTAGATGGTCTCAAAACTCATAGAGAGTGCATGCAATGCAACCACATACCCGCTGGATTTCAGACTGGTTTGGAAGTATTTGAGCAGGCGTAGTTTAGTTGGACAGCCGTGCTGCTTTTCACTCTGTCAAAGTTACTTTTAAATAAGTATTTCTTCGTCTCTGAGAGCTTTGTTTCGGTTCCCTCCACTGTGTTTTGATATGGGACTGTAAAAGCAAGGGGTCTGAAACTGCTTTGAGTGGGATTGCGTAGCACAGGCTAGTATGTGTCCAGGCTATCTTTGTTTGCTCACTGCCTGGGGTAGTGAAAGTGTCGTTCGTGAGCCGTGGAGTCGGAGAAGGCTGCATTCGCTGGCAGCACGCACCGAGGGAGTTGTCTTCTGTTCTATTCCACAACCACAAACATTCTCCTGATGTTTCCTCACTCCTCCTCTTGCTCACGCAGCCAGCTGCGGAGAAGATTGAACTCTAGCTCACTGGCCCGTTTTGAAATAGACTGTTCTTGGCAGCATGAAGCTAGCCTGTTCCAGGATTTGTTTGTGCTGCTTTGCTAATGGTCCCAGATCTGCTTGTGCTGTCTTGCCAATAAAGACCATATGAGTTGGCAAGACAGCACAAACAGACCTGGCAACAGGCTAGGATGAAGCTGCAAGTACTTTTAGAAATGTTTAGTAGTGTACACAAAAATAACCAACTTTGTTGTTTGTCCTACTCTCTGAATACTTAACTATCTCGGCAATAAGTAAAGTAAAAGAATGTTGTAGGATTTATAGACAGAAATAATGTCTATACGTCTATAAAGACGTATAAAGAGTGTGGTGCAATTTTAAAATGTGGTTAGTTGTTAACTGCACATTTTTCTCCGCCCCATGGCAAAACAAGTAAAATTGCATGAAATGAGTTATAAAATTGCTAAATGTTCTCTCCGCCCCATGGCAAAATGGTAAAAATTGCAGGACATTTTCTTTCAAACTAAAACATTATGGGTTCTATTTTAACAACCTAACGTAACGGCTAATCTAAGCAGGGGTGTGTCAGAAATATTTCTGCTATTTTCACTATCATAATTATCTGCGCACTTGTGAAAGGACTGGGTTTTGATGAATGCACAAGCATTCGCTCTAATATAGGGGCTAGGCCTACTGTAAATTGCATTATGGCTGAGCATGGACATGCCAAACATAGTCAATAAGCAAGTTTAAATTCATTATTGATAAGGCCTAATAAGAGAGAGAATTAATTATTTGAATCAAATTCTAAACAAAACAACAACTTGTTTTAAATAGGCTATGTCACACTTACAAACACCATCATTTCTCCCTGTGGGCATATAATATTAAAACGAGGCAGACTATGGAGGGTTTTACGAACATCCAAACTTTTCACAGTAGCAGGACAAAGCTCCAATGTAAAGAGAAGGGGAGAATGTCCACTCACGTTGTACTGCTCTCAAATAGGCCTATGTTTTATGAACATCCTGGAACCATCTTACAAATCAGATCGCACTCATTTGTTTTTTATGTTTCTAAATACAAAGTATACAGGCACCAAAAGCACATTAGGCTACTGTTGTTCCATGCGCATACGGGCAGTGTGCATCACGACTGGATAGGCTTTCAAAATTCATGCCATAACCAACTGCCTTACCGATAAAACCAGCTTTTGGTTGGTCTTAAATAAGAGAAAGTTGATTGCCAGTGTTCAGACCTGGTGAGAGAGCTTATATAACCACTCTTAACTTGGGGAATGTATTGTCTTGCCCCACTGTCTAGTCTTGTTCTACTTTAGGTCCTTAGTGCTGCTTTTGGCTACTGAAGGAAAAGAAGCGACTGCTATATTGTTTTAGGGTTGAACTAAAAACCCTAGTGCCGACAATAAGTATAACGTATATTCTGAAATATATAACTGTATTTTCCTTTATACTATGATTATTTGTATCAAATGAGTACAAAAGTACTTCTGTCCAGTGAGAGTTAGTCTTAGTATTATTGCAGTATCAGGTCCCAACTTAATAATGGCATAGTAGAGACTTTGAAAAATGATGATACTACAGCAAAACTGCTTATCAGAAATAGGTGTTCTTGATAATATAGCAATATAGCCATGTTCCCTATCTCCATTAAATATGGATTCAATAACTTAACCTTGAATTCCTGGGTACAGGGATCTGAACTTTGATGAACTGACTATAGAGCAGTTAACCAGATCTGCTCTGTCCAAGCTGTACAGATGTAGGATCTTCATTTGCAATGCAGGAAATGTAAAATGTGTTGTGTATTTGAGGTTTAAAAAGGCTTCTGCCCTTACGAAAAAAGATTGCAGAGTGCAGATATTCTGCAATTACTGCGTCCAAAATACAACAGTCGACTGCAGTTAGTGCACTTTTACTGCAGTTTCAAAACGGCAATCTTTTTTTGTAAGGGTGAAGTTTGTAATTTCCACGTTTTCAGACTTGATTTTGCCTCATGAAAAATGTATCAACCCCTTCAATAATGTCCATGATTTAAAATCCACATAATAATTCACATTTCCTGTTGCTGCAGGATTATTTTCCTACTGTAGCAAACTGGCTCAAATCAAGATCCTATATATTGTACCTCTCTTTGCGGCCCTCTTGTTCTCTCTGTCCACACGCACACACACACACACCACACCCATTCACACGTACGTAAACATACTGATGGAAAGATTTGACTTTGCTTAGTGATGATTAGCTCTAAATATTTTGAATAAGAGGATCAAAGCTACATTAAACACTGTAGCATATTAATTCTTCCACTCCACTGTATATAAATAAACTAGGGCCTTTGCTGCCCCCTGTTTCTTAGCAACAGACTGTTGCATGAAAACTGTGACGATGACGGCCATCAGGAAACATTTGTACATTCCTCTGGGCAGTGTTGCAAAAGCAACAGAAGCAACAGCTCCCTCAAGACATACACTCTCAATCTGACCTGTTAAGGTTTTTCCATATTCCCTTATTACAGTTTCCAGAACAAGCAAATGTATTGTTATGTTATTAGGCCTTTAAAGAAAAGCGTAACCATGGAAATAGATGCAACTTTATGTTACTGTGAGATTGGTAGCAACCAAGGAATATTATCATCTCTTAATATCTGTTGCAACCTGCCTTGAGAAGGCTTTTTTGTTGAAATTACATCACACTCCAAATTACATTTTTGATCATCGTCTTTTGCATTTGTGTTTTTTATTTATGTTCTGGCAGCTACTACTGGTTTTTGAGTCGACTTTTCGTATCCTCTCTCCTGCTTTCACCAGATACCCTGGAGGAGGAGGATGAACAGCTGATGGTGTCTGGCCTAGCCGGGGATCCAGCTCATAGCCTCTTTAACCAGAACATGGGCCAGGCTGAGCCCCCGTTGGCTCCTGAGGAGGAGGCCCCCGTGGACCCTAAGGAGGAGGCCCCAATGGACCCTAAGAAGGGGCCCCAAATGCTTCCCAACACAGACACTGCCGAGGTTCAACCCTCCACAGCAGACCCACCAGCACATGCCAATGGAGAAGCAATGACCAGTCCTGCTCTGAACTTAGATCTACCTGATGAGAGGCCAAATGCTACCTCTCTGGACTTGGGCCTACCTGAGGAGAAGCCACTGGCTACTTCTCTGGACTTAGGTCAACCCGAGGAAGAGAGGCCACTGTCCAGCAGCACAGAGCCAGTTTGTAATGGACACCCCATTGAGACCATCTCTGAACCGCAGGCCAAACTCACTAAAATCCCTAAAACCAAGCCCCCTTCCCTGAAGATAAAGGGAGCCCTGAGCGAGGCTAGCACACAGGGGGACGGGGACATTGACATCATCACAATCTCTAAGGCTAGCTACAACTTCGACCCGGACCAGTTTGACGACAGCTTTAACCCGTTCGCCATTGGAGGCTCCAAGATACAGAACTCCCCCCCAGCTTTTGCAGCCGATGCCCTGCCCACACTTGAGGCGCTACCTGTAAGTAGCTCCTTTCCCAAACTGGAGCCTTTGCCTGTACGTAGCTCTTCTCCACCGCTTTGTGGGACTAGCTCCTCACCTAAAATGGAGGTTGAGGAGGTCAAAGAGTTATCGTCGGAGGCATCAGAGGAGACCAAGCCTGTGAAGATGGAGTTTGGGTTAGACGAGGCAGGCGAGGTAAAGAAAACACAGCCAAGGAGGCTGGGTAAAAAGCCTGGCAGCAAGCTCGCCGCCAAGAAACCAAAGGCCAAAGCAACAACGACTGCACCTGCCCCGACGCCGACACCCGAACCAGTCGTAGCTGAACCAGTAGCAGAGCCAGTTTCAGAAACAGCTTCGGAACTGCTTTCCGTGCCATGTGCCTCCTTAAGTTTGGATGACGTTCCAATTCCCAAGTCCACTTATAAGTTTGACCCCAACCAGTGGGATGACCCTAATTTTAACCCCTTTGGGGGTGGTGGTTGCAAAATGAGCAGTTCCCCAGTTCTGCCCAAAGGATCCTACAGCTTTGATCCTCAGAACTTTGACGACTCAGCGGAACCCTTTAAGCCATCTAAACCCCTGGGCAGTGAAAACCCAACTTCCCAGGATACCCCTGAGAGGCCAGCAGAGGAAGCAGTGAAACCAAAGCTGGATCGCCCTCTAGAGGAGGAGAAGAAAATGCGCCAGCCTCCAAAGAAAAGCAAGGACAGGATCATCAAGTAAGTCCACTACACCCACAGCTCGGCATTTCAGCACGTCAATCCAAAGCATGCGTTGTGTTCCACCACTAGTGTAGCCTTCTTCAGGGTAATTCTGTTTTCAGAAATGTGCTTTGTCCTAGCAAGAAGAAAAACATGAAATTGTCTTCCTTGTCATTATCCTACAGTATGTGATATCAAGCCCTCCTTTGTGGTTTTCACACCAGTTTAAACTAGTTTTAGGTGGTGCAGCAGTTACTGGATCTCTTTTAGCCTTTTACGAAGTCACTGGCATCCTAATGTTTGGGTCAGACGCCCGCTGCCAAACCCTCAGCCCCTAGAAACCTAACTCCTTCATCTCTAATGCTGAGCAGAACACCTCTACTCACTCCTCCTTCTCTCTCCTTCATCCTTCATTCCCAAAATGTTCTCTGTGCCACCGCTGTTTCCCCTCCCTCCCTCCCATCTACCCAACCAACCTCCACTGTCTGTCTATCACGCACCCCTTCTCTGCTTCTCCTTCCACCTTGTGTTTGTTCGCCTCAGGACCACTGAACAAGTGAAGTTTCTCTGTTTTCTATTGTAAGTAGTACTCGCTCTTCCACCACTCAATCTCTCGCTTGGTATGCCGTCTTTGCTTTCTGTCCCATTGCATGTGTTGTCATGATGAGAGCTCAGTGAAGATGCTTTCAGTGACCTGCACTCCTGCTTGTTGGCACGTGAACCCTCCTTGAAAAACAAGGATTCATTAGCTAGTTGGCTATTTCCTGAACGGTTGCCTTGTTACTCTTTGCAAAGTTAAATAGCAGATTTCTATCAGCATAGGATTTTTAACAGTGCTGTAGTGTGCAACACTGACAAGACCAATGGGACCTGTAGTGTTTACAGTATAATCCATATTTAGACAACAGCTATTTATTAGATACCTGTCCTGAACAATTACATGTCAAGTAAACATGTCATCTTAGCTGAGTGCCCCAATAACCAATGCTATATTTTTTATTCACAAATCCCCTACCTGTGTTCTTCCTCTAGGAATTCTTGTAAGGTGAAGAAGTATGAAAACCAGTCCCTGGTCCTGGATGTCTGCAATCAGGTGTGTGTGTGTGTGTGTGTGTGTGTGTGTGTGTGTGTGTGTGTGTGTGTGTGTGTGTGTGTGTGTGTGTGTGTGTGTGTGTGTGTGTGTGTGTGTGTGTGTGTGTGTGTGTGTGTGTGTGTGTGTGTGTGTGCAATATCAGCTGAATATAACCTTGCTGCAGTGTCACTGCAATTGTTATTACTCAGTAGGTTACCTCATCTCATTTACACACACACACACACTTCTCTCTCATGCTGACCAGTGCCTTTCCCTTTCTCACACACTCATCAGTGTGTCTCTAGCACTGCAGTACAACCCTGGCGTGTTGACAGATGCATTACTCATCTCTCAGCACTGTTTATCAGTCTATAGAGGCCGTGTGCCATCACGTTTTTTGACCTCCCATTGTACTTCAATAGACTATCAAACTACTTCAAGTGACCCCCACATGTAACGCTTTGAAAAGCCAAACAAAAATCCTATAATATCAGAGAAGTCAAGTACTTTTTGCATGTTGAAATGCATATAGAATGCACCTTGGAATATTGCTGCATTGTTTATGATTTTTTGTTGGTAGACTTATTCTCTGAGGGTACAGTATGCACATTTTACAGATTATGGCTTTAATTATAGAATGATCTTCACCGCCTATCAGATGGAATACATTGAATTTAATACGGTAATGACAGTTAGTACCATCACATCAGTGTTCTATCTTCCTCTAGAGTCTTCTAGACTGACGGCACGCTGGCACTGCATTCTCTTGTTTACAGGAAGAGGATGCGGTGGTGTCCCAGGTTCAAGGAATGCCCCGCCGTGTTCGCCATGCCACCGATGAGGAAAAGCTGGCTTGCAGTGGCATCATGGGCCAGAAAGCCAAGGAGGAGGCCGAGGTGGAGGAAGACTCGGCGTGTGCCAAAGGCCCAGCCAACCCATCCAATGTCAAAAGCCAGGCGCTGCTGGATGGTACATTTGGTTTGCTCTCATGCAGGGGCGTCAGTTGGGTATGGCAGTCGCCTAGCTCAAGACCAAAAAATGTAAAAGTGGGCTACACTAAAGTAGACGCAAATCATTCCAATCCCGATTAAAATGTAAAGGCTGTTTAGCATATTAGCAGGCTGGCTTTAGGACCATGCAGAGCATCATCCCGCGAGAAGCTGCCAGCCTGCATGCCTTTCTCTTACTTTAAGAAAGCAGAGACAGAGTTTGCTTTGTCAGTCAGCCTTTTAGGCAGTGCACCGATTGCTTTGAATCTGATATCGGCGTTGAACTTGGCCTTGTAAGCCTCGAGGCCAGCTGTTTTATGCACAGGTTACTTTCACATTGATGTCGGCACAGGTGACACGTCCAATAGGTTAGGGGAAGATAAGCTTCCATGAAAGTAAATTGATTTAAATCTGCCCAAATAGCTATATAATTACTCGTGCCTATACAGAAATAAATACAATCTTTCAAAATACTACACCAGAGAGCATGATTTGGCCACAGTGAATCATTAGCTTCTTTTCAAAATGAGCTGTGGATCATTTTAAGCGCGCAGCAAATAGCTGATTGTTGAGTTGCAGCAGTCAGAAAAGCAATTAAATAGACCTTGGCCTATCGCAATATTTCAAAATACAATCATAGGAAAAACAGTTTAAAAATCAAATGGCTATTGCTGAAAAGAGAAGACAAAGAAAAGACAAATCTGTCTCTAGTTATCAAAATTCTCAACTCCCAATTGAGCGAACACAATTTATTGGCAAGAGCGGAGATCATTGGCCTATCCCTCGAGTGCAAGCATATTCACTGTCTTTATCATTGGATCAGTACCACTGGAAAGTTTTTTGGGGGACAATAATGTCCTTTTTTGGGGGACGTCATATTGTACAATTTGTGTCTCCCCTTTTCGTAGGCTGTAGATTTTTTGCATTCAAGACAAGGTCGTTTTCACTGATCTGTTTGTCAGTCATCAGAGTAGGCTTCTAATTTGTGTTTTATTAAAAAATATGTTGCCTAGCTATGTCTCCAGTCATATAAAGTGTAGTAGAATTGCATGAAATGTGTTTATAAAGGGCACATTTTTCCAGTGCAAAGAAAGAAGAAACATAGCTGATTAGGTCTACTCTATAGGCCCTATTCCCATTACTAGAGATTAAGGAGAGTCTGAGGACCAGATTGGCGAAAGAGATTTCCAATTTTCACTTCATATTTCACATTTGCCTTACCTTTCGTTGTGGCTGGCAACGTGACATTCTTGGTCCGCAGCGCAAATTGACCGTAAATATCACAGAAGCCAATAAGCACAAACGATTGAACAATACAAGCAATTTTTCTTCTAAAACACATTAGGCTACAATATTGAATAATATGACAATCCACAAGCAGGTGCAGACAATCAAATGGTTTATTTTCTCGTCAATACACATTAAATACCTGACAATACACAGGGAACTCCTGCTAACTAACTAACAACATACTTCATAATCAAATCATGAACGTTTACCCCTCCCTTGCTGAGGAACCATCAACTCCGTTCTCTTATGGTCGCGGGATTTGTTATCAACAACATTGAGTCACCATCAGTCAATTCTAAAAGCTTTTAGCGAATACAACCACTGACTTTTTACTCATTGCTCGTACTACGTAAACTAAGATTCAATTGGGTCCTTGGGATGTCCCTACCCCATTGAAGTTGAAATGTTAAATTGTTACAGTAAGGGTTAAGGTTAGGTAATGGTTATGGTAGGGTTATGATTAAGGTTAGGATTTAGGGTAATTTACGTAGCACGAGCAACGATGAAAAAGTTGGTGGTTGTATTCGTTAAATGATTTTGACTAGAAATATGAATTTCAGCACCCCGCGGAAGGACTGCAGTTGTACAGGACAAACATAAGTACAGTGAAGCGTATTCAGAATGTCTTTTTTTTACAGAAATCTACTGATTGTGACTCAATGTTGTTGCTAGCAAATCCCACGACCAGTTATCAAAACTCAACACCACCTCAATATAAAAGAACAGAGTTTGGGGCTCCTCAGCTACCCACCCATACGAATATAAAAGTACAGTAAAGCTATCATACAGGGTCATTCATATTATAATATAGGCTACACAGCAAGGTAACATTAGCTATCTAGTTAGCGAAACAAAATATGTTCTGCATCCTCACGTAAACGTGCTAGCTGTAGCTGACGTTTAGCTGAACCATGAGCTCTTTGGCTTACACTAGGTACCGTATTAAAGTTATCTCAGAACAAACCAGGGTTCATTTTATCAATATCGTGGACGTTATATTATGAGATCCAAGCAAATTGTGACTAGAAATGCTGATAATTCCCCGGGAGTTACTTTTGTTTGGACCTCAGTAGCTCAGTGCAGTCAAGCAAAAATAAACAGATTCAAAGCTACGGCTACAACTTCAGGTTAAAAACTAAATAAAACAAGTCTCAAAATTAAGGAAAATGTCTGTACATTTTAGCTGTTTCAAAAACATTGCTATGCTATTACTGTAAGAGTGTTGGCTCAAGGAGACAATTCTGTTTACACAGCCCTGCTTAAAGGGGGGCAACTGTCGGGCGAGTGTTGTGCGCTCTCTCTGAAGGTAGCGCTCGAGGCTTGACAAGTTCGCAAGTTTACATTGCAGTATATGTGTAGCCGAGGGACCCTAAAAGTCTGCTCGCTCAGGCATGCATTGTTCAGAACTGGCTGTTTTGCTAACAGTGATTGAGTTTAGTTATATTATTAGCTGAGTTCCTTTTGCTTTTTTAAGGAACTCAGTCGGGCTTTCAACTTACTCTTGAACGTTGTAATAGTAGCATCCACAAGGTGCAATTTCGAAACTGGGTAGTACATAAGCAGTTTTCCTCTTGTGATGTTGCAGACCTTAGAGAGCTACAGTATTTTGAACTTGTCCAGATCAACTAGCTCATGTCAGCTAACATTTTTTAGCTAGGTTTTTTTGGCCCATTGATTTTGTTGTAATGTTTGAGTCACTCAGATATCACATGAACACATATAAGATGTACAGGATGTTCCCCAATGATGGAAGGGGGACATGAGTGAAAAGCTTGTGAACCCCGGTTTTAGATGTGTCCAATAATCAAGTCATAGTCAAAGGGATTCTGCTTAAAGGGGCAAGAAAACAAACAGCTGAATGCAAGAAGCAGTCCAAGACAAAGCATAAAAGCAGCTTCTGGAGAGCCTCTTGGATTGTTGAATCTCACATTGGGTTTTACTGCCACCTATTGGCCATTGAAAATCAAGTGTTGAGTACAATAACTTTCCCTCTCCATCCCCTGATTCATGATACTGATTCAATATAATTTTTTCCCCCCTCAGGTCCACAGGCGAGGATAACACACTGTATGGATGAGAAAGACATTTGCACTTCGGTAAGTAGGCCTAGATCAGGGCTGGCCAACTTTGATGGGGGTGAGGCCACAAAGAATTTGAACTCGTCATGAGGGGCCACAGTGGCTCGTGGGTCAGCGTACCCTCATCCATACCCACACATGCAGTCAACTGACTTGTGCAATCACTCCATTTGTGCAGTTAAACTACTTAACTCTCCTAACTAAATGCATTATACCAGTAGCCAAGGCCGGTTCTAGCCTTTTCCACCTCGCCGACAAATCATTTTACTGGGCCCCTTCTTGACAGCGGAGAGAAATGTAGCATTTGTTTAAATTCTACATATTTTGCCATGGGGCGTAAAGAACATTTTGTCGTTTTAAAGCACGTTTTCTGCAATTCGACACATTTTGCCATGGGACAGAGAGAACATTTTGAAATGTTTTAACACATTTCATGCAATTATACTCATTTTGCCATGAGGTAGAGAGAAAAATAATTCTACACATTTTGCCATGACTTATGCCATATTAATATGATATCTGAGTGAGAGTGACTTGCAAAATCAATGGGGGGCCCCCCCGGAGTCAGGGCCCCTGGGCACGTGCCCTGCATGCCCGGTCAGTATTCGGCCATGATTACTATATCAGATAGCTGTCTAGACTAACTTACCAATCTAAAAATTGTTAGCTGACAAGGCTAATTGAGTGACTGTCAGTGACTAACAAAACAAGAGAAAAACTGCTGATGCACAACCAAATTTTGAAATTGCACCTTGTGTATTCTACTATTTTAACTCTCAACAGTAAGTTGAGACCCTGACCCCGAAATACATTGGGGTCGAGGGCCCCGTTTTTGGAAATTGATCCGCACACCTTAAAAAGAGGGCCTATGCGGCACACGGGCAGACAGTTACCGTAATTGCTGGACTATTAAGCGCACCTGAATATAAGCCGTACCCACTGAATTTTTTTTAAATATGTATTTTGTACATAAATAAACCGCACATGTCTATAAGCCGCAAGTGCCTACCGGTACATTGAAACAAATTAACTTTACACAGCCTTTAAACGAAACACGGCTTGTAACAAAAATAAATAGGCTTTTAAACGAAACACGGCTTGTAACAAAAATAAATAGGCTTTAACGAAACACGGCTTGTAACAAAAATAAAAAAAATAGCAGTAAATAGTAGCCTACCAAGAAAGTCAAACTTCATTGCGGTGGCGATTGTTTTGGCTTTCAGTCGGATCTGCACAGTTGAAACACCTCGGCTGTCTGCTCTCTGTGTGTTGACCCAGTCTTCAAGCTCATTTTCTAGTTCGGGCCTTCTGCTTTTCTTCCCTCTGAAAGCTTTTGTTGTCTTTTTGCACTGAGTCAGTTCCTCACGCTGCTGTTTCCAACGTCTTATCATCGACTCATTAAGGCCAAGCTCCCGTGCAGCAGCTCTATTTCCTTTTCCAACAGCCAGATCGATCGCCTTCAACTTGAAGCTGCATCATATGCATTTCTCCGTGTCTTTGCCATGATGAGGGTGACAAAATGACTACCGTAATCAGAATGATGGGAAGTTTGAGCGCGCTCGATTTACGTCACATTATGTGACGGTGCTCAGTTTTTTGGCGGCGTGAATCTTGTGAAAAAAATAAAAATAATCATAAATTAGCCACGCCATTGTATAAACCGCGAGGTTCATAGCGTGGGAAAAAAGTAGCGGCTTATAGTCCGGAAATTACGGTACCCATCCCTGGACTAGATCTTTTGATTTGTTAGTTGTCATAATTTGTCAATAGAAGCCCGTTTGCATTAGAGACCAGACTGACATGTTTTGTCCTTGGTGTCTACAGAGTGAAGAGCTGTCAATCACCCCAGGGCCAAAGTTGATTGGCTGTGAGGGTCACGATGATAAAGGCAGTCCTTCCTCCCTGGAGACCATATCGCAAAGTGAGATGGACAAAGCAGCAGTGCTCACCTTGATCAGAGAGGAGGTACAGTAACTGACTGATTAAACCTGGGTCGTGATCATTAGGCACCAAACAGAAATAGGGAGGGACTACTTTGACTAATAAGAAATGCACATTTTTCAATAAAAACATTTCCACATTTCCCATTGCCTGCCCTAATGAACACAACCTAGGTAACACCAAGCTAGCCCTCTGAGCTAAAGGCTCAGTTCCTTGATTGCAGACTGTCACTGTAATACTCAACACATACTACAGTACTTCTGTTAAATTATACGATAGTCAACATGCTTAAATAATCAACAAGTAGCAAGCAAATGGATGCCTGGCTGTCAAGCCTCTTCTAACCCTAGAGTGATTTCTCCCCAACAGATAATCACTAAAGAGATAGAAGCCAATGAATGGAAGAGAAAGTATGAAGAAAGCCACATGGAGGTGTTAGAGATGAGGTATTATATGGCGCTGTTGCTTTAGTTTGCCATAATTCAAAGATAATCATATTTAGAATATAACAGAGACAAACTCACAAGAAACCTTTTAGACTGAAAATAAACCTTTTCATTTTTATTCATATTTCTCCTGTGTTTATCTGTCTCTTGTAGGAAAATAGTGGCAGAGTACGAGAAAACCGTTGCACAGATGATTGGTAAGTTCTTGAGGAGTTCATTTTATCTGCACTGATATGAAATCATGGGATAGGTGAAAGCAATATGGTGGATGTCTACCAGCTTATGGCTTTCACCAGCCCATTTAATTCCACATCAGTGCAAATCCATGGAACTAAACGATAATAACAAGCCTATTTAGACTATTGAGACACACCATTGTTTGGATGTCCCTCAACTGTCTGACCTGTGACCTTTACAGAGGACGAGCAGCACAAGAGGAGTGTCCTGGGCTCCCAGAAGAGCGTCCAGCAGGTGATCCTGGAGCGGGACCAGGCCCTGGCTGACCTCAACTCTGTGGAGCGCTCACTCTCTGACCTCTTCAGACGCTACGAGAACATGAAGACCGTCCTGGAAGGCTTTAAGAAGGTAGGCTACGTGTTAACACTAGACTAGAGAGAAGGTTTAAGAATGTGAGTGTGAGTGAGCACGTGGTGCCACGGAGCTGAGCAGACATTGACAAACCGAGCTCTTCAAAGTTATTCCATTATTACCTAAATAACAACGTTGAAACAATATTCTAACATCAGCTGATAAATTGTCAAGTACTTACCTTCCCAAAGAGCCATTGACCTCCGACCAAGAGGCAAGAAGGACGACCAAAACGTTGTTGATTCCCAAGATAACGATAATGCTACAGCTAGCAAGATTAGCATTAGCCCTCATAACCCAGACGACAGTTCCAGACTGTTGCTCTCGGCAGCCTCGCAATGCTGGCTACTCTCCTCCGGGAAATTCAGGATGGTAACAAAGGTCTTTCTCTGAAAATTGACAAGAAATCGGCTGAACTCCATTCTTCCATTGACGACCTGAAATCCTCCATGAATGATCTCCTTTTGAGAACGACTGAGGCTGAGTTGCTCATTAGCACAGTTGAAGATACCATCACTCGACATGACCAGGTTCTGATACAACTGCAGAAGGACAATGCCTACCTCAAAAACAAGGTAGACCAGATGGAGAACCAGAACAGACGTAGTAATATCTGTGTGGTGGGATTGAAAGAGGACAGCGAGGGCCGTGACCCGGTCCGTTTCTTCACTCAATGGATCCCTGATGTCCTAGGCATAATCAACTTCACCAAGCCGTTGGAAATCGAACGCGCCCACAAAACGTCAGCGCAGAAACCCCGGCCAGATGAGCCCCCACGGGCCATCCTGATCAGGTTCCTCCGTTTCCAGGATAGAGAGAAGATACTGCAACTCGCAAGAGCCAGAGGGGACATCACTATCGATGGCAAGCGGGTCAGCCTTTTCCCGGATATGAGCGCGGTTCTCGAGGGGTCAGACCTGCCGCCAAAGCACTGAAGGAGAAGAACATCACCAACTACCTCATCCACCCTGCGCGGATGAAAGTTCAGTACAAAGGCCGAAGCCATCTCTTCAACACACCGGGAGAAGTGTTCACTTTTCTCAAAGAACTGAACCGTGTCTGAACCAGGATGGTCTCTCTGGGGGATAAGATGCAGTTTTTTTGTTTTTTCTTATCCGTGCTGTCCTGGGACTGAACTGCTGATATCTTCTTGGAATTTGGATCCGTTTACCCCGCTATCCGATCACTATAATTGATTTGTACATTTTCAACTAACTGTTTTTTTCCCCCGGGGTGAGTTCTATTACATTTACAGGAGAGTATATTTTGGTTTAGTCAATATCCACTGGGCGAAGCAAATTAGTGGGCTTAGGCCCACTGCTTTCCCCCCCATTTATGTTTCTCCTCTCCTGAAAAGAGACTCAAGCAGCCCTTACTGTGGGCAGTAAATATTCAGCCATAATGTCTATTCACAACGTTTGTTTTCAACTTAGAGAGCTCTCTGGTTTTAGTTTACGCCAAGGTTTAGCTAGTAAGAGCAAGATGGAAAGCGAGCAACAACGTATCTCTACAGGTGTATTCATGTTTGATTGTTGGGATTGTTGTTTTAGTCCGACAATCGGGGTGGGTGGGATTCTTTATTTTTTTTTCTTCTATTTCCTTCCTAAAGAGACACATAGGTCACTTCTGTGTTCAAACCAAAGTTGAAACATTTCCTGACTATTTACATATGAGAGATCTCCATTCAGTTACATATTTGAAACCCAACCTATGCTTAATCCAATAAAATATGTCACATTCAACGTAAAAGGTCTTAACAGCCCGATTTAAGAGGAAAAGAGTCTAATCATACCTTAAGAAATTTAAGGCTGACATTGTGTTTTTACAAGAAACCCATCTTACAGCCAGTGAACACAAGAAATTGAAGAGGGAATGGGTAAGACAAGTTTTTGTGTCTCCAAAGCAAGAGGAACTGCAATTTTGATAAGTAGACACATCCCCTTCTGCGTCAACAACACCATCTCTGATCCCTCGGGCAGGTTTCTTTTGGTGCAGGGGCATATGTTTTCAGAGTCTTGGACCCTATTGAATATTTATGCTCCTAACTTCGATGGCCATATGTTTATTCAGAATGTCTTCCTTCAGGTTGCTCAAGCACCACCAGGATGGCTACTGGTTGGAGGAGATTTTCATTTTTGTTTAGATACAGTTCTTGATAGGTCCTCTGATAAACCCTCACTTCTTACCAAAGCCGGCAAGCTCACCGTGTCATTCATGAAAGATCTTAATTTGCTAGACATCTGGAGACAGTTGCACCCACAGGATAGGGACTACTCTTTTTATTCACACCCACACAACACACACACACACGCATAGATAACTTTTTACTATCGACCCAACTGTTTCATAGAGTGTTAGATATCGAGTACCTCCCCAGATTGCTTAGTGACCATTCTCCTCTGGTATTATCAATCTCCATTCCTACCAAGGTGAATGGAGCATATAGATGGAGACTAAATTCTACACTCCTAAAGCAACCTGAATTTTGTGCATTCATCAAAGAGCAGATCAATATTTTTACTTTGACAAACAAACCCTCCACTCCTGACAGTTTCATTCTTTGGGACACATTGAAGGCCTATCTGAGGGGACAGATCATTTCCTATACTAAAGGGCTGAAGAGAAAACACAGTGCGGAACTGAATGTCCTTGAATCTGAAATCTCTAACCTACCAAAGAGGCCCGACTAAAGATCTATATCTATATTTTGGTAAATAAAAAACTGAAATATAATATTCTGAACACATATCAAGCTGAAAGGGCCATCACTAAATCAAAACAGCGTTATTACGAGCTTAGAGAGAAAGCACACAAAGTGTTGCCATGGCAACTGAAAGCAGAGGAAAGTAAGAGGACAATTAATGCTATAGAAACTCTTACTAATGAGATATCTTTCGACCCTACTGAAATTAATGATACTTTTAAGAAATATTACGAAGACCTCTACACTTACCAATCAAGCGATGATCTATCAGAGATCGACTCCTTTCTCTCCACTCTCAACCTCCCATGCCTGTCAGAGGAAGACAGAGAGCGCCTGAGTGAACAGTTCTCAGTTCCTGAATTGTTGGAGGCCATTAAATCCTTACCTTCTAATAAATCTCCTGGGGAGGATGGCTTCCCTCCAGAGTTCTATAAAGAATTTAGGGAGCTGTTGGTCCCCTACCTTATGGAGGTACTTAAAAAAGCTGGGGAAGACAACTACTTTCCAGAGTCTTTCTCTCAAGCAGTGATTACTGTAATCCACAAGAAAGGGAAAAACTCGCTAAAGTGCGCCTCCTATAGACCAATCTACCTCCTTAAACACGGATTGTAAACTGGTCACCAAGATGCTATCTATGAGACTGGAGTGATGTCTTCCCCTGTTGGTCAACCCAGATCAGACTGGCTTCATAATTAATAGATTGTCCTCCAATAATCTCAGAAGGTTCTTTGATATAATTCACCCTGCTAACAAAA
Organism: Salvelinus namaycush; assembly: GCF_016432855.1. NCBI lineage: Eukaryota > Metazoa > Chordata > Actinopteri > Salmoniformes > Salmonidae > Salvelinus > Salvelinus namaycush. The sequence continues at coordinate 36,775,311 of NC_052308.1, forward strand.
ACAAAATACCTAGTGTCGCAGTCTCCCTCGACTCTGAAAAGGCCTTTGATAGGGTTGAATGGCCATACCTCTTTCGCGTCTTGGAAAAGTTTGGTTTAGGTACCGTGTTTGTAAATTTGATAAAATCACTCTACAAATCTCCTAAAGCTATGATTGCCCAGAACACTCCCTCTCTCACTTGCAGATCCTACTACAGTGTTATAGTTCTTTCTCTGGATATAAGGTCAATTTTGATAAAAGCGAAATCTTACCATTGTCTGTCTTTGACCACCATACCATCAAGCACAAGTTTCCTTTTAGATGGTCACCTATGGGCTTCACATATTTGGGCATAATGGTGGATGGTAACCTGAACAACCTATATAAACTCCATCTGGCCAGCTTGTTGCAAAAGGTGGAGGGTGACCTTTGTAAATGGATGGACTTGCCTCTCACTCTACTGGGTAGAATCAATGTAATTAAAATGAATGTCCTGCCCAGATTTCTATATTTGTTTCAATCTCTCCCTATCCCTGTTCCCGCAGCATTCTTTTCCTCTCTCGACAAGCTGACCAGACGGTTTATCTGGCACGGCAAAACCCCTAGGGTTGGCCTGGATAAACTGACCCTTGATTACGGTCAAGGGGGCTTAAACCTCCCCAATTTTAGAATGTACTACTGGGCTGCACAGTCTAGGTTTCTGGCTCAGAGGTTTGACAATGGTCCCTCTCCCTCATGGTTGAACATTGAAAAGTTTGAGGTAAATGATGACACTGGGGCAGAATTGTTTTACAAATGGGATAGAAAATCTATAAAAAACATCACAGACAACACTTGAATCATACATTCTGTCCTGCCATGGTGCAAACTGCATGAGCTGTTCAGACGAGAGGGATTTCTTTCCCCTAAAACCCCTTTATGGAACAATAGATTGATCCCTATGTTTTTCCAGAATAGTAACTTTAGACCATGGTGTGATAAGGGTATCACTCTTCTCGAACAGTGTTACGAGGAGGGAGTTCTTATGTCTTTTGAACAGCTGAAACAGAAATATCACTTGCCTAACAGGGACTTCTTTAGCTACCTACAACTACGAAACTTTATTAGGGTGACTCTCAAGGGACAATGGAACCTACCTAAGGTGTCACCTATTGAACAACTCTGCCATGCAGACCAACCACTGTTCAAGACCATTTCCCGTGTTTACGATGCTCTTATGTCAGGACTAACACTGCCTGAGCTAGATAAACCCCGACTTAGATGGGGAAAAGATCTGGGTATTGATCTTGATGAGGGTCTATGGAGTGACCTATGCAGGGATGGTGTTACATCCACATTGAACTCCAGATACAGACTGATCTAGTTTAATTTCCTCCATCAGCTCTATATCACCCCATCTAGACTGCACAAGTTCAACCCTGATATCTCCTCCCTATGTTTTAGATGTGGCTCAGATGAAGGAACATTCCTCCATTCCACTTGGCAGTGTTTAAAACTACACGGTTTCTGGCAGGGGGTATACAATAACATATCCTCAATTCACGGGGTTGCCTTCCCTATAGACCCGGAGGTCTGTCTACTGGGTAACTGTACTAACTCCAATCTTAGGCAAAGTCATACTATAAAGCTAACAGAAATATTGCTAGCGATTGCCAAGAAATGTATTGCCTTGAAATGGAAATCGGATTCCTCCCTGCCAGTTGCAATGTGACTATCGGAAGTTAATAGTTGTATCCCACTGGAGAAAATCACTTACTGCTTGAGGAATAAGTTAGAGACATTTTACAGAATTTGGCAACCTTTTATTGACTATATGGAGAATCTCCCCTCACATCACATTGATTAAATCTCTATATAATCCTTATATAATGTTTCACACGTAATGTATAATATGTAGCTTACGGCAGGTGACCATATGATCCAATGTCTCATTATTATTTATTTTACTCTTTATTATGACTTATTTATTGTATGTTTGTATATACAATTATTATTTTTTTGTTACGCTCGTCTGTTACTGTCACTTTGTCCTTTTGCTGTCTAATATCTTTTCACTTTTGTTTTGAATGTTCTTAATTGAAAAATGCAAAAATACAATATAAAAAATTCAAAAAAATTGTGACCCATTGGGCAAAAACTGTTTTAATCAATGTTGTTTTCACGTCATTTCAACCCCAAAAATTGATGTGATGACTTGGAAACTAATTGGATTTGCTAAAAGTATTCAACGTAAGGGAATTTCGTCTTTTTTTCATCCAACTTTTAATTTAAATCCAATGACATGGCAATTTTTTGTTGTTGATTTCACATTGAATCACGTTAGATGACAACTCAACCAAATGTAAATCAAACTAGACGTTGTACTTAACCTTTTGTACTTGATGTTTTTATAATTTTATTGATGTTATGATGTACAGAGTCCTTTAATGTTTGGAAAAGCACTTATTAATGGGATGAAATGGTATTATTAGCATCACTGTTTTTTCTGTATCTGACTGTTGCTTGCAAAATTACTATCTGTAATGGAGATACAAGGTTATTCAGTTCTCCGTTTTTTTCTGTCTGTGTGCGTGTGTGCGTGTGCGTGCGTGCGTGCGTGCGTGTGCAGAATGAAGAGGTGCTGAAGAAGTGTGCCCAGGAGTACCTGGTCCGCGTCAGACAGGAAGAACAGAGATACCACACACTCAAGATCCACGCAGAGGAAAAACTAGACAAGTAACGATAGTCTAGTATTTCTTGTGTCTTGACTGCTTTTTCAGCAGACGTTTTATATGATTTGAGTCTCGACTCTAGGGATTGAGACGGTAAATGTTTCAATGTGAAATATCTGATCATTATAAATATATCACTTTATCTAGTCTATTGTTCATTTGGCTACAATGTACTTTTGAGGCGAGGGACATTATCTTTCTATGGTTCACTCTCTCATTTCTTTGTGAGGTCTTCTTTTTTTCTTTCTTTTCTTTCTTTAATGTTCCGCTCTCTGCTGTGTTGCAGAGCAAATGAAGATATCGCCCAAGTGCGCTCCAGAGCCGACTCAGAGAGTGTGGCTCTTCATGCCAGCCTGAGGAAGGAGCAGATGAAGGTGGACTCTTTGGAGAGAGCCCTCCATCAGAAGGTACTTGACTTGACATGAGTTAAATTGACTTGGCTTGACTTTATCCCTAAGGGAAAATGTGTCTGTAGGAATCATTGATAGTAAAAGAATAACTGGATACAAGAATTACGTTAGTTATCAATGGTTCCAAATGAGAAGCACAAAATGGCGCATTTCGACCAGGAAGTGTTTCATGATGTCCCATTTGTTAGTCACAAAAAAACAATTTAAATGCTGAGTCTTTGATTGAACAATCTCTACCTATCTCTCTATTCTTCACAGAACCAAGAAATTGAGGAGCTCACGAAAATCTGTGACGAACTAATAGCAAAGCTCGGAACGTTGGACTGATACCTGATATCATGAACTTTGGAGTTCTTGGATGTACTGTTCCACCAACATCTCTCCGCTCTGCCTTACCGTTGCAGCCAAGGCCTAACCATCCCCACCACTAGTAAACGACTGTCCACACATCAACACAATCTGAACCCGTCTCTGCTATTATAACTTATACACACAGGGAGTGACGGCGGTATTCACCCGCTGTCTCTCGAATGGAACCAATAAACTGCGAAACAGCTATGAGTATATGTTTTTTATGACCAATTGAAGTATTGATGTGGCAAATTGTAATGTGCATGTGCAGCTGTTATACGCATGTGGGGCCAAATCGTAACTTTTGCATAAATAAAGCATAGTATGGACATTACTGTCGATTTCTCCCTGTCGTGGGACTATGTGAGGGATCTGCTTGTAAGTTGCGTTGCGTACTGTGGGGTGTGTTTGTAAAGTATGTTCCACATCATGGATGATCAGTTTTGAAGAATGAGACAGAGACGTGTGATCCAGAAAGGGTTTGGGGGACATTCTTCTGCTGATACAGGGAAAGAGATCAACAATCAATCAGTTGGTGGCTCTCGTTTTGCAATCGCTTGCGTTCCACGGGTTTAGACTTTACACAATCATTCTGCTGCTATTCTAGTAACTACTAGAGATGGAGAGCGATCCATTTTTTGTTTTATAGAGTTACCGATTCGATCTACTCTCATTTTATCTTCTATTGTTTTGTACCTTTCTTTAGGTAGGACATGCTTTTAGCGGTATGCTAGTATACGTTTTTTTTTTTTATCGATCAAGGGATTGCACATTTATTTTAATAACTATGAAGCTTCTTGTTATTTGATATCAACTTCAAACTGCAGTTTGTGGTCGATGCTCTAGATCTTTTATGTAGCTCCATGAGATATACTCTATACTGTATACCCATATTAATTATTATTATAGTTTGAAGGCAAAGCACACGTGTTTCATGTGTACAGCATATGTTAAAGTATCTTTGTTTGCTCATGTCTGTTATCACCACATGTCTGGAGGAGGTGCTTGGTTTTCTGTATTAACAATGCAACATTATTTGGAAAAACTCTTGTTACCGTATTCGTTGTTTGAACAAATATGTTTTGTTATATAGACAATATAGGCTTTAATCCATATTCCTTGTGTCTTACCCCTTAGCTCATGTGGCTGAACAAAAGAGCACTATGACAAGAATATCTTAACAAATCCATCAACGGAGTAGTGACATATCCTGTTTATAATTGTACTTTTGCTCTCTTTAAGAATCGTTTGAAACTGACATGTTTTGTTTTCATCTTTCCTTTAGCTAGACACAGCATAGGGAGCTGTGGTTGTAAGCTTGGCTTTCTGCAGTGCAGCCACAGTTAAGTTTCTCTACATGACCTTTGGAAAACAGAACAAATATTTTCTACCATCTCCATAATACTTGAGTTGCCAAATCTTTCCCTTGCCCTCAAAGCCCATCACTGTTAATGTTGTAGGCTCTGAGAATAACTTTAGCAGAAAACACTAATTATTATGACAGATTATGACGGATCTGTAAACTATATACTAATGCAGATGTGGATTCTTGTTTAGATAGATGTTCTCAGAGCGAACAAAAAGATAACTGGTGGCCAAACAGCACAACGACTAGTTCCTTTAATGTTATGGCAATGTAGAGGACTGGTTCCTTTCAACCTTTAGGACTACAAGGACCTACAGTACAGTATGTGGACATGGAACTGTCCCCAAGCCCACTTTAGGTGCTACCTAACTGAGTCATAGTTTGGGAGCCATTGCCTTATCATACCTGTTTCATGAATCCTCATCATCCTCCTCATCATCATCAGTACCTTCAACTGCCAAATGTTATTATTGTGCCAAATAAAGGGGTTTCAGGAGGAGGTATCATGACTTAAAGGTCTGACTTTGAAGTTGCTTGTCATTCTATCACTGCAGTATGTGTACATTTATATTGTATGAAAATAATATAATTTTATTGGATTGTTCATACAGTATTTGTAAAGTGGAGGAACGAAACGTGCACAGATTCTATGATGTTTACTGATTGATATATATATTTTTTGTGCAGAAGGCATTTCCTGAATAAAAATGATCATTATTGTGAACTTTTTTTACTTCAGTAAAACTTTTAGGCTGGGATTTAAATTCGAGGCACTCTATAGAGTAGCGCACTGCACAGCCGATGTGCCTAAAGGCAATTTCCCTGACGTTCATGGAGATCACATTCACAGTAAATGCTGCGCATGTCGGCTGACCTTCAAAATTGAAGAGCAATGTGCTGCCGTTTAACGCGCCTTGGATTTAATCCCAGTCTTAGTGTATATGTTGTATGTGGACACCCCTTCAAATGAGTGGATTAGGCTATTTCAACCACATCACGCTTCACCATCTGGCACCATCCGACGGACGAATCTGAGTTTGGCGGATGCCAGGAGAACGCTACCTGCCCCAATGCATAGTGCCAATTGTAACGTTTGGTGGATGAAGAATAATGGTCTGGGGCTGGTTTTCATGGTTCGGGCTAGGCCCCTTAGTTCCAGTGAAGGGAAATCTCAACGCTAAACCATACACTGACATTCCAGACGATTCTGTGCTTCCAACTTTGTGGGAACAGTTTGGGGAAGGCCCTTTCCTGTTTCAGCATGACAATGCCCCCGGGCACAAAGCGAGGTCTATACAGAAATGGTTTGTTGAGATCAGTGTGGAAGAACTTGACTGGCCTGCACAGAGCCCTGACCTCAACCCCATCGAACACCTTTGGGATGAATTGGAACGCCGACTGCGAGCCAGGCCTAATCGCCCAAAATCAGTGCACGAACTCACTAATTCTCTTGTGGCTGAATGGAAGCAAGTCCCCGCAATAATGTTCCAACAACTAGTAGAAAGCCTTCCCAGAAGAGTGGAGGCTGTTGTTGCAGCAATGGGGGACCACCTCCATATTAATTCCCATGACTTTGCAATGAGATGTTTGACAAGCAGGTGTCCACATACTTTTGGTCATGTAGTTTATTTTAGTATTAAACAATGTCTTATTACTGCAGTAACAGTCAGTAAACACTCAATTTCAACAGTGCCACAAGACTTTCAAAAACTTTCATCAAAATGTCATTGAGGTAAAAAATGACTACTGAAAGTGTTAAATATAGTGTAAAATATTCAGTACTGAGTACATAAACACAAAACCTGTGATAAATGTTTAATTTTAATTTGACTAATTAGTGTGCATGTTTAAGCTAAATCTGTGACGTAAAGTCTACTTAGTTTAAATGAGTTCACTCATAAAGCAGAACTGTGTTGACATTTGACAAGTAAATGTTCAACAAAGGGAAATATTTACATTACAAACATCAAGGAATTAAAGAAATAGCAATACATATCTGGGCTGGGATTCTAACAATGTAGAGGGCATACGTGACCAGAGATTTTATGTACTGTATTCAGGATTTCAAGCTGAAAGTCTGCACAAAATGTTTTTATTTACTTGGGACCTTATGATAATTGATACTTAATCTGATTACAGGCAACCAACTAGTGGGATTTTTAAACTGATAGACTTTGTTTGGCTGATTAAGACCTCTTATTTTTCTCCAGCGTGTCAGCAAGCATCTTCTGCTTCATGTTCCTCAGGACATGCATGGTGATCTTCATAACCCCATCTCTGGCACTGCTCTCCTGCTTCTCATCTTCAGCGTCCACCGTCCTCTCTCTGACTTCAAAATAATTCTGGGTGATCTGAACTCAGAATCCTCTTGTTCTGAACTCAGCTCACTCCTCGCAAATGTGATGACATTCTCTCCCAAGTGTCTGAACACACAAAATGTAAAAGTTCAGATCGAAGGAACACCAAAGTTATTTCAACATATTGTAGAACTATACCTTCACTGAGGTAATCAAGACCAATATAAATCATCTCACCCTGACTATATAAAGGCCAGGTGTGTGTGATGCTGGGCAGACCGACCACTGGGAATATCTGACTCTGATCTCTGCTGTTGGTCTCTGTGGAAAAAACATGAGATTGTACACCTTACTCTGTACATACATATGAAACTTCCATTTAAATTCAGCAAAAAAAGAAAGAAGTATCTACCAAACAGAGGTACAAGAGCTATATCTTAAAATACAGCACATAATCAAATGCCCATATGATATTTATAAACCTGTGTGTGTGTGTTTGTATGTGTGTGTCCAGGTAAATCCCAGCCTAAAAGTTTTAAAAGTTTTACTGAAGTAAAAAAAGTTCACAATGATGATCATTTTTATTCAGGAAATGCCTTCTGCACAAAATATATACACTGCTCAAAAAAATTAAGGGAACACTAAAATAACACATCCTAGATTTGAATGAATGAAATATTCTTATTAAATACTTTTTTCTTTACATAGTTGAATGTGCTGACAACAAAATCACACAAAAATGATCAATGTAAATCAAATTTATCAACCCATGGAGGTCTGGATTTGGAGTCACACTCAAAATTAAAGTGGAAAACCACACTACAGGCTGATCCAACTTTGATGTAATGTCCTTAAAACAAGTCAAAATGAGGCTCAGTAGTGTGTGTGGCCTCCACGTGCCTGTATGACCTCCCTACAACGCCTGGGCATGCTCCTGATGAGGTGGCGGATGGTCTCCTGAGGGATCTCCTCCCAGACCTGGACTAAAGCATCCGCCAACTCCTGGACAGTCTGTGGTGCAACGTGGCGTTGGTGGATGGAGCGAGACATGATGTCCCAGATGTGCTCAATTGGATTCAGGTCTGGGGAACGGGCGGGCCAGTCCATAGCATCAATGCCTTCCTCTTGCAGGAACTGCTGACACACTCCAGCCACATGAGGTCTAGTATTGTCTTGCATTAGGAGGAACCCAGGGCCAACCGCACCAGCATATGGTCTCACAAGGGGTCTGAGGATCTCATCTCGGTACCTAATGGCAGTCAGGCTACCTCTGGCGAGCACATGGAGGGCTGTGCGGCCCCCCAAAGAAATGCCACCCCACACCATGACTGACCCACCGCCAAACCGGTCATGCTGGAGGATGTTGCAGGCAGCAGAACGTTCTCCACGGCGTCTCCAGACTCTGTCACGTCTGTCACGTGCTCATGTGCTCAGTGTGAACCTGCTTTCATCTGTGAAGAGCACAGGGAGCCAGTGGCGAATTTGCCAATCTTGGTGTTCTCTGGCAAATGCCAAACGTCCTGCACGGTGTTGGGCTGTAAGCACAACCCCCACCTGTGGACGTCGGGCCCTCATACCACCCTCATGGAGTCTGTTTCTGACCGTTTGAGCAGACACATGCACATTTGTGGCCTGCTGGAGGTCATTTTGCAGGGCTCTGGCAGTGCTCCACCTGCTCCTCCTTGCACAAAGGCTGAAGTAGCGGTCCTGCTGCTGGGTTGTTGCCCTCCTACGGCCTCCTCCACGTCTCCTGATGTACTGGCCTGTCTCCTGGTAGCGCCTCCATGCTCTGGACACTACGCTGACAGACACAGCAAACCTTCTTGCCACAGCTCGCATTGATGTGCCATCCTGGATGAGCTGCACTACCTGAGCCACTTGTGTGGGTTGTAGACTCCGTCTCATGCTACCACTAGAGTGAAAGCACCGCCAGCATTCAAAAGTGACCAAAACATCAGCCAGGAAGCATAGGAACTGAGAAGTGGTCTGTGGTCACCACCTGCAGAACCACTACTTTATTGGGGGTGTCTTGCTAATTGCCTATAATTTCCACCTTTTGTCTATTCCATTTGCACAACAGCATGTGAAATTTATTGTCAATCAGTGTTGCTTCCTAAGTGGACAGTTTGATTTCACAGAAGTGTGATTGACTTGGAGTTACATTGTGTTGTTTAAGTGTTTCCTTTATTTTTTTGAGCAGTGTATATATCAATCAGTAAACATCATAGAATCTGTGCACGTTTCGTTCCTCCACTTTACAAATACTGTATGAACAATCCAATAAAATTATATTATTTTCATACAATATAAAATGTACACATACTGCAGTGATAGAATGACAAGCAACTTCAAAGTCAGACCTTTAAGTCATGATACCTCCTCCTGAAACCCCTTTATTTGGCACAATAATAACATTTGGCAGTTGAAGGTACTGATGATGATGAGGAGGATGATGAGGATTCATGAAACAGGTATGATAAGGCAATGGCTCCCAAACTATGACTCAGTTAGGTAGCACCTAAAGTGGGCTTGGGGACAGTTCCATGTCCACATACTGTACTGTAGGTCATTGTAGTCCTAAAGGTTGAAAGGAACCAGTCCTATACATTGCCATAACATTAAAGGAACTAGTCGTTGTGCTGTTTGGCCACCAGTTAGCTTTTTGTTCGCTCTGAGAACATCTAACTTAACAAGAATCCACATCTGCATTAGTATATAGTTTACAGATCCGTCATAATCTGTCATAATAATTAGTGTTTTCTGCTAAAGTTATTCTCAAAACCTACAACATTAACAGTGATGGGCTTTGAGGGCAAGGGAAAGATTTGGCAACTCAAGTATTATGGAGATGGTAGAAAATATTTGTCCTGTTTTCCAAAGGTCATGCAGAGAAACTTAACTGTGGCTGCACTGCAGAAAGCCAAGCTTACAACCACAGCTCCCTATGCTGTGTCTAGCTAAAGGAAAGATGAAAACAAAACATGTCAGTTTCAAACGATTCTTCAAGAGAGCAAAAGTACAATTATAAACAGGATATGTCACTACTCCGTTGATGGATTTGTTAAGATATTCTTGTCATAGTGCTCTTTTGTTCAGCCACATGAGCTAAGGGGTAAGACACAAGGAATATGGATTAAAGCCTATATTGTCTATATAATGAAACATATTTGTTCAAACAACAAATACGGTAACAAGAGTTTTTCCAAATAGTGTTGCATTGTTAATACAGAAAACCAAGCACCTCCTCCAGACATGTGGTGATAACAGACATGAGCAAACAAAGATACTTTAACATATGCTGTACACATGAAACACGTGTGCTTTGCCTTCAAACTATAATAATAATTAATACGGGTATATAGAGTATATCTCATGGAGCTACATAAAAGATCTAGAGCATCGACCACAAACTGCAGTTTGAAGTTGATATCAAATAACAAGCTACATAGTTATTAAAATAAATGTGCAATCCCTTGACACACACACACAAACACACACACACACAGGTTTATAAATATCATATGGGCATTTGATTACGTGCTGTATTTTAAGATATAGCTCTTGTACCTCTGTTTGGTAGATACGTCTTTCTTGCTGAATTTAAATGGTAGTTTCATAGACTGGGTACTATTCATGGGAACACAGCTGGGTAGAGGGGAGTCTCGTCTTTCCAGCTGGATTGGGCTTCAACACAACAGAGTCAGACCTTCAGTCTCTAGTCTACTCTGTCTAATGATGATGTAATATACAAACTCGGAGCATAAATGCTACAGTGTACTCACGCATACACCCACCCATGCATGCATGCACGCACTCTCTTTCTCCCTTTCCTCCCAACTTTTAGCTTTTGTGTTAGTGTCATGTTCCCCTGAGAGATTCATCTTAGAGGCAGTGCCCCGTCCTCTCTCAACCCCACAGAGACTCATCAGAGGCAGTGTTCGGGCCAGTAACCGAAAGGTTGCTGGATCGAATCCCTGAGCTGACAAGGTACAAATCTGTCGTTCTGCCCCTGAGCAAGGCAGTTAACCCACTGTTCCCCGGGCGCCGAAAACATGGATGTCGATTATGGCAGCCCCCCCCCGCACCTCTCTGATTCAGAGGGTATTGGGTTAAATGCGGAAGACACATTTCAGTGGAATGCATTCAGTTGTACAACTGACTAGGTTTCCCCTTTCTGTTCCCCTTCCCTCTCTCCCTAGAGAGCCTCTTTGAGCCTAAACACAGACATGCAGCGTATGTTATAGTGAATCAATAATACAGACAGCGATATAATAGTCATAAAACATAACAGTTGAAGCAAAGTACAATGAAGCACAATACAATTACCAATAAAAACATGCGTATGGAACAGTCTTGATAGGGATAATTTGGGAATAAGGATGACCTTGTATATAACATTTCTATTGGGAGTTCTGGTTGCCATTCATTCCTCTTATGTAGTCAATTCTTTGTTTCTCTGATTCAAGCTCAGTGATACAAACTGTTACAAGTGAAGTGCTTTGTCAATGCTGTATCAATAAACCCAAGCCACAGTCCAGTGGAACAAACTGACACCTTGGCATAAGTACCACACCAGTGTTTACTAATTTAGCCTTTTCTTGTATTTACTTTACTAGAATAATAACCACTGTCAACCTTTTGTTTGTAGGTTATGCTCTATCTAGGTAGAGAATGTGACAATGTTGCACTAGATCAAGTCCTTATCTCCATTGTGCAGAAAGCTTTCCTTCTGCTACGCTACTAGAATCAGACGATACATTTCATATGTTTTCATCATTAGTTGGGTCCTTGCCTTGTGGTTTGGAATCACAACTAGAACATCAGGACATCAAATCACTGAAATATCTTTATTTCTGTTCTTGAAGACAGCTTGAGAAAAATTGTTTGTGCACCTCTGAGATACAATGTAGCTCTTTGGCCTTTTAGGTGGCCTTCTCTGGCCTTCTACAACTGAACTTTGGATTCCATAATACCAGCAATAAATGATGACAGGTAAAGTTCTGGGTGTATAATATATTTTTTTAAATGATAATTAATAACTGAAGTTAATATCCAAAATATTTTACCCTTTAAACACCAATCCAATATGCAGGTTGACTCCACTTAGATTGTCTGAGAAAATATTTTTGATAGTATTTTATCTATTTTTTATTAAAAGGAATTCACAGAGCAGGTGTGAAGGCTCCAGCCAAAGTCTGTATTGGGTATGATCACACTCCTGCAGGGGCCTACTCTCTGTTGGCCACTTGATGGGGGAACAGCACGGCAATATCAACTTCAGGATAGAGTAGGCTCACTCCATGGTCCTGTTTGAATACCATTTGAATATGTTCCTTCCTTGAGGAAATCACAGATCTGGTATGGTAAAATGGTGAAAGGACACGAGTGGAATACATTATATCACCTGCTATTGACACACACACACACACACACACACACACACACACACACACACACACACACACACACACACACACACACACACACACACACACACACACACACACACACACACACACACACACACACACACACACACAGGATCATTGACAGATCAGGATGAAATTATGTATTTTAAAGTTAGACAGAGTCAGAAACCTGAGAAACTCAACAGAGTGAGGTGCTAGGCAGCCAATCTATCTCAAGCATCGGTCTTTATGTTAAAAACTTCCATCACATTTCCCAGATCTACATCCAGGGGTTGTCACTTCAGAAGCTTATTGTTCACAGGATATTGTTTACACTTCTGGAATTGTCTTTGTTTATAAGCTGCTGGAAAGTATTCTAATATTAGGCTCATTGAGGTGAGAGAATGTGTTTGTAGCTTATGTAGCCTGTGATGTAGGGCAGGCCTATGCCTACTAGTCTTTTATATTGTCTGGTGCAATGTAAAGTCTATTTTATGGGGATCAATTTAGCAAGCCTTTATGGAAATATAACCTATTTGTTTTGGTGGAAATGTTGTTTTCTTCCCCTAGCAACTGGCAGAACTTTATACTAGTGCTACAACAAGCCAAGTTCAGTTGTTTCATAACCCTCCTGTGGACAAGGGGGCGGGAAGGATGCCGAAGACGTCATGACTGCAGGACTCCGCTTCCATAGATATTAAGGGAGGAGAACGTTTCGAGGAACGACCGGAGTGAAGGCTTGACGACATCACTGCTGCAGCCTAGACATTGAGAAGCCCAATTCGATTGAAACGCTGCTCTTTTTGGCGCGAGGTCATCTTCGGCATTTCTTCAAGTAAGTGGGTATTTTTTATGCACATTATAGCTGTTCCAGATGCAGAGCATTTTAAATAAATAACGGGAAAATCTTGAAGTTACCCGGTACTTTTAAAAAACAAGTTTTTTTCTAAAAACAACAGTTCATGAAATAACTTTAAAAAGTGTAAACTGTAGCCATTTATTTCCCTCTATAGTTTATTCGCCTAAAGCATTTTTTGTTTTGTTGCTTTTTTGTGTCAGCAATTAGACATTGTTCTTAAGTGGGGCTAGTTACCCCCTAGTACGCTAATAGCTATCCAAATCAACAGAAGGGCTTGTCTATTTTTAGTCTAGTGGTTGGGCCTGTCTAATTCTTTTTTATTTTGGGAGAAGATTATCATTATCTGCTAATGGGGGGGGGGGGGGGGGGGGGGAGACTTATCTTTGTCTGCCTTTTGCTGGAAAACGGTTGCCGGGGCTTTGATAGGTGGTCTTTACTGCCTGAGGTATTTACAGTCCACTCCAAAATTATTGTCCCCCTTGATAAAGACTGTATAAAATAAATAAATAATAATACAAATACTAAGCTATATTGTTTGGCAAAAAATGTTGGGAAATGATATTATTTTACACTAATACAATTGCTCAAAGGAAGTGATTTTGTTTAACAAGTAATACAAATAAACACAAAAAAAGATAGTTGTCAAAATTATAGGCACCCCTAAAGATTCTTAGAAATAACATCTGCATTAACATTCTACTTATTATTTTTTTTTAAATCTCAGTTTAAAATCACTGGAACAGTGGTAGACCTGTTGGATTTGGACGGATGTGTATCTTGTCCCCACACACAGTGAGGAAGATGGTTCAGGAGGCAAAGGAAAATCCAAGGGCCACAGTTGGAGAAATACAGAACTGGGTGTCAACTTGGGGTCATCAAGTCTCCGAATCTACAATTAGATGCCACCCCCATGACAATAGGCTCTTTGGAAGTGTTGACAGTTCTATTTTATTTTATTGAAAGCAACCAACAAATGTAAACGCCTGGAGTTTTCTAAACGACATTGGCACTAGGGTTGAACCGAGTCCTATGGTCAGATGAGACAAAAATAGATTTTATTTTTTATTTCACCTTTATTTAACCAGGTAGGCCAGTTGAGAACAAGTTCTCATTTACAACTGCGACCTGGCCAAGATAAAGCAAAGTGCGACAAAAACAACAACACAGAGTTACACATAAACAAGCATACAGTCAATAACACAATAGACAAATCTATGTACAGTGTGTGCAAATGTAGAAGAGTAGGGAGGTAGGCAATAAATAGAGGTGAAATAATTACAATTTAGCATTAACACTGGAGTGATAGATGTGCAGATGATGTGCAAGTAGAGATACTGGGGTGCAAAGAGCAAGAGGATAAATAACAATATGGGGATGAGGTAGTTGGGTGTGCTATTTACAGATTGGCTGTGTACAGGTACAGTGATCGGTAAGCTGCTCTGACAGCTGATGCTTAAAGTTAGAGAGGGAGATATCAGACTCCAACTTCAGTGATTTTTGCAATTCGTTCCAGTCATTGGCAGAAGAGAACTGTAAGGAAGGCTGGCAAAGGAAGTGTTGGCTTTGGGGATGACCAGTGAAATATACCTGCTGGAGTGCGTACTACAGGTGGGTGTTGCTATGGTGACCAGTGAGCTGAGATAAGGCGGGGCTTTACCTAGCAAAGACTTATAGAGGACCTAGAGCCAGTGGGTTTGGCGACGAATTTGTATTGAGGGCCAGCCAACGAGAGCATACAGGTCGCAGTGGTGGGTAGTATATGGGGCTTTGGTGACAAAATGGATGGCACTGTGATAGACTGCATCCAATTTGCTGAGTATAGTGTTGGAGACTATTTTGTAAATGACATCGCCGAAGTCGAGGATCGGTAGGATAGTCAGTTTTACGAGGGTATGTTTGGCAGCATGAGTGAAGGAGGCTTCGTTGTGAAATAGGAAGCCGATTCTAGATGTAATTTTGGATTGGAGATGCTTAATGTGAGTCTGGAAGGAGAGTTTACAGTCTAACCAGACACCTAGGTATTTTTTTAGATGTCCACATATTCTAAGTCAGAACCGTCCAGAGTAGTGATGCTAGTCGGGCGGGCAGGCACGGGCAACAGTTGGTTGAAGAGCATGCATTTAGTTTCACTAGCATTTAAAAGCGTTGGAGGCCACGGAAGGAGTGCTGTATGGCATTGAAGCTCGTTTGGAGGTTTGTTAACACAGTGTCCAAAGAAGGGCCAGATGTATACAGAATGGTGTCGTCTGCGTAGAGGTGGATCAGGGAATCACCTGCAGCAAGAGCGACATCATTGATAAATACAGAGAAAAGAGTTTACCCGAGAATTGAACCCTGTGGCACCCCCATAGAGACTGCCAGAGGTCCGGACAACAGGCCCTCCGATTTGACACACTGAGCTCTATCTGAGAAGTAATTGGTGAACCAGGCGAGGCAGTCATTTGAGAAACCAAGGCTATTGAGTCTGTCTATAAGAATGCAATGATTGACAGAGTCGAAAGCCTTGGCCAGGTCGATGAAGATCTCTTTGGCCACTCAAACCAGAGGTGGGTTTGGTGTCAAAAGAATGATGGATGTGCAGAAAATAACCTTATACCTACTGTAAAATATGGTGATAGATCTTGATGTTATGGGGTTGTTTTGTTTCCACTGATCCTAGGGCCCTTGTTAAGGTCAACTGCATCATGAACTCTACCAAGTACCAGGACATTTTAGTAAAAAACCTGCTTGCCTCTGCCCAGAGGCTGAAACTATCTTCCAGCAAGACAATGACCACAAGCACACATCAAAATCCAGAAAGAAATGGTTTATTGACCACAAAATCTACATTTTGCAATGGCCATCTCAGTCTCTGGACTTGAACCCCTTTGAAAAGCTGTGGTTTGAATTGAAGAGGGCAGTCCATAAGCGCAGACCAAAGGATATCAATGATCTGGAAAGATTCTGTATGGAGGAATCGTCTAAGATCCCTTTCAATGTGTTGTCCAATCATTAAACATTATAGAAAGGGGAGAGTGCAAAACATGTTGAAAACAGGGGTACCAATAATTTTTGACTTGTTAAATAAAATGTATTTCTCTGAGCAATTGTGTCAGTATAAAATAATTTCCCCCAAAAATGTAGCATACAATATAGCTCAGTATTTGTATTATTTATTTTATTACAGTCTTTTTTGCTCATCTTTATTTTTAAAATTTATTTAACCTTTATTTATTTTATCAAGGGTGTCAATCATTTGTGGTGACTGTATATTACTTCACTATTTCATAAAATTAAGTACTTTTTTTTACTGCTGCTAAAGTGATTGCAGCTTGGGAATATGAAGTCAGAGCCACATTGTGGTTGCAGACGGTTACTGTAAGGTCAGGGAAAGATTGAAAGCCAGTCAGAAATTTTGAAAAAGTGCTGACAAATCCCTCTTAATATGTTCCATATAAGAAACGTCCGGGTCAGGGCTGGTCCTTGCCATTCTGCCACCCTAGGCGAGACCAAAAAATGACACCACCCCTAGAAAACCAGAATAGTCCCAGTAAGAAAAATTATGTTGAAAAGACATGTAAAATACGTATTTTCCAGACGTTGAAGTTAGGTTCAATTTAGGTTCTGAATGAAAGGTGAAAAGACAGATTTTACGTATGTTTAAAATACATAACCTATATGGCCAAAAGTATGTGGACACCTGCTCGTCGAACATCTCATTCCAAAATCATGGGCATTAATATGGAGTTAGTCCCCCCCTTTGCTGCTATAACAGCCTCCACTCTTCTGGGAAGGCTTTCCACTAGATGTTGGAACATTGCTGTGGGGACTTGCTTCCATTCAGCCACAAGAGCATTAGTGAGGTCGGGCACTGATGTTGGGCGATTAGGCCTGGCTCGCAGTCGGCGTTCCAATTAATCCCAAAGGTATTTGATGGGGTTGAGGTCAGGGCTCTGTGCAGGCCTGTCAAGTTCTTCCACACTGATCTCGACAAACCATTTCTGTATGGACCTCGCTTTGTGCAAGGGGGCATTGTCATGCTAAAACAGGAAAGGTCCTTCAAGTTGGCATAAAGTTGGAAGCACAGAATCGTCTTGAATGTAATTGTATGCTGCAGCTTTATGATTTCCCTTCACTGAAACTCAGGGGCCTAGCCCAAACCAAGAAAACCAGCCCCAGACCATTATTCCTCCTCCACCAAACTTTACAGTTGGCACTATGCATTGGGGCAGGTAGCGTTGTCCTGGCATCCGCCAAACCCAGATTCGTCCGTCGGACTCCCAGATGGTGGAGTGTGATTCATCACTCCAGAGAACGCATTTCCACTGCTCCAGAGTCCAATGGTGGCAAGCTTTGCGAATGCCTAACCAACGCTAGGCATTGCGCATGGTAATCTTAGGCTTTTGTGTGGCTGCTCTGCCATGGAAACTCAAGCTCCTGACGTTGCTTCCAGAGGCCGTTTGGAATTCGTTATTGAGTGTTGCAACAGAGGACAGACGATTTTTATGCATTACGTGCTTCAGCACTCAGCGGTCCTGTTCGGTGAGCTTGTGTGGCCTACCAATTCAACGGTTGAGCTGTTGTTGCTCCTAGACGTTTCCACTTCACAATAACAGCACTTACAGTTGCAGCCCTAGCAGGGCAGAAATTGACGAACTGATGTCACATCCTATGACGGTGCCTCATTGAAAGTCACTAAGCTCTTCAGTAAGGACATTTTACTGCCAATGTTTGTCTATGGAGATTGCATGGCTGTGTGCTCGATTGTATACACTTGTCAGCAACGGGTATGGCCGAATCCACTAATTTGAAGGGGTGTCCACATACTTTTGTATTTTATAAATGCCCATCCATGTGGTAGACCCACCATTTGTACAACTGGCTTTCTCATTGGCTTTATTAGTCCTGATTCCTGTGACTTGTCATTTTAGCTACGTAAGCTCTGACTATAAGCTACCCAACTTTATCAGGAGTTATTGTGAGCCTATTTGCAATGTGTTTACACAGTGGGAAATGCAGATTTATTTTATATTTCGCTATGATCAGCTGGTCAAAAATTGACCTATACAAACTTGAAACCACTGATCATGACAATGGTGTGAAACTCCTGGACAAGAGTTGTGATTGTCCATTCCATGTTGTCCATTTTACTTTGACCTGTCCTGTTTTTAGGATATGTTGTTTGTTAATGTTACAGTGCATTTTTTTGTTGATTGGGCGCCATTTAGGTTAGGCTATTTGATCAGAGACACCTGCATGATGTAAAAAGTGTCCATCTCATTACATTGTCGTACATTTTACCTCCAGCCTGTAGACTACAGAAAAGGCCACATACTCGTTCTACCATATCCTATATCTGCTACGTGATTTATGTTAGAATATTTTTGGGATGGAACGTTGGTGGAGCGCCGCAGCGGCGCGCTGGGAATGGGCAAGCTAAATATCTTGTGCTCCTGCCTTTGACAAAGTGGCCACTGTTTATCACAGGGCGGCATTAGAGCTCACCTAAAAAGCCCATATCCCACTGGTTGAGAGAAATTGTCATTGTTTTTGGGCATATTTATGTGAGGTTTTATGTGTTGTTGTTGGAGGTGCGTCTTGGCCAGTTTAGCTCAGAAAATTCCGCCTCGTCAATCTGCCGTCATAGACAGCCACCTAATCCTGCCTAATGAGCGGGCCGGCCGTGGTCCGGGTTATATATAATATTAAGGGAAAACAAAGATATTTATGAGTATTTGATTAATTAAGGCTGATCATTTTGACCATTGCCCCCCCAAGTTTGCTACCTCAGCAGTTTGTTTGTCTTTACCATGACGTCGACAGGGTTAGTTGCCCCTAGCTGGGGCTTACGTGCAGGGCTACTACCCCCCCTTACGTGCAGGGCTGAATGGAATACTTCTCTCCGTTGACACTTCCATGGACTGGCTGAAATGAGAGGTAAAGAAAACGTTCCCGTTATCTGGTTCCACAGCCCAGAGGGGTAGTAGGATCTCCGGCCCAGGCAGAGATTAAAACATAGGAGCATACAAAACACAACCACATGTGAAACGCATTAGGCCCACAAAGTTGAGTCCCTGTCTGGGACATGCCGTTCCCTTCAGCCCAGCAACAGGAGAAAAGCCTGCACTGCTGACAACCCTACACATACCTCTGTCAGTAAATGGTGAAGCAAAGCAGTAACATTGCCATGACATAGAAGCAGCAGTCGATTTGTTTTCTCTAAAATGTATTATGGTGTATTGTGGACTTTGAACTGAATGGGGAAATCTTCCCATCCATCCACCCACCGATCTATCTATCAATCGATCCACCCATCTACTGTATCTATCCATGAAACTAAAAATCTCTCCTCTGCTGTGAACATTGCTCACCGCGAGAGATTTGTTTTGCTCCCACCATCCCCAATCCTCCAACATTGCTCAGTCTACCCTGGCCTGGAATTGTGGTTCATTCTAGATTGTTGGAGAAGGCTGTGAGGTTGAATGTCTGCCAAATAGTCAGTCTCTAATGATTTGATGCTGACGACTGCGTATGATGCTCAAAACACAAGAGGACTTATTTCTGTCCGATAAAATGCAAAACGCATGCTGAGTGCTTGACTCAAACCACTCACCACCCTTACTAGAGGTCGACCGATTATGATTTTTCAACGCCGATACCGATACCGATTATTGGAGGACCAAAAAAGCCGATACCGATTAATCGGCCGATTTTTAAA